>NC_069499.1:268925162-270125162 GCF_027579735.1 Bombina bombina
CCACTGCACCTATGGTTTCTCCTTTCTCGGCTAGTTTCGGTCGAATGACTGGATATGGCAGTTAGGGGAGGAGCTATATAGCAGCTCTGCTGTGGGTGATCCTCTTGCAACTTCCTGTTGGGAAGGAGAATATCCCGCAAGTAATGGATGATCCGTGGACTGGATACACCACAAGAGAAAAAATTTATCAGGTAAGCATAAATTATGTTTTTAGGCTAGCACCCCGCCACTGCACGAATTACAATCGTGCACCAACCCACAAGGCTAAGGCCTTTTTCACACCTTCGCTTAAATTAAAGTTAAACAAATGGAGCCCAATCTCGTTAAAGGGCCATAATACCCAAATGTTTAAACACTTGAAAGTGATGCAGCATAGCTGTAAAAAGCTGACTAGAAAATATCTCTTGAACATCTCTATGTAAAAAAGAAAGATATTTTACCTCAAAAGTTCCTCAGTAGCCACCTCCCATTGTAAAGGATTTCTAAGCAGCATATTAGTATGTTTGTCCCGGGACAACTGAAAGGATGAGCTTCGTGCACTCTCATCTTATTTCACCAATCAGGTAAAGGAAGCTTACTATGAAATCTCATGAGAGTTAAGTCAAATCTCATGAGATCACAGTAAGAGTTCATGACCTCAGCACTGCTGATGCTGATTGGCTGCTGTTCATTTCTTCATTTTTTGTTATTTTTACCTGCAGCTGGGAGCAGGTGAAGTATAACTTTTTACACAGAACTTACTCTGCTGAGTTGAGGAGATTGTGAGGTAAAATATCTTCCTTTTTTACATAGAGATGTTCTGGTGATATTTTCCTGTCAGCTTTTTACAGTTATACTGCATCAGTTTCAAGTGATTTAGCATGAGTATTATGTCCCTTTAAGGTGAACACCATCTTTCAAAAAGAAACATCTGCCCGTTTCACCTTCAAATTCTACATGACGAATTGCACAACCACCCAATTTTGCAACGAAACTAGAAATAGTCCTGTTGACTTTCTTTCTGGAGCAGTCCAATTTCCTAGCATCCCAAGCTGATCTCCAGCAAAGTCTGCATTCTATGTCAGACCAAACTACCGTGATTCAAGGAAATAACTCCTTTAATCTAATGATGTCCCACTTAATCATATCTATTAACTTTTTCTGAGCCATAAAACCAAGGTCATTGCCCCCTGCATGAATGACAAGAATATCAGGAGGGTGGAAAAGCCTAGCCCAACTAATAACATGTCCCACCAATTGATCCCACCTCAAACCCCTAATTCCAAACCATTTAATAAACACATTCTCAAATGAGCAACAAAGTTGGGACCCCGCATATTTACATGAAGCCGCTTTCCTCGTCCAGTAAATATAGGAGTGCCCAACGATCCAAAAATGCGGGGGACCTGCTGAAACAAAAAACTATCACACTAAATCTGGCCTGACATATAACCTGAAGCAACCAGACTTCCACCTTCCAATCCTTTTCACTGCACCTTCATTCAAACCCAAAATGCTCGCATCCGTAGCTGCCCCAATCCTAAAGGAATGGCATCCAAAATCCTACTATCAACTCCAATCTCCACTAAAGCTTTCTTCAACACTGCTTCAAACTGAAAACGAGATAAACACGTCCCATCTTCATGGATTAACAAAGCCCTACCCTTTAAACAACTCCTCAAATGCAAAAATTCCTGAACTGCCGTAACCGGGCAGCACACCCCACCTATCTGTTTCAGGCTAACCCAACAACCCCTACCTTCTTGATCAGTTTTCGATTTCCTTAACCATAACAAAACCTCTTGCGAATTCAACACAACATTATTCAAATCAAAACCACCTTGACTCCAACGATTCGCGGAAACCAATTCAGATACCCTAAAAGCTCCAAAATATGAATAAAAAAGCTACTTTAAATAATAATACTTCAAAATTGGAAAAACAAACTCTATGTAAATCTAAAACCATTCTTTCCAATAATGAAAAAACCAAAGGACGCCTCTTATCCAAAACTACTTTCTTCTTTAACAAGCCTCTCACTGCCATGCGAATACAAAATATTTTAGACAAATCTTCCCAACCTAATCTTTTAAACAAGAAGGATAAAGCCAACATGTTACGCTTTATCAATGATTTAAAAAAGTTTTTTTTTTTTTTTTATATTCTTTATTTATATATCCAACAGCAAGCATAATTGCATACATTTTCACCTTTGTGCACCACGCAGGGTCAGGTGTAAAGAAAACAAGAGGAGATAACATAGGATTTAAACAAAAGATCTCTCCTTATATACAACATTTTGTGGGACACAAAAAAAGAAAGATAACAAGATATTCTCATATAATTCATTTGTATATGCTGTTGGAAATTTTTCGCATACGATAAACGGTGGACCCATTCAAACTACCATTCAAACAGAAAAAACAAAAAACAAAAACAAAAACAAAAAAAAAAAAATTCACCTATTCTTTCTTTTTATTTCTTCTCTCCCTCCCTCACCTTCTTACTCGGGTGGAAGAGGACTCGTCTTTTTTTTCTTTTTCTTATTTTATACAATATTCTCTCTATGTCTAATTCTTTCCTTATTCTTTTGGTAACTTCTCCTGTCTAGTTTTGACTTTTTTCTAACATTTTACTTATCCTACCACCCTTTTTAACCCTAATTAACTTTCTCCTTCTTTAAACTATTCTGAGCCCAATTATCCATGAATGTGGAAAGAGATCCAGGGCTACTAAATCCATGAAAGAGTCTGAGGAGAGAAATGGAGCAAGAATGGCTTTTTATATAACTGCGGGATATGATTGAATAATTGGTAGCCAGCCAACTAAAAAGGATTTTATTCTTCTTTCAGAAGCAGTTTTTAAATGAAATGATTCATAGATAATTTGATTTTGAATCTGTTGTAACATCTGGGTTAGTCCTAAAGTTACATTAGATTGCCAATGTTTAACAATCTGCTGCCTAACAGCTAAATGATGGTGTTTAAGACATTTGTTTGAAACCCCTTATTACTAGGAACTTCTAACCATATTATCTCCTTGGGAGACAGAGTAATGGTTGTCTTATATAATACTTTAAACCAATATTCTAGCTTCCGCCATAGTTGAATAATCTTTGGACAGTACCAGAACATATGTAAAGTATCTGCTTTAGGTTTCTTGCAGCGAGGGCAGACCCCTTCGTTAGTTGGATATAATTTCACCATTCTCAAAGGGGATAAGTAGTAATTATTAATAAGCTTTAAATGGGATTCCCTCCAATTCCGAGGAATTTCACATTTCTTTAAGTTGATCATACTTTGCTTAATTTTCCCAGTGTCTAGTGCCGGAAAAAAGGGAGTCCAATTTGCGACCAGTTTATCAAGAAGGATTAATGTTTGTTTAGAGAGCATATCATACATAAGAGATATAGAGGAATTGCCTATCGAAAATTTTTGAAGACATATGTTGAGATCCGACCATGCTCTAAATCCACTCCTGTCCCATTTTTGAGTATTGATAAGGTGGCGCAACTGAAGATATGCAAAGAAGTTAGATCTGGCTAGATGAAAATGTTGGGAAAGCATTTAAAAAGAAATTATTTGCCCCCCTTGTGAGAGGATCTGACAAACATATTTAAGGTCTTTCTCAGCCCATTCTCTAAATACTGATTGCTTAATAGCCGGTATAAATTGTGGATTTCCAATAATTGGCAAAAATGCAGAAAATGTAAAATCCACTTCAAGTAACGTGCAGCACTTTTGCCATGCCGCCGCTACATTACTAATAGATATAAGCGCAGTTATTTTTGGTAAAGATTGTAGCGGGCAATGCAAAATTGCTTTTAAAGAAAGAGGAGAGACCATATAATTCTCAATCTCTAAAGAAGAAACCAGCTCCTTTTCTACAATCCAATCCACAGCTGTTTTACTTAAACAGACCCAATTATATAACTTGAGATTAGGAAGAGCAAGACCTCCTGCTTCAAATTTCTGCATAAATTTCTCCAAGGATATATGCGGTCTCCTGCCGCTCCAGATAAATTTGGAGAAGGCGGAATTTAATTTACGCAAATCCTTACTCAGGATAAACAGTGGAAGATTCTGAAGAGGATAAAGTAATCGTGGGAAAATGATTGTCTTAATTAAATTAATGCGGGCTGTAATAGAGAGTTGAAATACCTTCCATAGTTCCAGGTCAGCTTTAACCTTCTGAAACAAAGGTGAAAAATTAAGTCGATACCAATTCCTCGGGTTTTTGTGTAATATTATGCCAAGATATGTAATTGCTTCAACCTCTTTAAAAGGATGTTCTTTCAGGCTATTTCTTAATTTAATGATCCACATGAGTTCACTTTTATTAAAATTAATTTTATATCCCGCAAAGGAGCTGAACTCATCTAGACATTGTAGTACAGTTGGTATCGAGACAGATGATTTCTTTAAAAATAATATTAGGTCGTCAGCATATAAAAGTGTCCTGAGAGAATAGGAACCCATATTAATTCCTTCTAATATACTTCGTAGACGGATAGCTAAAGGTTCTAGGGCCAGGTTGAACAAGAGGGGTGATAACGGGCACCCTTGTCTTGTTCCCCTCCCCAGGATGATCTTCTGCGAGAGAGTACCATTCACGATAAGATATGAGATTGGGTTTCTGTATATATATATAAAAATAATCAAGACAAGTCACTATCCTGCGAATATTTTTCATAGAGGTCCTAGATTTCATAAAGCCCACTTGATCTGTGTGGATGATATTACCCAAAATAAAGAAAGTCTGTCTGCTAAGATCGCCATCAATATTTTATAATCTGTGTTCAACACAGATATAGGCCTATAAGAGGCGGGTCCTCCGGTTTTTTGCCTTTTTTAAGAATTAGCGTAATATTTGCGGCAGAGAAAAAAGAAGAGATGGAATTATCGGCACGGTAATAACTATTGAATAGCTTTTCTAAGATGGGAATAATTTCCGGTGCAAGTAATCTATAAAATTCTGCCGGGAGACAATCTGGGCCGGGGCCTTGTTCAACCGCATCTTGTCTATCATATCCCCGATTTCCTCTACTCTAATTGGAGCATTGAGAAACAATAGATCATCTTCTTCTTTAATTTGCGGGAGCTTTATTTTAGACCAAAATCCTTCTTGTATGTGGATATTACTAAACCTGCCTAGCGTATAGCTTTTGATAGAAATGAAAAACAGAACTCTACTGATCTCCTTTCAATCTGTATATAAGGTGTCGTTTTCTTTAATAACCGGGATATAATCTTCCTCTTTCTATTTTTAATTAATTTCGCCAAATGTTTCCGTGGAGTCCCCCGGTAAAAGACCCTTAAAATTGAGCATTAATTTTAATCTCTTCCTTTTGGGCTCTCTGTTTTAAGAAGACATCTCTCTCTCTTCTAGCCTCTTGGTACTTTTTCCAATTGATCAAAGAGCGATCCTCGGCATATCCTTAAATAGGCCATTTCTAACTTTATTAGATAGTTGTATATCTAGAGCCCGCGATTTCTTTTTTACTAGTTATTAAATAACTCTTTATATCGCTCTTAGGACAGCCTTAGCTGCTCCCAAAAAGTCTCAATTCTGTTAAAATAAGAAATATTATTTGTACAATAATCTCTCCATCTTTGTCTAAGCCAGATAGCAAATCTAGGGTTTTCAACAAATATCGGGAAAAAAAGTGATTGACTTTTATCTGTATGACTAATTGAGGGGGGCAGAGTAAGATATATTAGCGCATGATCGGATATCAAGATGTCATCGATTCCAGTTTCCATCTGTAGAATTGACAAGGATTCAGATAATAAGAATAGATCAATCCTAGAGAAGGTCCTATGTGCTTTAGACTCACACGTAAAAATCCGCGAATCAGGGTTTTTGATTCTCCAGACATCTACCAATTTGAGCTGAGAACAAAAAGTTCTGAAGTATTTGGCAGTTTTTTTATATTCTTTTGCATTTGTGTTATTAAATCTGTCTAGTTCTGGAGCTAATGTCATATTAAAATCCCCCGCTAAGATGAGATTCTCACCTATAAAGGGAAAAATCTTACCTTTAATACTTTCCCAAAGTCTGCTGTTACTATTTGGACCATACACGTTACAAAGCACATAAGTAACTTGGTTAATCTGAATTTGGAGTATGATATATCTGGCCTGTGGATCTTTATCAGTATATAAAATTTTATAATCTAACTCCTTATGGATAGAATCGCCACTCCACATTTTCTATTTGTACTTGAAGAGGCTACCACTTCACCCACCCATTTGATTTTAAGTTTGGCTACTTCTGAATCACTAAGATGGGTTTCTTGAATATATGCAATATCTGGCCTTTTTTTTGCAAGAGTTTTCTCTTCATGGGGGAGGTTATTCCTCCAACATTCCATGATAGAATCTTTACTCCAGCCATTTAACGGGGAGACATACCTTCAGATTAAAATTTCGCTCAATTAAACCACTCTCTCTTCCTTGTCCTAAAAATAAAAAAAAAAAAAAAAAAAAACAAAATTGTAGCATTTAAAATAAAACCACACCCATACCACATTCATCCACGTTGTAATAGAGGCCTGATAGTCACTACATCGTGATCATAGCAACAAAAAAAAGAAAACAGGAGAAAACTGATTTCTCAATCTTCAGTTTACCATTTTTATTTGATATATTCTTTAATATCTGGATTTCCTGGAATGTAAGTACTGTCGCTATCCTCAACTATAACTTTAGCCGGATAGACCATACGGGCTTTAACTCCATTATTTATCAGCTGTGAGCAGTATGGGGCCATTACTTCCTCTTCGTGGATGTCTCAGAAGAGAAATCCTGGAAGAGGAGGATTTTACTGTTACCTAACATTATAGGACCATTCTTCCTAAAAAGTTTCATTAATTCAATTTTGTCCTGGAATTTCAGTACTCTAAATATACACATTCTGCTCTTGGCTGCCTTATCAATTAACGATCTCTTCGGGCCTACTCTATGAGCTCTTTCTATTGTCAGGGGCAGGTATTCTGGTGACATTCCTAATGCTTGGGGGAGATCTAGGGAAGTAAATTTCAATAGATCTACAATTCGGCTGTCTCGGGAGGCCCCAATACGTATGTTGTTGCGCCTGGAGCGGTCTTCCATATCCTCCAGGCGCAACTGCATATTTTGAATTGTGGAGTCTTGTTTCCGATGGTCACCTCTTGTACATTTACCCGGTCTTCCAAATCCGAAATTCTATCCTCTGCTTCACCGATTCGGGCAGAAAACTGCCTGAATTCGGCGGAGAGAGTAGAAGCTCGGAGGCCATACCAGAGATTTCTTTTTTAATCATTTCAAAATGAGGTGCGAATACGGCGGACAGTTGTACTGTCAATGCCTGTATGTCAAGAGAGGGTAAAGGTAGGTCATTTAATGTAGAATCTAGACTGGTATCACTTGATTTAGATTTTTTATCCTTAAGTTTGGCAGGCATTACGGGTGAATTTTTTTTCGCCTGCGTGACGAATTTTTCCATTAATTAAAAGTGAGAAAAAAAAAAAAGTGACTAAGTGTGAAAAAAAAAACATGCACAAAAATTCTTAGGGCCCACGTCAGGGCGAGGCCTGATTAGTGGAAAATAGAAAAGAAACGTGATGTGAATAGAGATTTATTTTTTTTCCCCCCTCTTTTCTTTATGTGTGGGGGTTGCTATGTATCAATTATATTTACTGCGTGGTGGGTGATAGTGTATATAATCACTGGGAAAAATAAAGTGAGCCTTTACCTAAGGCAAAGAGCAGAAAAGTGAGAATAGGCCTGTTCAAATTAAGGAATTTAAGACCAGAAAAAGGATGAAACAAGTGGTCCCCTCTATTAAATTTTTCACTCTAAACAATTAGCAATAAATGGCAGGATATGATCAAATATAGTCTAGCACCAGATAGAATAACAAAAATCTTTTCTCTGCAGATTTCAGTAGACAACAAGAAACTAAATATTAACTGGTTTGCATTAATACCAATACAGCTTTTTAAAAAATAGTAGTTGATAATACATAGTACAAATCGGCTGCATTCTGGTCCCTGCATGCACAAGCATAAAGCAAACATACTTCAGTTAGATAAATGCTTAGAATTTAGCTAGAAAGTAATTACAAAGTAAGAGCAGAATATATAAACCCTTCTATAGTTTAGCTATACAATCAGCCTAGATAAAATCGTGAGGATTTGCTAAGGTAGCCAATAACAAATGAGTATTTCTGTCCAAAACAAATTAATCATTACAGAAAGAAAATTTTCAATGAACCCTTAAGATTGACTACCCTAAGTGGTTTGAAATTGGGATTAAATGTTCAATTAGTAAACAGCAAAAAAGGCACCAGATATTAATTTATATATTATACAGCTAAATGCTTCAGGAAGAAGGGCCCCCAGAGTCTTTAACTCGTTTTATATTGTGAGCAGTTAAATTATAACAAATGTCAGCGACTCTCCTCTGTTTCTTCTTAACAGGAATGTCCTTGTGCTACCCACAATGCAAATACCACACACGAACAGACAAACTGGTAACTTGGGGCAAAGTTTGTCTCCAAACAAATTAGCCAGATATATAATGTTCAGAAGACCATACACATAGGTTCCCAAATATCAGCAATAAGTATGGTATAATATATTCCCTTTGCAGGGGAAGAACTTGCTGTGCCCTTCTAGCAATGGGCAAGTAAATCAAGCATTTTACCCTTAAGATTGTCTGTCCTCACTCCCCTAAGATGACAGTGGAAAACACCAAGAAGCGAGAAAACAGCAGCAATAGGGGAAATAGGTAAGAAAGCTTTGTACTGCGGCTCGGAACAGGCCTCTTCTGATCCGGCACTGCGACAATATGCAGGAATTTTACCGTGAAGAAAGCACTTTCCCCTTCACTAACAGGCTGTTAGAGATTGATCCTGTGCTTGAAGAGATGTACCGGCTTATCCAGAGAACCTCCGCCCCGGCAGCGTCTCCATTCATCAGCGGCGATAGGGTGACGTCGGCTTCCTGTCACATGTTCCCGGCCGCTTCCTCTGGTGCGTCTGGTCTCCTACACCGGGTAGGAAACCCTTCAAAATTCAGTGGTGCCAGCGATACTGGCACTTTACGGCCGCTCAAGGAGGTAGGTGAGAGTAATCTCTAGTGACAATGCTGCTGGATCTCTGTGGATAACAGGCGCTCCACACGGACCTACACTCCGAAAAACTGTTCAACTTCCAGCCAGCAGCCTGATGCTATGGCTGCGTGCACCAACACACACACAACACCCGTTAGCAAACCCCGGTTGGATGGGTGTCAAGGCTTGGGTAGGTTTTCCAGCAGGTGCTCAGTCACCGCAAACAGGGAGCACACTTGTTTTAGGGCCTCCACCCCAAAAACGGAAGTGAGAGTCTTAGAAAAGTTTTTAACTCCCCACACACCTCAATCCAATCCAAAAGCAAACTCACTTCATTCACATGCTTAACTTTCCCAACAAGTTTATTGAGCCACTGGACCCAAACAGCCACATAAGCATTCCAAGTTCTAGGAGCTAAAGCTCCCCTCCCATATTCAAAACTCTAGAAAATTCAGGTACACAATTCCTCCGGGCACGTAGCACCCACAGTGTCTGCATCGGAACTGCTTCTCAAAACCTCTGCCACTGAAAACGAGAAAGAGCATCAGCCCAATATTCTCCTTTCCAGGAACATCGAACAGCTCTAAAATACACATTATGGTTTCAAGACATTCGAAAACAAACATTCTGATCAAACCAATAATCGGTTTTGATCTAGAAGATAAACGGTTGATGGCAAAAACCACACCCATATTATCTGAATGAAAGACCACTTTTTTGTTTTCAAAAGGGAATAACTCCAGAAAAACAAGGTTTCTAGTCAAGACAGCTGCCCGCCCAAAACACCGGGCCAAGCACCAGAAACCACTTATTGCCAAACAAAGCACCCCGAAACCATGGTGCACCAGAAGCATCTGTAAATAAATGCAATTCACTGTTCGCCACTTCTGCAGACTGAATCAAAGAATTACCATTGAAGTCCTTTAAAAAAGCCTTCCATACACGTAAGTCCTCCTTAACTTGAGCAGACAAACGGGATCCTAAAATGAGGAATCTTAACCCCAACCGTTGACAAAGACAACCTCCTGCAGAAAATTCTGCCAACCGGGATAATCTTGCAAGCAAAATTCAGCTGCCAACTAAAGATTTGAATCTCCCTCAAGAAAGCTTCTTTCTCCTAAGAGCTGAATCAACAGAAATTAACAAATCCTTCCACCTTGTCCTCAGGAAGCCTGCATTCCATCAAACTGTATCAATGCAGATACCCAGAAAACTAATAACCGAAGAAGGCCCTTCAGTTTTTTCAGCTGCAACAGGGATACCCATAAGTCCCTAGCCATAGCCAGAAAAGAATCCATAAGAACCTGACATGAATTCTGTCCCGACGGACCCACAAAAAGGAAATCAATCCAAATAATGGATAACTGATGACAACCCAGAAATCTGTTTTGACCACCCATTCCAAGAAACAGACTAAATTTTTCAAATAAGGAATCAAGAAATGGAACCACCCATAGGTAAACACAAAGTCCACAAAATAAGAACCATCCACAAAACAGCCCAATAAATGATGGCACAATGGGTGCACCGGCAACAACCTGAAAACAGAATTACAAATATCCACTTTAGCCAACAAAGCGGTAGCACCCCGCCTCTTTAACCAGAGACAAAGCTTTATCAAAGGAAGCATACCTAACCATAGATAGTTCAGGTTCAATACCATCATTCACCGAAAAACCTTTCGAAAGGACAAATGGTGTATAAGCCTAAATTGATTCGGTACCTTTTTTGGAACGACACCCAAGGGGACACCCTTAGATTATCGAAAGGAGGAGCAGAAAATGGACCCTACCATTCTACCCAAAGAAACCTCTTCTCCGAATTTTCTGCAACGCCACATCAGGGAAATCCCTAGCAGACTTAAGATTACCAGCAAAAACAGAATCAATACCTTTGACAAATGGAATAAAGAAGCCATCATTGAAAACCATTGAACAGAATCTCCGCATCAGAAGCCATACCCCTTCTCCTACCGTACAACCTTAACCAAGGCTCCATCTTTTCTACTTTCACCGGAGTCTTGGCCTTGAATACACTATCGACTCTTGTTGAAGATTTAGCCCTCTTGAAGCACTTGACGCTGGAATGAATTCCTCCACAAAAGGAAAATTCGTGCTTGTACTTGCAAGCCGCTCCAAATTTACACACCCCTTCATTGAACTTAAAGCAGAGACCTTTCCTAAAGGCCACTGCTGATGAAGCTGACGAGGAGGGCACTTGAGACCACTCCCGAACCCCGAAAGGGCTGAACAGACCTCAAAGGAGTCATAAGCCTCCAACCAAATGCCCATATCCCTATCATCCCAAAGCATTTCGGCCGAACCGCCAAACGCTGGCGAAACTGCTCATCATACTTCCACAAGCTAAACCACCATAAGTACGACAAGCACTCGCTATTTCGTCTAGGTAACAAAAGAGGGAAGAACACAAAAGAACACAGGGTTCTTTTCTCCAATAACACTAGCTAAAATACAGAAGGCCCTAGACCAATTAGACAGAGTTTTAGGAATCTTCCTAAATCTTCTTCTCCGTTCGTCATCCTCCTTCTTACCAGACTCGCTTTTAGTATCCTCCTTGCTGTCAAAACTTTGATCCACAGGAAGAAGAGAAAAAATTTCAACAAACTCATGTCTCCAAATTTTTTTCTTTAATATCTTTAGAGAGATGAATACCCAAAGGACCTACCGAACACAAACAAGGACGCCTCAAGGCTTGATCAGATACTCTAACCTGACTAACCACCGAAGGAGCATCAGATGGTACAGAAACCGCCTGATCCAAGAGACTTCCACTGGAAAGTCACATCTGCGCAACCCAAACACCAACCGGGACCCAAGGAAACACTGACATTAGCCTGTGCACTGTTAACAACACTAACATTATACTGAGAGCTGCTCTCCATCTGAGAAACTAAATCCTTCAAACCTCTAAGTAAAACTTCACACCTGTCATCAGACGCACTCACACTCATCACTGGCAACTCACTACTACTCGCAAATTACGTGAAGTTTTGGATAACCCTTTGGCTGTACCTGTCTCCTTCCTTGCATCCAGGCGTATAGATTCATTTCCATGCCCTCGGAACCACTCTATCTCTGTACTCCTTTCCGGAGATCTAGATCTCCTATGCCTCACTCTCTCCCTTGACTGACTGTCTAGTGTACCCCAGACAGACGTTTCTGAATCCTGATTCTTTCTGACAGTAATAGGCGACCGGGATCTTACCCAACGCTGTGCTACTGGAATCCTGGACCTTCTTCCTGACTCCTCCCTTCGCCTGAATTAACCTGTGACCGAGAGGATGCGTAATCCCTATTATCTACAATACTACCAGCTAACATAATCATTTCTATCCCTGTGACCCCTGACAAAACTAGGCCTATCCCTGTTTACATTACACTCATCTAAAGGAGAATTCCTGCCCACTGGACTACAAATAAACCTCCCAACTTTTTCTGGAACTAATTAACTGATTTAAAACATCAATACCCCCTACCTGTTCCGTTGAAACTGGTCCTGAACAAGATGGGAACTGCTCTCCTCCTCACCAAAGTCGCTATACTGCTCCTCTATCCATAAAGAATCACCTTCTTCATGGCCGCTCCGACGAGCGACGTCAATCTGTCCAGAAGTACAGCACCTATCCTGAAAAACAGCTGGGGAAAAAGACACATTAACCTGCCTAACGGCAGCCCCCCCTTAATTCTTTAATACCCTGATTAATTCCACTATCCCCACTTCTGTTAAATTGATTACCACCCCTATTGTCATAATCTTCCTGAAACCCCTATATCTAAACTAACATCCTGAGCCACAGTGTAAGCAGGTCCAGCTAAATCATTGCAATGCTTAGTTTTTTCTCACAGCTTTTTTACCAGACCCTTTTGCGCTGGGGTCTTGAAAAAATAATTCACGCCTAACTGTATCAGCCACTGGCCTATTAATCATCCTAGCCTCAGGCCCTAACGCCCGTTATACTCCTATTCCCTGCAGGCCCTGTCAATCCCACACTGGCACCTTCATTGAGGGCCGTTTTGTCCTGCAACATGCGCTACCATAGACCCTGAGGCCGTAATCCCCTTCCGGGAAGATGAAGATGGTCGCAAAATGGCGCCAAATTCAAATATGCCTCCTCCCTCAGAGTCTTCCTCAAAGGCCCCCCCATTGCCGCCTCATTTTCTTCTTGGGAACCACCATACACCCCCACTTCACCTGTAAAGAAATCACATTACCTTCCCCACGCTCCGAAACCGTCAACTTGACTCCCTCGGAACGCTGCCGACTCCACTCCTGCTCCGCCGCTTGTTACCGGCTCCCGACTTGTTTTGCGACGGTGCCGGCCTGCACCGCCCGTTGATCGGAACCGCCACCAGCTGATGAAGTCCTCACCACTCTCCTTCTTCTGCTACCGGAATCCTGCCCTCTCGCTCCAGACGGGACTAAGCCTCTCAGGCGGGCCAGGACCTGCGAAACAGGCCTAGAAGCCTCCTCCACCCGCTGTCATCACTCCTCCGGAAACCGATGGACTCTTCAGGGACGAGTCTTCGCTGGATCCAGTCGACGCCTTTTGGTCTTCAGCAGCTCCTGAACTGTTCCAAGAATTGATTGTAGATCCGCATGGTAAGTATCAGGAAACCAGAACGCTTCTTTTCAGGTAGTACCAGGAAGGCTTCTTTGCAGGTCCTCTTTACACGATGATGAAATGGAAAGTGAGCAACGGCTCACAAAGACACGCCCATCTGCGCCTCGAGTGAGGTCACTGGCCCCTCCTCTCACAGGCGCTCGACGGGGGCCTCATTTATTCCTGACTAATGCTTACTACTAAGTACCTACTATGGAGATCCCCTTCAAACTTCCTGGGAAGAGGCTGCGCAACTTGCTCGCTACCTGCCATGCATTGGAAGACAAGCTTTACACAAGTATCCCAACAACAGCAGCACCTATTTATTCCAAACACCCATCCCAACTGGATACTTACATGACAGAAGGCAAAGGTGTCCAAACTTTGGGGCTCCAGATCCACACCCTACCTTTAAAATATCAGTGGGAGACCGAGAACCTAGAGCTGCGGAAATGACAGTGCGACATAAATAGTGTTCGAGAAAAGAGCAGCAACTGCTTTGAAGAGCTCTTCTAACCTACCTCAAGCCTACACATCACATTGGAGGTGTTCCGATTTGGCAACACCGCAGAACCGGGAGAGTGCAGGGTGCAGCTTGCAAGTGCTCCCAGCTTAGAAACAGGATAGCTACTATGGAAATCGAGTGCTGCACGCTGTATACTCTCCTCCAACTATGATGAGGCCACCTGTTCTCCTCCGTTTATACAAAACGGCCCCCCGCTGGCTTTGTTGTGGCTGTATTCGCATCTCCACATAATCTTACTGTCTGGGTGGGATCCAGGTGGCTTGCTTGCCCTCTGCGACTGGGGATGACCGGCTACCGGTAACTGCCTTCTATGCAACTTATTTGTAACTACAGTGGGTCACTGATAACTTTTCGCGGAACAATGCTGAGACATACATAGACTGCTAAGTATAAGCATATAGATATTATGCCTATTCTAAACACCACTTATACTGTTTTGCTACTTGAGAACCTGATTTTTTTAATGCAAATTGGTATCTTGACTTATTGTAAATATTCTCTGGTTCGGATTTAAGGGTTACTGAAGCTGTTCACTAGTCTCTAGCGGCAACTTTGGAGTTTAACTTTCATGTTATTTTTCATTTTCAGGCAATATTTGTTTTGCGAATTTCATTTTGATGTTATAGCCTTTGCTATGTTATGATGATACATAACCTTTCTATATTTTATCCCACTTACAACGCAGGCTTGTCCTGCACCATGTTACTAGCCTGTTTGGCATGTCTATATAACTTTGTCCTTTAGGTTCTGTGCATATGCTAATTATATTCACAGGGCAGTTTAGAATATTAGCTTCAGTATTACGGTTTTAACTAATTGAGTGGTGACCCAGATCCCAAATCTTTATAATATTCTACTTCGTTGGACTCACATCCCGCAAGCTTATTTCCTAATATTATAATTTGCCTATCGCAGATATAGCTCATTCCATCGTCTCAAGGAAAGTATATACCCTATCTCCCACCATTATACCCGTAAAGCAAAGCTAAACATATCTCTCGATGAAATTCTAACATGTCCTCTAATCCAATGGGTATAATACACTAGGCAATTTGGCCACTCCCCTTTACTCCATATTATATACTAGTGAATCTCTTGAGACTGTAGCTATGTTTCTTGTCAACCAAGGATTAATTTAATTACCCATTTTTAATTGAATAGTAAGTGTTTATACCAATCTTTTCCAAAAATCATCAGTTCTAACGCCCTAAAAACCCTTAAACCTGAGGTAAATGTATTGAGATCCATGAGCGGTCTTTTTCATTTTAGATTGCCTTCTGTTATGTCAATTATCTTTACTAGAGGTCCAAAAATGTTGAGAAGGCTTAAATATTAATTGCATGAATTATTATGGCTCTGCACAGCATTACTGACACTACTAACTTTATATCATGCAGACAGTAGGGAATGTTAGCTATACTTGTGATTCTAATATGTATACTATACAACGTATTCTGTATAAGCATTCTTTAAAAATAATTGTGTAATGCTTTAAGGTTTTATTGTATGCCACCAACTTTACCTCAATAAAAAAAAAAATATATATATATATAAATATATATACAGTGTATATATATATATATATATATATCCTATAGAATACAAATGTGTATGGATTCACACAAATAATGGGATACACAAAGGTATAAATTAACAATTCAAAAATGAAAATCGAAATTACAAATAAAAATAAATGAAAATAAAAATCTAATAAGAATAGTCTATGAGGAATATATCCCAGATTCTAGAGTCCACAAGTCGTCTCTTCTTCCAACGAATTGGGCTTGTTGGTTCTATGAATAAAACAAAGAAGAGCGTCTCATGGTGCAGAGAAATGGTAACAGGTGGTAAAGGTTCTTAAGTTATAGTGAAAAGGTACAAGCGCACTGTATGAAAAATGCTAATCTTGGGGTCGATCCGATAAAATCGTCGCCCGCAAAAGCCGGCGACGCCAATATTTACGCTGGTTTGGTATCACATATACGGCGTAACCTAGAAGTTACGCGCGTATATTTCTGCCGTCGCCCGTAGTTTTTTGGGCTATAGGCAGGTATGCCAAACCAGCGCAGTTTGTATCCAATATGCAGCGTAAGGACTTACGTGGCGAAAATGGAGAAATCTTACTCCATTTTCACCTCCCCACAAAAAGCAGCCGTAAGAAGCTTACGCTGACTATTGAAGCCCGTAACTCCCTAAACTGGCTGCTAAAATAAACCTAACACCTAACGCATGCGCAATGTCTATCTCCCTGTCAACCGCGATCTTCTAAAATAAACCTAACACCTAACGCATGCGCAATGTCTATCTCCCTGTCAACCGCGATCTTCTAAAATAAACCTAACACCTAACGCATGCGCAATGTCTATCTACCTGTCAACACGCGATCCCCCCCCCCCCCGAAATCCCTAATAAAGTTATTAACCCCTAAACCGCCGCTCCCGGACCCCGCCGCCATCTACATAAACTAACCCCTACTGTGAGCCCCTAAAACCGCCACCATCTAAACTGATCTATCCGCTAATGTGAACCCCTAAAACCACCGCCATCTACCTTATCTATCCCTAATGTGAACCCCTTACACCGCCGCCATCTACCTTATCTATCCCCTAATTAGAACCCCTTACACCGCTGTCATCTACCTTATCTATCCCCTAATTAGAACCCCCTTACACCGCTGTCATCTACCTTATCTATCCCCTAATCTGACCCTTACACCGCCGCCACCTATATAAAAATTATTAACCCCTAATCTAATCCCCCTATACCGCCGCCAGCTATTAATATTATTAACCCCTAATGTAAGCCCCTTACACCGCCGCCATCTCTATTAAAATGATTAACCCCTAATTTAATCTACCTATCCCCGCCGCCAGCTATATTATCTATATTAACCCTAAGTATATTATAGTTAATATAGGTATTACATTATATATATTAACTATATTAACCCTAATTATATTAGGGTTAATATAGTTAATATAGTTACTATAGTATTTATATTAACTATATTAACTCTATCTAACCCTAACACCCCTAACTAAATTTATATTAAATTAATCTAATTCATTTATAAACTAAAATATTCCTATTTAAATCTAAATACTTACCTATAAAATAAACCCTAAGATAGCTACAATATAATTAATAATTACATTGTAGCTATGTTAGGGTTAATATTTATTTTACAGGTAAATTGTTAATTATTTTAACTAGGTATAATAGCTATTAAATAGTTATTAACTATTTAATATCTACCTAGTTAAAATAATACCCAATTACCTGTAAAATAAATCCTAACCTAAGTTACAAATACACCTACACTATCAATAAATTAAATTAAACTACAAATATCTATCTAAAAATACAATTAAATTAACTAAACTAAATATCGGAACAGCCAATAGAATGCGAGCTCAATCTGATTGGCTGATTGGATCAGCCAATCGGATTGAACTTGAATCTGATTGGCTGATTCAATCAGCCAATCAGATTTTTCTAACTTAATTCCGATTGGCTGATAGAATCCTATCAGCCAATCGGAATTCGGCGGACGCCATCTTGGATGACGTCATTTAAAGGTACCTCATTCGTCGTTCAGTCGTCGGCCGGGATGGATGCTCCGCGGCAGCGGAGCGAAGAAAGAAGATTGAAGATGCCGCCGGAAGAATGAAGACTTTGCTGCCCGCTTGGAGGAAGACGTCGCCGGAGGAAGAATTCTTCTTTGCCGCTTGGAGGAAGACATCGCCGGAGGAAGAATTCTTCTTTGACGCTTGGAGGAAGACATCGCCGGAGGAAGAATTCTTCTTTGCCGCTTGGAGCAAGACATCGCCCGGATCGGATCAGGAGTTCGGCCGGTGTGGTGAAGACAAGGTAGGGAGATCTTCAGGGGGGGGTAGTGTTAGGCTTTTTTAAGGGGGGTTTGGGTGGTTTTAGAATAGGGGTATGTGGGTGGTGGGTTGTAATGGGGGGGGGGGGTATTGTATTTGTATGCAAAAGAGCTGAATTCTTTGGGGCATGCCCCACAAAAGGCCCTTTTAAGGCTGGTAAGGTAAAGAGCTTTGAACTTTTTTTAATTTAGAATAGGGCAGGGAAATTTTTTTATTTGGGGGTTTATTATTTTCTTAGGGGGCTTAGAATAGGTGTAATTAGCTTAAAAATCTTGTAATCTTTTTTTTATTTTTTGTAATTTAGTGGTTTTTTTTTGTAATTTAGTTTAGTTAATTTAATTGTATTTTTAGATAGATATTTGTAGTTTATTTAATTTATTGATAGTGTAGGTGTATTTGTAACTTAGGTTAGGATTTATTTTACAGGTAATTGGGTAATTATTTTAACTAGGTAGATATTAAATAGTTAATAACTATTTAATAGCTATTATACCTAGTTAAAATAATTAACAATTTACCTGTAAAATAAATATTAACCCTAACATAGCTACAATGTAATTATTAATTATATTGTAGCTATCTTAGGGTTTATTTTATAGGTAAGTATTTAGATTTAAATAGGAATATTTTAGTTTATAAATGAATTAGATTAATTTATATAAATTTAGTTAGGGTGTTAGGGTTAGATAGAGTTAATATAGTTAATATAAATACTATAGTAACTATATTAACTATATTAACCCTAATATAATTAGGGTTAATATAGTTAATATATATAATGTAATACCTATATTAACTATAATATGCTTAGGGTTAATATAGATAATATAGCTGGCGGCGGGGTAGGTAGATTAAATTAGGGGTTAATCATTTTAATAGAGATGGCGGCGGTGTTAGGGGCTTACATTAGGGGTTAATAATTTTAAGATAGATGGCGGCAGTGTTAGGGCTCACTTTAGGGGGTTATAGATATAATATAGCTGGCGGCGGGGGTACGGGGAGCGACGGTTTAGGGGTTAATAACTTTATTAGGTTGCGGCGGGGTACGGGAGCGGCGGTTTAGGGGTTAATAGCTTTTTTATTGTTAGGATAGTGAGGGGGATAGCGGATAGAGGGTTAGACGTGTCGGGCTATGTTAGGGAGGCGTGTTAGACAGTGCGGGTGATTTAGACTTTAGTCAGGTTTTATAGGCGCCGGCAGTTTCTAATGTGGCGCAAGTCACTGGCGATTCCAAAATCTGTACTTACGCAGATTTCTGGACATCGCTGGTTTGTGAGATTTGCGCCACTTTAGCAAGTGACGGCGCCGCATATTGGATGGCTCGAGTTGCGAGCTGAAACTGCGGGCGACGTGGGTTCCCTCGCTTGCGCCGCAAACTGCGATCTATATCGGATCGCGCCCCATGTCTAATAGTTGCCCTCTTCTAACTCCACGCTAACATCATTATCACCTTTGCAGTCCCCCACCTCCTGTTTCTCACCCTCCTACCCATCTAGATTGTAAGTTCCCACAAGAACAGGGCCCTCAATTCCCCCTATATTCGTTTGTTTAATTTTGTCCGGGGGCTTATATTGTATTGTACTTTTTATCTTCGTACCCATGGACAGCGCTGCGGAATCTGTTGACGCTTTATAAACAAATAATATTAATAATAATCTAGCAGGCTGGGCCTCTCAGTCTCCAGCTGACTGTCTTACATTCCAGTCACCAGCTCTTTTAGTAGTATCTGCCTTGTACTACTCATCTTTTCTCTCTGCAATCTGGGACTTTTGGAATACAACCTTCATTTCCCCTAGGAGACCATAGGAGATTAGTCAGCTGGTGACTACAAACACCCAACCATTAATCTGCACCATTGCGCGGTTATTGCTGTGTTTTTTGAACAAGAGATTAACCTCCTATTGAGGGTCCTGGGAGAAGAAGTTTAATAAAACTCGTTGAAAAGGAAGGTGCTGTGGAATCTCTTGTTTTCTGCCTATTGAAGGTCTTGTAAGACAGTGAGCTGGAGACTGAGAGGCCCAGCCTGCTAGATTAGCACTTTCATACAGTGCGTTTGTACCTTTTCGCTATAACGTAAGAACCTTTACCACCTGTTACCATTTCTCTGCACCATGAGGCGCTCTTTTTTGTTTCATTCATAGGATTCAGATAGAGCATGCAATTTTAAATGACTTTCTAATTTACTTCTCTTATCAAATGGTCTTTGTTCCTTTGGTCTCTTTTGTAGAAAAGCAGGGATTTAAACTCAAGAGCGTGCACATGTCTGGAGCACTATACAGCAGCAGTTTTACAAGAATGTTATCCATTTGCAAAACCACTAGATGACAGCACTATTTCCTGCCATGTAGTGCTCCAGGTGCCTACCTAGTTATCTCTTCAACAAAAATACAATGGGAATGAAGCAAATTTAATAATAGAAGTACATTGATTGTACACTCTGGCCTCTAGTTATCAACGTGTCTACTTACCTGCCTTCGCCGGCCCCAATACGCCCGCCTAAGCTCGCCTACCATCGCCACCGCGGACCTGAAAAATCTTGCCTAAGTTATCAAAAAAGCTGTCCAAAAGCCGCGCACCAAGTACGGGCCGATGAGCAGCGGACTGAGATAGTCATCACTCATCCAATCTCGCTGCTCTTCGGCTTTTTTACAGCTTTATTGACAAGCTGTCACTAAGCACCCACACTAAACTACACTGTTCTACCCTATACCGGCGCCCCCGGAGCCCCCCACAACTAAATAAAGTTATTAACCCCTAAACCGCCGCTCCCGGACACGACGCAACTATAATAAATGTATTAACCCCTAAACCGCCGCTCCCGGAGCCCACCACCACCTACATAATACCTAGTAACCCCCTATCCTGCCCCCCCTATACCGCCGCCACCACCAACTATAATAAATGTATTAACCCCTATCCTGCCGATCCCGGACCCCGCCGCAACTAAATAAATGTATTAACCCCTAAACCGCCGCTCCCGGACCCCGACGCCACCTATATTAAACTTATTAACCCCTATCCTGCCCCCCCTACACCGTCGCCACCTATAATAAATTTATTAACCCCTATCCTGCCCCCCCTATACCGCCGCAACCTATAATACATTTATTAACCCCTATCCTGCCCCCCCACACCGCCACCACTATAATAAAATTATTAACCCCTAAGCCTAACCCTAACACCCCCCCTAACTTAAATATTAATTAAATTCATCTAAATATTATAACTCTTATTAACTAAATTAATCCTATTTAAAACTAAATACTTTTGATATTTTGATATTTATTATGTGTGATTTTTATCACATTTTGGGATCGAATATACTATGTAATTATAAAAATTACAAATTTATCTAAAGAAATCGGAACACTAGGGCACTATTTATAATACAGTGCATACCATTTAGTTGAGCCAAGTCAATATTGGGTTAATGTTTCGCTGTAAATTTCATATATGCTGCTTTTTTTCACATATACAGTAGAGGACACTTAGAGATAGGAATCACTTTAGTATCAATATTTTTTAGTTACAGTTTTAATCTTTAGTGAATAAGTATTTTCTTTGAATTTATAAATAGATTATCTTGACACATTTTTATCACATTAGATGGTCTAATCACCTTTATATTACTGTCACATTTAGTTGCAACATCACATTTTGAGACATATTATGTTATATTATACACCATATTAATATTCACCATATGCTACTTTATGCATTACTCCAAGATTTATCAACATAAATTTGATTTTTTGTATCTAAATACTAGATTTTAGACTGTTTTGCTCCACAATCGTGGTTTATTTTGATATTTATTATGTGTGATTTTTATCACATTTTGGGATCGAATATACTATGTAATTATAAAAATTACAAATTTATCTAACGAAATCGGAACACTAGGGCACTATTTATAATACAGTGCATACCATTTAGTTGAGCCAAGTCAATATTGGGTCAATGTTTCGCTGTAAATTTCATATATGCTGCTTTTTTCACATATAGAGGACACTTAGAGTTAGGAATCACTTTAGTATCAATATTTTTTAGTTACAGTTTTAATCTTTAGTGAATAAGTATTTTCTTTGAATTTATAAATAGATTATCTTGACACATTTTTATCACATTAGATGGTCTAATCACCTTTATATTACTGTCACATTTAGTTGCAACATCACATTTTGAGACATATTATGTTATATTATACACCATATTAATATTCACCATATGCTACTTTATGCATTACTCCAAGATTTATCAACATAAATTTGATTTTTTGATTTTAGACTGTTTTGCTCCACAATCGTGGTTTATTTTGATATTTATTATGTGTGATTTTTATCACATTTTGGGATCGAATATACTATGTAATTATAAAAATTACAAATTTATCTAAAGAAATCGGAACACTAGGGCACTATTTATAATACAGTGCATACCATTTAGTTGAGCCAAGTCAATATTGGGTTAATGTTTCACTGTAAATTTCATATATGCTGCTTGTGGAGTGCAGCATTGGTAAAATTACCGTAGTATAGAAACCCACATTAATACCTATAAAGTACAACGTTAGGACATATTATTAAGAGGACAGATTATTTTGTAAAAAGTTTACGGCTATGAATATTTCTAGATATAGGGGGAAAAAACCCCACAGAGGTTAAAATTCATATGCACCCCGGGCCAATTAATATAGGGAATTAATATAGGGAAATATTACTGATGGATGAGCCATATAACATATATAGTATAGGAATAGACTATCACTGTTGGGAGATCTATAGAATAGATGGAATAGAAAGAAAATCCCCCTTACACTTATACACATACGTATATCAGATAGAAAGCTAGTCTTTTGTACATATACACGTATATTATAAACAACAAATAGACAGTTTTCTTGCATATATAAGTACATTGGATTTCCTTAACATTTTGTAATTAGGAGACTAGCCACCTTAGACAGGTGTCAGTGATTAATTGTTAAACACACCCCTCTGAAAGGAGGATAATGTTTGTTAGCTGGCTATATAAAGCAGAGGCAGGAGAGGTAGGAATAAGAACAATGTTATGCCTGATGAAACGGTGCAAAACCGAGAAACGCGTTGCATTATTGGGGTCACTGTCAACCCCTTTTTTATCCACCTAACACAACAATTGTTCTGTTGTGTTTTTTAACTTTTGTTTTTAATAAATATTTGTATTTTACTGGAAATACGCCTTTGAGTGGATATCTTTACCTACCTACTGCCCTGCTGATACATAAGAGTCTCTCTACCTTTTTGGGACTTTGTGTTACCTATTGGAGCCATTTGATTACAGCATTAAGAAATCTGATCTGGGGTGAGCTGCTACACCTGCCTAAAATTTGCAGCTTGTTTCTACCAGAACATAAGTGTGCTCATGGAGTATGTGAGTAACCATCTGTACCACTGAAAATATTGTTTGTTATATTTTTAACAGTCTGCACATGTAGTGCTTTTTTCTGTGTCTCCTTTTCCATCTCCAGCATCACAGTACTACCTGAGAGGTGAGCTGCCACACCTATTTGAATCTGCAGCCTGCTACTACCAGCACATTGGTGTGCTTGTGAAGTGTGTGAGTACCCATTTGGCTCTACTACTGTTATTACTGATTTTTATATCTGTTGATCCTACACATGAGGCGCCCCTCTATTTTCTTCTATTCCTCATAGTTATACCCGGACCAGTCGTCGAGGAGGAGGCAGCCACCACAGGGCTTTTCCACTTGGTTTTGAAAAGGACTCATTTTTGCCTTGATTTTGTAATTATATTTGGACTTCCCTCATTTGAGAGGATTTTATTTCATTTTTCTTTTATTTATTTTTAATTTTTTTATCTGTATTGTATACACAATTACCAATTTGCATTTTTTAAAGAGTATATAGATTAATATCACTATCTATATTATCACTAGCGCCCCCTTACTTTGCTGTAAGGCTATATATACAAAACTAAATACTTACCTTTAAAATAAACCCTAATATAGCTACAATATAAATAATAATTACCTACAAATAACTACAATTAAATACAATTAAATAAACTAACTAAAGTACAAAAAATAAAAAAAGCTAAGTTACAAAAAATAAAAAAAATAAGTTACAAACATTTAAAAAATATTACAACAATTTTAAGCTACTTACACCTAATCTAAGCCCCCTAATAAAATAACAAATCCCCCCAAAATAAAAAAATGCCCTACCCTATTCTACATTAAAAAGTTAACAGCTCAATTACCTTACCAGCCCTTAAAAGGGCCTTTTGCGGGGCATGCCCCAAAGAAAACAGCTCTTTTGCCTATAAAATAAAAATACAACCCCCCCAACATTAAAACCCACCACCCACACACCCCTACTCTAACCCAAACCCCCCTTAAATAAACCTAACACTACCCCCCTGAAGATCATCCTACCTTTATCCGTCTTCAGCCAGCCGACCACCGATGGAACCGAAGAGGAGATCCGGAGCGGCAGAAGTCATCATCCAAGGGGCACTGAAGAAGTCTTCCCTCCGACTGAAATCATCATCCAAGGGGCGCTGAAGAAGTCTTCCATCCGATTGAAGTCATCATCCAGGCAGCGTCTTCAATCTTCATCCATCCGGAGCGGAGCCATCTTCAGACGAGCCTACGCGGAGCCATCTTCTTCCACCGACGACTGAACGACGAATGACGGTTCCTTTAAGTGACGTCATTCAAGATGGCGTCCCTCGAATTCCGATTGGCTGATAGGATTCTATCAGCCAATCAGAATTAAGGTAGGAAAAATCTGATTGGCTGATCCAATCAGCCAATCAGATTGAAGTTCAATCCGATTGACTGATCCAATCAGCCAATCAGATTGAGCTTGCATTCTATTGGCTGTCCCGATCTGCCAATAGAATGCAAGCTCAATCTGATTGGCTGATTGGATCAGCCAATCAGATTTTTTCTACCTTAATTCCGATTGGCTGATAGAATCCTATCAGCCAATCGGAATTCAAGGGACGCCATCTTGGATGACGTCACTTAAAGGAACCGTCATTCGTCGTTCAGTCGTCGGTGGAAGAAGATGGCTCGTCTGAAGATGGCTCCGCTCAGCTCCAGATGGATGAAGATTGAAGACGCCGCCTGGATGATGACTTCAGTCGGATGGAAGACTTCTTCAGCGCCCCTTGGATGATGACTTCAGTCGGATGGAAGACTTCTTCAGCGCCCCTTGGATGATGACTTCTGCCGCTCCGGATCTCCTCTTCGGTTCCATCGGTGGTCGGCTGGCTGAAGACGGCTAAAGGTAGGATGATCTTCAGGGGGGTAGTGTTAACTTTATTTAAGGGGGGTTTGGGTTAGAGTAGGGGTATGTGGGTGGTGGGTTTTAATGTTGGGGGGGTTGTATTTTTATTTTACAGGCAAAAGAGCTGTTTTCTTTGGGGCATGCCCCGCAAAGGCTCTTTTAAGGGCTGGTAAGGTAATTGAGCTGTTAACTTTTTAATGTAGAATAGGGTAGGGCATTTTTTTATTTTGGGGGGCTTTGTTATTTTATTAGGGGGCTTAGATTAGGTGTAAGTAGCTTACAATTGTTGTAATATTTTTTAAATGTTTGTAACTTATTTTTTAAATTTTTTGTAACTTAGTTTTTTTTATTTTTTGTAACTTAGTTTTTTTTTATTTTTTGTACTTTAGTTAGTTTATTTAATTGTATTTAATTGTAGTTATTTGTAGGTAATTTATTTAATTAATTTAATGATAGTGTAGTGTTTAATTGTAACTTAGGTTAGGATTTATTTTACAGGTAATTTTGTATTTCTTTTTTTTTTTTTTTTGAATCAAAAATTTTTTTATTGAGACAAATGCACAGGTAAAACAATAGTGCTGTACCAAGGTGACAAGTACAAGTCATCAATAGATCAGTTTAACAAATAAACCAGTAAACAAGTATGAACCACTGAAAAATTAGATATAAGAATATGCACAATATTAAAAACCAAGGGTCTCTTTTTTTTAGGGGTTTAGCATAAGGTATATTGCAAGTAACTTTTTCAATAATAGGTATTGAGGCAATAGTAAGGGGAGTTATTTAAAAAAAATGGGCATGGGCGAGTCAGACTTAGGGGGAGGGGCGGGAGAGGGAGGGGGTGATAGTGGGGAAGGAGAGAAGGGGAGGCAGAAAGAAAAAAAAAAATATATATATATATATTAAGGGAGGGGAGGTGAGCGGAGTCTTTTAAGAGATATGTTGGGGTCTGATGTCCCACTGTGGGAATTTTGTAATCCAGAGGGACCAGATCCCAAAAAAGGAGTCAACCTGATCTAGAACTTTGTAAGAGTACTGTTCCATTTGTCCCACAAAGTGTACAATGGAAATCACCTGAGAGAGAGAGGGAGGCCCATCCTGTTTCCAAGCTCTGGCGAGTGCCAATTTAGTAGCCATAAGAACATAGATTGTAAGCGCTTCCCCAGGGGGAGATAGGTTAGGCATATGCATGTGAAGGAGGGCTACTTCTGGAGTATACGGAGGAGTGAGATTGAGTGAAAGAAGGAGTGCATAGACTTTCCTCCACAGGGGTTGAATTATAGGACATGCCCACCAGATATGGAGTGCTGTGCCGATGTCTCCACAATTTCTCCAACAGTAAGGAGAGCTAGATCGGTATATTCTGTGTAGAGTGACTGGGACCAAGTCCCAGCGAACTAACACTTTATAGTAAAGCTCCCATAAGGTGGTGCAATGTAGGAGTTTTTTGGTTGTCATAATTCTAAGGTGCCAGACATCTATTGTTACTGTGAACCCAATCTCTCTCTCCCAGGCGCGGTGTTGCGGAATTTTGTGGGTAATGTGTGTATTAGTAAGGAGATTGTAATGGAAGGACATTAGGTGTTTTAGGTCATGAATTCTCTGCCAAACCTTCTCCCATGTTGTCATAGGTCGTAATGAAGACTTTGGGTAACCCCAGGTGCGCAAGCGCGTGCTCAGGCGGAACCCCTCAAATATAAGCCTGGGAGGAAGTTGAAGTTTGGTGCAGAGTGCAGGGTGGGAAAGCCAAACATTGTTCTCATAGAAGTCCATGACTAAAAGTGTATGTGGGTTAGGCCATAAGTCATAATGGGAGTCTGGAAGACAGAAGAGTGCAGCAGAGATTGTAAGCAAAGGGGAAGGATAAGGGGAGATAGCGGGGTTGTGTCTAATCTGGTCCCAGAATCGTAGTGCATGCTTAAAGATAGGGTGTAGGGCATCAATGTCATGTCTGTGGTGGAGAGGGATCCAAAGTAGGTCAGATAGGCATAGACCAGAAGGCAGCAATGAGGATTCAAGGGTGAACCAACTGAGCTGTCTTTCAGGGTTATTCCAGAGGATAATATGCGACAACCTGGCTGCATTATAATAGGAGATTATGTTTGGTAAGGCTAGGCCTCCCTGTGGGATCGGTTTTTCTAAAGTACGACCAGAAGTTCTGGGTCTTCGATCTTTCCATACATATGTAGTTATTAGGCTTTGAAGTCTATTAAGGAGCGCTCTAGGGATATTATATGGGATGGATCGGAATAGATATGTAATCTTGGGGAGGAAGGACATTTTGATGGCTGCGATGCGACCTGTCCATGAAATCTCTCTGAACTCCCAAGTCTCAAGGAGCCTTCTATATTCCGGAAGCCTGTCTGAGTAGTTTAGAGCTATGACCGTCGCGGGGTCTGGGCTCAGGTGAACCCCTAAGACCTTGAGAGAAGTAGTTTTCCATTGGAAGCGGAATGTGGTTTGTAAGAAAGTGAGAGTATCGGGGGGGACATTTATGGGTAGAACCTCCGTTTTGGCGACATTGAGCTTATAGAAGCTCAAGTCTCTGAACTGTTGTAGGGTAGTGAATACTGCAGGGAGGGATTCCTCAGGGGATGTCAGGAATAGGGTGATGTCGTCGGCATATAGGGAGATTTTGTGTATGGAGGTCCCAATGGGGAGGCCTCTAATCGTAGGATCTTGTCGAATGGATTGGGCTAAGGGTTCTATGGATAGAGCGAACAGGAGAGGGGACAAAGGGCACCCCTGCCTAGTGCCGTTTGAGATCATGAACTTGGGAGATTGGAACCCAACCCCCCGTACAATGGCCGATGGGTTGTTGTAGAGGGCCTTAACCGCCACAATGAAAGCAGTGGGGAACTGGAAAATTCTCATGGTTTCCCATAGGTAATCCCACCTGACCCTGTCGAACGCTTTTTCGGCATCTAGTGACAGGGCCAGGAAGGGAGAAGTGCCTTGTGATGCAGTATGCAGGACATCAAGAATTCTTCTGGTTGCATCGGAACCCTCTCTATTTGGGATGAACCCTACTTGGTCATTGGCTATGAGGGGAGGGACTATTTTAGCAGCTCTACTAGCTAAAAGTTTGGCATAAATCTTGGTGTCTATATTAATCAATGAAATGGGACGGTAACTACTACAGAGATCGGGTGGTTTACCGGGCTTCAAGATTGTGATTATAACTGCTTCTAGAAATTCTGCTTTAAACGAAGCTCCAGAAAATATCTCTTGGAAGAATCTGTGAAGTACGGGAGTTAGGAGGGGGAGAAAGGTTTTATAAAATCTGGCTGTAAAGCCATCTGGGCCTGGGGCCTTACCTAGTTTTAGATTTTGGATAGTTTTCTTAACTTCCTCAATTGTCAGTGGGGAGGAGAGAGAGGAGATAGCCTCTTCAGAAAGTGAAGGGAGTGAGAGAGAGTTAAGGAAAGTAGAGATCTTTTCCAGAGTGGCAGCTGGGATATCTAAATTGGCTTCAATGTTGTAGAGTGAACAGTAATACTGTTTAAAAGAGTTTCCTATGTCTGTCGGGGCAGATACATTCATCCCAGATGGGGTTTGAATGGACCGAATTCTTGCTTGGGCTGTACGATGTCTAAGCTTAGTGGCCAGGAGAGTGGAAGCTTTATTACCTTGATGGTAATATATTTTTTTAAATTTTTCCAACATATTATGGACCCTTTTAAGTTCTAGGGTTTGAATTTGTTTCAGGACTTTAGAAATTTTGTCATTTATGACCTGGGAGTAGGAGTGGGAGAGTTCTGCCTTTAATTTTCGGAGTTGGATGGTCAAGGCTGGTAAAGTGGCTCTGTGTTTTAAACGGGCTTCAGATTCATACTGCATGAGATGCCCCCTCATCACTGCCTTCAAGGTGGCCCACAAATTCTGTGAGGATGTCTGATTATCGTCGTTAAGGGCAAGGAAGTCAGTTATGTGTGTCTGCAAAGCTGTCTTGATATTTGGGTCTGTGATAGTCCAATCCTGCATACGCCAAATATGGGGGGAGGGGCTAGGGGACGGGCCCAAGTGAAGGTGTATAGAGTCATGGTCAGACCAAGAGACTGAAGTAATGAGTATGGAGTGAATGTTCGCTAAGAAGGTAGCCTCAGAAAAAAAGTAATCAATACGTGTGTGTGACTTATGTGGGAAGGAGTAGAACGTATATTCCCTATCTTGTGGGTGTAGGGCCCGCCAAACATCGTAAAGATTGTATTGTGACATTAGGAGTTGAAAGGCGGAGGAAAGGGAATGAATAGCTCTATCGCTACTGGAGAGCGGGGGTCCCAATCTGTCTAACTTAACATCCCATATCAGATTGCAGTCGCCTCCTAGAATGAAATCACCTTGCTTGATTGCTGCTACTGTCTTGAGAAGCGATCTAAAAAAATTTATTTGTCTAATATTTGGGGCATAAACATTGAGCATGGTGACTAATTGGGAGTTCAGTTTACAAACAGCAATAATAAATCTGGCCTGAGGGTCAGATTCAATGTGGATCGGGTCAAAAGCTACATTTTTACCTATATATATGGCTACACCTCTGGACTTTGAGGTAAATGTTGCTTCCAATAATGTAGGGAAATGTCTGGATGTACGGGTAATTTCCGGAGTGTGAGATTTTGTATTTCTTTTAGCTAGGTAGTTATTAAATAGTTAATAACTATTTAATAACTATTCTAACTATCTAAAATAAATACAAAGTTACCTGTAAAATAAAAATAAATCCTAAAATAGCTACAGGGGGTAATAAATGTATTTAGTTGCGGCAGTGTAGGGGGGGCAGATTAGGGTTGTTTAGACTCGGGGTACATGTTATGGTGTTAGGTGTAGACAGCTCCCATAGGAATCAATGGGATGTCGGGCAGCAGCGAACATGAACTTTCGCTATGGTCAGACTCCCATTGACGGCTTGATAACTAGGGGCCACAGTCTGAATCACAAAGGAAACATTTTTGAGTTTCATATGCCTTTAAGACAGTTCTCTTGATCTTGGACCTCAAGAAGTAAAATACCTTAAAGGGACACTAAACCCAATTTTTTTCTTTCATGATTCGGGTAGAGCATGCAATTTTAAGCAACTTTCTAATTTACTCCTATTATCAATTTTTCTTTGTTCTTTTGCTATCTTTATTTAAAAAGCAGGAATGTGATGCATAGGAGCTGGCACATTTTTGGTTGAGAACCTGGGTTATACTTGCTTATTGGTGAGTAAATGTCAGACTCCAATAAGCAAGTGCTATCCATGGTGCTGAACCTAAAATGGGCTGGCTGCTAAGATTTACATTGCTGCTTTTAAAATAAAGATAGCAAGAGAACGAAGAAAAATTGATAATAGGAGTAAATAAGAAAGTTGCTTAAAATTTCATGCTCTATCTGAATCATAAAAGAAAAAAAATTGGGTTCAGTGTCTCTTTAACAGTTAAAGTGCCATTTCTAGAAGGGAAATTTTTTATTTTCTTCAGTTTATTTGTTTTTTACTCCATACTTGGTAAAATATACTCAAACTTTTCTAACTTTAAAAATATTTTGGGTAAAATCCGTTTCATATCAATGGCCAATAGTTGCCATTTAAAAGAATTTGCTGATTAAAATTAAAAACGTGTCAATTCCTCCACATTTTGCTCTTTCACCTCTCCCAGTAGCTCCATATACAATCTTTCAATGCATAAACTGTTGGAGTTAAAGGTCAGACAGAAAGAAACAGTGTCCCAGCATAGGCAGGATTTTTTTTTCTTTCTTGAATCTTCCAGCAAAACTAAAATAGGCCTGAAGTGTTTTAGGCCTGAAGTCCCTGAATTTTTTTTTTTTATGTCATGAAATGAATCCTTCTGGATTCATTTCTGGTTTATATAGACCTTAAAGGGACACTGAACCCAAATTTTTTTTTCTTTCATGATTCAGAAAGAACATGCAATTTTAAGTAACTTTCTAATTTACTCCTATTAGCAATTTTTCTTCGTTCTCCTGCTATCTTTATTTGAAAAAGAATGCATCTAAGCTTTTTTTTTGTTCAGAACTCTGGACAGAACTTTTTTATTGGTGGATGAATTTATCCACCAATCAGCAAGAACAACACAGGTTGTTCACCAAAAATGGGCAGGCATCTAAACTTACATTCTTGCATTTCAAATAAAGATACCAAGAGAATGAAGAAAATGTGATAATAGGAGTCAATTAGAAAGTTGCTTAAAATGTCATGCTCTATCTGAATCACGAAAGAAAAAATTTGGGTTCAGTGTCCCTTTAAGGATGCTTAATTACCTTATCCAGTGGTAGCCAATTACATGAATATCTGGTGTTTGCAGTAAATACTCAACCTTCACAGACAACAGCACAGGGAATCTTAAAGGGACAGTCAACCATAGAATTGTTATTGTTTTAAAAGATAGATAATCCCTTTATTACTCATTCCCCAGTTTTGCATAACCAACACAGTTATATTAATGTACTTTTTACCTTTGCAGACATCCCAACCTGCAAAAACTCATTTCAGGGAGGTGGCTTCACCCGCTACTGAGCCGCTACCCCCCCTCCCAGTTATATATTGGACACCTTGAAACCCTAAATAAGATAGAGACTTATCATTAAAGTAGCTTCCCACTAATGTCACATAAAAAAGTAGCTTAATTGCACAACCACATACAACAAACTTATTTTCTAGTGATCGTACGCTTGTTGAATGCTTAAATATTTTATTATACAAAGTTTAATTACGTGCAGTAAATAAAGGTAGTATTTGTGTTTTATTTTATTAAAATCAGTGGGGGGGTTTTGGTTACTGATGCATGATTTGAGAGTTCTATAACGTCCCAGCAACTAAAGGCATTCCTTAAAGAAACACTTTTGGACCACATTGGATCATGATGCTTGGAGTTTCAGGGAGATTGCATTCCATTTGCTGGCATCAGGGAGCCGCTATTGCAATCAGGGAGACTCCCTGAACTTCAGGGAGAGTTGGGATGTCTGCCTTTGTGATTTCCTTGTATCTAGGAACCTTCTTCCAGCCCCCTGATCACATGACTGTGACTGTTTATTATCTATCGTCTTAAATTTAGCATTGTATTGTGCTAGATCTTAAATAACTTTCTGTGCCTGAACACAGTGTTATCTATATAGCCCAGGTGTACTTTCTGTCTCTTTGTGTTGAAAAGAGATTTAAAAAGCATGTGATAAGAGTCAGCCCTCAAAGGCTTAGAAATTAGCATATGAGCCTACCTATGTTTAGTTTAAACTAAGAATACCAAGAGAAAAAAGAAAATTTGATGATAAAAGTAAATTGGAAAGTCAATTAAAATTAAAAGTCCTATCTGAATAATGAAAGTTGAATTTATACTTGACTGTCCCTTTAAGCATACAATCACGGTGCATCACATAACATAACAATGGGGGTATCTATAAGTACTGTATATCCCTTCATCTGTTTTCTATCCCCTCTGTCAGTGGGGGTAGGTGGTTTCTTACAGATGTAAGACTTCAAAATTATCTACATTTTTTCTCTAATTTCACTAAAAAACCTCTGCTTCTTTGTCAGGAACAAGCAATATATATTTCAATTCTTCAACTTAGGCATAAAAGGTAATAGTGCTCCTTGCTCAGAAAACTACCAGTAGAACTGCAATAGATGATCTAAGTTTTGCATCAGAGCTCTGTTTTTCATCCCAAGCTACAGCAGTTAAAATTGGCATTTTGGTTAAAACTACTTCTACAATGCTAGAAACCGATATATCACCCGATCCTCATACTTGGCTCCTTAATATTGTTCCTAATAAACTTCTGTCTTATAAGAAAAAGCTAATATTCATAGCCAGTAATAGTCTGAAAAAAATGATAGCCAAAAACTAGAAATCACAGAATGTTCCAACCACTGCTATGTGGTACAGTCAGTTTCAGCACATATTAAATCTTGAAGAATATGCATTCATGAAAAGTGGAAGGAGAGATATCTTTTTGCAAATGAAAATTTTATGGGATACTTTTATAAGTAATATTTATGTGTAATATTCATGCATCTATGAAATTGATTAATATATTGAAGGGAATGTACTGGAACCTTAAAGGGACAGTCTACACCAGCATTTTTATTGTTTTAAAAGATAGATAATCCCTTTATTACCCATTTCCCAGTTTTGCATAACCAACACAGTTATAATAATATACTTTTAACCTTTGTGATTATCTTGTATCACAGCCTCTGCAAACTGCCCCTTTTTTCAGTTCTTTTGACAAACTTGCAGTCTAGCCAATCAGTGCCTGCTCCCAGATAACTTCACGTGCACGAGCACAGTGTTATCTATATGAAATATGTGAGCTAACACCCTCTAGTGGTGAAAAACTGTTAAAATGCAATCTGAAAGAGGTGGGTTTCAAGGTCTAAGAAATTAGCATATGAACCTCCTAGGTTAAGCTTTCAACTAAGAATACCAAGAGAAAAAAGCAAAATTGGTGATAAAAGTAAATTGGAAAATTGTTTAAAATTACATGCTCTATCTGAATCATGAAAGTTTATTTTGGCCTAGACTGTCCCTTTAATTTTAGTTTTTTTTTATTTAAAATGGATAGATTAAGTTAGACTCAATCACTTGACCTTTTTTGATACACACGGGAAATGTAAACTTTTATTAGAATGCTTCAACAGGATTGTTTCTGTTTGTTAATATGTTCATTAATGTTATACTTTTCAACTTAAAAGGTTTAGCCTATATCTTCTTTATGGATATAATGGTAACCTCCAGACGAGTATTGTATAAAACCTTTGTATTGTTTATTGCAACTTATGTACTTTGTCTTGGAACTTTCAATAAAGCTGATTAATAAAAAAAAAAATTAAAAAAATTGGCATCTTGGTTACTGAATGGTCAAGATTGCAAAATATACCAGCTCTATTTTTCAAAACTTTGTTTCAAGCACTAAAAAAATCTTCAGCTTACTATACAATGTGGGATATTTTTTGAAACTGAATGATTTAACAAAATTATTTCACATTATACACTAGGTTACACAAAGTTCTCTACATGGTGGTTATCAGCCCTCTCTGGTATCTTGGGTGTTATAAGAATTGCATGTGAGGCTTTGTTCATATTGTTTTCTTTAAGGCACTGGCTCAAACCCTTCTTTCTAATAGATCTATTAAACCTCCTTTGGGGTTTAACCAAGGCACACGAAGCTCTGCTGGAACATCAAGTTTCTTTTTGTTTTTTGATGTTTAAAGCCATCTTTTTAGTTCTACAAAGAGAATTTCCGAGCTGCAAGTACTTTAACAGAAGAACCATATTTAGAATTTCATGAGGACAAGTTAGTGTAATGTACAGTGCTATGGCTTTTACCAAGCTGTTTCAGGCTTTCATGCTTTGAAGGATAAAATTATAATTCTACCCTCTTATTGTCCAGATAACAAGACAATGAGCAGTTAGATATTGTACAGACTACACCTGTGCTGTTAGATGTTTACTTATTTACCAAAAGGGATTAGATGAAAACAAATAAACAAGTTGTTTTTCTGTATGGACACTGCAAAGACTATCAGTTAAAGGGACAGTAAAGTCGTAATTAGACATTCAGGATTCAGACAGAGAATACAATTTTAAACAACTTTCCAATTTACTTATATTATTTAATTTGCTTCCTCTTGTTATCCTTTGCTGAAAGGTTTATCCAGGTAAGCTCAGGAGCAGCAAATAACCTAGGTTCTAGCTGCTGATTGGTGCCTTTATATATATATATATATATATATATATATACCGATTGTCATTGGATTGAGTGCTGCGGAATCTGTTGGTGCTTTATAAATAAAGAATAATAATAATAATTGGCTCACCCATGTGTTCAGTTAGAAACCAGTAGTGCAATGCTGCTCTTTCAACAAATAATACTAAGAGAATGAAGCAAATTTGATAATAGAAGTAAACTGGAAAGTTGTTTAACATTGTATGTTCTACCTAAATCATGAAAGAACATTTTGGGGTTTTATGTCCCTTTAAGGTTAAAGGTAATGGTAAGACATATTAGCTATAGGTAGTTCAAATTCCAGCATTGCACAGGGCTCATTCTACAAGGACAGTTTAAACCTCTTGGTGAGGGAAGCAGGCATATTGCCTGAAATATGTCAGGTGGCAGCCTGGAAGATACCTAATACTGCACATTCCTTTCTCATTACAAGATGTATGTCTAACAGTCAGCATTCCTAAAGTTTGATAGAACAATACTGAATGCTGCTGTCACAATAAATATATAAATATTGCAGTAATTTTGCTCCTTTGTCATTTTTATCCCACCCAATCTTTACATTGATCTGTACTAGTGAATATATTTAGCATGAACCAAGATAACTCAAAATTAAATGCAAATCACAGAAAGTTCTATATCTTGGCTCATGTTCCTAAATAATAATTTCCAAGATCCCTTCTTTTATTATCAGCCCTATGCTGGACATTCAACAAGAATGCAGGAGTCAGTATTGGGTTCCACCATTAAAGAGACACGAAACCTAAACATTTTCTTAAAAGATTCAGACAGAGAATGCGATTTCAAAAACGTTTCCAATATACTTTTATTATAAAATTTACTTAATTCTTCTGGTATCCTTTTTGGAAAAAGCAGATCCAGGATCTGCTCAGGCTCAGGACCATGCACATGTCTGGAGTGCTATATGGAAGCAGTTTTGCAAGAATACTAGATGGCAGCAGTGTGTGCTCCAGACACATGCACTTTGCCTACCTAGGTATGCTCTTCAACAAACAATACTGCGTAGATCAAAGACATTTGACAAGATAAATAAATAAAACTTTTTTAAAATTGTAAACTCTGAATTATGAAAGACAATTTTTAAGTTTCATGTCCCTTTGAAATTACAAAATGAGAGTGCTCAATTCTTTACATTCTCCATTAGGTCTCTATCACTGGTGATTATTATCAAAGTATAAGATAGAGAAGTTTCTGTATTTTGGATTTAATTTCTGGTTATGATTCACATGTTTAAAACTTATTATAGTTAAACAAATTTTTCAGAGAGGGCTACACTTTAAATGGCATATCTTCATTAAAGGGGACACTATATACTATTAAATACAATCCATATGAAAGAGCAGATTTCAAGCATGCAATTTTTGTGCATGTAGTAAAAGCTTTTTAAATTGAAATGAATATAGCTCTGTCAATTTTGTACCTCCTACTAATGATCATTGGCTGATAGGTACTTCCTGTTATGCTGATAGGTAGTAACTACAAGCCAATTTGCTTTAGTAGGAGGTGCACAACCAATGCTGTTATATTAAAACCTTTTTATGGGATTAGAATTGCTAAGAACAAACGTGAAACTTACATACTTATTGACTGACAAAAATCAATCAACTGACACAGACATTGCTAAATTTGTATTAAATATTCTTTAACCCTTTTCTCATTTAAGTACAGTGGTGTCGCCAGGGGGGCACTAACCCCCCCAGCATATGTCTTGCCAGTGGCCCCCCCATGTGACCTCTGCCACTCTGCCCAGGAACTGTGACAGCTCCAGCCACCCCTTGGCACATCCAAACCCTCCCTTGGCACACTCAATCCCGCCCATGACACGTCTCGGCCTCCCATCGAGGTCCTGCTCACAAATCACCAGTGGACCTCCTTGAATTACAGCAAGATAAGTAAGATTGCTGCTCTATGTGTGTAATTGACAATCAATATATGTTAAATCACTATTTCTGTCTGGCAAAGGCAATAAAGCTCATCATCTAAGGAACACTGTACCGACTTTAAAGCATAGTGGTGGTAGCTTCATGCTTTTTAGGCTGCTTCTCTTCAAGATAGATGTAATCATGAATAGCTCCAAATATCAGTATATTTTGGGACAAAACCTGCTGGTCTCTGTCAGAAACATGAAACTGACCAAAGCACACACCAAAAGCACGCATCCAAAGCATGGTTTCAGAAAAGGGAAATCAAAGTCTTGGAATGGCCCCGTCAGAGCACAGACCTCAATCCCATGGAAAACCTGTGGAATAACCTAAAGAGAGCTGTACATAGGAGATCCCCTCGCAATCTAAAAGAACTTGAACCTTTTTGCTAAAAAAGAGTGGGATAAAATTAACCCCTAAAGGGGTTTGCATATAGGATTGCCAATAGAAGGCAAGCTCAATCCTATTGGCTGATTGGATCAGCAATAGGATTAAAGCTCAATCCCATTGGCTGATTGCATCAGCCATAGGATTTTTTACCCTTTAATTCCGATTGGCTGATAGAATTCTATCAGCCAATTGGAATTCAAGGGACGCCATCTTGGATGACATCATTTAAAGGAACCTTCATTCTTCAAGAACCATAGAAAGAAGAGAATGCTCCACGCCACGTTGGAAGGATGAAGATAGAAGATGCCGTCTGGATGAAGACTTCTGCCTGCCTGGAGGACAACTTCTTGCCGCTTGGATGAAGACTTCTCCCGGTTTCGTTGAGGATGGATGTCCGGTCTTCAAAAACTGTAAGTGGATCTTCGGGGGTTAGTGTTAGGTTTTTTTAAGGGTTTATTGGGTGGCTTTTATTTTTTGATTAGGGACTTTAAGCAACGTAAAAGAGCTAAATGCCCTTTTAAGGGCAATGCCCATCCAAAATGCCCTTTTCAGGGCAATGGGGAGCTTAGTTTTTTTTAGGTAGTTTTTTTTTGGGGGGGGGTTGGTTGTGTGGGTGGTGAGTTTTACTGTTGGGGGGTTGTTTGTATTTTTTCTTTCAGGTAAAAGAGCTGATTTATTTGGGGCAATGCCCTGCAAAAAGCCTGTTTAAGGGCCATTTGGCAGTTTAGTGTAGGCTAGGGGTTTTTTTATTTTGGGGGGGCTTTTTTATTTTAATAGGGCTATTAGATTAGGTGTAATTAGTTTAAATATTTGATCATTTCTTTTTTATTTTGTGAAATTTAGTGTTTATTATTTTCTGTAATTTAGATAAATGTATTTTTTTAATTTAAGGTTTTAGTGTAAGACAGGTTAGGTTTTATTTTACAGGTAATTTATTTTAACTAGGTAGCTAGTAAATAGTTAATAACTATTTACTAACTATTCTAGCTAGTTAAAATAAATACAAACTTACCTGTAAAATAAAAATAAAACCTAAGATAGCTACAATGTAACTATTAGTAATATTGTAGCTAGCTTAGGTTTAATTTACGGGTAAGTATGTATTTAGTTTTAAATAGGAATAATGTAGGTATTAATTGTAATATTTATTTGTAATTATTTTAATTATGTTAAAGTTAGTGGGTGTTAGGGTTAGGGTTATGTTAGGGTTAGACTTAGGGTTAGGTTTAGGGGTTAATAACTTAAGTATAGTGGCGGCGACATTGGGGGCAGCAGATTAGGGGTTAATAACAGTAATGAAGGTTGCGGCGATGTTAGGGACAGCCAATTAGGGGTTAATAAGTGTATGTAGGTGGCGACGACATTGGGGGCAGCAGATTAGGGGTTAATATAATTTAACTAGTGTTTACGATGCGGGAGTGCGGCGGTTTAGGGGTTAATATGTTTATTATAGTGGCGGCGATGTCCGGAGTGGCAGATTAGGGGTTAATAATTTAATTTTAGTGTTTGCGATGCGGGAGGGCCTCGGTTTAGGGGTTAATAGGTAGTTTATGGGTGCAAGTGTACTTTGTAGCACTTTAATTATGAGTTTTATGGTACAGCTTTGTAACGTAAAACCCATAACTACTGACTTTCAGTTTACGGTACGGATCTTGTAATTATGGGCTGTACCGCTCACTTTTTGGCCGGACAGGCAAACTCGTAATACCGGCGCTGTGGAAGTCCCATTGAAAAAGGACTTTTTAAAAAGTGCTGTAGTTATGTTGCGTGACGGCCAAAAAAGTGTGTGGTACAGCTATACCTATAAGACTCGTAATAGCAGCGATAGTGAAAAAGCAGCGTTATGAGGCTTTTTCATTCATAACGCAAAACTCGTAATCTAGTCTATATTAGCTCGCAAAAATTAATCAAGAAAAAAGTATGGTCTTTGGGGGTTTTGGACTCTAGCAGTAAAGCTTTTCAGGCCGGTCTTTACACCCTTTCTCCAGTATATAAATTATTAGCCAGCAATGCAGCTACTCCTTAAGGATATAAGGCTTCAAAGCTCACTTCCAGTAGAAGTAACCATACATACAATAACTGAGACACAGTCTTTATTGGAAGGAAAAACAGGCCGTCACGGCCAACCTTATTAAATAATCATAAGAATAACTTATTTGAGCTGACACAACTATGGCGGCATAGAGATCCTATGAGACCCATGACAACAAGAGGCAGCGACTTCCGGCCTACAGCAGAGCGTCCTCTGCTTTTTCTGAAACCAGGTATTAAGGGGATACGAGATCGTTTGGCCTACCTACACAATGGGAAGGGCCAACAGGCGAACCTGAGGGTAATGCCCTTCCCTTCAGCCTGGCCATCACTCCCCCCGTTCTCTCCGTCCTTTATTTATCGCACCTGCCGCTGCCTCTCGCCACCAGAGATCCCATCTCACCACCCCAACATAATACTCCTGACTTAGAGGAAGGATTTTACAAAATATTTTATTCCAAGCCTATACATATAGTAGGGAGCTCATACTAACAGGGGTCTAATTGCTGCTGTAATATCCGTCAAAAATAAATCCATTCTTTCGTCTGATAAGTGCACCCCATCTATCCTGAACAAATTACTCTTTTCAGCTCTGATGGATTCATGTTTAACCACGAATCCACCGTGGTCGGTGACGGCTCTACCAGCTTCTCTGTTAATACTCTTCCTAATTCTATAGACTGCCCCTGCTGTGGTCATGTGGCGCCAATGTCGCCTGGATATAATGTTTGACCACCCAATCCGAACCCCAAAAGCTACTTTCAACCATTTTAAGTCAGACTGTATAATTTTTATAAACTCCAGGACAGGACAGGCCCCAATATCATTCTCCCCCAAATGCAAAATAATTACGTGAGGCTTCCCCCACCTTCTTCTAGCCTCTTGCAGAACCCCTGGTAACTGAGGCCATATCATGCCTCTTTGCCCTAGCCACCTAATGGACACTAAGGCAGGATCGAATCCAGATTCTGCCCACTTGCAAGGGATGCTGTTCTGATGGCGGCCCAGTGGACATAGGAATGCCCCACTATCCATATCCTGATCGGACCCCTCACATCACCTGCAAAGAAAAATAGTTTAACATCTTCAACTTATACTATTAAACAATCTATTCAACAATCTGAGCCACAATGGGGCGAACATAAACCTTATATCTCTCAGAACGCCAATGACCTAAAGGCTTGATCACCTCCCCTGAGGAGCCCTGCATTGCTGCTGATGTAGCTGCTCCAATTCTAAATGAATGAGGGGCTATATTTTTTGCATTCAGTCCCGCCTTTTCTGCTTTCCTTGCTAATAGTTTACGAAATTGAAATAATGAAAATGCCGACCCATCTTGGTGTATTAGCAGAGTGCCTTGCACTCTAGGACGGCTTTGTAGAAATTGAGTTAATGCCTTGACTGGGCAAGATTCCCACTCTGGAGCCTCCTCCAGGGTTAACCATGTGCCTCTCGCATCCTGATCGGTTTTCGATCAGGGAATAAATAGCAAGACAGCACAAGAGTTTTACATGTTCCCATAGAACACCCCCCTGTAAATTATTCTTAGCATTGGACACTAATTTGCTTACCCTTAACGCTGCTGCAAAGACTAAACTAAAGGCTAATTTCAAAAGTGTTACTTCATAAGAGGAATTACAAATTAGCGGCAACACAGAGACTAACTGCTCAAGCCGGTCTCTGGTTATCGGTTCCCCAATGTCCTTTTTTATTTGTTGTGTTCTGCTCCAACCTTTCATCACCTGTCTCATGAGGAACGAATGTGTGGGGTCTTGTACTGCTAATAATTTAAAAAAGAAAGATAATGCTGACATCCTAATTTGCACTGCTGCTTTTGTCAAATTCGCCGCTTTTAAGATTACCAACCATTCACCTATTGCAACGGGAGCCCCCTGTATGGCATCCAGTCCAACGGAATGGCAAAATTGTTCCCACTCTTGCCAATACTTACAATAAGCACTCCAAGTGGTCGGGGCAAGTGAGTTTCGAACTAATGGGAAGAGCGAGATCCATGCTGGAGTAGCTGCCAAAGAAAATTAGGACATGATAAACCTTGAGGAGCTGCCAATGGTGCTAGCCTTCTAAATGTTACCCAGTCGAACCTAGATAAGGCATCTGCTAAGGTGTTATTAACTCCTGGGACATGTCTTGCCTGAAAGTGAATGTAGACAGCACAACACTAAGTGTCTGAGCAATGTCAGCACCTTAGGTGATGATGATGATAACCCATTTATAGCATACACGACACTCATATTGTCTGTCCAAAATACAACAAACCTATCCTGAAAACGTTTACCCCACAATTCGACTGCCAATACTATTGGGAACAGCTCCAATAAAGTAAGGTTCCTAATTAACGGACTTTCACTCCAACTTGCCGGCCAAGGACCAGCGCTCCACTCTCCCTGAAAATATGCCCCATAGCCTGCTGATCCCGCTGCGTCAGTAAATAAGTGTAAAATTTGGTTTGGAACAGGCTCAGAACGCCAATAACAAATTCCATTAAAGTGTTCCAAAAATGTTTCCCACACATGCAAATCCTTTTTTAATTCTTTTGACAAAAATATTCTTTCATTGGGCCTAGATCTTCCGCTAAGCTGTGCTTCAAGTCGCCTGTTAAAAACCCTTCCCATTGGGATTACCCTACATGCAAAGTTCAATAACCACAACAACGACTGAAGCTCCTTCAATGTTATTCCTACTGCTTTAATAGCTGTCTGTACCACTGCTAACATGTCATGTACTTTTTATATCGGAAGTCTACATTGTCTGTTAATTGTGTCTATTTCAATCCCTAGAAATGTTAAACAAGTACAGGGACCTTGTGTCTTGTCATGTGCTAACGGCACCCCCCAATCAGACATCATCTGCTGCATGTGTTCCATTAACCTCTTACAACTATTAGATTTTCCGTCTCCCACCACCAGGAAGTCATCTAAATAGTGAGCTATGCCATCGTATCCTGCACTAAAAGCTACTTCCCAATGAATAAATGTGCTGAAACACTCAAAATAAGCGCACGAAATGGCACAACCCATAGGCAGGCATCGATCGACATAAAACCCACCCTCAAACTTAAAACCCATAAGGTAAAAAGATGAAGGATGTAATGCTAATAGAATAAATGCAGATTCAATATCCAATTTACCTTAGAACCCTCCTGTGCCAACTTCTCTAATTAACTGCAATGCGCTGTCAAACGACTGATATTTTACTGAACTCATCTGGGGATCAATGGCGTCATTAACTGAATCGCCTTTTGGGTATGATAGGTGATGAATCATTCTATATTTTCCTGGTTCCTTTTTTGGGACCACCCCAACCGGTGAAATTATCAAATTCCCCATGGGCAAGGACCCAAATGGGCCCACCACTCTTCCCAATTCTACCTCCTTACTAATTTTATTTCTGACCACTTCTGGGTATTGATATGCCGATTTTAGATTACGATACTGTTTTGCCCCTTTAACCCGTACCCCAACTGGAATATGGAAACCCTCCCGAAAACCTTGCCTTAGAAAATTAGCTGCATACTGATCTGGGTACTGTTGTAACCAGTATTCAAGCACGTGAATTCGTATTGGGGTTGGTGCTCTTTGCTTGAGGGGGAACATTATTCCTGTTTGATCCTGACTCTCTTTTTTTGGTGCAATCTGATCCCGCATGGAATCCGCCACAAAATTTGCATACATGTCAAAAGATGCATGAACTGCCTCTTTCACACCTCTTTTCTTGGAATAGCCAGCATTCCCTCCCTTTCCTTCTATTTTTAAAGCCACGAAAATTAGGTGTACGAATACCAGGGGGTGGGGATGGTGACCTTTCAGGTCAAGCCCATAATTGACTATCAGTCGTCCCAAAAGTTAAGGCTGGGTTACCTGCCATTTTCCTCCTGTACTCGGAGTCGTACTCCCGCCAGGCCCCTTCTCTATAACGCCTTTGAATCCAATGGATTGTATCAGTATATTTAATGATATTTTGGGCCTGTGAAGGGTACTTCTCTAAGTAACAAGTAGAAAGTACTTTAAAACAACGTAACCATTCATCAAAAGAGTCAGGCCTCTTCAAACGTTTAGGGCCTGTGCCGTCAGCACTCCTCTCCTTCTGCCTATATGCCTCTACAGATAGTTTGAAAATATTAACATATTTCCCCTGTTGTATCTTTTTAACAATTTTTGGCTTTAGATGTTCATGTAATGAGTGGATTCCAGAGGGATAGGAATCCCCCTGTATTGCCAGTTTCCTGGCAGAGGCTACTGGAGGGGATGGTTCATCAGGGTTCTGCCCTTGATTTATATGTGCTACTATTTGAGTGTTGTCTGTAGTAACTTTTGTAGTTTTATTTACCTTTTTTAGTGAGTTTAAATCATGTAAAACTTTTTTCACCATCTTAAACATCCTCTTCTGACCTGGCTCAACTAAACTCACTGATGTGTCGCTATCCGTATTAGACTCTGTTGATGAAGTGTCAGATACATCACCCCTAATATGTCTAAATTGACTAATCTCACCTCCAGAAGTGTGTGCCCCTGATGTGGATGGATGTTATACTCCAGATGCCCCAGGTTGCACGAATCCCATCTGACCATTTTGTTCTTGAACTCCTTTTCCCTTGTGACACTGCTGCCCCCCTTGCTGTGGCTGCGACACTTGAGATTGTTGATTTTGATACTCCATGGAAGAGATCTGCTCGCCTGCTCTTATTGCTTCCTGCAAAAGAGAAACAATATTGCGAGCACCAGAGGTAGAAGCATCAGACTGCCCCATGGAGGGACCTCCCACCTCATGACTATTCTGATCCCTTTGACACCCACCTTCTTGTGTATGTCCCCTTTCATTCATACATGCACTTGTACATGGCATGACACCTTGCCCAGAGCCACACATACTCTCATTTAAACTGGGTTGTGTGTATTGTGTGCCTACAGTAAGGGGACTGCACCTAATTTGTAATTCAGACAACATAACGCTGTCTGTATTAATGTTTTGCCTTTCCTGCTGTAAACCATGCCTCTGACTAGGCACAATTGTGTTTTGTCCTGCTCTTATAGCGCTTTGGTTCTCCCTAAACGCTGCATTTACTGGCCCACAGCTTATTGTGTTACCTTGTGCAATAATGCCAGTCGCGGTCATCGCCGCTTGTTGCCCCATATGTGTGGTGTTTTGTGCCATACTGTTTGCTGCGGTCATCGCCGCTTGTCTCCCCATATTGATGGTGTTCTGTGCCTCACTGCCTGTTGCGATCATCGCCGCTAAATTAATGCCACTGTCTGTCGCAGCGTTCTCCGCTTGCCTGTCTCTAAATACACATATTGCCTGTTGCGGTCATCACCGCTTGCGTTAGCTGCCTAGTATTCGCCAATGCCTTTTTTCCTTTGCCTGTGGTCCTTTGCCCCGCCCTGTTAACCCCCGCTGTACCGGATTGCTCAGCATGCACAAATTGTATCTGCCTACATGGTCCTCCCTTTGCTACACCTCGCCTAGCTACCCTCCGTCCATGAGGCGTTCCCCTGCCTCTTGCCACTGCAGAGTGCTCACCTGCATGGACGAAGGATGCCTGTGCTACTGTACTGCTCTGGGCCTCCCTCTGCACCCCTGCCTGACGAACCAGAACATCAGCCAGTGCCTCTGCCTGCATCCCAGCTTGCTGAGTATTCATATTTATATTATCAACTACTGCTGTAGTTATGTCATGTGTTACTGCTGTATTTATGTTAGGTGTTACTGGTGTTGCCATGCTAGGGATAGTAGGCAGATTAGCTGCCAATTGGCCAAATAGATTTGACATAGCTTGTATTGTTGCTGGGGAGAATTGTGCCAATATATCTGTAATAGCCATCTGAGGGTTAACTGTTTGAGGGTTAACTGTTTGAACAATTGTGCTTGTTGAAGCCTGAGGTATACTCAGAGTTCCCATGTTATTTGTCTGATCATTATTAATATCATGTTCTGTAGTCTGTATGCTGTCTCCTCTAGGCTGATGGACATCTGCATTTACTACATGAATGTGTGATTGCACTGGCATTTGTTGTGGTCGTGTTGGAGGAATAATTTCTTCCTCATCTGTAATACTCATCTACCCTTTTTTTTCCTCAGCCTGAAATCTCAAAGACTCCTTATATCTCTTAGTTGGTACAGTTTTTCTTCTGGAACGCTGCATTCTGCTGGAATCTACAGGAAAGCTGCAAGAAGAAAATCCTCCACCTCAGGCTGCAGGGAGAAGAGGCTAGAACTTTCTACAGCATGGCTTTTTGAGGTAAGAAACCTCCCCTTTTCTGCAACAATGTTGCACTCTCTAGAACCACCTCTTCTCCTATATCTTTCCCTTGCTGCCTATATCCTTATACCGCTACAGTCCCACTGCAGGTCCTTACACTGACTAACTTGCAGGATCTTTTTAATAAATGGAATGCTAATTTCAATAATCTTAGATTTGAGGATTTAAAAAAAAAAGATTCTCTTTAATATCTAATTATACACAATCAATTTCACTCAAAAGCTTATAAGAGACTTCTCAACAGATCATATATCTCCCCATACATAATGTCTAAATGGGCTCCTCATCAGTTTAATGCATGTACCAGGTGTGGTGCGCCTAAAGCAGATCTTATCCATGTTGTTTGGTCATGTCCTAAACTGCAAAAATTGTGCAACAAAGTGGCCTTTTGGCTCAATAAATTTATATCTATAAAAATTAAATTCGACCCTGTCCAAGTATTTTTCTTAGTTAAGGATCCTCAACTGCATAACAAGGCTTTAACAAATACAGTGATATTAATAGCAAGACAAAATATTTTCAGTTCATGGAAAAGCAAGAACTCCCCAAATTTCTCTGTCTTTCTGCAAAAGATGCATGGTCAAATGATTATAAATCAATTTGACCCCAGAATCTTAACAGAAAACAAACTTATAGTTTTTTTTAACAAATGGAATAAAGTAATCATGTCATTCCCCAATGAGGCCCAGCTGCAGATTATTTCTCCGTTTCGTAACTCTTCCTTTTTCCTAGAATTAATCCAATCAGAAAGTTTCCCCTCAACTTGGAGATAGATAAATTTAAGAATTGGGGGGGGGGTTACCCTTTTTTTCTCTCCCTCTTTCTTTTGTGTTTTATCCTAAAGAAAATGGGTAACAGAGTTAACCAATATTGGCAATGATATCATGTAGATTTGTTGGTAATGTTTTTTTTTTACCCTCACAATTTATAAGTTGTCTTATTTAGATATTTATTTGTCTAGGGAACATATATATTTCTGAATAGGAATACTGTGATGTTTTTATTTTGTAAAAAATTATGATTTAATATAATGTTATGGTATTCTTATATCTCCTCAGTTACTTTGCACAATAAAAAAAATGTATATATATATATATATATATATATATATATATATATATATATATATATATATATATATAAAAAGGAGCTACAGGAATTTCTGTCAGGTACATGTCACTCCTTGCATATGCCCACTATCTATTGTCTGTGCTATGGGGTATGGTAGCAATACTAAAAACCTTTCTTACAAAAAAGAATACCTAAGCCAATCTAAATTATGCCAAAAGATTCATTCAGTCACCCCAAACCATGTGGGAAAATGGGCTATGGTCTGACAAGACAAAGTTTGAACATTTCGGCCTAAAATGTAAAAGATATGTTTGGCGCAAAGCCAATAAAGCTCATCATCTAAGGAACACCATACTGACTTTGAAGCATTGTGGTGGTAGCATCATGTTTTAAAGCTGCTTCTTTTCAAGATAGATTTAATAATGAATAGCTCGAAACATCAATATATTTTGGCACAAAACATGCTGGTCTCTGTCAGAAACATGAAACTGACCAATAGCACACATACAAATCGACCAAAGCATTGGCTTCAGAAAAGGAAAATCAAAGTCTTGGGGGTTGATCTATTACAGTGCGGACTGACATGATACAATGTAGCGTATCATGTCTGCCGCACATCGATAAATGCCGTCAGCATTCGCTGTCAGCATTTATCATTACACAAACAGTTCTTGTGAACTGCTTGTGCAATGCCGCCCCCTGTAGATTTGCGGTCAATCGGCCGCTAGCAGGGGGTGTCAATCAGCCCGACCGAATACGATCGGGCGGGTTGATGTCCGCAGCCTCAGAGCAGTCGGACCAGTAATGGAGCAGCGGTTTTTAGACCGCTGCTTCATAACTACTGTTTCCGGCGAGCCTGAAGGCTCATGCAGAAACAGAGGCATCAAACTCCATTCGGAGCTTGATAATTCGGCCCCTTGGAATGGCCCCGTCAGAGCACAGACCTCAATCCCATGGAAAACTTGTGGAATAACCTAAAGAGATCTGTACACAGGAGATACCCAGGCAATCTAAAAGAATTTGAACCTTTTAGCAAAAAAAGAGTGGGATAAAATTCCAAAGTCTAGATGTGCAAAGTTAATAAAGTCTTTTTCACAGACTTGCTGCTGAAATAAATACAGACGGTCCTTCCCCAATATATTAGTGCAATCAGGTTGTTGTATTTTTTTTTTTTTTAATTTTAAATGTTGCTAATAATTAAAGGGATACTAAACCCAATTTTTTTCTTTCATGATTCAGTTAGAGCATGAGATTTTAAGCACCTTTCTAATTTATTCCTATTATCAATTTTTCTTTGTTCTCATGCTATCTTGATTTGAAAAAGCAGTACTGTAAGCTTTAGAGTCGGACCATTTTTTGTTCAGCACCTGGGTAGCACTTGCTGATTTGTGGCTAAATGTAGCAAACCAATCAGCCAGCTCTACCAAGGTACTGAACTAAAAATGGGCCGGCTCCTAACCTTTTATTACTGCTTTTTCAAATCAAGATAACATGAGAACAAAGAAAAAGTGAAAATAGGAGTAAATTAGAAAGTTGCTTAAAAATGCATGCTCTATCTGAATCGTGAAAGAAAAAAATGTGGGGTTAGTATCCCTTTAACTATTTCGTTTTTTTTCCTCTGGATTTTTGTTTGTTGGAAGATCATATTACAGATAGAAAATATCTGACATTTACATTGCTCTTTCTATCCTTATATTTTTTTATTTATTTTTTTAAAAGTAATTTTATAAGGGTGTGTAGACTTGGAATAAGTGTGCCTTCTATCTCTACCTATTCATTTAGTCTAGTGTTGCCTCTTACACATGGTACCATTGTATCTTACACCTATGTTTATAGCACTGTGGAATGGTAAAGATAAATGATAATAATATCTCGGCCTTCATCCTTCCATTTACTAATCTGTCATTCCTTTAGTTAAAATAAATTTTTATTGTTTTCTTTGTGAACAACATCATCTACTTCACAACAACATATATGAACAATATATATCATCTGACAATCATTAGCCCAGTTTCAAGTACTAACTCAGTATGTAATTTACCAGATATGTATCAAGACAGTGTGCTACTCTCCACGTTGTTGCCCATTATAGTCCAGTAGCTCTGCACATTGTTATAAAGAAAGCATCATGACCAGAAAAAAAAGGTGCATAAAAATGTAGATAAACCGATCATGTTCAAACAGAAATAACATTAACTTATACTAAAAATGTCCAAACCATAAACTTGTTTTCCAACATCATATGTAATTGCAGGTTGTAGGAAGTATTAGCTAAGAAAATTACCTTATGAAAAAGCTTTTTGTCTAGCAGCAGTGGGGGTAGTCAAATCAATCTTCACCTCAGCCCCGATCCTAACCCTACTATAACCTAATCACTATGAGGGCCCAAACTCCTCATTACTCTCTCTGAATGTCCGCCTCCCTCAAATTCCATTAGAACCAAATCTTATGAAAATTGTCGTTCATGCCCTGAATCCATGAGGCACGTTCCGACATGGTGTATGTGGTTCTAATTTTCTCTATGATCTCAGGCCAAGTAGGTACTCCCACCTTCCAGTACTTGGCCACGCATATTCTGGTAGCTGTACATAGGGTTCTTATAAATGTGTTTATGGCTGCATTATATTTTGGTAGTCGTTCGGTTAAAAGGGCCTGATCTGTCATTCCTTTAAAGGGACATAATACTCATATGCTAAATCACTTGAAACTGATGCAGTATAACTGTAAAAAGCTGACAGGAAAATATCACCTGAGCATCTCTATGTAAAAAAGGAAGATAGTTTACCTCATAATACTCATATGCTAAATCACTTGAAACTGATGCAGTATAACTGTAAAAAGCTGACAGGAAAATATCACCTGAGCATCTCTATGTAAAAAAGGAAGATAGTTTACCTCACAATTTCCTCAGCTCAGCAGAGTAAGTTCTGTGTAAAAAGTTATACTCAACTGCTGCTCAGCTGCAGGTAAAAATAAAAAAAAAAACGAAGAAATGAACAGCAGCCAATCAGCATCATCAGTGCTGAGGCCATGAACTCTTTTACTGTGATCTCATGAGATTTGACTTAACGCTCATGAGATTTCATTGTAAACTTCCTTACACTGAATAGGGAAATAAGATGAGAGTGCACAAGGCTCAATCCTTCGTCTGTCCCGGGACAGACATATTGATTTGCTGCTTAGAAGTCCTTTAAAATGGGATGTGGCTACTGAGAAACTTTTGAGGTAAAATATCTTTCTTTTTTTACATAGAGATGTTTAGGTGATATTTTCTAGTCTATGGTAACATTCAGTAAAGGGGATATTAAAGTCAAAATTAACTTTCATGATTAAGATAGATCATATAATTCTAAATAACTTTTCAATTTACTTCTATCTAATTTGCTTCTTCCCTTGGTATCCTTTGTTGAAAAGTATACCTAGGTAGGTTAAGAAGCTGGGACATAGCTGCTGATTGGTGACTGCACATATATGTCTCTTCACCCGATGTGTTCAACTAGTTCACAGAAGTGCATTGCTGTTCTTTCAACAAATGATACCAAGAGAATGATGCAAATTAGATAATAGAAGTAAATTCAAATGTTCTTAAAAATTGTATGCTCTAACATTATTCTTTTTGTATCCTTTGTTGAAAAGTGAGCTTAGGAGAAGCAATACACTACTTGGAGCTAGCAGAACGCATCTGGTGAGCCAATGTCAAGAGGCATACATGTGTAGCCACCAATCACCAGCTTGCTCCCAGCAGTGGTTTGCTGCTCCTAAGCCTTCCTAGGTATGCTTTTCAACAAATGATAACAAAAAACAAAGGGGATTTGTTAAAGTATATTGGAAAGTTGTTTAAAACTGCATGTGCTATCTAAATCATGAAAGTTTAAATTTGTGTCTTTACTGTTCCATTATATACAAGAATAAGAATCCTATATAATAAAAGGCCAGGTATGTTTGTCCGAAGCTGTCATGCGCAGTAGAGACTGTGCGAGAACAAAGATACCTGGCCATTGATACCGTAACGAAGGATCAGTCAGTGAGGATCAGACAGCAGAGAGGTTCAGTGGGAGTGACTGGAGTGTGGCCGGGCGGATCAGGCACTGCAGAAAATGGCCCGTGTATAAGGGCTTTAGGACTAGTAATGTATATGTGAATGAAATGTGCCAGTTATTAAACTACTTTAAATGGATTCTGGTCTGGAATTACTCAAGAACAAAGAACATCACCCTTCACTGTTCTGATGGACTCCCCCTATGTGGCTGCACTTTGTGTGTGCTTTTGATTTTAAAACTTCTTAATTTAGCAGACTGGGTCCTACAAAACTTTTTCTCTCAATGTGTTAAATTAACTGATTATGTCCTGTGATTACGGCAGTAGGAAAAAAAGCCTTCCCTAGCTATGATACAAAGTGAGGTGGAATATTTATGTGATACTAAAGCTGAAGGTGAGTGCAGCACTAGGTTCTTGAAAGAGTTAATTACTGCAGTAAATGAGCAGACAGAAAAAAAAGTGAAGATTAGAAACTTTTTGGGATGTGGATAAATAAAGATGTTTGAAGTTATTTTAAATAAAAAAATCTTTGGTGACATTAAGTTTGAAAGTTGTCATACAAATATGAAAATGCAGTATGAGATGATATCTGAAGAATAAACATAGCATAGATCAAGGAAACAAACTCAAGTAAAAAACAAACTTCAGGAATTAAACGTACGCATGGGTGAATTTAAGAACAGACTGAAGAAAGCAGAGAATAATTTAAAGAAACTAACAATCATTTCCAGTAAATGTAAAACAAGTGCATATCAGGAATGCAAAGGCATGACAAGGAAAAGAAACTGGAGACCCTTATGGACTTAAGTTTTTAATTTGAGAAGCAAATTTTACCTGAACAAAAAAAACTGAGTAGAAGTAAGGAATCTGAATTCTGAGTTAAGGGCAAATATTGCACATCTCAAAGATCAACAACACCCTACTGTTAATGAAAATGTGTTTGTGTTTTTAATGAGGAATCAAATAAATACCTCATTAAAGTAAAGTCAATAACATTAAAACATAAGTGGAAGTTAAAGCCAGAGACTTTATTATATAACGTAGAAAAAAGACAATGTAGTCAACAAAATTATAAAGAACATTTCTAATATTACGGGATAAACTGTAAAATGGCTGCCATTACTATTAAAAACAAGATGGCTTCTAGTCAAGCAGAATATTTTGAAAATAGAATTTAGGAGTACCAAGGCCAAGATTACCATGGATACATAAAATAGGAGAATAGGGTTGCCACCTTTCTTGGAAGAAAATACCGGCCATGCTAATTAACATCAATTTGCATAAATAATTGAACAGCATAACTCAAAAACTAAAGCTGAAAGGACTGATTTTAAATGCTCATTTGTTTATAACTAGTACTCATCACACTTAGAAAGTTTCACTTTCACAGGAGCTTTCTTTCAATATTTATTCTTCATTTTCTACATTGACATGAACCTTAAAAATACCGGCTGGGTGGCAACCCTATTTAGAGAGCATTTTGTGAGGGTGTGTTTATAAGGGCACTTTGCCATTTAATATCTCATTTGAGCTCATTTGAGTAGAATGTAATGAGCACTTATTGTATATTTGCTCCAGAAACCCTAAATGCACCAGCCACCGCCCCATTAACTCCCTAACTTCTGATTCCACAGCACAAATGAACTAAAACTATGGCCTCCTTTACCACATTAACCCCTCTGGACCAGTGAAAAACGACCTTGTTATAATGGACATGTTTATTGAGAATTTTTCTCTCATACAGGAGAGGAATCAGGAAATTTAAATCATAAAATCTTATTGTTTTCTTTTTTTCTGTCCCAGCAAACTGTAGTATTACTTGGTTGGTAGATGATAAGTGGCAAAAAAGGATTCTTACAGTCAAATTGGATTGTAATTATTATCACAGGCATCAGTTGGGATGAAGTTTGGAATTATCACTGGGACATTAGTCTCCTCTGTTGTCCTTATTGCCAATAAACATTTTGGAGATCATAGAAATGTTTTTTGCATTTAAAACCTGATTGTGGCTGTTTCTGTTTCATATTAGTATACAATATAACTACATGATGTCCAAAGTCTCCATCATCTCCAAGGAAATATGCACAGTACAGTTGCAATGAAGATGTGTCTCATATTCTGAAATGAACAGAAAAAATTATCTAAGTCATAAGACCATTTACTCAAACCATTATTCTCCTCAGAAATATGTTTTTTTTTCTGAACATTTTCCACAACTGGTGAAACTAACAGATATATTTCTATTGTATGGTGATGCATTGTTACAGGCATAACAAAACATAGAAGAAGACAGTTAGGGGTTAAGGAACACTCTTTCCTAATGACTATGTCATTTTTTGTAAGATTGTTAGAGGCATGTCCTCTCATCTTGTCTTGGCATATTTTTGATGATGGTGGTCTATTCTCAGAATATTATATTGAGATTTCAGTAATTATACCCTTAAATGAAGCATATAAACTATGTACTACAAGGCTATAAAATGGTTCTAATTAAATCAGCACATAAAAACAGTGGTTATTTAATGCATTTTCAGTGCTTTCAAAAATGTCACAAGGATTAGTGAGCTAAGGAGAATATTCAACACACTATGCAATGAAGTCCTCTTTGAGGGGTTAACCCTAGCCTTAACTAAACTCTAATACACAACATTTTGATCTGTATCTATATGGAGTTGTCTTGAATGGACTGCTTTGATCGACTTTGTTGTGCTGCCAACATATCATCTGGAAACCGCTAAGGAAATCAGAAACAAAGACTTATCACCTTGTATTCTTTTTTTCTGGTTCCAGAAAGGGACAGCAGCTTCCAAGGCTTATTTGGCCAACTGGGTAAATTCTTCTGCTCTTATAGCTTATCAACACATGAAAAGTCTCCTCCTTTTAAGGTAAAGAATGATTCTACTAGAACTATTGCTTCATCATGGGCCAGGTATAATGAAGCCTCAATTGTGTACAGCAGCCACTTCATCTTCCTTACATATATTCTTAACATTTTACCAATTTCACTTGTTTGCTTTAGCTCTCCATCTTTGTGTTCATATAGATAGTTTTAGTATTGACCCAAAAGTAAGGCATATGTTATTACACTATTATGAGAGGAAATAATAATAAATCAATGTATTTATAGTTTAAAGGGATACTAAACCCAAATGTTTTCTTTCATGATTTGGCTAGAGCATGCAATTTTAAGCAACTTTCTAATTTACCCCTATTATCAATTCTTCTTCGTTCTCTTGGTATCTTTATTTGAAAAGCAAGAATGAAAGCTTAAGAGTTGGCACATTGTAGTTTCAGCACTTGGGTACTGCTTGCTGATTGGTGGCTAAATGTAGCCACCAATAAGCAAGATACCAAAAGAGCAAAGAAAAATTGATAATAGGCGTAAATTAGAAAGTTGCTTAAAATTGCATGCTCTATCTGAATCATAAAAGAAAAACATTGGGTTTAGTATCCCTTTTAAATAATAATATACAAAATTAATGTTAATGTGTGTCAATTGCCTAGTCTGTACTCTTAATGACAGTTCTCTATCTCTCTGAAAGCAACTGCCCTCTCCATGTACCTATTTATTCAATAAGAAACAACACTTTAATGTCAGGAGCTAAACAAATTTTCTATGAACATTTAAACTAATCTTAGACTCATCAAACGAAGACCATCAATATTTCAAACACCCCTCTCTTACTTAATTTCCTGCCATAACAATTAATCTACAAGACCCTAACTCACACTCCAAATCTCCTTTCTTCCTAACTAGCAGGACTCTTAAGGAACCATTGCCTACATGTCTTACCAATGTCACTTGAATTTAAATCTATATATTTGCTATACTAGGTTGGTCCATAACTTTCTTAGCTGTTTTAGGACTCCAGCTCCCTTAGCAACAAAAGGGACCATAGTAAATGTAGCCAGGGTCATCAAAGAAAGATCTTAATGGGCGTATCTCAATTACACACATGCATGCACACTATTGACAAAAGCAAACACAGTGTAGCAAACTACTGAATAAACATTTTTGCAGATTTCAACTCTCTTCATCTTTTTAAATATTAGCTTTTCACATTGGTCAGTAGTGTACTTATGTGGGTATATGTCCATGTGTGTCTTTAATGTGATGTTATATTTTGCCTTTGTGAGATAAACTTTCTACATTTGCCAGTTTTGGGGCAAACTTTGCTAAACTTGGAATGTGCAAATGACGAATAGATGCCACAATTTTGGTGCCTATTTCCAGGATGAAATTACCAGATCTGCAACGTGATCCAGCCGGGGATACTTAACAGTCACATGACACTCCTGGCTCCGGCAGGTCCCACTAACTGAATTCCTTTGCTTTCTCCTAATTCACCGTGAGCTGAGAGGATGTAACGTCTCATCATGCTTGCTGTATTTATGATGCTAAATGCTCCACTCTGACCTATGGATGGTTGACATAAAGTTGCCATGTGTCGAACACATGTATCCCAATACTGTCCAGACAGTGCATAAAATCCCAACACATTGCTTTACTGTGTACTATAGTAGAGAGGCATACTGTATGTAGAGTACATCTAGAGTGGTTTGTAGAACGTGTGCAGTATGATGTGGAGTTATATAGAGTATGAGAACATTTGGAAGGTATAAGAAATAAATTATTAAATGGGTTGTTTAAAAGAAGGGTGTGTTAGTAAACGTAAGTGTAAGCATGCAATTGATGGTTTATGTATTGTGGTATGGAATGGAGATTATGTTCTATGGAATGGTAAGGACAGTGAGTGAAGTATGGTATGTGAAGTATGGTATGTGGGGCAGGTGAATTTTCTTTATGGTATTATCCTGTGTATAGTATGCTGTGGGATAGAGTATATATGTCATTTTGTATGCTGTTTTTTTTTAATAATAATATATGAGACAACTATAAAGTTAATGTGGTCTATTAGTACTCCTACTGCAAGATACCTGAATATATTTCACTTGGATTTTGCAATGAGTATTTCTATGAACTGGATACAATTTTGCTGTGCTATTGCACTTACTTAGCACAATTCTCATTTGATAAGACATGGTAATGATAACATTTACATTTTCTTGTGCATAGCTTAGAGACAGATTCATAGTTGACTAAGTCCCACAAAATGTTTCTTAGCAAGAGAACACTAATATTTGCTTCTTAGAACAGCAACATGATAATGTCATCAGATTTAATAGGGTGATGTCAAAACTTTGGTAACCTATTAGAATGTTACATTAGGGTTAAGGATAAGGTTAACCCCTTAGCTGCCAGACAGGGCTTTAAAGGGACATGCCACCCACATTTTTTCTTTTATGATTTAGAAAGAGAATGCAATGTTAAACATCTTTCTAATTTACTTATATTATCTAATTTGTTTTATTCTCTTGATATTCTTTGATGAAAAGCATATCTAGATATGCTCACTAGCTGCTGATTGGTTGCTGCACATAGAAGCCTCATGTGATTGGCTCACCATGTGCATTGCTTTTTCTTCAAATAAGGATATTTAAAAAATGAAGCAAAATAAATTATGGAAGTAAATTGGAATGTTGTTTAAATTTCTATTCTCTATCTGAATCATGAAAGAAAGATTTTGGGTTTAGTGGTCCTTTAAGTCAGTGTGCTTGCAACCTTCTCTGAAAGCCGAGGAAGTAACAGGAAGCTGTAACTCAACTAGTCTTTTTTTTAGGATTATCATTTGCATTACGATTAGGGATTGGATTACTATTCATATTATAATATTTATTTGTAATGTGCCAACAGATGTTTAACTGTTTAAAGGGGCTGCAATAAATAAAGAAAAGAAAGGTAAGATTGACAGGGACATAAGGGTTACAGGGCCCTACTCCCTAGAGAGCTTACAATCTAAGTGTATCTTAGATACCGGGGATGGCTTTAATGTACTGAAAAATAATGTGCTTATGTTCTCTCCAGCATTCAATGAGTTATCAGTAGGCTGCAACATCATATATTATTTGTATATTTTAAATATTTGTAAATATTATACATAGTCCTTGCAACATGTCAACATCACTCTTTCATACTGAATAAAGTTATGACACTTCCCTTAAATTAAGATGCCATTTTTATGTCACATTAAAGAGTACCTAGGTTGACAAATATTATCAATAATACTAGCAACCAAAATACTCAAAATCCAATTGTCACAAGGACAGAAAGTGATGTGAAATTCTCTGATCAGGGGCACAGATAGCAAAACAAACTTTTCCCTATGGTATCCAAAACTAAAAAAAATGTTTGGCTAGAGTTTCACCTAAAAAAGTGTCTGTTTCAACATACTAGACTGGGAGAGGTAGGTCTATGTTGTGTAAGGGAGGATTGGGGGCAAGTTGGAGGTGAGGCTGTAACTGGAGTTTTCAGGAACTGGATTGAGCATAAGAAGGGCGGCATCTGGAAGTCCTTAGTTTCACTTTAGAAACCCAGACTTTTACACTATAGGGCCATCTGCAGCAGGGACAAACTGGCAGGGCACCCAAACTGTGACAATCCCAAAGTATGCAGGAAAGTTGTGAGCTCTGCTCTAACAATCCTTTAAATGCAGTAAAAATGCTGTACTTCGTATCATTACCCAAATGATTAATTGCATTAGTCATGAATTCATATTAATGGTTACATGAAAAAACAGCATTTAAGCTTATGAGGGTCATCACCAATATAGATTTAATTATTGAGAATGTTTTTACTTTGGTCATGTATAGATTTTGCAGTTATTTTCTGTCGATTAATAAGTCGAGCTTAAAGGGACATGAAACCCAAAATGTTTCTATCATAATTCAGATACAGCATACAATTTTAAACAACATTCCAATTTACTTCTATTATTACATTTTAACCCTTTAACCCCTTATAACTGCTTCGTACAGTTTTTTATTTAAAAAAAAGAAAAATGCTCATATTTTTTATTTACGTCAAAGATCTGTCCACTTTATTTTGGGGGCAATTAGGGCTTGCAGGAGCATTAACCAGATACTTGTAATGGCTGGTTATTTAACGCGTGCCTGTAAGCAGGCAAATTGACCCCTTTACAGGCACACGTTAAAATAGCACTCCACTTGTAATCTAGCCCTTTAGAAAAGGGATCTGCACCTCGCACCCCACAAACCCAGCGATCCTACCCACCCCTTCTATTAACTAAAATCTATGCTATTTCCCTCCTGTAACAGAGGAAGTCTCTGCACTCCTGTCCTCAGCTCATCTCACAACCTGCAAACTTGACCCTATTCCTTCACGACTTATTCCCTCTCTCTCTGCTTCACTAACCCCTACCCTAACTCATCTCTTTAACCAATCCCTCACTGCTGGCACATTTCCTGACACATTCAAGCATGCGTCAATCATACCAATCCTAAAAAAGCCCTCGCTTGACCCCTCCACGCCTTCTAACTATCGACCGGTCTCCTTACTTCCCTTTGCTTCAAAATTATTGGAACGACTATTCTAAAATCGGCTAACTCAATTTCTCACAACTAACTCCTTACTTGATCCACTACAATCTGGTTTCCGCCCTAAACACTAAAAGAGAGAAACCGCTCTTGCTAAAGTAACAAATGACCTGTTATCAGCCAAAGCAAAAGGCCATTACTCCTTACTAATTCTTCTTGACCTGTCTGCAGATTTTGACACAGTTGACCATCCTCTCCTCCTAAAAATACTACATTCATTTGGCATCCGAAACACAGCCCTCTCCTGGTTTGCATCATATCTTTCAAACCGCTCTTTTTCAGTTTCCTTTAACAACATATCTTGTGATCCTATGCCTCTCTCAGTTGGAGTACCGCAAGGCTCTGTCTTGGGTCCCTTGCTTTTCTCTCTTTATATATCCTGCCTTGGAAAACTTATAGCCTCCTTTGGATTCCAGTACCACCTATATGCTGATGATACCCAAATCTATCTTTCCTCTCCTGATATCTCTCCCTCTTTACTCAACCAGATTTCTGACTGCCTCTCTGCAATTTTCTCTTGGATGTCTTCACACTACCTCCAACTCAATCTGTCCAAAACTGAGCTGCTTCTTATTCCCCCCTCTTCGAGACATCCGACACCTGACATTTCTCTGATGGTTGGAGACTCTATTCTCAACACCTCACCCCAGGTCCGCTGCCTTGGGGTCACACTAGACTCAGAACTCACATTCAACCCACATATACAAACACTTACCAAATCCTGCCGTTCACACCTACGCAACATTTCCAGAATTCGTCCCTTCCTTACTCAAAAAATTACAATACTTATTCATTCCCATATCCTGTCGCGCATTGATTATTGCAATCTACTCTTAAATGGCCTTCCAAAACACCGCCTCTCCTCCCTCCAATCTATTATGAATGCATCTGCTAGACTCATCCACCTAAGTCGACGATCTACATCAGCTGCTCCGCTCTGCCAGTCTCTACACTGGCTCCCCATACACTCCAGAATACAATTTAAAGTATTAGCCCTAACCTACAAAGCACTCAACAGTCTAACTCCCAACTATATTTCCTCTCTCATCGTGAAATACTCCCCATCCCGTCCTCTTCGATCAACCTCTGACCTACGTCTCTACACTCCTGTTATCTCTACATCCCACTCCCGCCTCCAAGACTTCATACGTGCTGCTCCTGTCCTCTGGAACTCTCTACCCCGCTCAATCAGACTGTCTCCAACCTTGTATAGCTTCAGAAGATCCTTGAAAACCCACCTATTCAGAGAGGCTTACCATCTCTCCTCCATCCCGCATCCGAACCAAGCTAATACATGTACATGAACTGCCTGACTCACTGCTGCAAATACAACTGATGTAACAAGCTACCCCAACCTTATGTCTCTGCACCCTAAACCTATAGACTGTGAGCTCTCCGGAGCAGGGCCCTCTTCCTCCATTGCTAGATTTGTTTAGTCTTGTTATGTTTTGTATTGTATCACAAATCTTTGTCATTGTATACCCCTATCATTGTACCCAGCGCTACGGAATTTGGCGGCGCTATACAAATAAATGATAATAATAATAATAATAATAGCCCTTAGTGTTTAAAGGGACAGTCAAAACCAGAATTTTTGTTTTTAAAAAGATAGATAATCCCTTTATTACCCATTCCCCAGTTGTGCATAACCAGCACTGTTATATTAATACACTTTTTACCTCTGGGATTATCTTGCATTTAAGCCTCTGCAAACTGACCCCTTATTTCAGTTCTTTTGACAGACTTGCATTTTAGCCAATCAGTGCTAACTCCTAGGTAACTTCTCGTGCGTGAGCTCAATGTTATCTATATGACACACATGAACTAACATTCAGATTAGAGAAGACCTTCAATATCTAAGAAATTAGCATATGAGCCTACCTTAGCTTTTAACTAAGAATACAAAGAATACAAAAAGAACAAAGCAAAATTGGGGATAAAAGTAAATTGAAAAATTGTTTAAAATTACATGTCCTATTTGAATCATGAAAATGTATTTTGGACTTGACTGTCCCTTTAATACAGAGTTTAATGTTCATAGCTCAATACCACATTGTAATTACTCTTTGTGTTCCCTATTCCAATCCATCTGAATTCCGTAGGAAAATATCATAAGTACACATGTGCATTTGTTACTTTTGTTTAGCAACAAATGCTGAATATGGCTACTGGCAGCGACATTCAGCTCTTTTCGAAGTCAGATTTTTTTTCTAAAACCTTATACCGTAAATCTTTCAGCTCTTATACATTTTTTATTCAATTTTTTAAAATGTTTTATTAGACAGTGTTTGTATGAGTGTAACTGTACTTTTACATTTATTAATGTTATGTTTAATGCAACTTTTTTCTTTCCCTACCCTTTACGTGAGCTCTGACGTCACGCTAACCAGCCGAGCGTAAATTGCGATTGCACTCAAGCAAATGCATTTACTTTCAACTCGTAATAAAAAAAAATATTTCGCTTGCACGCTACAAATAGTGTGCAAATCAGAATCTAGCACTTTATCGACTATGGGCAATTAAGTACAGATATAAAGCAAAGCACTACAACCGTGGGATCCCCCCACTCTTACCCGCTATTTTCCAACATTTCACTCTGTGGAGGAGAAGTGAGTTGAACGTCCATTATCCAAATACTTCAGTATACTATCAGTAAGGAGAGTAACATATATGGGTCAGCACGCCTTCTGGACATGGTATAATCACCTGTCTGTCTGTTAAACAGATATCGATTACGAACATTTACTTTCTCTCCATTCCAACAGTATTCATGTGGATATCCCACACAGGGTTATAGTGGGAGTGTTTCATTTACTCTCTTCAAGTGACTTTGCATGTGTGGTGTCACTTCATTCACGCTTAACCGACAGCATAACATAACATGAATGACTTGCTGCTTTCTACTACCTTTGTGTGCTGTTATTGCTATTTCATTACATGAGATGAACTGTGACTCACGCACTGACCATTGTTTTGTTTATGGTAATTGCTATCCAGCAGTTACATTGGGATAACAAACTAACGCCTAGATTTAGAGTTTTGCGGCCAAAGGGGTGCGTTAGCTACGCGTGCTTTTTTCCCCCCGCACCTTTTAAATACTGCTGGTATTTAGAGTTCACAGAATGGCTGGGTTTTCAGTGCATTAGGCTCCAAAAAGGGAGCGTAGAGCATAATTTACCGCCACTGCAACTCTCGATACCAGCGGTGCTTACGGACGCGGCCAGCTTCAAAAACGTGCTCGTGCACGATTCCCCCATAGGAAACAATGGGGCTGTTTGTGCTGGAAAAAAAACTAACACCTGCAAAAAAGCAGCGTTCAGCTCCTAACGCAGCCCCATTGTTTCCTATGGGGAAACACTTCCTACGTCTGCACCTAACACCCTAACATGAACCCCGAGTCTAAACACCCCTAACCTTACACTTATTAACCTCTAATCTGCCGACCCCGCTATCGCTGACCCCTGCATATTATTTTTAACCCCTAATCTGCCGCTCCGTACACCGCTGCCACCTACATTATAGCTATGTACCCCTGTACCCCTAATCTGCTGCGCCTAACACCGCCGACCCCTATATTATATTTATTAACCCCTAATCTGCCCCCCTCAACGTCGCCTCCACCTACCTACACTTATTAACCCCTAATCTGCGGAGCGGACCGCACCGCTACTATAATAAAGTTATTAACCCCTAATCCGCCTCACTCCCACCTCAATAACCCTATAATAAATAGTATTAACCCCTAATCTGCCCTCCCTAACATCGCCGACACCTAACTTCAAGTATTAACCCCTAATCTGCCGATCGGAGCTCACCGCTACTCTAATAAATGGATTAACCCCTAAAGCTAAGTCTAACCCTAACACTAAAACCCCCCTAAATTAAATATAATTTAAATCTAACGAAATAAATTAACTCTTATTAAATAAATTATTCCTATTTAAAGCTAAATACTTACCTGTAAAATAAACCCTTATATAGCTACAATATAACGAATAATTATATTGTAGCTATTTTAGGATTAATATTTATTTTACAGGTAACTTTGTATTTATTTTAACCAGGTACAATAGCTATTAAATAGTTAAGAACTATTTAATAGCTAAAATAGTTAAAATAATTACAAAATTACCTGTAAAATAAATCCTAACCTAAGTTACAATTAAACCTAACACTACACTATCAATAAATTAATTAAATAAAATACCTACAATTATCTACAAATAAACCTAACACTACACTATCAATAAATTAATTAAATACAATATCTACAAATTAATACAATGAAATAAACTAACTAAAGTACAAAAAATAAAAAAGAACTAAGTTACAAAAAATAAAAAAATATTTACAAACATTAGAAAAATATTACAACAATTTTAAGCTAATTACACCTACTCTAAGCCCCCTAATAAAATAACAAAGCCCCCCAAAATAAAAAAATGCCCTACCCTATTCTAAATTAAAAAAGTTCAAAGCTCTTTTACCTTACCAGCCCTGAACAGGGCCCTTTGCGGGGCATGCCCCAAAGAATTCAGCTCTTTTGCCTGTAAAAAAAACACATACAATACCCCCCCCCCCAACATTACAACCCACCACCCACATACCCCTAATCTAACCCAAACCCCCCTTAAATAAACCTAACACTAAGACCCTGAAGATCTTCCTACCTTATCTTCACCATGCCAGGTTCACCGATCCGTCCTCGGAAGTCTTGATCCAAGCCTCGGAAGTGTAGATCCAAGCCCAAGCGGGGGGCTGAAGAGTGACGTCCATCCTCGGGCTGAAGTCTGGATCCAAGCGGCGGCTGAAGAAATCCATCATCGGGCTGAAGTCGGAAGTCCATCATCGGGATGAAGTCTTCTATCAAGCGGCATCTTCAATCTTCTTTCTTCCGGAGCGGAGCGGAGCCATCTTCTTCCCAGCCGACGCGGATCCATCCTCTTCTAACGACGCCTACTAGCCGAATGACGGTTCCTTTAAATGACGTCATCCAAGATGGCGTCCGTCGAATTCCGATTGGCTGATAGGATTCTATCAGCCAATCGGAATTAAGGTAGGAAAATTCTTATTGGCTGATGGAATCAGCCAATCAGATTGAGCTCGCATTCTATTGGCTGATCGGAACAGCCAATAGAATGCGAGCTCAATCTGATTGGCTGATCGGATCAGCCAATCGGATTGAACTTGAATCTGATTGGCTAATTCCATCAGCCAATCAGAATTTTCCTACCTTAATTCCGATTGGCTGATAGAATCCTATCAGCCAATCGGAATTCGACGGACGCCATCTTGGATGACGTCATTTAAAGGAACCGTCATTCGGCTAGTAGGCGCCGTTAGAAGAGGATGGATCCGTGTCGGCTGGGAAGAAGATGGCTCCGCTCCGCTCCGCTCCGGAAGAAAGAAGATTGAAGATGCTGCTTGATAGAAGACTTTATCCCGATGATGGAATTCCGACTTCAGCCCGATGATGGATTTCTTCAGCCGCCGCTTGGATCCAGACTTCAGCCCGAGGATGGACGTCACTCTTCAGCCCCCCGCTTGGGCTTGGATCAACACTTCTGAGGCTTGGATCAAGACTTTCGAGGACGGATCGGTGAACCTGGCATGGTGAAGATAAGGTAGGAAGATCTTCAGGGGCTTAGGGTTAGGTTTATTTAAGGGGGGTTTGGGTTAGATTAGGGGTATGTGGGTGGTGGGTTGTAATGTTGGGGGGGGTATTGTATGTGTTTTTTTTACAGGCAAAAGAGCTGAATTCTATGGGGCATGCCCCGCAAAGGGCCCTGTTCAGGGCTGGTAAGGTAAAAGAGCTTTGAACTTTTTTAATTTAGAATAGGGTAGGGCATTTTTTTATTTTGGGGGGCTTTGTTATTTTATTAGGGGGCTTAGAGTAGGTGTAATTAGTTTAAAATTGTTGTAATATTTTTCTAATGTTTGTAAATATTTTTTTATTTTTTGTAACTTAGTTGTTTTTTATTTTTTGTACTTTAGTTAGTTTATTTAATTGTATTTATTTGTAGGTATTTTATTTAATTAATTTATTGATAGTGTAGTGTTAGGTTTAATTGTAGATAATTGTAGGTATTTTATTTAATTAATTTATTGATAGTGTAGTGTTAGGTTTAATTGTAACTTAGGTTAGGATTTATTTTACAGGTAATTTTGTAATTATTTTAACTAGGTAACTATTAAATAGTTCTTAACTATTTAATAGCTATTGTACCTGGTTAAAATAAATACAAAGTTGCCTGTAAAATAAATATTAATCCTAAAATAGCTACAATATAATTATAATTTATATTGTAGCTATATTAGGGTTTATTTTACAGGTAAGTATTTAGCTTTAAATAGGAATAATTTATTTAATAAGAGTTAATTTATTTCGTTAGAATAAAATTATATTTAATTTAGGGGGGTGTTAGGGTTAGGGTTAGAATTAGCTTTAGGGGTTAAAAAATTTATTAGAGTAGCGGTGAGCTCCGATCGGCAGATTAGGGGTTAATACTTGAAGTTAGGTGTCGGCGATGTTAGGGAGGGCAGATTAGGGGTTAATACTATTTATTATAGGGTTATTGAGGCGGGAGTGAGGCGGATTAGGGGTTAATAACTTTATTATAGTAGCGGTGCGGTCCGCTCGGCAGATTAGGGGTTAATAAGTGTAGGCAGGTGGAGGCGACGTTGAGGGGGGCAGATTAGGGGTTAATAAATATAATATAGGGGTCGGCGGTGTTAGGGGCAGCAGATTAGGGGTTCATAGGGATAATGTAGGTGGCAGCGGTGTGCGGTCGGCAGATTAGGGGTTAAAAAATTTTAATAGAGTGGCGGCGATGTGGGGGGACCTCGGTTTAGGGGTACATAGGTAGTTTATGGGTGTTAGTGTACTTTAGAGCACAGTAGTTAAGAGCTTTATAAACCGGCGTTAGCCCAGAAAGCTCTTAACTACTGTTTTTTTTCTGCGGCTGGAGTTTTGTCGTTAGATTTCTAACGCTCACTTCAGCCACGACTCTAAATACCGGCGTTAGAAAGATCTCATTGAAAAGATAGGATACGCAATTGACGTAAGGGGATCTGCGGTATGGAAAAGTCGCGGCTGGAAAGTGAGCGTTAGACCCTTTAATGACTGAATCTAAATACCGGCGGTAGCCCAAAACCAGCGTTAGGAGCCTCTAACGCTGGTTTTGACGGCTACCGCCCAACTCTAAATCTAGCCGTAAATGCTTTACGTCTACTGATCAACTTGCTACTTTTTTCTTGCTATTTTGCTTTGCATGCTGCAACTGCTGTGTTATTGGACGGCTTAGTCACTTTTAGGGTTGTATGAGGGGCCCATGTGTTGTCTTTTATGTGTTTCTGTGTCTATTTTGTATATGTAATTATTTATTACATTATAACTGCATTAATTTCAAAACTTTTTTAACTTGCATACCCTTGTGTTGTGTCATTTATTAAAGGAGGGTGCAATTTTCCTGGTCTTTTTGGATATACCTTATATCGGTATAGCCACTTTTCTATTTAATTGTTGTGAATATAAAGCAAAGTTAGCCTTGAGAACACAGCAGTGTGCATTTCAATGGTATTTTTAGAGTTAAATTACATGAAAGGGACTAAAATATAAAAAAAGTATCCTTCATAATTCAAACTGTTAGATTCAAATTTCAGTGTGTACTGTCCCTGTAACATTTAAATATAATCTACTATCATTTAAATTCAACATTATCATATCTGGCCGAGAATTTCTGTAAATTCAACAAAAGATTCAAACAAGTCTAAACCTTAAAAATAACTAAATAACATCTTGTTTATGCATCAATAGCCGAATTCTACCCACCACTTTTAATTTGAGGAGTCAATCCAGCTTAAACACTAGCCACAGTTATTATGTTATCATACATTTTATATTAAAATCTCAAGGTGTTGTCCTGAACTGACCCTTTAAGGCCTAAGGGATAGCATATTACCCTACATGATATTTTATCTAACCCCCACTTTTCCATGCTTTAAATGTGTTCTGGAAACAGGGTGGTATTTGGTTAATTGTTTTTATTAAATCTTAAAGGGATATAAAACCCAAAATTTGTCTTTCATAATTAAGATAGAGCATGCGATTCTAAACAACTTTCTAATTTACTTCTACAGTATTATAATTTTTTCTTCATTCTCTTGTTTTTTGTTGTTGTTGAAAACCTGGAACATATGCTTAGGAGCCGGTGTTCTAAAGTAATCCGTCTACCGCGTCACTTCCGGTGATGTGAAGCAGCTACTTGAGGTTTGTGGCGCTCACTGCGCATGCGCTAGAGGCCCAACCTTCTTAAAACAGCTGATGACAGACGGATGCATGACATCGGGTTTTAGCTATGAAGTGTCACTATGAGATGCTCGGTGTTCTCAGGGAATGCAATATGGGGTTTTAGCTATGAAGTGTCACTATGAGATGCTCGGTGTTCGCAGGGAATGCACTATCAGGTTTTAGCTATGAAGTGTCACTATGAGATGCTCGGTGTTCTCAGGGAATGCACTATCAGGTTTTAGCTATGAAGTGTCACTATGAGATGCTCGGTGTTCGCAGGAAATGCACTATGGGGTTTTAGCTATGAAGTGTCACTATGAGATGCTCGGTGTTCTCAGGGAATGCACTATCAGGTTTTAGCTATGAAGTGTCACTGAGATGCTCGGTGTTCTCAGGGAATGCACTATCAGGTTTTAGCTATGAAGTGTCACTATGAGATGCTCGGTGTTCGCAGGAAATGCACTATGGGGTTTTAGCTATGAAGTGTCACTATGAGATGCTCGGTGTTCTCAGGGAATGCACTATCGGGTTTTAGCTATGAAGTGTCACTATGAGATGCTCGGTGTTCTCAGGGAATGCACTATCGGGTTTTAGCTATGAAGTGTCACTATGAGATGCTCGGTGTTCGCAGGGAATGCAGTATCGGGTTTTAGCTATGAAGTGTCACTATGAGATGCTCGGTGTTCGCAGGGAATGCATTATCGGGTTTTAGCTATGAAGTGTCACTATGAGATGCTCGGTGTTCGCAGGAAATGCACTATCGGGTTTTAGCTATGAAGTGTCACTATGGGATGCTAGGTGTTCTCAGGGGATGCACTATCGGGTTTTAGCTATGAAGTGCCACTATGAGATGCTCGGTGTTCGCAGGGAATGCACTATCAGGTTTTAGCTATGAAGTGTCACTATGAGATGCTCGGTGTTCGCAGGGAATGCACTATCGGGTTTTAGCTATGAGGTGTAACTATGAGATGCTCGGTGTTCGCAGGAAATGCACTATCGGGTTTTAGCTATGAAGTGTCACTATGAGATGCTCGGTGTTCGCAGGAAATGCACTATCGGGTTTTAGCTATGAAGTGTCACTATGAGATGCTCGGTGTTCGCAGGGAATGCACTATCGGGTTTTAGCTATGAAGTGTCACTATGAGATGCTCGGTGTTCGCAGGGAATGCACTGATGATGATCTCAAAAAGGTTGCATTAATTAACTTTAAGGATGTGTGTGTAAAACATAAGAACCTCTGTCTTACATAACCTGAGAAAAACGATATGTTCCTCACCATCCACTAAGACCCTGGCACTGCTCACCCAATCCTGTGGCCTGACACCTGGAACCACAGCTCGACCCTCCACCTTGAACTTATCGCCGTTAGAACTCACTATATCTGTGTCGGCACTACATAAGGAAAGGAAACTAAGCATACAAACAAGGCGATGGCCCCAAACGTCAGCTACCAATGAGCTAATGCAATATCTGTTATCTCTGTATCAGCTGTTTGTAGGAGGTTGGGCCTCTACCGCATGCACAGTGAGCACCACAAACCACCAGCAGCTGATTACACGTCACCGGAAGTGACGTAGGTCACGCATTCCTATGGTAGAAAACTTAATTTAAAACACCGGCCCATTTCTGGAGCTCTATATGGTTGCAGTTTTGCAAGAATGCTATCAATTTGCAAGAGCACTAGATGGCAGCACTATTATTTTGATGCCTACCTAGGTATCTCTCAAACACAGAATATCATGGAAACAAAGCAAATTTGATCATGGAAGTAAATTGAAAACTTTTTTTAAAATGGTATGCTCTGTCTTAATCACAAAATATTTTTGGGGGGTTTAATATCCCTTTAAGGGAAAAGAACAATAAACAAAAATTCAAACAAGAATGTGGAATCCAACATATCACAAATATCAAAATATATAAACAAATAAAGAGATTGGCAATCAAAGAAAGTGATGATAAAACTTTGCTAGGAAAGAATATTATTAAGCCATAATGGCAGGAGTCTATATGAAAGGAAAGATCCCCTGCAGTAAATACTAATATACTACCAGTTTCTCAGGCATGTCATATTAGTGCAGCCAGGGCTACTGCCAATGCTAAAAAAAAGGAGGGAAATAAAAATATATTACAGTACAACTCCAAAAATCCGGACTCCAGAAATTCGGACAACCTGAGAATCCGGACTCTGGAGTGATTACAACTTCCGGGTGTTGGTTTGCCACTGCGCATGTGCAAATTGGCATTCAGAGCTGCAACAAGCGACGGCACACGAAGGCAGTGAGAAATCTGAGCTCCACAACTGCGCACTACAGTTTGCCATACATGACCGGTACCTGTGCAGGTATTTACCATCTTTACACTGCACAGTACTTTTATACCTCTATATACTGTACTATATTGTACAGTAGTGTACTGTACCAATGTTTCCTAAAGTGGATAAGGGTTCTAAACAGAAGCAGAGGAGAAACACTCTGAAATAACTGGGCGCAGCAGATGCTAGCGCTCCGTGAACAAGCAGTTCAGCATGTGCCAAAGAAATACCTGTAACGGAAAGGAATGTACATATGCAGGTGCAGTACTCTATTTTAATAAACAAGGTGATCTGTACAGTATTTATTTATAATAAAAAACATTAGCACGTCTTCTTTTTTATTTACAGGTATTTTATCAGCAATGTCCGAGAATCCGGAAAATCCGAAAATACGGACCAGGCAAATCCCCAAGCAGTCCGGATTTTCGGAGTTGTACTGTACATAGAAATTTGCCTATGGGAACAAGCTTGGAACCAGCATGTTTACATTTGTAAATATTGGTCCCTATAGTTAGTAGAAGACTTCTGCAGCCAAATAGGAAGCATTGTTTGTGTTATTTTTTGGATTTGATTCACAATATATCAAGTAGTGGGGGTACAACAGTTTCAGAGTATGCTGCTATGGAGACACGAAAATAAATTCCTATCTCCCTACAACCCCTTGTTAAATAGATAGGAAATTCAAAATTAAACTTGCATGATTCAGATAGAGCATGTCATTTTCAAATGTGCTTCATTCTCTTGGTATCCCTTGTTGAAAAAGAATATGCACATATCCTACACTATTAGAAGCCAGCTGCTGATTGGTGCCTGCACACATTTGTCTCTTGTGATTGGCTAGCTAGATGTGTTCAGCTTCCTGCCAGTAGTGCAATGCTGTTCCTTCAGCAAAGAATAACAAGATAGTGAAGCAAATTTGATAATAGAAGAAAATTAAAAAAAAAAATTTTTTTTTATTTTTTTATCCAAATTTTGAAATGAAATTTTGGATTTCCTATCCCTTTTTAATGTTGCCACAGCTGTGAGAGGGTTTTGAGGGGGTCAAGTCACAAAATATATGCAGTCTTTATAACAGAATGTGGGGGGGAAATGTAATAATCACATATTTTATTAGCAATAATTCTGCCACAAAGATAACATTTTGCTCCCTATATCTAAGCATAAATCACCTATTCCTGATACCAATAGGCAACCATTTTTAAAATGAAGTGCTGCTCATGTGTACAATAAAGCAACGCGCCCATTGTGCACGTCACTGTCAGAATTAGGTTTGGAGAAGTTTATTCATAGGTTTCTTAAACCGAGTAAAAACGTGATTTTATAAACTTCTATACGGAACTGAATAGCATCTCTATTGCATTTGCACTGTGTTGGAGAGAAGAAAAAAAAGAAGAAAAATTAGATTTTTTTATGGAATGTTCTATTTGTCATCTCTGTGCCTTCCTCTGTAAAATTTAGTGTTAATTTTTTTTTTCTTCAAGGGTTGTTTATGTCCGCTTAGTTTTGTGGGTTTGAAGGGGGAGGGATCGGTGTGAGAGCTGTCACTAACTTTCTCTGCGCTCTCTACTGTGGGTGGGTGCTGATCCCTCTGGCCAATGCCCTGGAAGCCGGGCTCTACATTTAAAGAACTGGCAGCTAAGCGTTGCTGCAATGAGGACACATGGGCTGCATCTCTAGAAATAGCGGACACATCCTCTAGGATTTTGCACCAGGTGAGCGTTAAGTTTGGGAAGTGTGTGTGTGTGTGTATATATATATATCGTGCAGACTAGGTCGCTATTTTACAAATTAATAAAGTATACAGCTTTATAAGTGTACATCTGCGTGTTTTCCTTGTATTATTTTTCTTTTTTTTAACCTATTAGTGATAAATATATTTATGTATGTATGTATGTATATATATATATATATATATATATATATATATATATATATACACATAAATTATATATGCACACAGGTTTAAATGTAATAAGTATAAAAAGTCAGAGTAATGTTGTTTTTTTAATGTTTGTTATTTTTTTGTTATTGATCACTATGATTTTTTTATGTCTCCGTTTAAGATTTTGTGTTAAAGTACTATAAAATTACTGCATTAGTGGTTGTTTAATAATATATGGACTCTTACATATGTAAGTGTGTGTTCTACTGATCCCTTAATAAACACTGTTTTGTTTCACCTTAAATTTCTATATTCAGTTTTAAAATTACTGCATCTCTAGTTATTTCATGGATATATGAGTTCCTATACCTTTCTTTATAATTACATACATAATATGTATGTGAGTGTATATATATATATATATATATATATATATATATATATATATATATATATATACACATACATATATATTTTTTTATTCTAACTTCATATTGATGGAATGTCTATACATAGAAAGAACTAGAACTAATTGACTAACTGCAAGCTTTTATGTGTAGTCAGTGTTAAATAAAACCAGATTGCAAACTGATTTACAAAACTGCAAAATGTAAAACAGATACACTCTGATGGTAGTCATCAATTGTTTGTCGGTATGCCTAACTTTATGTACTGGTAGAAAAAAAGCCTTATGTATACATACTGTAATCTTCATACAATACATATATGTTTTGTCATTGCATATTCTATATAATTGTAACAATTAGCTAAAACTTGCTTTTGCACTTTTTGTGGTACAGTCTTATTGACACTTAATTATTTATTAATGCCATTTTAATTAATTCAGCTGTTATTGATGTTGGTTCTATTCTTAGTGTATATGGGTTAATTTTGTACATATATATGTGTGTGCTGCCCATATTAATGAAGCCACACCCTTGATATGGTGTGCGCAGATTTTAATATGATATAAATATATTATATTCTTGTTCTTCTGCACCAGATGTTGCTAAATGTAAATTGTTGATGTATGTTGAATGATCCAAAAAGTTTTTATACTAGAATTAAAATTTTAGGAGCCATCATACTGACTCTCTGAATTTGTCAAGCTGTATTCTAAGCTTATTATTTCCTACCCTTTAAAGCTTTCCATTAATTTTTATGAAATGGCTTTGACATATTTCCTATGTTATTATAAATAATTCTATATAAAGAACAAATATACAGTGGAGCATCTACTCCCTTTTTATCAACACCTGGTTGCTGCCCATTGTCAGGAGTGAGAGGTAAATATAATGTCCCCCTCACACCCCTCTATATGTCTTGTATCCCTCAGACCCCTCTATATGGCAGTCTTGTATCCCTCAGACCCCTCTATATGGCAGTCTTGTCTCCCTCACACCCCTCTATATGGAAGTCTTGTCTCCCTCACACCCCTCTATATGGCAGTTGTGTCTCCCTCACACCCCTCTATATGGCAGTCTTGTATCCCTCACACCCCTCTATATGGCAGTCTTGTCTCCCTCACACCCCTCTATATGGCAGTCTTGTCTCCCTCACTCCCCTCTATATGGCAGTCTTGTCTCCCTCACACCCCTCTATATGGAAGTCTTGTCTCCCTCACACCCCTCTATATGGAAGTTTTGTCTCCCTCACACCCCTCTATATGACAGTCTTGTCTCCCTCACACCCCTCTATATGGCAGTCTTGTCTCCCTCACACCCCTCTATATGGAAGTCTTGTCTCCCTTACACCCCTCTATATGGAAGTCTTGTCTCCCTCACACCCCTCTATATGGCAGTCTTGTATCCCTCACACCCCTCTATACGGAAGTCTTGTCTCCCTCACACCCCTCTATATGGCAGTCTTGTCTCCCTCACACCCCTCTATATGGCAGTCTTGTCTCCCTTACACCCCTCTATATGGCAGTCTTGTATCCCTCACACCCATCTATATGGCAGTCTTGTATCCCTCACACCCATCTATATGGCAGTCTTGTCTCCCTCACTCCTCTCTATATGTAAGTCTTGTCTCCCTCACACCCCTCTATATGGCAGTCTTGTCTCCCTCACACCCCTCTATATGGCAGTCTTGTATCCCTCACACCCATCTATATGGCAGTCTTGTATCTCTCACACCAGTCCATGGTCACATTTCTGCCGTTTTGTCACTCTGTCTCATCTTAGTCCACGTTACTGTCTTCTCCCCCTCTTAGATTTCTAATTTATTTGTTTCTATTTGAGTCTCTTAATTCCATTGGCTGTCTCTTTTAATGTAGCACTCTCCCGTGTTCTTTCCTATGCTCCCTCAGCTATTTTGTAACCATACCCATGTTATGTACTTTTATGCTCAGTTTATTTTTCTGTCTCTGTAGTTCTCTGCCCCCCTCATTTCTCACTGCTTCAATATGATGTATGTTTGCTGCCCCTGAGTACCCCACACAATCATGGTTTTATATCTGCCCTTTCTCCATCTCTGAGTGTGTCTCCCTCATCTCTTGTATCTGTGCATAGTAGTGTAGTTTACAAATCCGATAGCATCGTGGTCCTTACTTCATATGACTTATCCATCCTAGTATGTTTTATTCACCATTTGTGCTATTTAAAAAAAAAAAAAAAAAAACTTTCCAATTTACTTTTATTACGAAATTTACCTCATTCTCATTTTTTTGTTGTTAAAAGCATACTTAGGTATGTATCTTGCACGTCAGAAGTTATATGGCAATATAATGTTGGCACAATGTATATGTAAGTATATTGTTAAAATTGTTCTTGTAAAACTGCTACTATATAGTGCTCCAGACACATGCATGCTACCCACGTAGGCAGAAAAATGTGACAATTAAGTCAATGTAATAAATTGTACATTTTTTTATTTTTTTTTATTGTATGCTCTGAATCATGAAAGAAAAAGTATCTGGTTTCTTCTTTTCTACACATTTCTTTGATCTGTCTCCCTTTCTTCCTCTGTCTCTTCCCCTCCAATGCTACATTTTCCCTAGCTCCCAGCCACTATTTATGTTTACCCCATCACTATAGCTGTCTTTTTCTCTCCGTCTCTCTTTCTCTCACAAGGACTTCTTGCCCATTTGACTTATCTCCCATTTCTTCATGGCTTTGTCTCTCTCCTTACCTAAAGTTTTAGTGAGAGGCAAAAGTTGTTATATAGCTGGCAGGTTGTATCAGTGGGTATGTGAGCATAAGGTGTGAGATTGGCAGCTGAATTTCTTTAAGGTGGGAAGATAAACTGATATTGCTAAATAAATTAGACCCATCACTTGAAATGCAGAATTCTCATCTGTTTAATGAAGATAATCATATGTTTGTGCATTTTGGGTGGGAGAATGAATCCATTGGATCATTCATTCATTCATTCACCATTTTTATCTATGGTGGCTAAACAGCCATTAAAATCAGGCTATGTTATATAAAGGTCAGACGGTGGTAACTTACATCCCTCCGCCCACTCTCTATGTATGAGAAGATGTTTAAAGCTTCACATGTGAACAAATACAGAACATTCAAAATTGTATGTTTATGTTTGTTAGGTTTGTGTAAGAGGTAATAGGTGAGTGCATTTATGTGACACTGTTGTGTGTGTATGCATGAAAGAAGCAGGAAGGTAGATGATAGATGTTGGTGATAAAAGGAGACCGGGAGAGAGGCTGGTGTATGAAAAAGGCAGATGTGTGTAAGATGTGTGGTGTCTGAGGAATAGATGTGAGTGTATGTAGGAGTGTGTCTGAAGAAGGTTGAATGATTGGCAGGTGTATATGTGTATACATCTAGGTGTGTGAGAGGAATTGTTATTAAAAAAAAGTCTGGTAATTTAATTATCCTTTGTATGAAATAAGTTGTTTAACTTGACGTCACTTTGGCTTCTCCCAAGTCATAGCCTCAAAAATAGAGACATGAAAATTAGTAGGCTTTTTAGCCGAGAGCTTTGCTCTTCATGGGCAAAGCCATATGCAATAATTTCCTATAGGATTTTTTATACAGTAGATTCAAGTCTCCGGATGTAGTTGAATTTAAAGCAGCCACAGCCTGTACTTCATAGCCCTTCCTTCAAAATAATGCTGGAATTGGAGCTCTGTGTAAACACATCATTGAAGAGGTGCCAAGCTGTGCCATTATATGAGACTTTGTTCCTCCTCAGGGACAACAAACCTGTGGAACCAAGCATTAGAATGTTGTGATATTTCTACTATACTTACTCAAATCTAATCACTTTGCTCAGTTAAATCTATTTTGACTTGTCCCTACGTTTTACACTAAATAAAAGATTTGATGAGGATTTCTAGCAATGACACTGATCTAGATTAACTTAAACACAGTCCCACACATGGCTCACAGCTTAAATTCATTACGTCTTTCTAGCTGTGGTAAATTTGAGTTTGAGGAAAGTTGTCACTAAAGAGCCAACCTTGTAGAGGTCCTGTTGCCTAATTAGCTATGTGCTAGGGGTATGGTTTTCATTATAATGTAGTTCAGTGAGGTCTCTTATTGTATTTACTAAACTCATTGTGGAAAATGAGACAAATGTAACTAAACTCATTGTTGACAATAAGAAAAAGGATACTTTTGAAAAATAAACTATTATTTTTTATCATAATGATTGTCAGTTAATTGTAGAGCTCCAAAAGATTCTACCTATAAACAATAGGTATAATATGCAAAGGGTAGAGGACCCTGCCAAGAATTGCACTGTTGTAAATCACCTTACATGAAAGAAGAAAGTGGTAGCAAATTAAAATTATATTATGGTTTTAAGACTGAGATTCAAATGGACATTAAGGTCAAAATATGAACATGAATATGAAGGCGCAGTTAGACTTGGAATTGGATGTTTGTTTGCAGCTGTTCACAGGGATAAATTGCCCACTGGCTGATAATTTCACCTTCTAGCAATATAACACATTAAAACAGATTTTGCACAAACAAACTTTTTAAATTTAAATCAGCAGGAAATTCTTGTTCATGTGCAACTAAAGCTACTGTATAAATGTTCGTTGTCAAAAGTAGACAAAAGTAGGTTTCTGTAGAACAGATGTTTTGTTTTGTTATTTTATTAACAACAAATGCAATATACCTTCCTTTAGATGTAAACGACTACTGTTCTACTTTAATATAATTGAAGTGCCATATTATAGGCATGCTCATAAGTGTGATGCTGAAAAATGCGTGAAAAGTGTGACATTGGATGAAAAAATCTATTGCGTATTTTTTTTAGAAAAGAATGTCCAGTTTACTTTATAATGTAAACAGTACTGTGTGGCACTAAACCTAAGTACTCATACTTTTTGTTTTATTACCATCACAGGTTCTGGCAAACTTGTATATTTAAACATGTTAAAACTAATTTATACCTGAAATAAGCTTACATAAAAGCCATTTTGTATTAAAAATGATACAGCTTATACTAATGCTCATAAGAACAATGACCACAACTCTACTGGTTAAGAGACACATATCTCTTCATTATAATAATAAAGTTGTGGTCTGTTCAGGAGAAAATAAAAAGCAGGGTCGATAAAAATCAATTATTCAAAAAAATATCAGATTTTTTTTATTTGTCGGATTTGTTTTTAATTTATATTGGATTTTCTTTTTAATAAAATGCTTTCTACCTAAGACACATTATAATCCAAAGGTTACTCATCCTGAAATAAGGGTTCATTTTTAATGTAGTTAATGTAGCATGAGGCTATATATTTATGGCTGCAATGTTTACATTTCATCTGGTTGTAAATATTAAGAATGAGGCTTTATCAAGTTTTACTGACTAGTGATTTAAATTGTGATTTTAATCGATTTGATTTGAATTAAATCCACCCTTTCTGAAAGGCATCAATGTCTCTCTAAAGCAGTGCTTTCCAAACTGTGTCGTGACACATTAGTGTGTCAGCGGTAGTGTGTAGGTGTGTACCTGTTTCAGCACAAATTTTTTGGAATTTAAAATTCTTCTTAAATTTTTTTTGGTTTCCGACATTCCTGCTACGCAAATCACATGGTTGACTTGACACGTGATTGATACCTAGTGAGTCACAGATCATCTTAACCTATTGGCACCGCTTAGCGGGAACAGAAACTATTCCCATTGGTGGCACATTGGCTCCTGACTGCACGTGTAGTCTCCTCAATCGGCTTGTGACTGCATGTGTAGTCAGTGAGTGGGACAGCAGTGTGTTTGCAGCGCAGGCTTAAATGCTGAGCTAAAGTCAGAAGTCATTGGTTTTTTTTTTTTGGAGCTAGCTTCCAGTAGTAAATTGCTGCTCCTGCTCTTGATATATGGATAGGAAGTAGAAGCTTAAAAATGCTTGATGATAAAATGCGAGTGTCTTTATCTAATATTTCACTAAATATCCAGAAACTGTGTTCATCCCATCAACCTCATACATCCCATTAAAATAGTAAGTAGCTATTGGTGTTATTAAACTTTTTTTTTAATTCTTGCACATACTTACTGTTACTTGTAAATACATTTCATTATTATATAATTTATGTATGTGTCTGTATCTCTTAAAACAAGTTAGTTTAACCTCCTGTTTTCTAGTACAACGTTAATTACTGTGTCGCAAAAATTATGTAGGTCTAAAAAGTGTGTCACCAACATGAAGTTTGGAATGCTCTGCTCTAAAGTAAAGAAATAAGTAACAATTGGCCTTGTTCTCAGATATATTTTAAAAACTAACCCTTGTTTCTTTTTCTAGGATGATTCGCTTGGTTTATGTTCTGGGATCACTGTTCCTTCTCTATGGACTCTTACTCCCAGGCACAGAAGGGAAGAAAAAGGTCCGTGGATCCCAAGGAGCCATTCCACCTCCTGACAAAGGCCAACCCAATGACTCTGAGCAAAGCCAAGGACAAACGATTGTTGGGGGCAGAGGAAAAACTAAAGGACAGGCATTGGCAGGCGAGGAAGTTCTGGAGTCTAGTCAGGAGGCTCTCCATGTCACAGAGCGCAAGTATTTGAAGAGAGACTGGTGCAAGACACAGCCTCTAAAGCAAACCATCCATGAAGAGGGATGCAATAGCCGCACTATCATCAACAGGTTTTGCTATGGACAGTGCAATTCCTTCTACATCCCCAGACATATTCGCAAGGAAGAGGGCTCCTTCCAGTCCTGCTCCTTCTGTAAGCCCAAAAAGTTCACTACCATGGTGGTGACCCTCAACTGCCCTGAGTTGCAGCCTCCTAACAAGAAGAAAAGAATCACGCGAGTTAAGCAATGTCGCTGCATCTCAATAGACCTGGATTAACTGTGACCCCAGTGGATAGGAAAACTAGTGGTAAAGCACCTGTTCTGTGTGCACTGAGAGGAATTGTCACGTTGTGATCTTGGTATAGTTTTGTCTCAGCACTTACTCTCATCATCAAAATATGACTTTCCTCGTCGGGCTTTACTAACACACACATTCTTATAAACAAGAACTGATTCCTTCCCCTATTGGAGCTTCACATGATTTAAGTTGGGGAAGTCTAAAGAGTACAAAATGTCCAAGAATAAACGTTGTATGTAAATATATAAATTATTTATTCACGGTTATGTGTTTATGATGCAGGGGTGAACAAGGGATGACTACTTGTGTACAAAAAAGAAACCTCTTATAAACCGACTGAATTAATTGGGAAATGGTTCAGTTTTCAAACGATGAACAAAAATATGAACAGAATTTGTATAAAAATGTGATATAAGTGAATTCTGAGGCAATTTAACATTGTTTAGAGCACATTTATGTTATCAAATATAATAAATAATTTCTTATGCCCTCTTTGTACCACTGTGGCTGTTTGTCAGATGTTCATCAGACACAAGTATAGGAGCAACTGGGAATATGCTTGTGAACCTAATTAAATCATGCAGATATTACCCTAAACCAGGGGTTCCCATCTTCTATTTCTTTGGGACACGCAAGTATTTTTGAAACATAGAAGATGCTCATTATTTACGACACACAGTGGACAATAAGTCAATATAACAATACTAACAATACAAAATTATAAGAATTAAAAAAGTAATCATTAGCGCTACGGAATCTGTTGGCGCTCTACAAATACCTGATAATAATCAATAATATTGCACAAGTAATGTCACAAAATCCATTTTAAAAAAAAAAAAAAAAAAAAAAAAATGTTATAAAGTCTTAATAACCATACCCTTGTTATCCAGAACCTTACCAACAGCTCCCAATAAAAAGCCTGACTCTAAAAATAATGACAGACTCAAATAGTGGCATTTGTTAAAAGATCATGGTTTAATTCATTTGAAAAGGCCATATTATTGCCTTTATGGCATAATTATGAGTTATAATTCAACACAAGAACAACAATGCACCAGCACTGAAAGAAACTAGCATCCTGCACTACTAAATGTGGGAGCTGACTAGTGACAGGAGGGGAGCCAGTGGACTAAAAAGGTCAACTGGCTGACCAACAGACCTGGCATGCTCTTCATGCTCTTCCCTCAGCATCAAGTCATCTGCTAACCAGGCCACAATGCCACCACATACAGTTGCTTCTTTTTGACAATTACAACTCAAAACTATGTTTAAAAGATTTCACTAGCTTTGACCTATAAACCACAAGCCAGCTGCATTTCTGCCAGGTTTTTACCTTAATGTGCTCCCTTCCTTTTTATTATCGGTTATTTGTAGAGCACCAACAGATTCTGCAGCACTATTAACAAAGACGGAGTACAACAAAACAATTATAGGGATCAAATGGGTAGAGGGCCCTGCCAAGAGTTGCACTGTTGTAGTCAGCTCTTGAGAAGGTGATCAACAAACAGCTGGACTCTTAGGCTTACATGCTAAGGGGGTTCTGGGGATAGAGTAACTGGTATAAAGAAAGGTTAGCGTAGGTTGTATGCATCCCTGAACAGTAGAGTATTTAGGGAGCACTTGAAGCTTTTAAAACTAGAAGAGAGTCTTTTGGAGCGAGGCAGAGAGTTCCACAAGATGGGAGCCAGTCTGGAGAAGTCCTGTAAACGGGAGTTAATCAAAGAAAGATACAACAAGCAGTGTTTCATTCTTTGTGATGCACGTAGTTCAGGACTGTGTCACAGAGTGGGCCCTGGTACTCTGATAGAGACTGATTGTCCTAAAAAAAACCAGAGACCATGGGGTAGATTTATTAAATGCCGGGCGGACATGATTTGCTGTAGCGAATCATGTCCCCCCCGACATCGCTAAATGTCGACAGCATAAGCTGTCGTGATTTAACATTGCACAAGCATTTCTTGTGAAATGCTTGTGCAATGCCGCCCCCTGCACATTCGCTGCCAGTCAGCCGCTAGCAAGCGGTGTCAATTACCCGGATCAGATCGGGATGATTGCAATCAGCCATCTAAAAGTTGGCAGACAAGTTAAAGAGCAGCGGTCTTATGACTGCTGCTTCTTAGCTTAAGGTTCCGGCGAACCGTAAACTTCGGGCAGAGACAGCAGCATCTGCTGCTTGTTAAATCGAGCCCCATGAATCTTTATGTTGGTAAAATTATATCCTTAAGAATGTGAAGCAGAAAATTAAGAGAAATCCAATAGGGTGAATCTGGCACAAACAATTACTAATTAAACAAACAGCTGCTAGTGGTTGTGTCTTTCTTGGTTGTGAGGCCTCCTCAGTGGGGAGTGGGGGGAGCTATAGAGCATATAAGGAGAGGCGCGGAAGCAGTGACACTTCCTATGGAAACCCCAAAGAGCAGCTGATTTTGGCAAACATAGAACGTTTTTAAGAGCTGATAATGACAGATGTTATTTTCTGGTAGAATAAGGCAAGCTCTGAGGTTGAAATTGCTCAGATACTGCGTTGTGTTTGATGTCTTGATCAGTAACTTGCACTTAACCATAGGATTAGTGTCAGGTGTAAATCCCTAAAATGAAAACTAAAAATAAATATTAAAATTTTCTTTAAAGAGAAAAATCAAAGCAACATCTATTATGGAGGAGGGGGGTTGTCTTCTAAATTTCATCAGAGGGGAGGCCCACCAACTAAGACTTTTATTGGTAAAATAAACAAAAGTATGAACACTATCAGAATAATAATGTTATAGGCACAGTGCTGCAGTACTGTACACTTTATCAGTGCAACAGATTGACATTATTATTATGTGATATACATATCAGTATGTAAAAGTATAAGCAGTAACAATGAACACACCAAAATATGAATACATTAGTAAGGACAGAATGTGTAAACTATTAGTAAAATACTATAATATTTATTAAGTAGTATACCCCAGAATACAGTACAATATACACTGATTGCAACATTAATGACATGCTTAAATCTATACATGTTAGTAAGACAGTGATACGCAGTTTTATAAATAAATTATTTATTTATTCATAAAATATTTTACCAGGAAGGATACATTGAGATTTCTCTCATTTTCAAGTATGTCCTGGGTCCACAAAACATTGCATTGATACAATAGGGTACAATAAAATACAAAAACAATAATACACAATATATGCAACAATTTAACATAGAACAGGTAGGAAATATATAATCAACCATGACAGGTGCATTCTGTTTTGAGATATGTAGAGAGGGATCTCTTAAAGGATTTTAGGCTTGGGGAAGGTTTGAAAGTGTGCGGGAGGTCATTCCATAACTGTGGTGCTCTGTAGGAAAAGGAGGATCGAGCTGCTTTCTTTTTGTATTGAGGCAAACTAAATAATGTGCTTGTACTGGATCAGAGGTTATAGGAGGTGGGAATAGCCGGGGAGAGCATTCTGCTCAGGTAGGGTGGGAGCTTCCCAGAAAATCTCTTAAACACAAGGCAGGAAAGATGGAGGGTGCGTCTGGATTCCAACGACAACCAGTTTTGTTCTTTTAGCATGTCACAATGGTGGGTCCTGTAGTTACATTGTAGCACAAAGCGGCAGAACGAGTTATACAATGTATTAAGTTTATTAAGGTGAGTTTGCGGTGCAGGTGCATATATTTCATCCCCATAATCCATGATTGGCATCAGCATTTGCTCTACAATCTTTTCCTTTACTGTAGGGCTGAGGCAGGATTTGTTTCTGTACAGGGCACCTAATTTTGGATAAAGTTTAGATGCAAGTTTTTCTATGTGGAGGCCAAAAGATAGATTGGGGTCTTAACAACATACCCAAGTATTTGAAAGAGTGGACTGCGGTCAGCGTGCAATTTGATTTTGTTTTGATGCGTAGATGGGAATTTTGTAATTTGTGTAATTTAGGACCCGTTCCAAAGATCATTGTGACAGTTTTGTCAGTGTTTAGGAAGAGTTTGTTTTTTAAGATCCACTTTTCTACCTCTGTGAACTGGTCTTGGAGCACTGCTGTTATAATAATATGTGTAGACATGACTTGCTGCAGTGTGGAAACTGGTTAGTATAGGACCGGTCTGATGTGGGACACCTTCTCCTGTTCCCACATTGCTGGATCCAGTATACACAGTCCATCAAGACATAGAGTCCTCTACCTTGGGTATCCTGGTTAGCCGGTTCAGCCGGCTGGTTTGCTGTGAATACCAGCCTGCCCCTATAGGCACATTGGAGTGCCTTTTCACATTGTGAGTACCCTGCACATGTCTTATATTTGTCGTTGGCTTCTTCAGATTCACACATACGGCGCCTCTTTCCTGTGTTTGATTTTAGATTTATAACCTTTGGAGGGTGAAGATCGAGTGCTGCCTCCAGTCCAATAGAAGACAGATACCTATACCAGATTGGGTTATCCTGGACTTTGTATATTTGTCTATCATCCTGATCTAGGATTGGGTATAATATTGTGAATACACACACTTACATTGTATCTATGTTATATTAGTACTTTGTTGATTGTTTGTCTGAAACATCCATATATGGTCACGTGGGCCTACATATATATTCTACACCGTTCTTAGTAGCGCCCCCTATTGGGTTATTCCCTTTGTTCTTATAATAATATGCTAATATTTGCAGTTCTATCAGATTAATACTATCATTTTCTAAGCAGGACATAAACTATAAATCATTTTCTAAGCAGGACATAATCTATAAACATTTTGTACAGTATCAGCATACTGACCCTTTTAAGGGTCACAGCTGTCCTCCGAGGTGACTGGGCGCTGGTTCTACTTGGACCCACCCAGGACCTCACCATGTATAGTTTTCACAACTGAGCAGTCATTTTATCCCCAGTAACATACACAGTAACGTTTTGACACCTGACTGCCATGAGCACGCATAAAGCAGTGATTTAACATCCCATGACTGCCAGGTGACAGTGCTTTTTACCCTCCATGGCTGCCTGTAACCCATAGAATAGAGCATGCATAGTATCACAACTTTATACTAAGTGTTCAGTATTTTAGTACAGATTTTTCTGGGCAGCCTGCTGAAGTACTGAAATGTCCAGTTGAATAATAGACACCGGGCAAACCTATCATGGAGGCGGCAGCTATTTTTTACAATTCCCTATGACTTCTAGTTTATGCATATTTCACATTTTGTAGACTTGTTATCTTGAAATATGAAATTTTAGTTCCTTACGAAGCACGTTTAAGTTATAATTAAGTTAATCATACATAAATCACTACAATGCATAATGTTATACAGAAACCGCCACAAATAATGCGACTGCCTTCAAAAGTATAACTATCCAACTCTAGTCACAATATATGTAGAACTGTATACACGGTCAGTATTATTCAGTGTTCAGTGTATTACATGTAAAGGGTTGCGTGCACTGTAAGTAAAATACAATAGGTTCAGCCACGTAATATAATAACACAGCATTCAGTAATATACACACAGCATTCAAGAAACGTAGGCTGATTTCCAAACGTTAAAGATCTTTACTTGTTTAAACTTTAGCAAGGCTGTGCACAGTAGTGGCAAAAAACAATACACACTATAGGTATAATACAGTTATACAGGTAGAAAACACTTTATCCAAACTGCTTGGGGCCGGAAAAGGTTTGAATTTTAAAATATTTGCATCTGTAAAATGGGACAATTTGGAGAGGGGATGAACTAAATGTAAACAACAATATCATGTCATTTAGGCATTTATTTACATGTGATAATACGTTTACATATAAGCTAAAGGTAGTTTTATATCATTTTTAATACTGTACATTGGTATACATAGTGCCATCAGAAAGATAGTACAGTACTGTAACCAGAAGAGGTAATATGAGTTGTTCTAAATAAATATAGACTATTATTTGCATTTTAAGACAAAAAAAGGGAAACATAGTAATTTTTGATAATTTTATTTAAAAAAATAAATATTCATTAAAAAGTTTGGATTTCAGAATAGGTTTAGATTTTGGAATTCTGGATTTGTACCTGTGTACATAACATACTATCAATTTAACAAAATGATATATACAGTGTTAAGCATATTTTCTATACAATCTAGTGATTTATACAAGTCAATGCTTATCATCAGTATAATACTGATATAAATAGTGCACACAATAAACTAATGTATAATGATACCATAGTTAGGGGCCGATTTATTAAAGTGCGGACGGACATGATAGGATGTAGCGTATCATGTCCACCGCACATCGATAAATGCCGACAGCATACGCTGTCGGCATTTATCATTGCACAAGCAGTTCTTGTGAACTGCTTGTGCAATGCCGCCCCCTGCAGATTCGCGGCCGCTAGCAGGCGTGTCAATCGTATAGGATCGGGCGGATTGATGTCTGCAGCCTCAGAGCAGGCGGACAAGTTATGGAGCAGTTGAAAAGGGCATCAAACTCCATTTAAAGCTTGATAATTCGGCCCCTTAGTCTTATTCTATGTTATGGTGAGTAAAATGTCAGTAAAAAAACTCCATAAGCTGCACAGTAATGTGTACACTAACTGTATTATACAATTTAGAGACATTAGATACAGTACCTTGCAGAATAGAGTTGTGTTCCCTAGCTGTCTATACACTTTACTGACAGTGAGGTGCAAAACTGTTAAAGGAACAGTCAACACAGTAGATTTGCATAATCAGCAAATGTAAGATAACAAGACAGTGCAATAGCACTTAGTCTGAACTTCTAATGAGTAGTAGATTTTTATTTCTGACAATTTTAAAAGTTATGTCTTTTTCCACTCCCCCTGTACCATGTGACAGCCATCAGCCAATCACAAATGCATACACGTACCATGTGACAGCAATCAGCCATTCACAAATGCATACACACTTATTCTTGCACATGCTCAGTAGGAGCTGGTGGCTCAAAAAGTTAAAATATAAAAAGACTGTGCACATTTTGTTAATGGAAGTAAATTGGAAAGTTGTTTAAAATTGCATGCTCTATCTGAATAATGAAAGTTTAATTTTATTGAGTGTCCCTTTAACTGTACTGATATTGTACAGTGACACTGTGTTGTGTAGTTTTCCATTCACCATACAGTTGGTGTGAGTATCCTCATTGAGCGACTGAGGGTGAGGTCTGCTTAGCAGCTTAGACTGTGACCAGATGTTGGGCTGACTTTGATCTGAACAACACGTCAGGCCGCAAACAATGAGATTACTTTACAATTTATTGTCCCTTTGATTCCCACACTCTGATGAGTTTTAAATTTGTTGCACAGCAAGGAAGGACCACAGTGGAACACTGCCAGGAGCAGGCCGGAGGTGTCTCCAAAATCTGAACTCTGACTTCAAGGGCAAATGGTTGGCATATCCCAGGCAGCAGTGCACACATCACCTGAATACCACAAATCCTCACCCATAAATCCATCCACAAATTGATTAACACTAAATATGTTTAATATTTTTAAAAATTACATGAATGAATTCTTTGATATGTATTCTAGTGAGGGGAGCCTGTCAGTGTATCCGACATCAAAAACGGGTCAAACCTAGCAAATAATAAAGGAAATTGTGACAAGGTCATTTCTATCACACTTATTAAAATGTGAATACTGCTGGGTCGTACATACATTGTTATACAAATCTTATAGTAGATGTTAACTGAGGAGTTTTCTGAGTTTCAATTTCTTCTGATATCTGCACATGCAATCTATTAGTTTTATCATTCATTTTTTCATTATAAATAAAATATTGGTGGAATTGGCAAACCTGTTAATCTACAAAGCATTTGTCACTCTTTCAAAAAACGGCTGCAATATTTTTGTCCCGGTTTCGCTGTTACATTTTTCGTTGATTTTTTTTTTATAGATTCCAGGATGGCTGATCCTTGAAGCTTTAATTTTGCAAGGCTTTGCCAAGTGAGGGTTTTGTAATATTCAAACCATTAGTTGCTTTACTTTGTGAAACTTCCCTGCTAAGCCTTAGAAGTCTCCTTACGGCTGTGATTAAGCAATATTTAAAGGGGAGGGAGTTTATAACATCATAAAAACAAACAGCATGGTGCTGCAGACACATGGAAGCGGCCGTTATTAAAAGTGACGCTCAGCGTATTTACATCTGCATGCCATAAATATCATTTTTTTGTGCAGGTTAAATGTTATGTCAACTAGACGTTTACACAAAGCAGCAAGATCAGAAAAGTAGCGACATGAGAGAGGGTTGAAAAACAGTAAAGTTAAGAAACTAACAAGACCAAAACAGGGGCTAGATCCAGACAGCAGTGAACTCAAAAGAGAAAGAAAATTAGAAAGCAGAAGATTTAGGAGAAAGATCAGTAGTGGAGACCTGAGTAAAAGCAAGATAATAAGACTTGTTGAGACAAAAAGAATACTGAAATCATTAGAACAGATGTATATGGGATTAGGTAGCAATATGACCTACATGGGAGTGGAGTTAAGGGGTTATTCTTTTCCCTAGCAAGAACTACAACCTGCCCAGGGCAAGCTGGAAATATCAGCTTAGACTGTGGGTGAAAAAGTCAGAGATTTAAAGGAACAGTTTACCCAAAAATGTTTCCATTTTACTTGCTGGAGTGTATTAAATTGTTTACATGTAGCTCCTTTACCCTTATTTTGGCATTTGAAATAACTGATTTAGCCTGTGGTATCCATACCTATATTGAAAGTTTCTGCATCCAGGCTTTTTTGACGGGCAATTTTAACACAGCCAGCAGAAGAAATTACACTCCTGGTGAGGTGAAGAAGAGTTAACTAATGAAATTATAATTTTCCATAGTTCTCTCAGAGGCCTTGATATTCACCACCTCTCTACTCATGACATGACAGTTCTGCTGCATTTACACATTGTGCTATTTTATATCATTTTACACTTAATTAAATTGTAGTTCATTTAAACTTTGCACTTTCTTATTTGTATCTTATTTTGTGTACAGCAGTGTATTCTGATTATAGTACTTCACAGGGGCAGAACTTACTGAATTTTCTAAGAAAGAAACCTAGAAATCCCAGAGAGATGAGAGATGCCTTTCATAGAAAGTAATGAAGCTCTCTGGGATACAAAATTTCACATGGGAAAGAGAAGGCAACTGGAGCTAAAATGTTTTAGGATTCTAAGCTTGGGGTCAGCTTTTACATAGAAATAATACGATCAACATATTAAAACGAATCTGTACATATGCTGATCCTTTGGATTCATGGACCACCCAAGATTTAACCAATAGGCCTTCCTAAGGATTGTCTGGACTTGAAGTCTTGGCTGGCGGTGATCAGTGAGCTGGACCACTGTTTTAGTTCCAGTCTGCTACAATAGCACCATCTGGGTGCGCCTCACTTGTGAGTATATTTTATCCTGTTGGTCCTGTGTGTGTTGGTGCCCTGACGTTACTAGGCCATGCTTGGTGCCTCTGTTCCTCTTTCCTTTATAGATCACGATACATCAGGATGACCGTCCTATGACAGAGAGCTGCCTCCTTTTTTCAGGACTGTTGTTGTGGACATTTTGTGATATTTGCATATACTCATATGTTAACATCCACATATTTGGGTTTGACTTTCTGTTTGATTGTATCATATATTGATTGTATCATTTATATTATAACTTGTCTCACTTTTGCATTTAGTTTTTAGGCATTAGTTAGCGCCCCCTATGAGTGCGGTGTATATATTGTATACACCACTCTATCATTTCTGAAATGCTTTTACTACATTTTAACTTGCTTGTGTCTATATTTTAGTATTTATTAATTTTCTGTTAGTTAAAATACGTGTATTGTGAATTTTCAACAACGTTAACCTGTATACAGCTGGTGAGACAAATCAGTGAGACCAGCTTGTTTAACCCCTTAATGACCACAGTACTTTTCCATTTTCTGTCCGTTTGGTACCAAGGCTATTTTTACATTTTTGTGGTGTTTGTGTTTAGCTGTAATTTTCCACTTACTAATTTACTGTACACACACATATTATATACTGTTTTTCTCGCCATTAAATGGACTTTCTAAAGATACCATTATTTTCATCATATCTTATAATTTATTATAAAAAAAAATATATAAAATATGAGGAAAAAATGGAAATAAAAACACACTTTTCCTAACTTTGACCCCCAAAATCTACAACCACCAAAAAACACCCATGCTAAATAGTTTCCAAATTTTGTCCTGAGTTTAGAAATACCCAATGTTTACATGTTCTTTGCTTTTTTTGCAAGTTATAGGGCAATAAATACAAGTAGCACTTTGCTATTTCCAAACCACTTTTTTTTCAAAATTAACGCTAGTTACATTGGGACACTGATATCTTTCAGGAATCCCTGAATATCCCTTGACATGTATATATATATATTTTTTAGAAGACATCCCAAAGTATTGATCTAGGCCCATTTTGGTATATTTCATGCCAGCATTTCACCACCAAATGCGATCAAATAAACAAAATTGTTCACTTTTTCACAAACTTTAGGTTTCTCACTGAAATTATTTACAAACAGCTTGTGCAATTATGGCACAAATGGTTGTAAATGCTTCTCTGGGATCCCCTTTGTTCATAAATAGCAGACATATATGGCTTTGGCGTTGCTTTTTGGTAATTAGAAGGCCGCTAAATGCTACAGCGCACCACACGTGTATTATGCCCAGCAGTGAAGGGGTTAATTAGGGAGCTTGTAGGGTTAATTTTAGCTTTAGTGTAGTGTAGTAGACAACCCCAAGTATTGATCTAGGCCCATTGTGGTATATTTCATGCAACCATTTCACCGCCAAATGCGATTAAATAAAAAAAAGAAGTTACATTTTTCACAATTTTAGGTTTCTCACTGAAATCATTTACAAACAGCTTGTGCAATTATGGCACAATTGGTTGTAAATGCTTCTTTGGGATCCCCTTTCTTCAGAAATAGCAGACTTATATGGCTTTGGCGTTGCTTTGTGGTAATTAGAAGGCTTCTAAATGCCGCTGCGCACCACACGTGTATTATGTCCAGCAGTGCTGGGGTTAATTAGGGAGCTTGTAGGGTTAATTTTAGCTTTAGTGTAGTGTAGAAGACAACCCAAAGTATTGATCTAGGCTCATTTTGGTATATTTCATGCCACCATTTCACCGCCAAATGCGATCAAATAAAAAAAATTGTTCGCTTTTTCATAAACTTTTTCACAATGTTTAGGTTTCTCACTGAAATTATTTACAAACAGCTTGTGCAATTATTGCACAAATGGTTGTAAATGCTTCTCTGGGATCCCCTTTGTTGAGAAATAGCAGACATATATGGCTTTGGCGTTGCTTTTTGGTAATTAGAAGGCCGCTAAATGCTGCTGCGCATCACATGTGTATTATGGCTAGCAGTGAAGGGGTTAATTAGGTAGCATGTAGGGAGCTTGCAGGGTTAATTTTAGCTTTAGTGTAGAGATCAGTCTCCTACCTGACACATTACACCCCCTGATCCCTCCCAAACAGCTCTCTTCCCTCCCCCACCCAACAATTGTCCCTGCCATGTTAAGTACTGGCTGTCTGCCAGTACCCAGTTTACAATAAAATATTTTTTGTTAAAATATTTTTAATATTTTTTCTGTAGTGTAGCTTGTCCCCTCCAAAGACCAACCCCTCACCCCCTCCCAGATCCCTTAGATCATTTTCATTTTTTTTTGTAGCCCCCTCTCTGACACTTTTTTTTACAATATTTTTCTGTAGTGTAGCGGTTCCCACCCGCTCCCTACCCATGCATGCCCCGCCCCCCCCTGCACGTACCCGCATCCGTGCACGCCCCTGGCGATCCCGCCCCCGATCTCGCCCCCCTCCACATCACACGGCCCATCGATGGCCGTCCACCCGCCTCCCAGACTGGCTCCGACCCACCAATGATACCGGCCATAGATGTCCACAGAGTGGCTCTCTCTGCATCGGATGGCCAAGGGGGATTATTAAGGGGTTAAAGGGATATGAAACCCAATTTTTTTCCTTTCGTGATTCAGATAGAGCATGCAATTTTAAGCAACTTTCTAATTTACTCCTATTATAAATTTGTGTTTGTTCTCTTGGTATCTTTATTTAAAAAAAAAAAAGCAGGAATGTAAGTTTAGGAGCCAGACCATTTTTGGTTCCTGGGTATCGTTTGCTGATTGGTGGCTAAATGTAAATTTTTATTTTGTATCCCTTTAAAATGCTTAGAAAACTTCACAAGACATGTGAGAGTGCTTCAGATATACCCTGGAAACTCCCCTGTTTAGCCCAGGGAACTGCCATGTCCCTACCACTTTCTGAAACTGTCAGTTTATAATAGAAAAAATACAAGGTACAATGCTATTTGTAAATGATACACAGAAATATACAAAGTATGATCCTAAGTTATTAAAGTAACACAGACATTTTCAAAGCATAATCAGAATGTGTAAAATCACTGCTAGGTCACAATTTAAATGTATTAACATACAAATCAGAAAGTGCAAAGTTTAAATGCAATAATACTGAAAGGACACAATCTGAAATGTATACTAATATAAAGTACAATGCACAAAGTGTAAGTGTAACAAAACTTGAATATCATGCAGGCAGTGCTATATTGTACTGGGCTTGTCTCTGCTTCACATTCATGAATGAGAGAGATCTCGCTGTGCTAGAGAGTTCCGCCCTTTTACTTTTGACAATTCATTGAGTTAAGCCTTTGTGAAGTCTAAACTATAATTTCTCTCCAAGCTGGAGAGTCTTTGAATATCAGGGCCTAAGTATTGAGCTTTGGTTTACAAACAGATATAAGATAAGGAAGCATGTGTAAGTACACAAAGCGATAACATAATGAGATATAATTTTACCTGCAAGCTCAACCCTTTGCAATAAGCTGTGGTTTCAAAACACAAAACAGCGAATTTCATATACACAAAATAAATAAATAAACCTGAAAATGCAGTTTCTCATACATTATATACTCTGCATCTGGTATAACAAGTCATTGGAAATACATTAAAGGGACACAACCCAAATTTGTCTTTCGTGATTCAGATAGAGCATGAACTTTTAAGCAACTTTCTAATTTACTCCTATTATTAAATTTTCTTCATTCTCTTGGTATCTTTATTTGAAATGCAAGAATGTAAGTTTAGATGCCGGCCCATTTTTGGTGAACAACCTGGGTTGTCCTTGCTGATTGGTGCATAAATTCATCCACCAATAAAAAGTGCTGTCCAGAGTACTGAGCCAAAAAACCTTTTTCAAATAAAGATAGCGAGAGAACGAAGAAAATTTGATAATAGGAGTAAATTAGAAAGTTGCTTAAAACTGCATGCTCTATCTGAATCACAAAAGAAAAAAATTGGGTTCAGTGTCCCTTTAAGGAAAATTATTTTTTTTACAGTGTACTGTCCCTTTAAGGCAAAGAAGACTGTGCTCTTATCTCCTTTCCTGTTTGCTTCACAGTACGCTCTAGTTTGTGTACAACTGGTTATCTATACGTTAGTGCTGCTATTTATTTCTTCTATTGCAGGTAGGGAAGAGTACACATCTGGTGTGAATAGCTTCATTTGTTTGACAAGCATTAGTGGTCTTGTTGGGTTAAGACTGATTAGTTAGTTGGTCCCTGTTTAAGTCATTGGTGCATTAAAGGGATATTAAACCCCAACATTTACTTTTCTGATTCAGACAGATAATACATTTTTAGGGCTTTCACTTTACTTCTATTATCAAATTTTCTTCATTCACATGTTATTCTTTGTTGAAGAGATACCTAGATGTCAGGAGCACTACATGGCAGGAAATAATCATCTAGTGATCTTACATATGGATAACATTCTTGCAAAACTGCTGACATATAGTGCTCCAGACGTGCACGCTCCGCAGCTTATATCCCAGCTTTTAAACATAAGATACAAACGGCTAGATTACGAGTCTTGTGTTATGAGTAAAAAAGCAGCATTAAGCCTCATGAGGCATACTTTTTTACTACCACTGCTATTACAAGTCTTGTAGGTACAGCTGTCCCGCACACTTTTTTATTTTGAATTCTATCAGCCAATCGGAATCTAAGGGACGCCATCTTGGATGACGTCATTAAAGGAACTTTCATTCGTCGTTAGTCATCGGAAAGAAGAGGATTGTAATTAGTTTATATCTTGTAATTTGTTTTTTATTTTGTGTAATTTAGTGTTTTTGTTTTTTTTGTAATTTAGGTAATTGTATTTAATTTATTTAATTGTATTTAATTTAGGTAATTTATTTAATTGTAGTGTAGTGTTAGGTGTTAGTGTAACTTAGGTTAGGTTTTATTTTACAGGTACATTTTTATTTATTTTAGCTAGGTAGTTATTAAATAGTTAATAACTATTTAATAACTATTCTACCTAGTTAAAATAAATACAAACTTGTGTGTAAAATAAAAATAAACTCTAAGATAGCTACAATGTAACTATTAGTTATATTGTAGCTAGCTTAGGGTTTATTTTACAGGTAAGTATTTAGTTTTAAATACGATTATTAGTTCTAATCAGCATGGTTTTAGGAGAAATAGATCATGTCAAACTAATCTAATTAGATTCTATGAGGAAGTAAGTAAAAATATAGATAAAGGGGAATCAGTGGATGTGATATACTTAGATTTTGCAAAGGCGTTTGATACAGTGCCACATGAGAGATTAATGCACAAAATTAAGGGACTGGGAATAGCTGAAAATGTTAGTTTGTGGATAAATAACTGGATAAAAGATAGGGAGCAACGAGTAGTAGTAAATGGATCATACTCAGATTGGACAAAGGTAAATCAGTGGAGTACCCCAGGGATCAGTGCGGGGCCCTATTCTTTTTAATATTTTTATAAATGACTTGGAGCTAGGATTAAATAGTGACATCTCTATTTTTGCAGATGACATTAAGTTAAGTAATGTCATTAGGTCAGAGCAGGATGAACTTTCGTTACAAAGGGACCTGCAAAAATTAGAAGTATGGGCAGGTAAATTGAAAATTAGATTTAAAACGGGAAAATGCAAAGTTCTACATTTTGGAAGTAAAAATAAGCAGGTGACGTATTATTTAAATGGGACAAGACTTAGCCAAACACAGGAGGAAAGGGATTTGGAAATAGTAATAGATAACAAGCTAAAGATTGGTGCACAATGCAGGGCAGCGGCTTCAAAGGCTAATAAGATACTAGCATGTATTAAAAGAGGCATTGACTCAAGGGAGGAAAGCATAATTCTGTCACTATTTAAAGCCCTGGTAAGACCTCACCTTTAGTATGGAGTGCAGTTCTAGGGACCGATCGCAAAAAAAAGATATTGCAGAACTAGAAAAAGTTCAGAGAAGGACCACAAAGCTAATAAGGGGATTGGAGAATTTAACCTATGAGGAGAGGCTAGCCAAACTGGGTCTGTTTTCTTTAGAAAAAAGGCGCTTAAGAGGTGACATGATTACTTTATATAAATATATTCAAGGCCCATATACAGAGATGGCAGAAGCGCTGTTTATTCCAAGAAAATTGTTTGTGACCAGAGGTCACAATTTAAGGTTGGAGGAAAGGAGATTTAATCTCCTGCAATGGAAACGTTTTTTCACTGTAAGAGCAATAACATTTTGGAACTCATTACCAAAGGAGGTAGTGAATGCCAATACCCTAGATACATTTAAAAATTATTTGGATACATTTCTGTCTATAAACAAAATTCATGGATATGATTGCTAGTATTAAATGGGTCACCTTTTAGTGGGATTATTTAAGATTAACTGGAGCTTTTTGTATATATTTTAGATTTGTATAGGTTGAACTCGATGGACTTCGGTCTTTTTTCAACCTCATCTACTATGTTACTATGTAATTATTTAGTTATTAATTGTAGGTTTTACTTAGATTTATTTTAATTATATTTAAGTTAGGGGGTGTTAGGGTTAGAATTAGGTTTAGGGGTTAATAAATGTAATATAGTGGCGGCAACGTTGGGGAGGGCAAATTAGGGGTTAATAATATTTAACTAGTGTTTGCGAGGCAGGAGTGCGGCGGTTTAGGGGTTAATACGTTTATTATAGTGGCGGCGACGTTGGGGGAGGCAGATTAGGGGTTAATAAGTATAATGTAGGTGTCGGCGATGTCCGGAGCGGCAGATTAGGGGTTAATAAATATAATGTGGGTGTCTGCGATGTTGGGGGCGGCAGATTAGGGGTTAATAAGTGTAAGATTAGGGGTGTTTAGACTCGGGGTTTATGTTAGGTGTAAACATAAAATGTGTTTCCCCATAGGAATCAATGCGGCTGCGTTACTGAGCTTTACACTGCTTTATTGCAGGTATTATAGGGTTTTTTTTCAGCCAGATCTCCCCATTGATGTCTATGGGGAAATCGTGCACGAGCACGTACAACCAGCTCACAGCTCACTTAAGCAGTGCTGGTATTGGAGTGCGGTATGGAGCTCAATTTTGCTCTACGCTTACTTCTTGCCTTTTAATGCCGGGTTTATAAAAACCTGTAATACCAGAGCTGTAGGAAAGTGAACGGTGACAATAACGTGCAAGTTAGCACCGCACCCCTCATAACACAAAACTCGTAATCTGTCCGAAAGTGAATGAAGAAAATTTGATAATAGAAGTAAAATATGAAAGCTGTTTGAAGTTGCATGCTCTATGTGAATCATGAAAGAACATTTTTGGGTTTCATGTCCTGTTAAGAGCTTTGTAATACCCGTAATTCTCTAGGGCATTGCAGTGGTGCCCTGTATGGGAGTGGTGCTTACTTTTGGTAGGCAAAAAAAAAGGCAGCCCTGATGTGTCCTCCTTGCACTTACCTGTCACATGGCAGGCCATTGAGGGAATTCTGGTAGATTACCCGTGGGAGGCTGTGCACATCATATGTTAAAAGGTGGAGCTATTGCTTACCAAGAGTTTTATCAGCCACTAGCCTTAAGTTTGGGGTGTTTAGTCCAGGTTCTATGCTTGTCCTTACCTTTGGCAGTTTGATAAAATTAATTTCTTCCAAAATTGAAGTCAGCAGGGAATAAATGAACACATTATAGGAGAGAGGAAATTAGGGTGATTAGGATACCGGTTAGACCAAACCATTAGTAAGATATGGAGGGATGTGGAATGATGAGATCAGAGGTCAGTATTATTGTTTTAGTTTGCACATTACAAAAGTAAATTAAAAGAGGCCTCACAAAATCTGAAAAATAATTTTATTAAATGGATAAATATATCATTTCTGCAGAATCACATAATAGATTATGATCCCAGCAATACATAAAGCAGCATTATATCTAGACAAAGTTTTTTTTATATACAAAATACAATTAATATGGCTAGCATTATTCTGTGGTAGTAAAATAAACACATTTCTATAAATATTTACAAGCTTCATAACACCTTTAACAGGAAGAAATACTTTATTCAGTTGTCAGGAGGACAACCACTCAATGCAGTGATGTAAAATGTAGGATGGAATTAGAGAGTACCATACTGGTCTTGGAGAAAACAGGTAAGCTTCTCTCCAAAGCCCAAACTATTTTTCTTTTCAAGTTTTCATGTCGCCTTCTTGCTTTCTCCTATTCTAATGGGAAATTAATTTAAATTGTGTGACTTTTATAAATGTTAGATATCGAAGGGTATAAGTGTAGAAAACCTTGTTTCTGGCCAGGGTGGAATTGTTGATTCAAATCACTAAAATTAATTAATATAAATAAATAAATAAACATTAGAAGCTGACACGACTATAGGCTGAAAAAAATACCATTCTGAATTGGTGGCTGCTAAAATCTGTGTTCAAGAAGGGAAACTTCTAGAATTTGCAACTTGGTGACCACCTGATATGCAACAGCCAATCACAGCATAGAGTGATGGATTTTTAAAACTTAGTTTTATATCTATATCAGAAATTAACTGATTTTACAAATACCATGGGTATATGGAGAAGTAATTTAATATTGTAAAGTGCACTAGTACGCTTTCAACAGAAAAATCATTATAGGGAAATTAAAGTGTGATTTTTTATTATATAAACTGAATTGTCATGCACTTAAATAGCAGAATGTAATCCATGTTTGTTAATATTACCATTCTGAGAGACTATTTTTCTTTCTTTCTTTCAAAAACACCCCTTCCATGTCCTGGTGTTATCAGGAATTGCAATTATTAATTGTCCTACACAAAAACATAATTTATGCTTACCTGATAAATTCCTTTCTTCTGTTGTGTGATCAGTCCACGGGTCATCATTACTTCTGGGATATAACTCCTCCCCAACAGGAAATGCAAGAGGATTCACCCAGCAGAGCTGCATATAGCTCCTCCCCTCTACGTCAGTCCCAGTCATTCGACCAAGAATCAACGAGAAAGGAGTAACCAAGGGTGAAGTGGTGACTGGAGTATAATTTAAAAGATATTTACCTGCCTTAAAACAGGGCGGGCCGTGGACTGATCACACAACAGAAGAAAGGAATTTATCAGGTAAGCATAAATTATGTTTTCTTCTGTTATGTGTGATCAGTCCACGGGTCATCATTACTTCTGGGATACCAATACCAAAGCAAAAGTACACGGATGACGGGAGGGAAAGGCAGGCTCATTATACAGAAGGAACCACTGCCTGAAGAACCTTTCTCCCAAAAATAGCCTCCGAAGAAGCAAAAGTGTCAAATTTGTAAAATTTGGAAAAAGTATGAAGTGAAGACCAAGTTGCAGCCTTGCAAATCTGTTCAACAGAGGCCTCATTCTTAAAGGCCCAAGTGGAAGCCACAGCTCTAGTGGAGTGAGCTGTAATTCTTTCAGGAGGCTGCTGTCCAGCAGTCTCATAGGCTAAACGTATTATGCTACGAAGCCAAAAAGAGAGAGAGGTAGCAGAAGCTTTTTGACCTCTCCTCTGTCCAGAGTAAACGACAAACAAGGAAGAAGTTTGGCGAAAATCTTTAGTTGCCTGCAAGTAGAACTTGAGGGCACGAACTACATCCAGATTGTGTAAAAGACGTTCCTTCTTTGAAGAAGGATTTGGACACAAGGATGGGACAACAATCTCTTGATTGATGTTCCTGTTAGTGACTACCTTAGGTAAGAACCCAGGTTTAGTACGCAGAACTACCTTGTCTGAGTGAAAAATCAGATAAGGGGAATCACAATGTAAGGCTGATAACTCAGAGACTCTTCGAGCCGAGGAAATAGCCATTAAAAACAGAACTTTCCAAGATAACATTTTTATATCAATGGAATGAAGGGGTTCAAACGGAACACCCTGTAAAACGTTAAGAACTAAGTTTAAACTCCATGGTGGAGCAACAGCTTTAAACACAGGCTTGATCCTAGCTAAAGCCTGACAAAAGGACTGGACGTCTGGATTTTCTGACAGACGTCTGTGTAACAAGATGGACAGAGCTGAAATCTGTCCCTTTAATGAACTAGCTGATAAACCCTTTTCTAAACCTTCTTGTAGAAAAGACAGTATCCTAGCGATCCTAACCTTACTCCAGGAGTAACCTTTGGATTCGCACCAGTATAGGTATTTCCGCCATATTTTATGGTAAATCCTTCTGGTAACAGGCTTCCTAGCCTGAATTAGGGTATCAATAACCGACTCAGAAAAACCACGTTTTGATAAAATCAAGCGTTCAATTTCCAAGCAGTCAGCTTCAGAGAAGTTAGATTTTGATGTTTGAATGGACCCTGTATCAGAAGGTCCTGTCTTAGAGGTAGAGACCAAGGCGGACAGGATGACATGTCCACTAGATCTGCATACCAAGTCCTGCGTGGCCATGCAGGTGCTATTAGAATTACTGATGCTCTCTCCTGTTTGATTTTGGCAATCAATCGAGGAAGCAGCGGGAAGGGTGGAAACACATAAGCCATCCTGAAGTTCCAAGGTGCTGTCAAAGCATCTATCAGAACTGCTCCCGGATCCCTGGATCTGGACCCGTAGCGAGGAAGTTTGGCGTTCTGGCGAGACGCCATGAGATCTATCTCTGGTTTGCCCCAACGTCGAAGTATTTGGGCAAAGACCTCCGGATGAAGTTCCCACTCCCCCGGATGAAAAGTCTGGCGACTCAAGAAATCCGCCTCCCAGTTCTCCACTCCCGGGATGTGGATTGCTGACAGGTGGCAAGAGTGAGACTCTGCCCAGCGAATTATCTTTGATACTTCCATCATTGCTAGGGAGCTTCTTGTCCCTCCCTGATGGTTGATGTAAGCTACAGTCGTGATGTTGTCCGACTGAAACCTGATGAACCCCCGAGTTGTTAACTGGGGCCAAGCCAGAAGGGCATTGAGCACTGCTCTCAATTCCAGAATGTTTATTGGAAGGAGACTCTCCTCCTGATTCCATAGTCCCTGAGCCTTCAGAGAATTCCAGACAGCGCCCCAACCTAGTAGGCTGGCGTCTGTTGTTACAATTGTCCAGTCTGGCCTGCTGAATGGCATCCCCCTGGACAGGTGTGGCCGATAAAGCCACCATAGAAGAGAATTTCTGGTCTCTTGATTCAGATTCAGAGTAGGGGACAAATCTGAGTAATCCCCATTCCACTGACTTAGCATGCATAATTGCAGCGGTCTGAGGTGTAGGCGTGCAAAAGGTACTATGTCCATTGCCGCTACCATTAAGCCGATCACCTCCATGCATTGAGCTACTGACGGGTGTTGAATGGAATGAAGGACGCGGCATGCATTTTGAAGCTTTGTTAACCTGTCTTCTGTCAGGTAAATCTTCATTTCTACAGAATCTATAAGAGTCCCCAAGAATGGAACTCTTGTGAGAGGAAAGAGAGAACTCTTCTTTTCGTTCGCTTTCCATCCATGCGACCTTAGAAATGCCAGAACTAACTCTGTATGAGACTTGGCAGTTTGAAGGCTTGAAGCTTGAATTAGAATGTCGTCTAGGTACGGAGCTACCGAAATCCCTCGCGGTCTTAGTACCGCTAGAAGGGCACCCAGAACCTTTGTGAAGATTCTTGGAGCCGTAGCCAATCCGAATGGAAGAGCTACAAACTGGTAGTGCCTGTCTAAGCAGGCAAACCTTAGATACCGGTGATGATCTTTGTGGATCGGTATGTGAAGGTAAGCATCCTTTAAATCCACTGTGGTCATGTACTGACCCTCTTGGATCATGGGTAAGATTGTCCGAATAGTTTCCATTTTGAACGATGGAACTCTTAGGAATTTGTTTAGAGTCTTTAAATCTAAGATTGGCCTGAAAGTTCCCTCTTTTTTGGGAACCACAAACAGGTTTGAGTAGAACCCTTGTCCTTGTTCCGACCGCGGAACCGGATGGATCACTCCCATTAATAACAGATCTTGTACGCAGCGTAGAAACGCTTCTTTCTTTATCTGGTTTGTTGACAACCTTGACAGATGAAATCTCCCTCTTGGGGGAGATAATTTGAAGTCTAGAAGGTATCCCTGCGATATGATCTCTAGAGCCCAGGGATCCTGAACATCTCTTGCCCAGGCCTGGGCGAAGAGAGAGAGTCTGCCCCCCACTAGATCCGGTCCCGGATCGGGGGCTCTCGGTTCATGCTGTCTTTGGGGCAGCAGCAGGTTTCCTGGCCTGCTTGCTCTTGTTCCAGGACTGGTTAGGCTTCCAGCCTTGCCTGTAACGAGCAACAGCTCCTTCCTGTTTTGGTGCAGTGGAGGTTGATGCTGCTCCTGTTTTAAAGTTCCGAAAGGGACGAAAATTAGACTGTCTAGCCTTAGCTTTGGCTTTGTCTTGAGGTAGGGCGTGGCCCTTACCTCCTGTAATGTCAGCGATAATCTCTTTCAAACCGGGCCCAAATAAAGACTGCCCCTTGAAAGGTATATTAAGTAATTTGGACTTAGAAGTAACATCAGCTGACCAGGATTTTAGCCACAGCGCCCTACGTGCCTGTATGGCGAATCCTGAGTTCTTAGCCGTAAGTTTGGTTAAATGTACTACGGCCTCCGAAATGAAGGAATTAGCTAGTTTAAGGACTCTAAGCCTGTCCGTAATGTCGTCTAGCGTAGATGAACTAAGGTTCTCTTCAAGCGACTCAATCCAAAATGCTGCCGCAGCCGTAATCGGCGCGATACATGCAAGGGGTTGTAATATAAAACCTTGTTGAACAAACATTTTCTTAAGGTAACCCTCTAATTTTTTATCCATTGGATCTGAGAAAGCACAGCTATCCTCCACCGGGATAGTGGTACGCTTAGCTAAAGTAGAAACTGCTCCCTCCACCTTGGGGACCGTTTGCCATAAGTCCCGAGTGGTGGCGTCTATTGGAAACATCTTTCTAAATATTGGAGGGGGTGAGAACGGCACACCGGGTCTATCCCACTCCTTAGTAACAATTTCAGTTAGTCTCTTAGGTATAGGAAAAACGTCAGTACTCGCCGGTACCGCAAAGTATTTATCCAACCTACACAGTTTCTCTGGTATTGCAACGGTGTTACAATCGTTGAGAGCTGCTAAGACCTCCCCTAGTAATACACGGAGGTTCTCCAATTTAAATTTAAAATTTGAAATATCTGAGTCCAATCTGTTTGGATCAGAACCGTCACCCACAGAATGAAGCTCTCCGTCCTCATGCTCTGCGAGCTGTGACGCAGTATCAGACATGGCCCTAGCATTGTCAGCGCACTCTGTTCTCACCCCAGAGTGATCACGCTTGCCTCTTAGTTCTGGTAATTTAGACAAAACTTCAGTCATAACAGTAGCCATATCTTGTAATGTTATCTGTAATGGCCGCCCAGATGTACTAGGCGCCAAAATATCACGCACCTCCCGGGCGGGAGATGCAGGTACTGCCGCGTGAGGCGAGTTAGTCGGCATAACTCTCCCCTCGCTGTTTGGTGAAATTTGTTCACATTGTACAGATTGACTTTTATTTAAAGTAGCATCAATACAGTTAGTACATAAATTTCTATTGGGCTCCACCTTGGCATTGGAACAAATGACACAGATATCTTCCTCTGAGTCAGACATGTTTAACACACTAGCAAAAAAACTTACAACTTGGTTATAATCTTTTTTAGCAAAAAACGTACTGTGCCTCAAAGAGGTACTAACGATTAAATGACAGTTGAAATAGTGAACTGAAAAACAGTTATAGCATCAAACTTTAAAACAACAAAACTTTTAGCAAAGGTTTGTTCCCATTAGTAAAATAACAATAATTAAATTTGACATAAAAAATACAAAGCAACGTTTTTATTCACAGTCACTATAAGAATTCTCACAGCTCTGCTGAGAGAATTTACCTCCCTTCAAAGAAGTTTGAAGACCCCTGAGATCTATCAGAGATGAACCGGATCATGCAGGAAAAATAAAAGTAACTGACTGGTATTTTTTGATGCGTAGCAAAGAGCGCCAAAACGGCCCCTCCCTCTCCCACACAACAGTGAAGAGAAACGAAACTGTCACAAATAAAGCCAAAAAACTGCCAAGTGGAAAATAATGCCCAAATATTTATTCACACAGTACCTCAGCAATGTAAACGATTCTACATTCCAGCAAAAACGTTTAACATGATAAATAGTTATTAAAAAGGATTAGTGACCTTTAACAGAGTAGTTCCGGTGAAATACCATCCCCAGAATACTGAAGTGTATACATACATGTCATTTTAACGGTATGGCAGGATTTTCTCATCAATTCCATTCAGAAAATAAAAACTGCTACATACCTCAATGCAGATTCCTCTGCCCGCTGTCCCCTGATCTGAAGCCTTTACCTCCCTCAGATGGCCGAGAACAGCAATATGATCTTAACTACTCCGGTTAAAATCATAGTAAAAAAACTCTGACAGATTCTTCCTCAAACTCTGCCAGAGAAGTAATAACACGCTCCGGTGTTATTTTAAAATAACAAACTTTTGATTGAAGTCATAAAAACTAAGTATAATCACCATAGTCCTCTCACACATCCTATCTAGTCGTTGGGTGCAAGAGAATGACTGGGACTGACGTAGAGGGGAGGAGCTATATGCAGCTCTGCTGGGTGAATCCTCTTGCATTTCCTGTTGGGGAGGAGTTATATCCCAGAAGTAATGATGACCCGTGGACTGATCACACATAACAGAAGAAAAGGAAAACAAAGTGCAGGTTTTCGCACATCACTTACATTTGCATATAGCATTTGGTAATTACTTAAATGGGCATGCGCTTTATTATTATTATTTTTAAAAAGTCACACTTTAACAATAAAGATTTCTCATGAATTGGTTTAACAGAAGAGTATTACCAAAAACAACTATATATATATATATATATATATACACATGTATATATATATATATATATATATATATATATATATATATTACTTGAACATCACTGCTACAGCAAACTTATACTAGTGAGTGCCCAAATCCCACTCCAGAAATGCCTAAAATCACCCATACTCTACACTGATTTTTGCTCTGTCCTAACCTTCTGGTTGTCAATTAAATATATTCAGTAGTGGGAGGTATCTTACAAGTAGACTTTCTGCCCCATTTTATAAGTATATACTGTTCACAGGGCTCTAAAATCATATGCCAATGTGAGACACTATTAGGAGTTCTGCGTCCAAATAACAACATGGGTAAATACTTATAAATAGATTACACTATACAGGTGTAATCCCCAACTTCAATCAGCAATAACCGATAAAAATGTAAATTCAGCTAATAGTAGGCTGACCATGTTGCCGCTTTAGAAAGGGACACATATGAAAAATACATATGTCAGGGCTGTTTAAAGAAATGGTTTTGTATAAGAACCCTCACATATGTATTTTTCATATGTGTTCCTTCTTAAAGCGGCAATATGGTCAGCCTAGCTAATAGCCAATGTCAGTGCAACTGGGGGCACTACTACATCAAGTAGTTCTATCAAAACAAGGAGCATCTCTTTGCATAGCATAACAATTACGGTTCGTAAACATCTCCCAATCATACATCTTAGATAACTACTTAGTAAAAATCATTACATAGAAAATCTTAGTAAAAAAAAATGTTTTATATAATTTGCTTTGCATTTATTAAATATCCTTCTTAGTAACCTTCCTGAAAATACCTGCAGATAACCGGAGCAACAGGTTAGAAAAATATTATGCTCTAGTGAGAGGGGCCATTTTTTAATGACATTAGAGTATTTGATGTAAAATCTTTGGATATCAAAATAAGTGCATACATAATTGTGAAGATAGTCTGTGTTTAGAAGTCTATAGGTTTCTATATATGTGCACTCCTATACACTGCCGTACATTCAGCTAATACACACTTGCATGTTGGCTCTTCACCTTCTAAGTACACAAGTGAATATAATGTTCCCTTTCCATAGACTAATATGGCATTTACTAGTATGCTGTCCCTTGACAATGTTTTATAAGACCTATAAAATACATTTCTGGTTTACATTTAAATTTTTTGGCTCCTTTTAAAATTATGCATATTGACAGGTTACAGTGATTTAAAGCTCTTAAAATAATTAGCACAGTCTTTTTTTATTCCCATTCATATCTATGTGTTCTGGAAATACTCTGGGGCTTCTCCAGGCTAGGAGATGCTGGCTGTGCAAATTAGCAGATTAAAGGGACATAATACTTGCATGCTAAATCACTTGAAAATGATGCAGCATAATTGAAAAAGCTGAAAAGAAAATATCAGCTGAACGTCTCTATGTAAAAAGGGAAGCTAATATACCTCAATATTTCTTCAACTCAGTAAGTGCTCTGTGAACAGTTATACTTCAGCTGCTGTCCAGCTGCAAGCTGAAAAAAAACAATAAAACAATCTAGCCAATAGCATCAGCAGTGCTAAGGTCATGCTTTGCTTTGCTGTGATCTCATAAGGTTTCACTGAAATCTTGTGAGTTTTCATAGTAAACTTCCTTAAACTGAATAGGAAAATAACATGATATACAGGATATACCGCTTGAGGAAGCAATACCACTGTACTGCGACATGCGTTCGGAATTGCTAAAATTTTAAACAAAGTTTTATATATTTTTAATAAAATTACCCTCTGTAAGGTTTTTTACAGTGTTCCTGAGTTTAGTGTTTTTCTTACAACACTGTTTATCAAATGTCTTGCGGACCAGATCCAACAGTGCGGATCAGGTCCGCAAAACATCACTGAATGCGGAGAGCAATACGCTCTCCGTATTCAGCATTGCACCAGCAGCAGCGAAGTCTGTCGGATCAGGTCCGCCAGATTTTGATAACTTGGGGCCCTAGTATCTTTGAGCCCTTGAAATTTTTTTGCAATATTTAAAAATAAGTTTATTCAATAGTGTTATTATGAGTGTAAATGTACTTTGTAATGTATTTTTGATGTGTTTTGTGACACTTTTTTGTTTTTACAAAACAATTAACCAGAGCTCTAAGGACACACTATCTCCACAAGCATTAACTTAAATATCCCACAAGCGATTGGGTTTACTTGTAATACGAGTGCAACACCCGACACTAGCAAACAGACACGTAACTGTTAGCGTGCCACTCATAATCTGGCTGGTAGTATTTATATTTGGATGGGCTGCCATCAAGCAATGGAAAATTTAAAGTGAATAAGTTAAGTTTGACAACATTTTCGAATGCATAAGTTGTTAGAACTATTTTTTTAGTATGACAACATGCTTTTTTTTAAATTTCGTAAGGTGCTATACATTCTTTTAGTAATTACCTAAAGGAAAAAAATGGCTAATTTTGCCTGAAATTTAGTACAAGGTGCGTTTTTGTAGAAAAAAATATATTAATACTACTACTAATAATAATAATACAAAAAAAATGCTATTCTTTGATATTTACTTAAAAAGCAGACATTTTTGCAAATGCTTGACATAAGGAGACAGTTTTCAGTTGGTGTTACCAGGAACACAGAATTATAAGCCTGAGTTTGCATTTGCTAATTAGGATTGCCACTTTTTCTGGAAAAATGCATATAACTTCATATTGGAATAAACAACATAGCTGAAATGTGACATACTCGTTTGGTTTGGCAATCACTATAAAGCTGTGAGATAAGTAATTTCTTCCAGTGTTGTATGTCGTTTTCATGCTGCTCTAGGCCATGGAAAATCTCCCCACCCTAACAATTCACATTTGCCTTATATATTTCTCATAACCAGAGGTCAAGGATACATGGAGAGGTCATAAAGTCCAACTAGACAACCACAGATTAATTTGCAAGAAAATGAATAAATAAGACAGTGGGAAAGTTGGAAGGCATTATGTCAGAACTATCCCTCACTAATTTCTGCCCCCCCCCCCCAAAGAAAGAATAATAATAATAATATAATAATGCTATTATCCGAATTGTCAAAAATGTAACTATGTTAACAGTTTAAAAAGCTTATAAAATATACCCTACATATATTAATTGGCCAACCAGGTTTAATGTTATATAAACCTACAGTTTCACTTTCAGTATCACAAATCACCCTATCTATATATTTAAAAAAAAAAAAAAACTACAGTATATGACACTTGAACAAGGAAAAATACAATTTTAAAATTATAAATGTAAAAATAAACTTAAAAATATTACCTTTTTTTTAAGCGATCTGTCCTTGTCTCTTTAATTCTCCTATTTACAGGTATTCAGTGTTACTAATGTACAGGGCACAGCAGTGAATACATAGGTGTCTGGTGGGGAGGGGGAAATGTCCTTTCCCCTGGAATTTTGCTCCTCAGTTATAGGCATAAGCAAAAAACACGAGTCACTCCCTGATGCCAATGAGGCATGTTCAAAATCATATGCAGCACCTGGGCCACAAGGAACATTCTCATGATGCCCATTTTGCCAGTGATATTATGCCCGGGGCATTTTATTTTTGCCCCTCCCTGGGACAAGTATGAATGAATATCTGCTATGTACTTTACAGTTAAACGTGTTGCACTCTACATGCTTACACTGTCACAATAATATGTTCTGTTCTCCTTTCTACACTAGAGTAACAGCTCCTGCATGATGCTTAGCTGGGGCGCGAGTGTGTGTGTGTCTTTGTGTTTGCCAGTATCTTTGTGTGTGAAAGAGTGTCTGTGTGTGTGTTAGTGAGACAGAGAATCTGTGTGAGAGTTTATGTGTTAGTGAGTGTGAGTATGTCTGAGAGAGTATTTGTGTTAGTGTGTGAGTGTGTATGAGAGTGTGTGTGTGTGAATTTATATGTTAGTGTGTGAGAGTGAGTATTTGTGTTAGTGTGTGAGAGCATGAGTGTGTATGTGTGTGAGTTAGAGTTTATGTGTTAGTGTGTGAGAGTGTGAGTGTGAGAGAGTATTTGTGTTAGTGTGTGAGTGCATAAATGTGTATGAGTGTGTGTGAGTCTGTGTTTGTGTGAGAGAGTCTGTGTTAGTGTGTGAGAGTGTGAGTGTGTATGAGAGTGTGTGTGTGAGAGAGTTTATGTGTTAGTGTGTGAGAGTGTGAGTGTCTTTGTGTGAGTGTGAGAGAGAGTATTTGTGTTAGTGTGTGAGAGCATGAGTGTGTATGTGTGTGAGTTAGAGTTTATGTGTTAGTGTGTGAGAGTGTGAGTGTCTGTGTGTGAGAGAGTATTTGTGTTAGTGTGTGAGTGCATAAATTTGTATGAGTGTGTGTGAGTCTGTGTTTGTGTGAGAGAGTCTGTGTTAGTGTGTGAGAGTGTGAGTGTGTGAGTTTATGTGTTAGTGTGTGAGAAAGAGTATGTGTGTGTTAGTGTGAGTGTGTTTGAGAGTGTATGCTTGAGAGTGTGAATATCCATGAGAGAGTTTATTTGCTATTATAGTGTGTACTCTGCATACACTGCTATAACCTGTACAAGTACACAATAGATTCACTAAGCTTAGAATATCATCTATAGTCTCTCCAGCATATTGCAGCATTTTGTTAAAGCTTATATTTCTCCATTTGTTATACTTTGTGGAATAACAAAATGATTTACAATTTACATAAATGTGCAGCTTGGCATGTCACATGCTTACAATTCCCTGGATGCTTTACGCTGTACACTGCTCAGAATGTCAGAGATTTTCTTTGGCCTTCAGTTTATAGGTCCACTTGCATATACAACTATGCATACACTGGTATACTGTGCACTACATTGCCAAGTACATATGGTTGACTATGTCAAAGATGTGCACCCATTTGAACTCTTCATTTATATACTGATCTATATAAATACACTGTATATATATATATACACACTACTTATATATTCACTCCTATACAGTAAGCACTGTTAAACATGTGCTGCTCTGCATACCAGAGTTGACCTACATGTCACATATGTGCTCAGTAAGTCACTAGGTTATTTATTCATATACATTATAACTGCTGTGCATGTTACAAACGTAACTATTCTGTGCACTTAAAGGGACATAATACCCATATGCTAAATCACTTGAAAATGATACAGCATAACTGTTAAAAGCTGACAATAAAATATCAGCTGAACATCTCTATGTAAAAAAGGAAGACATTTTACTTTAACATTTCGTCAGCTCACCAGAGTAAGTGCTCTGTGAGCAGTTATACTTCAGCTGCTGTCCAGCTGCAGGTTGAAAAAAAAAAAAAATAGCCAATCAGCATCAGCAGATTTCACGAGATTTCATATTAAACTTAAACTGAATAGGAAAATAACATGACTGTGCCTACACATGCTAGATGTACGCTCCCTTACAAGTCCTGGGACTAGATTACTGATTGGCTGCTTAAAGTCTCTTTACAGTGGGTTGTGAATGCTTAGCTTTTTTACAAAGAGATGTTCAGGTGACATTTTTAGTCAGCTTTTTAAGTGATTCAACATTTGGGTATCATGTCCCTTTAAAGTAAAAACTAGCTGCACAATATTTGGCAGGTTATTTGGGCAGTGATGGAAAATTTGGTAACTTCCTTGAGATCAGATTTAACAATCAGATACTTAGTGAAATGCAATCTGAAGACAACTCAAAAGCAGGACATTTTTCTCACAATTACTTAATATGCTTCACTATGAGGGGAATGTGCACAGGAATGCCTCCCCGATCTCTTGTTTGATAGTAATTAATCTGATAGTTTACCAAACAAGAATGCTAATGCCCGCGTTTAGCTCAAAGTCAACACATTTTCAGGGATGCAGACAAACTCATCTATAAAGTTTATGCACTTAATTTTTACAACAACCTGCTACTTAAGGGGCTTATTACAATGTATAGTTTGATCATTATTGGCATGTTAACAGCTGACATTTTTTATGTAGACCCAAACCCAATTAGCACTTTTTTTATTATCAGTTTGATAAAAAGGGCTCTTCACTTAAAGGGACATGAAACCCAACGTTTTCCTTTCATGATTCATATAGAGCAGCAGTTTCCAACCTTTTTCTCTCCCGTACCCCTTGATTAGGCTTTTCAAAAAAGTTTTTTTATTTTTATTTAAACTATTTATTATCAGGGTATTGTCAGGTATAAATAAACTATCTATTATCCGGTATTAATAAACTATTTATTATCAGGGTATTGTCAGGTATTAATCAACTATCTATTATCAGGTATTAATAAACTATTTATTATCAGGGCATTGTCAGGTATTAATAAACTATTTATTATCAGGGTAAACCCAGAAAATAAATAGTTGATTAATACCTGACAATACCCTGATAATAGTTGATTAATAACTGACAATACCCTGATAATAAATAGTTTAAGGTAAGCTATACCTGAATGGCTCACGACTGTATGTGTATCAACAGGATTAAAACTCAGATCTCATTCTCAGGAGGAGCCCTGCTGTGTGGCTGGTGCCCCTGGCATCTGCCTGGTTGCCCCTTAACATGGCCCGGGGGGGGGGGATCAAAGTGTAATGATCATAAAAATAAATATTTAAATTTGTGAGATCAGATCGATATTAACCACCCAGCCACTATAGATGTTTTTAGTTGGAAGTTAAGCAATCTAAATCAAGCAAACACTAGCAGCCGTACTTTACTTACACTGACTATAACTTATTTGGGGATGCAGACCCGCCTCGCCTGTGTGAGTCGCAACCTACACGGCTCTACCACACGTGTCCATGCAGTGCCACTTCTAACTGCGCACTCGCAGTCAAAATTTTGTGCACAGCACGGGGGTGGGTGGAGCAGGAGGCTAAGCTGTCTGGTGACACAGGGTGATCATTAATATGTGGACCGGGGTCATCCACACCCGGACCACATATTTCAGGTGCAGGGGCTTCCATCTGCGTATATGCCAGGCCAGGACTTCACTTGTCACTTTCTGGCTGAGCACTCCTTCCTTCCACAGTTCCACGATGGTTATTAGTGGATGACCAATTGAGAGTGTCCCCGACCCTTCCCCTGCATCTTCCGCCATTACCAACAATATTTTCGCGTACCCCCAAACGGTCCACCACAGGTTGGGAACTGCTGAGATAGAGCATAAAATTTGAAATCATTTTCTAATTTACTTCTATCAATTTTGCTTCATTCTTGTGATATGCTTTATTGAAGGAGCAGCAATGCACTAGTCAGAGCTAGATGAACATATCCGTAAGCCAATGACAGGAGGCATATATGTGCAGCCACCAATCAGTAACTCGCTTCTAACTCCTGAGCCTATCTAGTTATGCTTTTCAACAAAGTATACCAAGAGAACAAAGCTAAATAGATAATAGAAGTAAATTGAAAAGTTGTTTAAAATTACATGCTCTATTTGAATCACGAAAGAACATGTTTGTGTTTCAAGTCCCTTTAACATATGTAAGTCCTGTTTGAATAACTTAAATCAAAATTGTCAATACTTAGCAACATACATATTTATGGGCCCATTTTTCAATTATCGAATTCCACAGCTAAAAGGATTTAATAAACACAGGAGAACACTTATCAATGACATTAAACACAGGGTTCAGATTTAAAAAAAAGGAATGGGCAACTGTTTCGGCATGGTTGTTTACAAAAAAAAATAAAAAATGTTGTTAATGAATATTGTTTTACTTGAAAACAAATGATAATTTAGCCTTATCAAATGTAACATTGTAATAGTCTCAGGAATCAATATTCAAATTATGCTTTTCGACTTGCTGTAAAAATCAGCTGAATTTATTTTTGGATTGTGATCACTTGAAAAACACGCTTCCGATATCAGAAACATTGTGATTGAGACCTAAATGTCAAGGGGGGCCTTTGCTTTGTATATGTTATTCAATGCCAAAATATAGACAATCTAAAAAAAAAAACTTACAAGATCTGAGCAAATCTGGAATTGATCTTAAATGCAAAACATACAGAAAAACTAATTCATTGTTTGAATTATAAATCAAGTTATTGTGCAAGATTTTAAGCTTCAAATATATTCCTGGTCATTTTCAATTTCAAATATCTTTTTGCAAACATGTTTGGATTTTTCATGTGTAATTGAAAACTTGAGCTTTATTCTTGCAAAACTAGATTTGAACTTGACACAATGCAAATGTTTCCTTAATACAAATACTACTTGTCTCTTATTTGTGCCAAATAGTAGTATTTTATTTGTTAAATATGTTTGTGATAGATACTGTGCATAGAAAAAAAATGATTGGGTGGGAATGTTCACCAGTCACTTTTCTCTCCTTAAAGGGACAGTAGAGTAAAAATTAAACTTTCATGATTTGACAGAGCATGTGATTTTAAACAGCCTTCCAATTTACTTCTTTTATCTAATTTGCTTCATTCTCTTGATATCCTTTGTTTAAAATAATATCTAGATAGGTTCAGGAATAGCAATGCAATTACTGGGAGTTTGCTGCTAATTGGTAGCTGCACATATATGCCTCAGCTAAGTAGTACATTGTCTCTCCTTCATCAAAGGATTCCTAGAAAATAAAGCAAATTTGAAATTTGTTTAAAAATTTGAACCATTAAATAAAAAAAATTGGGTTTAATTTCCCTTTAAGGGATGGGCAACTGCAAACTTCCATTTGTCATAACGAACTAGTCACAAGAAAAAATGTTTTCTCTTAGGCACACATCTTGCACTGTGTATCTGTTTAAACTGAAATATTAGTGTTCAGTGAACCTTTATGCTCAAATGTCCCATGAGTCATTTGTTTACAGGCACTTATCTTCGAACTCATGGACTGTTGTATAATGGTGTGCACTAAACTCTAAGCTTTCTGGGTAAATTAATTAATTGCATCCATTCTATTTATGTTCTCTATTGTACCTTGCTTAAAAATGGTATCTCTTGAACCAATGGAGCTTGCTGAATAGATATAGTACACCCTCTTAAATAGATGAAGAGAGAAACAAGATTTAAAGAGGTTGCTGAACAGAGGTGTCCATGGAAGAAATAAGAAATAAAAAGGTTACTGATTGCAGGTATCGCTTGAACTTATGAGGTTTGCTAACTCTATGAATTCGTTGACAGTTGCAAAGATCCTACACATGAATTCATAAAACAAAGAGGAATCCTCTGAACATTCTGGGTGCTGAAGACAGGTTCCCCTTGAAACCCAGTAAACAATTAAAATTCCACTTAACTCCCCAGAGGTTAGTCCGTGACTAGTGTCAGCTATGTGATGATGTAATGACGCCTAACTGCACAGTGTACACGATCAGGTTACAATCACTAAAACAGCTTTCAGTTCTAAACCCAGCCGACTGATAGCTGATACCCAACTTCACAAGTAAATGTTATTTGTAAATATCACATAATAGCAAGGTTAGAATACAGAGCGTGCAGACATTCCACACAGGATACCAACATCTACCTCATTTATTGTACAAATAGTCTGATGTAATCAGTTGTTTTTAATGCATTCATTGCAGAGCAATTATTACAACAAACAGCCTGAGGTTAAATGGCTGCATTTTGTTCTTATTGAATTTAGAGGTTAGATTACATTCTTCTTTATATGTGGATGCTGAATCCTGACTGCCAGCAAAAACTTAAAAACATTTGGCGTGAATAGACTAGCGTTGTTATCACTTTTTTCCCTTCCTTTCCTTCATTTCTTTTTTTAAGCAACAATCTTTATCTTATAAACCCCCTGTATAGCATTGTGCACCTTCTTCAAATACAAATAAAGATATATGTGCATTGCAGACCTTTTTCTACCATTAGAGTATAGAAATAAAATGTACGATTCTCCAAACATTTTAAAGTTCAGTGTCTGATTCTCTAAAGCTCTACACTAGGCAAGATTCTCTAAAAATATCTGTTAGTGCTATAAAGTCCTTCATGGTATTCTCTAAAGGTAATTTTTTATCTTGATAGCTGTGTATTTCACTATGGCCCAATATTCAAAACATTCACAGACCATTGGTCTGTTGATATATTCTTAAAAAGTGGGCTGAACCTTGATGTGTTGTTAAGTGCTGATGTGTCTTCCATAGGATATAATGGGGATCTCAAATTCAGCAGTCTACCGACATTGCCACAGAGCTGCATTGTAGGGGGCGGGGAGGCTTTATTTAAAGAGTGTTTACACAAAATACACTGTGTGTTTGTGAAAATATAAAAAACTTTTTATGTGTAGTAACATTTTAAACTATGCATATGTATATTCAGTTTCACTGTAAAATTAACTAGATTTGTCACACTGGGAAATATTGCCACTGAAAAGCAGACAAGACTGATATTGCTGAAAGGGATAGAAAAGGTGGAGAACAGTGCTTTGAATATTAGAGACCCACAGCGATGTTTCCCCATTAAAATCTAGGTTACTCCCATGGAGCGCCCTGTAAACTCCTAAGGAAAGCCTATGGGGCCTATTTATTAAAGGTCTTGGGGACCTGATCCGACAGTGCGGATCAGGTCCGCAAGACCTCGCTGAATGCAGAGAGCAATACACTCTCCGTATTCAGCATTGCACCAGCAGCTCACAAGAGCGGCTGGTGCAACGCCGCCCCCTGCTGACTCGCGGCCGCCAGCAGGGAGGTGTCAATCAACCTGTTCGTTCTCGATTGGGTTGATTTACGGCGATTCCTGTCTGCCTCATCAGAGCAGGCGGACAGGGTTATGGAGCAGCGGTCTTTAGACCGCTGCTTCATAACTGGTGTTTCTGGCGAGTCTGAAGACTCTCCAGAAACACAGGCCCACAAGCTCCGTTCGGAGCTTGATAAATGGGCCCCTATATATTCGTCATGTCTGCAAATGACTGTTAATAAAGACAAAAAAAGCCCGACTTGCTATAGAAGCTGGGGGATTGTACAATATGTATGTAAACTGTGAACGCGAATGTACTAATCTTCCTTACGCATGTATTTTTACAATATTGTGAAATGTGAATATTGCGATCACGAATGCACATTCTCACGAATACACACCTTAGGGCATAATAGAAGATAAGTACATTCATGTTTACAGTTTACATACATATTGTTACATTATACTATACACATTAAACAATGTATATATATATATATACCCTCAATCCCCCTGCCCCTATAGGTGTATTATTGATAATTCCTTATTGTATTGTAAGAACAGGGGTTGATTTTCTGTTGACACATGTAAATTGTATTGTTATACAGAACTGTTTTGCTGGTATCAGAGAAGCATTGCCACCCACTGATATGTATGTTAAGACGCCTCATGGCACTTTCGATCATCAGGGCCTATAAAGCATAAATTTAAGGCTGGATTGGCTTTCCGGGACACCAGAGTTCCTAATTGGCTGCAGCAGCTGGAGCTGGTTACAATTTAAAGGGGTGATGCTGGTGGTGAGGCGATGCAGCTGTATCACCTCTCTTCTTTTCTCCTCAGCTTTACATATTTAGGTCACAAACTATTTCCTTCTAATTTTTATTTCTAAAATATGTACCATTTAGTTACCATTGTTTTAATAATTTCTAGTGTCTATCTAAGTCACACTTTGAGACAGAGTGACGGACTGTTTTGAGTGTCATCTCCAGGCTTCAATTTTTTCATGGCTGGTTTTTATTCTCTATCTGGCCCTGCATAACAGGCTTGGTAAGTGGGCTGAACAGGGGCATTTCTTTGGCGTGTCTAAAGTTTTCTCACAGGTTTCACTGTATTCTCTAAGCATGTTGTGCTTACAGGCCTCGCTGCAAAATGAAAGCTGGGAAGTTTGTTTCACAATTTGCAATGCACTGAGGGCCAGATCACAAGTGGAGCGCTATCAAACACTCCCGCTCGAGCGTTAACTGCGCTCAAAGTAAGCTCGTATTATGAGTTAAAAAGTACACTGTTTACGCTCTCGCGCTAACTCAATTGTATATTCTCAAGTGAACTAAACTGACATGAAAATATGAATTTTTCGCATTCCAATGTACTTCACCTAGCAGAATATGTTCTATTTATTCATAAATATTTCTACATATATATGATTTTTTTGGTACAATATAAATCTATACCTATATATATATATATATTTATTTTTATATATATATATATATAATCACACGCCAACTCTTTTTTCCTCAAATCTGAACTGATGATAAAATAATCTGATAAATAACATTGATTAGAGATATAAAACTATATATTTTAAGGGACAGTTCTATAGCACAATGCCTTCCCACTCCTATGCTTTTATTACAAATCAATTATCCCTAGTTGTCTAATGGGGGTGCATCCCTGGTCTACAGTTGTGAGAAATACATGAGGCAAATTTGAGCTAAACTTGTTGGGGTTGGGCCCAGGCCAGCACTAATACAAAATACAGGAAACTTGAAGGTGAGATAAGATAGAGTTATTTTTTGGGATAATAAAGAAAACATTTGTCTACCTGGAGGTGAAAATTAGACATTTATTACTGGTCTGAAGAAAATGATAGGGGCCACATGGAAAATGTATGAAAGCTGAATATAGCTCCTGGCTGGCACTTGCCCACCACTGCCTGAGATACACATAGCAATACTAAATACAGATACATTGGTTCCCTATAAACCCATATTTTCAACTTTGCTTTCCAATTAGTACTTTATTTGTAAACTTTTTAGGGATCAGGGCCCTGTAATCCTGTGTTGATAATAATTTTAAGAGCAGAGGCGGCCCAAAAAAGGCAGTCGCCTAAGACCTCACATACGCAGGGGCCTTGCATTACTTCTATGCTGCACTTCTGGGGCTGTTACTATGTATTATTCCCCCCCCACTAGTGGTATAGATAACTGCTCTCTCCTCAGCCCCGGCTTGCCATAGCTGTCACTCCCACTGCAAAAGCAGCACATGAAGCTTTAATCTGCTAGACTCAGCTTCAGTCTGATTGTGCTGAGGGAGAGATTGGGAAGCATTTACCCCATGTCACTGTCACTGAGAGAATCAGGGGTGGCACGGTGCATGGCAAAGTTACTTTTCTATTTGTTTCTTGACCCTTGATTGCAGTGGTGCCATTTTGTTTACAGGTACGTCAGGCACAGCTGTTTCACTGTCCGATCCTTAGTGCTCTAGGGTTTTCGGACTCTTGACAGCTGCACTTAAAGCACTGCACACAGCCCTATGTTTCCCTAATTGCCTTTCTGTTAATAAAAGTAAGTGTGAAGTGCCTTTGTTGGGCAGGGGGGAGGGAGTGTATTCCGCACAGACTGAACAGTTAGGAAAAAGTCTGTGGGGTCATAGAGGTCAGTAACACATGCAGTGTGCTGTTCTTTGGCACTTATCTTCCCTGAATGACTTGCTGAACCGCAGCACTTTGTCAAAAGCTCTCTGTTAAATACACACTTCCCTCCTATGTCTCTGCCCGAGCGCGGAACTCTTATCCTCTCAGTTTTTGGCAGGACTCTGTGTGCAGCTTATTCTATAGAAGATAGCAATGAACCAACATAAGAGGGACATGGGCAGCAATAAATAATATTTGTTTATTGTTAAAGCAATTCATTTTACTTTTTGTGAGTGATGCTGCAGCTCAAAGCAGGACACAGCCTATTTTAACTACTTTGGTATTGGAAATGTGCTGCTTAGTGTGAGATGTGTTATACACATCACATATACCCCCCCCCCCCACACACACACACTCATGTAAGTATTCACTTTAAAGAGAAAAGTGTGCTCTGTTTAGGAGATTGTGTACAAATGTGTTACAGAACAGGGAAAAAGCTTTCTATTCTCCATCCTCTTTTCTTCCATTCTCACTTTTTATCAATCTATCTCCACTCTCTATCTCTCCCTTCTTTATCTATACTATCTCTCTACATACTCAATTTAACCTCTTTCTCTCTCTCTTCCTCCTATCTCTCCCTCTGTTCCTCTTCACTCTTTTTCTCCTTTATGCTCTCTCTCCACTCGTTCTCTCCTTCCTCCTCTCTCTCTCCCCTTTCCCTTGTCTCTATTTCCTTTCCCTCCTCTTCCCTCTCCACTTTTTCTATTCTCTCCCTCTCTTATTTCAATCACTCTCTTCCTCTTTCTTTTTACTCCCCTCCTCTCTCTTTCTCACTTCCCTCCTCTCTCTTTTCAATTCCACTGCTCTCTCTCCACCTCCTCTTTCTCTTCTCTCCCCTTCCTCTCTCTCTTCTCTCTCTTGGTGCACAAAAACTTCAAGACATAAATAATAAAGGCTAGATTACTAGTGGTATGCTATTGTTAGCGTGGGTCTAATATTGCAATATCGTGAGTGCTTTAACTTGTGTGCATATTACAAATTGAAAGTAAATGTGTTTGCTCAAGCGCAATCAAATTTAACGTGTTTTGGGTAAGCACGACTGAAGACCTCACATAAAGAGTTTGAGCTAAAAAAATTGGGCACCAAACACAAGATAAATACATTAAAATAAACTGTTACACTCATAGAAACACTATTTGATAAAAAAAATATCCATATAAATATTAATAAAAAATGTATATAAAGGTTAAAAGGTATATGGTATATCACATGGTGTTTGAATGGAAAGGGCTATAATATATACAGTATATGTTTCTAAATAATAATTCAATAATTATATTTAATAATGTGTTTTACTGCATATTTACTGTAAATATTTAACATTCAAATGTTCTTTATATATGGGGAATATGTTCCTTGTATTTTTAAATTGATATTTAAAATGAAAATGTTTTTTGTATTTTTAAAATTGATATTCCTATATATATCTATACCTTTATCTATTCAATTAGATATATAGGTATAGATATATATTTTTCATTAACACCATCAAACGAATATAGAAATAAATACTTAAAAATAAAAAGAGCATTTTTTTATGTGAAGAATATTAGAATGTAAAATATGTGCAACGCGCTGTAGGTCTGATTCGTTCGGTGTCGGGTTAGCGCACATAAATAATTAGTTATCTTAAGGCGCGTTATGTAAATATTAAATATAAAATATTGAAAACATATTAATAATTATTATAGTTACTGTAAAATATACATTTGTATATACAAATATTTGTTTGAAATTTTAAGAACATCTATAATAACATTAATAATTATTTTTTCAATACTTGTAATTTAGCCCTAAAAAGGGAAAAATAGTGAAATTTCCCTTGCACAACCAAGTATAAAATACAGAATTATATTTAATTGGTAAAAAAAAAAATTAAACATAAAGATGTATATTATTTAAGACTACAAGGATAGAATTGCACCTGATAGATGGTGTACTACAGACTTGCATCTATAATATATAACTGTATGCACAAACCTAGTTCACAGTTGGTGCCACAAATATATTAAGGGTATAGTAATACCTGCAATATGTCTGTCTAATACATGCATTGCTTGGGCCGTATCCCATGTTAGAGCAAGCTGTGCTAATGGGATCCAGATGCTATGTGTTCAGTCTAATGTGACAGGCACATTAGTTAGACTATTCCGACACACTGTTTAAATGCAATGTGATTCTATCTCTTTGTACTAAATTCTTATGAACTCAGCTACTGACAGTCCTTTTTTAGCCTAAACAGACCATCTTGTTTTTCTACATACATGACACAATGAAGCAGCGAGTGTATATTGAAACATGGCCATTCACAACATGCATCAAAACGCACAAGTGCACTCTTAGTTTACTGCATTAAATTGCAGGACAAACCAAAAATAGATGGCAAAATCATTAAAGCTGCAGGTATCATGTTTAAAATATGCTAAAAAAAATTACATTTTCATTTTAACTTAAAATACTATACTATACATTTACTACTTGCTTTGGCGTTATGCCCTGATGGAAAATGTCATATATATCTATAGAAGTCGATCAAAGATCTGTATTCCCTGATCATAACTGGCCAACAAGTCACAGGAACTAAATATATATATATATATATATAATTATATATATATATACATATACAGTGCAAGGCAACTACAGAGCTAACATTGTGGAAGCCTCTTACTTTGATTCTGGAGGCCGAACAGACATTTTTGTGAGATACAAAACTCATCAGAATTTTTTTTTAGAGATACCAGTTACATATTACTCAGCTACCAGGTTTCCCCACCTGCAGAGAACCCTGCATACATACATAAATATGTATATCAAATATTCTATACAATAATATACATTTGACATTCTGTACGATATCACAAATAAAATATTCATTACAAATACAAAAAGTAGGATATTCATATATTTGTTCAGTACCACATTTTCTTTAGTGTTTACTGTCGTCTCAATGTGTGTATGATGTACACTGATTATATATACAGCATGTAGGTAAGGGCCGCAATATGACGTTATGTACATAGCAACACACATTCTAGATGCTCACAGGCAACTAGTTACATATTCTTTGCATTTACCTTTTTAACTAATGCATCCAATGCATTAACCTTCCCTTCTTATAGCCTTTGACCTATGTAACCTTTATAGTAAGTTTTTTTTTGTTGCAGGTGCTCTTGGCACTAATATTCTGTTATCCGGAGCTTGGGCTGACACCTCTCTGAGACATCTTTTTGGGCACACTTCGGTGACTCAGTTACCACTTACACTGGCTTCTTTCTGACGCAGTCTTTCTTTCTGCATTGCAAACAAAAAGAAAAAAAAAGCGGCATTAAACATTTTTTTTGTAAATTGTTAATTTTAGAGTTGTCATAAATGTAATAAACTCAAAGGGGTATATTTATCATAGTGCGAGTGGACATGATACGATGTAGCGTATGCACCAGCAGTTCTTGTGAATTGCTGGTGCAATGCCGCCCCCTGCAGATTCGCAGCCAATCGGCCGCTAGCAGGGGGTGTCAATCAACCCAATCATATTCAATCGGGTTGATTTCTGTCCGTGGTCTCAGAGCAGTATGGAGCATCCATACGGAGCTTGATAAATCTTCCTCAAAATGTTTATTATGCATAGTTAAAAAATGAAATATACTTTCAATGTTTATATTGCTTGCTTTTCCTGTAATTTAACGCTAAACATATTTGTTTGCACAAGCCTCAGAAAGGCTTGATGGAATCCTGCGTGATACAGGTTCATGACCCTGCAACATACTTCATAGTAACTGCTAGATCAATACAGAAGATCATTTATATCTGTCTCTAATTGGCCACATCTGAGGAGGAGATAAGATAAACATAATTAAAGGGACAGTAAACACCAGAATTTTTGTTGTTTAAAAAGGTAGATAATACCTTTATTACCAATTCCCCAATTTTGCATAATCAACACAGTTATAATAATATACTTTTTTATCTCTGTGATTACCTTGTATCTATGGCTCTGCAAACTGCCCCCTTATTTCAGTTCTTTTGACAGACTTGCATTTTTAGCCAATCAGTGCTTGCTCTTAGGAGCTTCACATGCCTGAGCTCAATGTTATCTATATGAAACACATGAACTAACACCCTCTAGTGGTGAAAAATTGCATTCAGATTAGAGGTGGCCTTCAAGGTGTAAGAAATTAGTATATATACCTCCTAGATTTAGCTTTCAACTAAGAATACCAAAAGAACAAAGCAAAATTGGTAATAAAAGTAAATTGGAAAGTTGTTTAAAATTACATGCCCTATTTAAATCATGAAAGTTTTTTTTTTACTTGACTGTCCCTTTAAGGATTTTCAAGGGGTATCTTGCTTCACTGCAAAACAATGCAAATTCGTATAAGAAAAATTTCAATGCTTTTAATATATACAATTATTATTTATTTATTTTTGTATGTAGACCTTTTGCAATCCAGTGCTTAAATAAACTATGCATATATGTATAAAATATGTTTTTGTAATGGAGAAAGCATACTGAAAATAAAGAACAATGTTTGTTTATCACCTGATTACATTCCTGAAGCTTTAAGAAAACCTCATAAATGACTCAGTTATTTTCTCTGCCAAGTTAAAGAATCATTTCAGTAACTGGTGCACTGTGCAGCCATCCTGCCTCCAGCCCAAAGGCTTGTCTGGGACCAGACTGGCAAAGGCTCCAGACTCAGCTCAGGGATATGTCTTATAACTCTGCCCGATGACCCCTGAGCACTGCTTAGACTGGGATTCTCCCTCCTTACTGTTTGCGAGCGATTACTGTTTGTGACCTATCACATTTATCTCTCATTGGCATCTGAGAACTTGGGATAAGTCAGAGAGGTAGAAAAATGACTAATTATTATTAAATCTTTATCTGGAGCACTTTTAAATGAGATTGTAATGTTTTGTTAAAGGGACAGTATACACCTTGTAATTACAAGACATTTCTGTTGTGCTGCTAAAGAATAATTTTGAATTTCGATTGTTTGTACAACAATCTAACATTCGTTTAATGTAATAGTATTTCTAATGCTATGAAATAAGATTGCTGCCAAAAAGGCAAGCGTATGTGATTCTTTACCACTATACATAAATTGTGACATCCGAACTCAAATCTTAATTTTTAAATTGTATTTTTTTGGAAATACAATACATTTTTTTTTTTTGGAAGTACAATTATTTTATTTTTTTAAAAATTACACTTCGAGTATGTGTCAAATCACTGTCAAAAATAAATCTAGTTCCCATTTTGCTAAAGGACTTGTGATGTCACTGCATTCAGTTCAGTAGTTTGCCTGTGAACTAGCTGCTCTTTTGTTTTCAATTAAATGTAGAGAAATGGCTGACAAACCCAGCACATCAACGTCTCAGGTAAACTTTATCATGTAACACACAACATGGTTTAACATGCCTAAAGTGATTATTCTAATTTGCATCATACAACACAATACAGAGGAATATTGATTTTGAGGTTTTCATTACAGTTTTTATAGCAGCAGAAAAAACTCACTCTAGCATGTGGTCTTCTTTCAAAGAATGTTTTATATGTTTTACCATACAACATGCTTTAAAGGGACAGTAAACCTTAAAAATAATGTTATATAATTCTGCACATACTGCAGAATTATATAACATTATTTAAGTGCTATAGTTATAAATGCCTTTTTTCCCTTTTAATATTTTAAAAATATGGTGCTTTTACAGACCCGCTCTCTGCTCTCTGCTGAGCGGGTCTGTTTTTATTTACTCAGCGCATGGGACCAGCTGTATAGTCACAGCCCGGCCCGACCGCGCCATAACATTAAGTGAAGCTCGCTCCTGCTGTCAGACAGAGCAGGAGCGAGCTGCACTTAGTCTTATGGCGCGGTCGGGCCGGGCTGTGACTATACAGCTGGTCCCATGCGCTGAGTAAAAAAAACAGACCCGCTCAGCAAAGAACAGAGAGTGGGTCTGTAAAAGCGCCATATTTTTAAAATATTAAAAGGGATAAAAGGCATTTATAACTATAGCACTTAAATAATGTTATATAATTCTGCACTATGTGCAGAATTATATAACATTATTTTTAAGGTTTACTGTCCCTTTAACATGCCCAAGGTGCTTATTCTGCCTTGTTTTATAATAATAATGAACTAAGGGATATTGATTTTGATGATTTAATCACAGTTTTTATATTAACAGCTTTTGTTCTCCACATTTAATTGAAAGCAAAAGAACAGCTTACTTCCCAGGATAACTACTGAAATGAATGCTGTGACATCACGTGTGCTTTAGCAAAATGAGAACTAGATTTGTTTTTGACAGTGTTTTGACACTTAGGGCTCCATTTATCATTCCGTGGTGGACAGGGGTGTACATATTCGCCTATGTACGCCTGGCTTTTTCTCTGGCAGGCTTGAGCTGTCAATCAGTCGGGTGAGATCGGGGGATAGTGCGAACCTGCAGTCGAGGGGGGGGGGGGGGGGGAAGGGCTTGATCAATTAAGCCCATACTGGAAGTGTAATTCCAAAACAAAAAGAATTGTGCTTCCAAAATAAAAATTGTATTGTATTGTATTTCCAAAAAACAAAAGTGTAATTCGAAATTTCGAGATTTTTATTTGTATGTAACATATTATGTATAATTATCAATTTATTATTATTATCAGTTATTTGTAGAGTGGCAACGGATTCCTCAGTGCTAAAAACATGGGTCTAATATGCAAGGTAACAATTATGGGAGACATTCATTGTTGTAAATTAGCCCTCATTTGAATTTAATATTCAATTAGAGTAATGCAAAATTCGAATTAGAACAATTTGAATTTATATATTTGCAATAGTATTTCTAATGCTCTCTTTAAATGTAATATTCAAATTATGCAATATTAGAAATAGAAAAATTTGAATTAAAACATTTGTGTCTACTATGTATCAATTTACTAAATTCCACATGAATTATTGAACTTCTGAATAGTGTTTGTTAAATCGAATGATACATTAGAAATTTCGAATGTGGATAGTGTTTGTTAAATCGAATGTTACATTCGAAATTTCAAATGTGGATATTCGATCTAATTGTGAACATAAAAAACGAAAGTAACATTCGAAAACCGGAAATAACATTTTAATGGATTTCTCTTCTTATTAACATTCGATTCTCCAAAACGAATGTCCATAGGACTATTCGTTCTACCAAACCAATTGCACTTTCTGCACATTTGCCCATCCCTACATATCAGACAACTCTTTAAGGTTTAAGTAAATCTAGAAAATAATGTGACATAATTCTGCACATAGTGCAGAATTATATAACATTATCTTAGCTAAACTTTATGTAACATAATATTGCCTGTGAAATTTGATTAAAAAAAAAGAGGGTTTTTCAGACTGCCGCTCTTGCTCTACTGAGCGGGTCTGATTTTCCCCCTGAGCGCATCTGGGCAGCTGTCTAGTCACAGCCCAGCGCGATCGCGCCATTACACTCAATGCAGCTCGCTGCTGCTATCAGACAGAGCAGGAGCAAGCTGCATGGAGTGTAATGGCGCGATCGAGCCGGGCTGTAACTAGACAGCTGCCCAGATGCACTCAGGGGGAAAACCAGACCCGCTCAGTAGAGCAAGAGCGTCAGTCTGAAAAACTCTCTTTTTTTTTAATCAAATTTCACAGGCAATATTATGATACATAAAGTTTGGCTAAGATAATGTTATATAATTCTGCACTATGTGCAGAATTATGTAACATTTTCTCGGTTTACTGCTCCTTTAACGTTTCTAAAACAAATTAACCCCTTAACGACGCATGTCGTACAGGGTACGTCGCACACAACCTGGTCTTAAAAGAAAAGCGACGTACCCTGTACGACATTAGGGGTTTAAAGCGGCTGGAAGCGATTCTGCTCGCTTCCAGCCACTTTCCGGTTATTGCAATAACACCCTTGGCCATCCGATTCAGAGAGAGCCACTCTGTGGCCCTCTCTGCACCGGACATCGATGGCCGGTATCGTTGGTGGGTGGGAGCCAACTTGGGAGGCGGATGGGCGGCCATCGATGGGCCGGGTAATGTAGAGGGGGGTGGGATCGGGAGCAGGGCCGATGGGGGTGCACACGGGCACGAGTGCATGCACGGGGTGCGGCGGGCGCGTGCATGGGGCGGGAGCGGGTGGGAACCGCTAAACTACAGAAAATATTTTGTTATAAAAGTGGGAGAAAGGGGTATTTTAATGTTTAAAAAAAATAAATTGAAGGTATCTAGGAGGGGGTGGGGGTTGGTCTTTGGTGGGGGGGGGGCGCTACACTACAGAAAAGGGGAAAAAATTAAAAAAGCAACAATTTTATTCTAAACTGGGTACTGGCAGACAGCTGCCAGTACCCAAGATGGCGCCAATTCATGCAGAGGGGGAGGGTTAGAGAGCTGTTTGGTGGGGGATCAGTCAGGTTGGGGGCTAAGGGGGGGGTCTTACACAGCAGCATATGTAAATATGCTTAAAAAAACCCCCCAAAAGCCTAAATATACCTTTTATTTTAGTACTGGCAGAGTTGCTGCCAGTACTTAAGATGGCGGGGACAATTGTGGGGTGGGGGAGGGAAGAGAGCTGTTTGGGAGGGATCAGGGGGTCTGATGTTTCAGGTGGGAGGCAGAGCTCTATACTAAAGCTAAAATTAACCCTGCAAGCTCCCTACAAGCTACCTAATTAACCCCTTCACTGCTAGCCATAATACACGCGTGATGCGCAGCGGCATTTAGCGACCTTCTAAGTACCAAAAAGCAACGCCAAAGCCATATATGTCTGCTATTTCTGAAAAAAGGGGATCCCAGAGAAGCATTTACAACCATTTGTGCCATAATTGCACAAGCTGTTTGTAAATGATTTCAGTGAGAAACCTAAAATTGTGAAAAATTTAACTTTTTTTTAATTTGATCGCATTTGGCGGTAAAATGGTGGCATAAAATATACCAAAATGGGCCTAGATCAATACTTGGGGTTGTCTACTACACTACACTAAAGCTAAAATTACCCCAAAAAGCTCCTTGTAAATAATTTCAGTGAGAAACCGAAAGTTTGTGAAAAAATTTGTGAAAAAGTGAACTATTTTTTGTATTTGATCGCATTTGGCGGTGAAATGGTGGCATGAAATATACCAAAATTGGCCTAGATCAATACTTTGGGATGTCTACTAAAAAAAAAAATATACATGTCAATGGATATTCAGGGATTCCTGAAAGATATTAGTGTTCCCATGTAACTAGCGCTAATTTTGAAAAAAAAAAAATGGTTTGGAAATAGCAAAGTGCTACTTGTACTTATTGCCCTATAACTTTCAAAAAAAAGCAAAGAACATGTAAACTGGGTATTTCTAAACTCAGGACAAATTTTGGAAACTATTTAGCATGGGTGTTTTTTGGTGGTTGTAGATGTGTAACAGATTTTGGGGGTCAAAGTTAGAAAAAGTGTTTTTCCATTTTTTTCTCATATTTTATAATTTTTTTAGAGTAAATTATAAGATATGATGAAAATAATGGTATCTTTAGAAAATCCATTTAATGGAGAGAAAACGGTATATAATATGTATGGGTACAGTAAATAAGTAAGAAGAAAATTACAGCTAAACACAAACACCTGCCCACAAAAATGAGAAAATAGCCTTGGTCCCAAACGGACAGAAAATGGAAACGTGCTGTGGTCATTAAGGGGTTAACATCCTTTTCTCTGCACTTATTTTTCAATAGCCAAACTCCACCCTCTATTTGCCTTATTTGGAGGAGCCCATTGGTGCTTCAGTTGGCAGCATCAAATGCATTTATTTGCAGCTGTTGTAAGTTAAAGACAATTAGTGACAGATATCTAGCAGCGTTAGCCTTGAAAAATCAGCAGGCGCATTTTAAGTTCTGAGTTTTAAAAACGGCTAATTTTCCAAATGACATAAAAAGAGTACAAAATAAATAATGAAAATATATTGCTAAGTTGTTTCATTATGCATAAATAAACATTTTATATACAAAACAAAAGATGTTGGCCGTCCATTTAAAAATAAAAATGTATTTAACACTTTAATTGTATTATTTAAAGTATTCAAAAAAGTTTAAAAGGACATTAAAGTATTTTTTTTTTCCTTTGTCGCATTTAAAATACAGAGCGTTCCTCGGTAAGTCTGAAAAGGAAAACATTTTATTATTCAGCTAACAAACATTAAAAAAAATGTAATGCATTTTGAAATGTCTTTTTTTACATATAATTCAGAGGAACCATATTACTAGAAATATCTCTTTAAATCCCATACAAAATAGTTGATGAAGCATAGTAAAAAAAAAGACAGCATCTAGATAGACCGACAGATATGAAGTTACATGATAATAAGAAAGACTTATTTATATAAAGTACCTGAACTTAAAGGGACATGGAACCCATTTTTTTTTCATTTTTCAGATAGGGAATACAATTTTAAAAAGGTTTCCAGTTTACTTCTATTATCAAATTTGCTTCATTCTCATGTTATTCTTGGTTGCCCTAAAGTGCTGCAGACACATGCACACGCTTGAACTTTCCTTTGTGCTTTTCAACAAAGGATAACAAGAAAACAAAGAAAAGTCGATAATAGATGTTGTTTAAAATTGTATGTTCTATCCTTTAAAGGAACCTTAGGGAGATGCATTAACTTTAAAGCATACCTTCCATTATAAATCAAAAATGCTGTTTTAGCAAAATGCTCCAATAAAAATGTACAAATGTAAATTAAAGAGACATAATACTCATATGCTAAATCACTTGAAACTGATGCAGTACAACTGTATAAAGCTGACAGGAAAATATCACCTGAGCATTTCTATGTAAAAAAAGGAAGATATTTTACCTCACAATTTCATCAGCTCAGCAGAGTAAGTTCTGTGTAAAAAGTTATACTCAACTGCTGCTCAGCTGCAAGTAAAAAAAAATAAAAACATGAAGAAATGAACAGCAGCCAATCAGCATCAACAGTGCTGAGGTCATGAACTCTTTTACTGTGATCTCATGAGATTTGACTTAACTCTCATGAGATTTCATTGTAAACTTCCTTACACTGAATTGGGAAATAACATGAGAGTGCACGAGGCTCAATCCTTCAGCTGTCCCGGGACAGACATACTGATATGCTGCTTAGAAGTCCTTTACAATGGGATGTGGCTACTGAGGAACTTTTGAGGTAAAATATCTTTCTTTTTTACATAAAGATGTTCAGGTGATATTTTCTAGTCAGCTTTTTACAGCTATACTGCATCACTTTCAAGTGTTTAAACATTTGGGTATTATGGCCCTTTAAGGCAAACATAATGTCGGATATTATAATTTGGAGTATAATTTTTAGGTTCCGTTTGACCACCTGTCATTAATAAGGCTCCTTCTGGATATATTGGGTCAGTCCTCCACTAGGTTTCCTTCATATTATCACTTCTGATGAGGACAATTACGAACAGACAAAGGGCCAGATTACAAGTGGAGCGGTAAATTATCCAGCTCCCGCAAACAAGCAAATTTTCCCGTTTGCGAGCGCGCAATAATTAACCCGCCATTACAAGTGGCTGGTTATTGTTACCGCGAGTTCAATGTAGAAATTAGCGCTCCAAAAATTAACCAGAGATCCGATTCCCATTGCTGTAAACTTGTAATACCAGCGCACGCTAAAGTGATATTTTGCACTCCACTTGTAATCTGGCCCTAAGTGTGCAAACAATGGCTGTGTGGAGTCTGTGTGGGATATGTCGATTTTAAAGGGAATTTAAACTGCGATAAATAAAATAACGTTAACATTATTTTATTTCACACAGCCATTGTTTGCACAGTAGAAGAGATCAGATAAGACAAACCTAGGTTTCAACATAGAGAAACATTATTTTATTTCGCACAGCCATTGTTTGCACAGTAGAAGAGTTCAGATAAGACAAACCTAGGTTTCAACCTAGAGACACCCATTACTTTACAGTAACTAAAACTTTACACATATTTCTTAACTATTTAAACAACTAATATTATTATTTTTAATTACCAGACTGGCAGCTGGGTTGATTTTCTTTGTCTCCACCTTCTTTTCTGCAGTTAGTTTGTTGATGGATTCTTGAGCCATTTTGAGTCTGAAATACATGAGAACATATTAGCAGGCATGCAAATATTACCACCATTATATAAATGTAAAGGTAGCAAACTAACGGCTAGATTTAGAGTTTTGTCGGTAACGACCCGCGTATCTAACGCTGGCTTTTTCCCCCCGCACCTTTTAAATACCGCTGGTATTTAGAGTTCACAGAAGGGCTGCGTTAGGCTCCAAAAAGGGAGCGTATAGCATATTTACCGCCACTGCAACTCTAAATACCAGCGGTGCTTACGGACGCGGCCAGCTTGAAAAACGTGCTCGTGCACGATTCCCCCATAGGAAACAATGGGGCAGTTTGAGCTGAAAAAAAACCTAACACCTGCAAAAAAGCAGCGTTCAGCTCCTAACGCAGCCCCATTGTTTCCTATGGGAAACACTTCCTATGTCTGCACCTAACACTATAACATGTACCCCGAGTCTAAACACCCCTAACCTTACACTTATTAACCCCTAATCTGCCGCCCCCGCTATCGCTGACCCCTGGATATTATTAACCCCTAATCTGCCGCTCCGTACACCGACGCAACCTACGTTATCCATATGTACCCCTAATCTGCTGCCCCTAACACCGCCGACACCTATATTATATTTATTAACCCCTAATCTGCCGCCCCCAACGTCGCTGCTACCTACCTACACTTATTAACCCCTAATCTGCCGACCGGACCTCACCGCTACTATAATAAAGTTATTAACCCCTAATCCGCCTCACTCCCGCCTCAATAACCCTATAATAAATAGTATTAACCCCTAATCTGCCCTCCCTAACATCGCCGACACCTAACTAGCTTTCGGCTAGATTTAGAGTTTGGCGTTAGCCGTCAAAACCAGCGTTCCTAAAGCTGGTTTTGGGCTACCGCTGGTATTTAGAGTCTTGTAGTTAAGGGTCTAACGCTCACTTTGCAGCCGCAACTTTTCCATACTGCAGATCCCCCTACGCCAATTGCGTATCCTATCTTTTCAATGGGATCTTTCTAACGCCGGTATTTAGAGTCTTGGCTGAAGTGAGCGTTAGAAATCTAACGACAAAACTCCAGCCGCAGAAAAAAGTCAGGAGTTAAGAGCTTTCTGGGCTAACGCCAGTTCATAAAGCTCTTAACTACTGTGCTCTAAAGTACACTAACACCCATAAACTACCTATGTACCCCTAAACCGAGGCCCCCCCACATCGCCGCCACTCTATTATAATTTTTTAATCCCTAATCTGCCGACCGCACACCGCCGCAACCTACGTTATCCCTATGTACCCCTAATCTGCTGCCCCTAACACCGCCGACCCCTATATTATATTTATTAACCCCTAATCTGCCGCCCCCAACGTCGCCTCCACCTACCTACAATTATTAACCCCTAATCTGCCGACCGGACCTCACCGCTACTATAATAAATGTATTAACCCCTAATCCGCCTCACTCCCGCCTCAATAACCCTATAATAAATAGTATTAACCCCTAATCTGCCCTCCCTAACATCGCTGACACCTAACTTCAAGTATTAACCCCTAATCTGCCGACCGGACCTCACCGCTACTCTAATAAATTTATTAACCCCTAACCCTAACACCCCCCTAAATTAAATATAATTTAAATCTAACGAAATAAATTAACTCTTATTAAATAAATTAAATAAATTATTCCTATTTAAAGCTAAATACTTACCTGTAAAATAAACCCTAATATAGCTACAATATAAATAATAATTATATTGTAGCTATTTTAGGATTAATATTTATTTTACAGGCAACTTTGTAATTATTTTAACCAGGTACAATAGCTATTAAATAGTTAATAACTATTTAATAGCTACCTAGTTAAAATAATTACAAAATTACCTGTAAAATAAATCCTAACCTAAGTTACAATTAAACCTAACACTACACTATCAATAAATTAATTAAATAAAATACCTACAATTATCTACAATTAAACCTAACACTACACTATCAATAAATTAATTAAATACAATACCTACAAATAAATACAATTAAATAAACTAACTAAAGTACAAAAAATAAAAAAGAACTAAGTTACAAAAAATAATAAAATATTTACAAACATTAGAAAAAGATTACAACAATTATAAACTAATTACACCTACTCTAAGCCCCCTAATAAAATAACAAAGCCCCCCAAAATAAAAAAATGCCCTACCCTATTCTAAAATTAAAATAGAAAAGCTCTTTTACCTTACCAGCCCTTAAAAGGGCCCTTTGCGGGGCATGCCCCAAAGAATTCAGCTCTTTTGCCTGTAAAAAAAAAACATACAATACCCCCCCCCCAACATTACAACCCACCACCCACATACCCCTAATCTAACCCAAACCCCCCTTAAATAAACCTAACACTAAGCCCCTGAAGATCTCCCTACCTTGTCTTCACCACACCGGGTTCCAGAAGAGCCTCCGAAGTCTTCATCCAAGCCCAAGCGGGGGCTGAAGAGTGACGTCCATCCTCCGGCTGAAGTCTTGATCCAAGCGGCGGCTAAAGAATTCCATCTTCGGGCAGAAGTCTTCATCCTATCCGAGCAGAAGAGTAGATCCGGACCGGCAAACATCTTCATCCAAACCGCATCTTCTATGTTCTTCCATCCGATGACGAGCGGCTCCATCTTCAAGACCTCCAGCGCGGATCCATCCTCTTCTTCCGACGTCCTAAAACAGAATGAAGGTTCCTTTAAGGGACGTCATCCAAGATGGCGTGCCTCAAATTCCGATTGGCTGATAGGATTCTATCAGCCAATCGGAATTAAGGTAGGAAAATTCTGATTGGCTGATGCAATCAGCCAATCAGATTCAAGTTCAATCCGATTGGCTGATCCAATCAGCCAATCAGATTGAGCTCGCATTCTATTGGCTGTTCCGATCAGCCAATAGAATGCGAGCTCAATTTGATTGGCTGATTGGATCAGCCAATCGGATTGAACTTGAATCTGATTGGCTGATTCCATCAGCCAATCAGATTTTTCCTACCTTAATTCCGATTGGCTGATAGAATCCTATCAGCCAATCGGAATTCGAGGGACGCCATCTTGGATGACGTCCCTTAAAGGAACCTTCATTCTGTTTTAGGACGTTGTTAGAAGAGGATGGATCCGCGCTGGAGGTCTTGAAGATGGAGCCGCTCGTCATCGGATGGAAGAACATAGAAGATGCGGCTTGGATGAAGATGTTTGACGGTCCGGATCTACTCTTCTGCTCGGATAGGATGAAGACTTCTGCCCGAAGATGGAATTCTTTAGCCGCCGCTTGGATCAAGACTTTAGCCGGAGGATGGACGTCACTCTTCAGCCTCCGCTTGGGCTTGGATGAAGACTTTGGAGGCTCTTCTGGAACCCGGTGTGGTGAAGACAAGGTAGGGAGATCTTCAGGGGCTTAGTGTTAGGTTTATTTAAGGGGGGTTTGGGTTAGATTAGGGGTATGTGGGTGGTGGGTTGTAATGTTGGGGGGGGGGTATTGTATGCTTTTTTTTTTACAGGCAAAAGAGCTGAATTCTTTGGGGCATGCCCCGCAAAGGGCCCTTTTAAGGGCTGGTAAGGTAAAAGAGCTTTTCTATTTTAATTTTAGAATAGGGTAGGGCATTTTTTTATTTTGGGGGTCTTTGTTATTTTATTAGGGGGCTTAGAGTAGGTGTAATTAGTTTAAAATTGTTGTAATATTTTTCTAATGTTTGTAAATATTTTATTATTTTTTGTAACTTAGTTCTTTTTTATTTTTTGTACTTTAGTTAGTTTGTTTAATTGTATTTATTTGTAGGTATTGTATTTAATTAATTTATTAATAGTGTAGTGTTAGGTTTAATTGTAGGTAATTTAAGGTATTTTATTTAATTAATTTATTGATAGTGTAGTGTTAGGTTTAATTGTAACTTAGGTTAGGATTTATTTTAAAGGTAATTTTGTAATTATTTTAACTAGGTAACTATTAAATAGTTATTAACTATTTAATAGCTATTGTACCTGGTTAAAATAAATACAAAGTTGCCTGTAAAATAAATATTAATCCTAAAATAGCTACAATATAATTATAATTTATATTGTATCTATATTAGGGTTTATTTTACAGGTAAGTATTTAGCTTTAAATAGGAATAATTTATTTAATAAGAGTTAATTTATTTCGTTAGATTTAAATTATATTTAATTTAGGGGGGTGTTAGTGTTAGACTTAGCTTTAGGGGTTAATAAATGTATTAGAGTAGCGGTGAGGTCCGGTCGGCAGATTAGGGGTTAATACTTGAAGTTAGGTGTCAGCGATGTTAGGGAGGGCAGATTAGGGGTTAATACTATTTATTATAGGGTTATTGAGGCGGGAGTGAGGCGGATTAGGGGTTAATACATTTATTATAGTAGCGGTGAGGTCCGGTCGGCAGATTAGGGGTTAATAATAGTAGGCAGGTGGAGGCGACGTTGGGGGCGGCAGATTAGGGGTTAATAAATATAATATAGGGGTCGGCGGTGTTAGGGGCAGCAGATTAGGGGTACATAGGGATAACGTAGGTTGCGGCGGTGTGCGGTCGGCAGATTAGGGATTAAAAAATTATAATAGAGTGGCGGCGATGTGGGGGGGCCTCGGTTTAGGGGTACATAGGTAGTTTATGGGTGTTAGTGTACTTTAGAGCACAGTAGTTAAGAGCTTTATGAACTGGCGTTAGCCCAGAAAGCTCTTAACTCCTGACTTTTTTCTGCGGCTGGAGTTTTGTCGTTAGATTTCTAACGCTCACTTCAGCCAAGACTCTAAATACCGGCGTTAGAAAGATCCCATTGAAAAGATAGGATACGCAATTGGCGTAGGGGGATCTGCAGTATGCGGCTGCAAAGTGAGCGTTAGACCCTTAACTACAAGACTCTAAATACCAGCGGTAGCCCAAAACCAGCTTTAGGAACGCTGGTTTTGACGGCTAACGCCAAACTCTAAATCTAGCCGAAAGCGACCGACAGTGCCCAAAGCAGTTGGTGAATAATCTGCTGTGATCATGTGACCAATGAGTAGCTACTAGTAAACATACATTAAACATACAAAGTAGTGAGAGATTCACTAAACACATAAAAAAGGTAAATACCTACAAAGTGAAATGTGTCATGGGAAAACTGAGATTTTTACTTAAAGGGACAGTCTACTTTAAATTTTGTATTGTTTAAAAAGATAGATAATTCCTTTATTACCCACTCCCCAGTTTTTTCATAACCAACACTGTGATATTAATACACTTATTACCTCTGTAATTACCTTGTATCTAAGCCTCTGCAGACCGCACCTTATCTCAGTGCTTTTGACAGACATTAATTTTAGCCAATCGGTGCTGACTCCTAAATAACTCCATGGGAGTGACCACAATGTAGTCTATATGACACACATAAACTAGCACTGTCTAACTGTAAAAAACTGTCAAAATGCACTGAGATAAGAGGCAGTTTTTAACAGTTTAGAAATCAGTTTGAGCCTACCTAGGTTTAGCTTTTAAAAAATAATACCAATAGATCAAAGCAAATTTGATGATAAACATTAATTGGAAAGTTGTTTAAACTTGCATGCCCTATCTGAATCATGACAGTTTAATTTTGACTAGACTGTCCCTTTAAAAAGCAAGCCAAGCCACACGTGCAATCCAAAAATGTATTGGTATCAAAGTTAAACAACAATTTAGTCTAAAGTGTGCACAGTATTGGGGTAGGATGTCTAATCTAACGCGTTTCGAGTTACTCTAAAAGAGAATGAAATGTAAAATAGTAAGAATTCACAGGACTACAATAAACCTCGACAAAACATATACAGAAAACACAGAGAAGCTGTCACACACTGGTAAGAAGTTCAGGATGATTGCTGTCCGACGCCTCAGAGGTGGCAGATAAGTCCGCTGCTTCTTAACTTATGTTTCCGGACTGCTGCATTCGCAGCTTGATAATTCGGCCCCTATAACTTAGTATGGTGTGAATAAGGAAATCTACATTAGGTGGTAAAAATGTGCAGTGAATATAAAGCTGCTTTAATTAAATGCTTTAGCAAGACCTCATATTTAACTGCTCAGGATCCAGTAGAGTGAATACTGATCTTAAACATAGAAACACTCAGTTGGTCACCCAGGCATCATGTATCACATACTGTACACTTTGTTACAGTGGTATCTGGAGCTGTCTCTTATGTTGTTTTGCATGAGAATAGAGCACATTATTTAGTTTCCAGAAGCAATCTACAACTGGGACAAGATATTCAAGATATTGATCAAGCTTGAATGTAAAATAAGGCTTTATTTCTCTTATGTTATTTCTATTAAAAAAAATAATAATAAAAAATATATCTATCAATGTAGAGGTTCTAAACACTACAATGGAAGTGCAATTTTTTTCTGCTGTGAAGCAATTTCTTTTACAAAAATGCAATCCATAGTGTCATTTTAAGAGTCACTTATTTTATGGCCACCACGTTCTTAAACAAAGGAAACATTTGGAGAAATACAAAGTTTAGTTTCCATGGGTGAACTGGTGGTTTGAACACTGGCCTCAGCCTCTTCTAGGTACTGTACACTATTTTGTTTAATGCAGTGGCTTTGACCAGAAAAGTATAATTAATGAAACATGTAATTCATAAGCACTTATAGAGACCCCACTGTTAAAACATTTAAAGAACCAACATAACCATTTCCACACATTATGGCACACTCTTCATTTCTTTGCCTGTAAGTGGGTGGAAATTAACTTGTCTAAGAAACCTTTATCATTATTATAATCAAAGGCTGATTCTGATTAAGGTAGAAAAGCTGGACATGGGTCAGGTGATCCATGTTCAGATGTAGCCCCAAGGGGCCTCTCATGTTGACTTTATTGGATAACCAAACCTTGCACTGCCAAAACAATATAATGAGGATCATCCTGGAAACTCAGTCTTTTGGATCACTCTTATCTTGGAACTGTGGTTCACAAAAACATTTATCATCTGTGTTGATGCATCACATTGTGACTATTTTGTAGAACTGACAGAAGAAATTCCATCTTGAAGTGAGGCACCTTCACATTTTCAGAGTTTTGGTATCTACCATATGATGGAAAACCCCTCCTTTTTAAGGACAATAAGGAGATTTGTGTAAAAAGGTGTAACAGGATTATGATGAGACATTGCTGTTCCTATTTCATGCTACAGCTTTCCATATGTATGTGTTGTGTTTATTGCTTGTGACTCTGCCCTACTGACCCTACTGAGGTAACCCCAAAGATCACAGGGTTCTGACCATCTTCACACAGGAGCACCAACCTGGCTTTACCATATCAAGGGGAATTTTAAAAGTGAATTCAGAAGGAGTAACATTCAAAACCCTGCTCTCATTACAAGATCATATCATAATCACAAACACATTGTTATAATTAGTTTATAAACTCATTTACTTTGTAGGTCATATTTCCCCCCTGATAAAGACTGCTATAGCCAAGAAATCCAAAGCCTCTATTTTTTCGGCACCTCCATAAACAGCTATATTCAGAGTTTCACCATTGCTTAAACCATTCTTCCTTTTACGGAGGAAGAGCCTCAGGTAAATATACAGCTGATACCAACTGTCAAAACTCTTTCTTTACATCACAAAAATCTTACAGCATTATCATCTTAATCGCCTTCTTGGTTCCCTGATTGAGTACCAATCGGTTTGTGATTTCCTTTAAAGCTTTAAGGGTAGATTACAAATAGAGCGCAAATTAGTGCTCCCACTGGCTTATTTATTTCACTGGAGGTAAGCTTTTTGTAAATGTCGGTTAGAGAGTATTACAAGTTGAAAGTAATAAGTTTGCACATGAGCTCCAACTCAAAAAGCACAACTTTGAATATCGCGAACATGCGAACATATTTCCCCATAGACTTAATGAAGCTCGAAAATTGGAAAAACTAACACCCTTGCTTTTGTGCAAACCCAATAGAATATTTCAGATTTCAGTGTTCTTCACATAGCAGAATATGTTCTATATTATTCTTAAATATACCTGTATATATGTTATTTTTTTTGTAAAATATATTTTTATACTTATATATATGATTATATATAGGTATAGATATATACAGATATATATATAGGAATATCTATTTAAACATACTTAGAACATATTCACATATGTGCAGAACATTGGTATGTGAAGTATTTACAGTAAACACACAAATACTTTATTAAATATGAATATTGCATAAATATGATGTTTTCAACTGCAAAGGACTCCAATGAACTTGTATATATGTCTATGTATGTGTATACATATGTATTTATGTGTTTACATGTGTATATATGTCTGTAAATACATATATACACATATAATCACATAAATACATGTGCATAAATATTCATATTCAGACATGTGTTATACTATGTATGTATCTCTATGTTAAAGCCCTTTTTTTCTAACATCTGAGATCTCATATGTTTGAGCCCATATAACTTTTTTATGCCATATTTTTTTGTAATAGCTTTTATTAGACAGTGTTATGAATGTAACTGTAGTGTACAATGTAAATTAAACTGCGCTCAAGCGAACGTGTTTACTTTCAACGCGTAATACAAGCGTTACTTCCGACATGTGCAAGGAGCCGCGCTAAACCCCTTATGGCTCACGCACAACAGTTAGCACTTCACTTGTAAACTAGCAAGACATGTTTAACCCCTTAACGACCGAGGACGTGCAGGGTACGTCCTCAGAAAAAAGGCAGTTAATGCCTGAGAACGTACCCTGCACGTCCTCGGTGTGGAAAGCAGCTGGAAGCGATCCTGCTCGCTTCCAGCTGCTTTCCGGTTATTGCAGTGATGCCTCGATATGGAGGCATCCTGCAATAACCTTAAATGGCCATCCGGTGCAGAGAGAGCCACTCTGTGGCCCTCTCTGCACCGGACATCGGTGGCCGGTAACGTTGGTGGGTGGGAGCTGACTTGGGAGGCGGGTGGGCGGCCATCGATGGGCCGGGTAATGTAGAGGGGGGCGGGATCGGGGGCGGGGGGCGCGCACAGGCGCGCGCAGGTGCACGCCGGGCGGCAGGCGGGCGCGTGCACGGGGCGGGAGCGGGTGGGAACCGCTACACTACAGAAAAGACTGTGCTAAAAGTTTCAGTGTAAAGCTTTTTATTTAAAAAAAAAAAACAGTCAAAGGTATCTAGGAGGGGGTAGGGGTTTGTTCTTTGGTGGGTAGGGGAGCTACACTACAGAAAATGGGGAAAAAATAAAAAAGCAACTGTTTTTTTTATAAACTGGGTACTGGCAGACAGCTGCCAGTACCCAAGATGGCGGCCATTAAGGCAGAGGGGGAGGGTTAGACAGCTGTTTGGTGGGGGATCAGCCAGGTTGGGGGCTAAGGGGGGCTCCTACACAGCAGCATATGTAAATATGCTTTAAAAAAAAAACCAAAAAGCCTAAATATATATTTTATTTTAGTACTGGCAGAGTTGCTGCCAGTACTTAAGATGGCGGGGACAATTGTGGGGTGGGGGAGGGAAGGGAGCTGTTTGGGAGGGATCAGGGGGTCTGATGTGTCAGGTGGGAGGCTGATCTCTACACTAAAGCTAAAATTAACCCTGCAAGCTCCCTACAAACTTCCTAATTAACCCCTTCACTGCTAGCTATAATACACGTGTGATGCGCAGCGGCATTTAGCGGCCTTCTAAGTACCAAAAAGCAACGCCAAAGCCATATATGTCTGCTATTTCTGAACAAAGGGGATCCCAGAGAAGCATTTACAACAATTTGTGCCATAATTGCACAAGCTGTTTGTAAATGATTTCAGTGAGAAACCTAAAATTGTGAAAAATTTAACTTTTTTTTTAATTTGATCGCAATTGGCGGTGAAATGGTGGCATGAAATATACCAAAATGGGCCTAGATCATTACTTGGGGTTGTCTACTACACTACACTAAAGCTAAAATTATCCCAAAAAGCTCCCTACATGCTCCCTAATTAACCCCTTTACTGCTGGGCATAATACACGTGTGGTGCACAGTGGCATTTAGCATCCTTCTAATTACCAAAAAGCAACACCAAAGCCATATATGTCTGCTATTTCTGAACAAAGGGGATCCCAAAGAAAAATTTACAATCATTTATGCCATAATTGCACAAGCTGTTTGTAAATAATTTCAGTGAGAAACCAAAAGTTTGTGAAAAAATTTGTGAAAAAGTGAACGATTTTTTGTATTTGATCGCATTTGGCGGTGAAATGGTGGCATGAAATATACCAAAATTGGCCTAGATCAATACTTTGGGATGTTTACTAAAAAAAAATATATACATGTCAATAGATATTCAGGGATTCCTGAAAGATATTAGTGTTCTAATGTAAGTAGCGCTAATCTTGAAAAAAAAATGGTTTGGAAATAGCAAAGTACTACTTGTATTTATGGCCCTATAACTTACAAAAAAAGCAAAGAACATGTAAACATTGGGTATTTCTAAACTCAGGACAAAATGTAGAAACTATTTAGCATGGGTGTTTTTTGGTGGTTGCAGATGTATAACAGATTTTGGGGGTCAAAGTTAGAAAAAGTGTGTTTTTTTCCATTTTTTTCTCATATTTTATAATTTTTTTTAAAGTAAATTATAAGATATGATGAAAATAATGGTATCTTTGGAAAGTCCATTTAATGGCGAGAAAAACGGTATATAATATATGTGGGTACAGTAAATGAGTAAGAGGAAAATTACAGCTAAACACAAACACTGCAAAAATGTAAAAATAGCCTTGGTCCCAAATGGACAGAAAATGGAAAAGTGCTGTGGTCATTAAAGGGTTAATATCGAATAAAATATAAAGCACATAATGATGTACAGATAATAATGTAAGTCATATAATGTATTGTTCTGGTGCAAATCCCTATTGCAACCCCATAGTCAAAATAACAGGTCTTTATAAAGAGTTTAAAAAAAATATCCATGCTACATAAAAAAATCTAGAAGCCAAATCAGATACATACATTGATAATATTGTCTCTGCAATAGCACAGAAGCAGAACTCAAACATATTTGAATTCTGTGTGAAGAAAATTTGTAACCTATTCTCCTACCAAGCCTAGTGTTAAAATGCTTGATTGTTTTCATCATCAAGCTATGCAGCAGATTATGGTTATTAGGTTTCTCGTATGCAGTATTGCCACTCCAACCTCAATAGCGCAGTGATGGTGCCAGAAATGTTGTTAACCCTCACCTCAACCTTAATTCTAAATCTCTAAACCTAACTCCATTCTTACCCCCAACCCTAGCTCTGATACCTAACTTAAACTCCACAATTTACTCCAACCCTAAACCATAATATCCAAATCTAACCCCCACTCTAAGACAAATCTCTAAACTTAACTCTATAACTAACTCCAGTCTCTAGCCCCAACCATAACTCGAATGTCTAATCCAAAACTGAACAACTAACTCCAATCTCTTGCCCCAACCATAACCCCAATGTCTAACCCAAACTCAACAACTAACCCCAATCTCTAGCCCAACCATAACCCCAATGTCTAACCCAAATTCAACAACTAACCCCAATCTATAGCCAACCACAACTCCAATGTCTAAATCAAACTCAACAACTAACCACAATCTCTAACTCCACTATACATATAATCACTAAACCTTACTTCCACCGTAACACCAATCTCTAAACCTAACTCTAATCTCTAGTGCCAACCAATACCTAACCAAAACTCAGAAAATAACACCAATCTATAGCAACTATACTGAAATCTAACTCGGTGTGTAATATCCTGGCATCAAAATTGTGAGGGGAAATTTCCCATCAACTAAATTTCAGCTGTATTCCCATAAAATAACAACACAGAGACTTCAAGTAGAAAACAAATGTTGTATATATTATAATATACTTATACTATTAGTGTTTAATTGAAAAACTCAAACCCATGCTAAAGTGTGGGCATCCGACACCTAGAACAATTACTCTAAGGTTAAAGTTTGTAATAAAAATGTATTTGTTGCTAACATATCTCCTTTTTGCAGATTACACATTATTTCACTAAAGTTTTCTCAAAACTCCCCATCACATAAAATAATTTCTCCTCGTCCCTTGTGCTTTGCAGTATTTAGGAACATATGTTTGTCAATAGCCTGAGGTATTTAGCATGGTGCCACTAATCCCATACCTAGTGTCTGCAATGCAAACACATTTTTTTCTTTTGTATTAACCAGCATAACCCCTCTGATCCATTTTAGAATCTTCCTAAAGAATAACTGCTTATCTTCCTAGAAAATTAACCCTGACAACAGAGACTCTTGTTTTAAAAAAAATAGAACAATGAAACTGAAGAAACTCAGGAGTAATATTAATTTGTGTCAGGACACAGGTTTATGTGTTCCTACACAGATCATCCTGTGCAGCTCTCTGTCTCTGTGAAGAAACAGCTGGAAATCTATAAATTGTGCTTGCCCCGTCCTATGGGTTCCCTTCTCTGTGTCTGCACTTACATTTCCCAGAGGAGCAGGAGCTATTAACTGCATCTGGTTGTTTTTCCTACCACACTGCTTTAAATATCGAAAATCTTCTAATTGATTTATTTAGTCAATAAAATAAATGCCAAAGCAGTATGTTACTTAGTTTTTAGCTGCACTCTTGAATGAGATGTCACAAAAGGAAGGAGTATCCTAAAGGAACAAAGAAATAGCAAATGGTTTTCTAAACCCACTATAAAGAAAAATTAAACAGGTTCTTTTTTTTTTTTTACCTGATTACTATTTTAATTTCACTCACTTTATATACAGTATGTTTGAATTGATGTACTGATTAACATTTAAAATAAAGTAATGCTGCTTTATTGCTTGCTGGTTGATCTGATGGAATGCTGATCAGTTTTAAATAAAGTTACACTGCTTTATTGCTTGCTGTTTGAGTTGATGGAATGCTCATCAGTTTTAAATAAAGTTACACTGCTTTATTGCTTGCTGTTTGAGCTGATGGAATGCTGATCAGTTTTAAATAAAGTTACACTGCTTTATTGCTTGCTGTTTGAGCTGATGGAATGCTGATCAGTTTTAAATAAAGTTACACTGCTTTATTGCTTGCTGCTTGAGCTGATGGAATGCTGATCAGTTTTAAATAAAGTTACACTGCTTTATTGCTTGCTGCTTGAGCTGATGGAATGCTGATCAGTTTTAAATAAAGTTACACTGCTTTATTGCTTGCTGCTTGAGCTGATGTACCGCTGACCAGTTTTAAAGGAACACGAAACCCCAAATTTTTATTTTATTATTCAGATAGAGAATACATTTTTTTTAAAGTTTCCAATTTACTTCTATTATCAATTTTTCTTCATTCATTCATGTTATTCTTTGTTGAAGAGATACCTAGGTAGGTAGTGTGCACATGCCTGAAGCACTATATGACAGCAAATAATGCTGCCATCTAGTGCTCTTGCTAATGTATACCATTGTTGCAAAACTGCTGCACACTCCTGAGCTTAGATCCCTGCTTTTCAACAAAGGATAAGAAGAAAATAAAAACATTTGATTATAGAAGTAAATTAGTGTTCTTGGCTTAATATGTCCATTGTGTGATTGATATAGTAAGTGTACTGCACATCGGCCAACTAGGCAGTCTAAGAGTTAAACACAAAAGCCCCACTGATCTTGATGATTTGCCTGAGTACTTTTGGGGAATTTTTTCCATCAATGCCAAAATATCCTAATCTGCAGCAGATGATGTTCTAGTTACAAACTTGGGATCTGCGTCACTTCTGACATCTGTTATGTGCAATACATTAATCTAAATTATTAATTCCTGAAATATACATAAAGCACAACTTTTGACCACTGCACGGAACCCCAAACTGAAAATACCAATACCACTAAGTGCTGACCAGAACACACAATGCTGTTTTCTCTCATTACTACCCAACACAGCAGTGTGCAGTATTGCCCAGGATTAATAGCAAATCCCTAATGTTAGATCTGATGACACAATCTAAGATAATATAATGATAGTGAGCTATAATAAACAATATGAAACTGACAAGCATTTATTGTACAATAGCCCTGATTCCAACCCATCTGAATGTATGTACAGAGTCATGTATGGGAGATCTGGGGATATTTGTCTGCTGAAAGCCACCTGAATTACATTTATATCATGCTCACACATAAAACATATTCCAAAACTGTATCGTAATACGTTTTAATATCTTATTTTACAGACTGTTTCTTTTCACCTTGGTTTATAAATCATTGTATAATGCTTTACTTGTACCTGATGTTATGCAATTTCATATATAGTTCTAAGTCTATTTGTATTTATGGTTAGCTAGATTTTACTCATTTCAATATCTATAAAGAATCTGAATTAAAGGGTCATTATAGTGGAAACAATGACATGTTCTAATAATTGTATGTAAATTTAACAGTGGTGACCCTGCAACTCTATGTTTTCAACCCCCACAAATGGGTTAAACACATAGTTAAAGTACTGTGCGGAAGTCACAATGAACTGCTGGTCCCCAGCAGAAACTGCTGCTGACCCAATCAAACCAAAATAATTACAGCATGTCAATTCCACTATAAAGGCCCATTAAACTTAATCTATTCACGTGTAGATACACGCCTCGGTACAAGCTCACGGTGACCGTTGCACTAGAGAGACCCCATACAACACATAGCACCACAATTATAGGTTAAAGACTGCTCAATCCTAACATTAAAAAAGAGCTCAAAAAAGAGCCTTTAAGAAAGCCCTATACGGGCGAAACGCGTTAGGTGTAGCATTAGAGCATTGTGAGCTCTTTTTTAATGTTAGGATTGAGCAGTCTTTAACCTATAATTGTGGCGCTATGTGTTGTATGGGGTCTCTCTAGTGCAACGGTTACCGTGAGCTTGTACCGAGACGTGTATCTACACGTGAATAGATTAAGTTTACCATACAAACAAATAACGGCAATGGTACCTGCATGATCTAATTTTTACTATACATCCACCAATCTTTCAGTAATAATATTCTTGTAAACTTTAATTAACCCACGCACAACCTGTATAGAATTGATAATAGCAAGTTACCGGCACTTATTTAATTATGCAGCTGTTGCATATGGGTTTATATTTATACGGCCTTTTGCTATGAAATGTAAGACCAGCAAGCCTAGATACTACAAATACAGCTGACGATCTCAGTGCACTACAAGGCAGACGTTAGAATAATTCAGTTACAACAAAAATTACAATGAACGAACATAGTATATTAAAATACTGGTAGATATATAACTACCAAATAACGTGGTAAACAACCTGATACACTTCGGAGGAACTAAGTTCAGCTTAATCACCAATACTTTATGTTATGTGTATCAATGCTGGGATATAACTTTTACAGCGACACTCCTGTTGCTTAGACATACAAAGCAATTTGTTACATAAACCAATAAAGTATTATAAGTATACATATACATTGTTGCTCTTGCCAGAGAACTCATGTTGGGTATGATATGTAAAAATTAAAGTTGGAGGAACCAAGTTGAGTTTTATCACTAATACTTCAGGTTATGTACATCATCACTGTGGTACAATTTATGCAGCGACACCTTTGCTGCTCAGAGATATAAAGTAATCTAATAGATGCACTAATAAAGTGACACAAACATACATATATAGTGTTACTCCTACCAAATAACTTATATTGGGTACGATATGTAAAAATTAAACTTATATATTAACCAACATTCCAGGTTATTTACATTAATACTGTGGTACAGCATCAAAAGTGAGACTTTATGCTTAACAACACAGACATACAGACAGATATACACACTCTTATTTCCGCCGGACATCACATATAACTGAGTTGGTTTTTATGAATAGTACTCGAATTATATACTATACCACATAGGTATAAGAGATATATACATATCACTATACCTCCCCTAGTATTTTGTTATTTTGGCAGTATTTAACACTCTATTTACCATCTAAGTAACTTTACTATACAATATATATTTATTATCTATTATACTTTATTGTGTATATCGTTTAGTCATATCTGACCTACCCAAACTAATCTACACAGGTATTCTATACCACAGTTATTACCTCAGAAGTCCCTATATACTGTGAGGAACCACGTTTATCCACTGTAATATACAACAGCATATCATCACAGAGAGGTTATTATACTAATCTCCTCTACGTCTGTCACAAGGTGACAACCTATAATTGATTGTAAGAGAAGATTACCCTATCTGAATTTTATTACGTTACACCCTTACTCACACACATTACAACCATAGTGCCACACAGACTTATGTATAGAGTTTACCTTAATAAATATCACTTGGGCTATTATACCCCAAAAGCCTATTAATTTAATTATATTAAGGAATCCATACACTGACTACTCAATCCTAGGTTTTTAACCGTACATGTCCCCCCTCTCCCCATTTTTTATTATTGTTTAATAAAGGTTATGTTTTAAATACAAGAATTTAACTCCGCTCGTGGTTCAGGATAGTGAGTGCTGACACTGCATTCTTTCGTGGAAGTGGCTTTACCACTTCCACATTCAGTCTAAATATAATTTTTGTGCGGAGCACCCCTCCCTTTATTATCACCAAAACCTTAAGTTGTAATTAAATATACACAACTATTGTATATATACTAGGGAGTTTGTCCAAGTGTAGTGCCATTGCTCAACTCGATCTCCAAAAAATATATATATACTGTATATATATATATATATATATATATATATATATGCACACACATTGGAGCCCTTAGGAGAAAAGTAGATGAAAACATGGAAAAGCATATTTTTGCAATATATATATATATATATATATATATATATATATATATATATATATATATATAGTTCCTCCAAGAAGCAGGCAACTCACTGGTCTTTGCAGTAAAAATCCAAATTTCTTACTTCAGTTTAAAAAACAAACGTTTCGGCACTGCATTGTGCCTTTGTCAATGTTACACAACAAGAATATACAAAAGCAGAGTGCAACTAAGCACCCGAAATCAGATGCACCGTGGCATTACATATGGTATGATTGTGCAATCCCATCCATGAAGTTATATATATATATATATATATATATATATTTAATACAGTGTTATACTGTGAATTTACTGTAAATATTTCACATTCCAATGTTCTGCACATAGCAGAATATGTTCTATTTATTTATAAATACATATTCCTATATATATAAATATATATATATATATATATATATATATATATCTATCTGTATATCTATACCCATATATAATCATCTATATATACAGAGGTATATACTAAAGTAACAAATGACCTGTTATCAGCTAAAGCAAAAGGCCACTACTCCTTACTGATTCTTCTTGACCTGTCCGCTGCCTTTGAAACAGTTAACCATCCTCTCCTCCTAAAAATACTACATTCATTTGGCATCCAAGACACAGTCTTCTCCTGGTTTGCCTCATATCTCTCAAAATGCTCGTTTTCAGTTTCCTTTAACAACATATCTTGTGATCATATGCCTCTCTCAGTTGGAGTGCCACAAGGCTCTGTCTTGGGTCCCTTGCTTTTCTCTCTCTATACATCCTTCCTTGGAAAACTTATAACCTCCTTTGGATTCCAGTACCACTTATATGCTGATGATACCCAAATCTATCTTTCCTCTCCTGATATCTCTCCCTTTTTACTCAACCAGATTTCCAATTGCCTCTCTGCAATTTCCTCTTGGACGTCTAAACACTACCTCCAACTCAATCTGTCGAAAACTGAGCCGATTCTTATCCCCCCCCTCTTCGAGACACCCAACACCTGACATTTCTCTGATGGTTGGAGACTCTATTCTCAACACCTCACCTCAGGTCCGCTGTCTTGGGGTTACACTTGACTCAGAACTCACATTCAACCCAAATATAGAAGCACTTACCAAATCCTGCCGTTCACACCTACGCAACATTTCCAGAATTCGTCCCTTCCTTACTCAAAAAACTACAAAAATACTTATTCATTCCCTCATTTTGTCACGCATTGATTATTGCAATCTACTTCTAAATGGCCTTCCAAAACACCGCCTCTCCTCCCTCCAATCTATTATGAATGCTTCTGCTAGACTCATCCACCTAAGTTGCCGATCTACATCAGCTGCTCTGCCTTGCCAGTCTCTACACTGGCTCCCCATACACTCCAGAATACAATTTAAAGTATTAACCCTAACTTACAAATCACTCAACAGTCTAACTCCAAACTATATTTCCTCTCTCATCGTGAAATATTCCCCATCCTGTCCTCTTCGATCAACCTCTTACCGAAGTCTCTCCACTCCTGTTATCTCTACGTCCCACTCACGTATCCAAGACTTTGCACGTGCTGCTCCTGTTCTCTGGAAATCTCTAACCTGCTCCATAAGACTGTCTCTAACTTTGTATAGCTTCAGACGCTCCTTGAAAACCCAACTATTCAGAGAGGCTTATCATCTCTCCTTCATCTCTCATCCTAACCAAACTAATGAACTGCCTGACTTACTGCTGCAACGACAACCGATGTGACAAGCTAACCCCCAACCTTATGTCTCTGCACCCTAAACATGTAGACTGTGAGCTCTCTGGAGCAGAGCCCTCTTCCTCCTGTACTAGATTTATTTAGTGTTGTTATATTTTGTATTTTATCACAAATCCTTCTAATTGTATATGTGAAAAACATTGGAATGTGAAATATTCATATTTTCATGTCTGGTTAGCGCACTTGAGAATACGCAATCGGGTTTGCGCGCAAGTAGGGTGTTAGGTTTTTTACACTTTTTTTGCTCTATTGACTTCTATGGGGGAGTATGTTATCGCGTGCATGATATTCTAAGTTCGGCTTTTTATGTGCATCGGGTTAGCGTGCAAGCAAAAACTGTTTACTTTCAACTTGTAATATGAGCGCAACCCGGCACACGAAAGAAGATTACTTTGTAGCAGAGTTGGGGCTCAAGTGGTAGAATTAAATACTGCTCCACTTGTAATCTGGCCTTCAATGTGTACAACTAGCTCCCAATAGTGCATTGCTGCTCTTTCAACAAAAGATACTAAGAGAATGGAAGAAATTTGATAATAGAAGTACATTTTAAAGTTGTAAAAAATTGTATGCTCCATGTGAATCTCGAAAGAAAAAATTTGGGTTTCATGTAACTTTAAGTGTTCCTTACTTGAAAGAACACTGCAATCATTTTTTCTTTCTATATTTCATTAGAAATAAACTATATTATTTGCTCTAATATGTTAGAACATTTTATTATTGCACTGTTGCTTGTATATAACTGTGTATTTAACCCCCAACAAAAGGATTACACACATAGCTAAAACCAGCTCCAGAGCAGCAATACATTATGTACATCCTTTTTGGAGACTTGGTATTGATACAGTTAAATTGGTGAAGACATAGCCCCTATCATTTGAGTAGATGGACACATGTATCACATAGAACAAAGTATAGCTCTGTGTTTTATATTGGGTATATTTTGTATTAGCTAATGTACTTCATTCTCTTGGCATCCTTAGTTAAAAATTATACCTAGGTAGGTTCAGGAGCAGCAATGCACTAATGGGAACTAGCTGGTGATTGGTTGCTAGACATATATGTGTCTTGTCATTGGCTCACCAGATGTTTTCAGCTAGCTCCCACTACTGTTGTTCTCATTTTTATTTAGGTTTTATGTCCTTATGAGTCTGTACTTTAGATAGGAATATATAGTTAGACTAAAAAGGTATTTAGCTTCTGATCTGCTGTCAGTATCTATCATTCTCTTTTTCCAGATTTATGAACATAGCTAATACAATGTGCGGTACCCTTTTATTTATTTTCAATTCTGCATCATTGTCTCATATTAAAAATAGTATTTTTTTATAAACTGTGTCCTTTATAACATTATACCAGGGCACATTCCTTGTGTAGAAGCTATTTCACTGTTTGTTTTTTAAATGAAACTGCATGAAAGGAGTCTAGGAAATTCTACATCTGACGTATTCTCCTACTGAAACATTTTTTTTAATAATATTTAACACACCTTGCTGTAGTTTTCATGTAACCCTGTCCTCTTTCTACACATCCTATAGCCTATTTTACTTATGTATATTGTTAGTATTCAAACTATAGTACAGATAAATAAATTTAAAAAAATGTGTAGTCCAATAGTGAAACATTTTTGGTGGTTGTTAAAGGGACACTAAACCCAATTTTTTTATTTCATGATTCAGATAGAGCATGAGATTTTAAGCACCTTTCTAATTTACTCCTATTATCACTTTTTCTTTGTTCTCATGCTATCTTGATTTGAAAAAGCAGTACTGTAAGCTTTAGAGCTGGGCCATTTTTTGTTCAGCACCTGGGTGATTTGTGGCTAAATGTAGCAAACCAATCAGCAAGCTCTACCAAGGTGCTGAACTAAAAATGGGCCGGCTCCTAACCATTTATTACTGCTTTTTCAAATTCAGATGACATGAGAAAAAAAGAAAAATTGATAATAGGAATAAATTAGAAAGTTGCTTAAAATTGCATGCTCTATCTGAATCATGAAAGAAAAAATGTGGGGTTAGTATCCCTTTAAACAACTTATATGTGGTTTTACTCTACTTATTTTCATTTAAATAATGGCTAATGTATCTTTGTTTATTTAATATAAAAAAGTGCAGGTAAAAAAAAATCTAAGTATCTATGACATCAAATACAGATTCAAATAAGCTAGAAAATAATAAATAGAATAAGAATTCTAATTGTGTTATTCATGAGGACGTTTTCTACTTTATTCCTGTGTAGAAACAGATAAAACATTAGGAGCTAGATTACAAGTGGAGTGGTATTTAACGACCCCACTCTCGCGCTAACACCGCTAGAAGTTTTTTGTGCGCGTCAAGTTGCGCTTGTAATAGACATTGCAAGTTGGAAGCCAAACTGCAAATATCATGAACGTATTAACGTATTCCCCCACAGAAGTCAATGGAGCAAAAAATATACATTCCAATCTTCTTCATAAATACATATTTCTACATTTATCTGATGTTTTTTTGGTAAAATATATATTTATACCTATATATATTCATGATTATATAAAGGTATAGATATATATACAGATTTTGAACTACGTGGCTGCAAAGGGCTCCAATGCACTTATATATATATATATATATATGTGTCTATATATATGTGCATATGTATTTATATGTGTATATATGTCTGTAAATACATATATAAATACATATGTACAAAGATATTAACATATACATATAAATACATATGCATATACATATTTAGACATGTATATTTATGTATCTATATATTAAAGCTCTTTTTTTTTAACAGCTGAGACCTCATATCTTTGAGCCGTTTCAACTTATTTATTAGATAGTGTTATTATGAGTGTAACTATACTTTTAAATGAAATTTTAATGTGTTTTGTGACACTTTTTTGTTTTGTGAAACAGTTAACCAGAGACCTGAGGACGCACTATCCTGACGCGCTTTAACTTTTAATTGTGCTCAAGTGATTGCGTTTACTTTTAAGCAGCAGCTATAAACCCCTTTTCGCTTGCGCGTTACTGTTAGGGCACCACTTGTAATCTGGCCCTAAGTAAATAAGCAGATAAAAAATACCTTTGTATTGAAACTCAATTCACAGAATATGAAGCTGCTCAAAAGTGATCATATAATATATGGCTGCTTAGCTCTGTTAATAGAATATGCGGCTGCTTAGCTCTTGTTACACAATCTAAAGTTACTCCGCTTTGATCTCGCAATATGAGGCTGCTTAGTTCTGAACACTTAACATGAGGTTGTTCATAGCATATCCTAGTATATGTCACTTCTGAGCTCTTGCTGTTGGGACTAATACTAACTCAATCTATGTAACCCAGACACCAAAGGGAAAAAAGACAGCACTGAAGGCAGGGGATCTGTTCCAAATTAGCTATGGTCTCCTTTCTTTTTACTAGCAAGTAATTGGAAGCGGTAAAGAAAAATATAACTTATCGGATCTGGCGTGTTTATCTTTTCGTGAGGACAGACGGCCGCTGCCGAGTTCCCTTTAGAGCCCTGGGGGGGAATCACCTTCCCTTCATGTCCATTTGATAGAAAAAGAAAACAAAGGCGCCTGTGGAATGGTTTAGTGTAATTTGTGTGTCCCAGATGCTGTGTAATGCAAGGAAGGGCCTTGATTGAAAACGTACCTTTCTGTGGTGAGGGTCTTGCTCTCTCGTTTCCACACACTCTTGAAGTCACCGCAGAATTCGTACCACACTGCAAAGAAGGAGTTGGGGTTGATTTCCTTCTCACCGGCCTTTGGCTTCAACCCAAAATATCCAACTGTTTCTTCAAAGCTGAGAGTGGGAAGAAGAGCTGTCAGCAAACAAGATCCCCCAGGGAGAGGATATGTTCCCCCCTGCTCGACTTACCCTCCCCTCTCGTGTCTGTAGAAAGACACCAATTCTTGCAAAAACTTCCTACCATAACATACTGAGCTATATCTTTAATCTTATTTCCTTCCCCTTTATCCAGAGCAAGGGATAATAGAAAAATGATTATGTAAAATCAAATAAAAGTAAAGCCCCTAAATTTGGAAATTAGAGAGAAAATATATGATGTGTTTGGATAGCCTCAATGTAAAAACAAAGGTGAAGCAAAATGGAAAAGGAGAGCTTAAAATAATATTCTTCATGTGGATAATCAGCAGGAATATTGTGAAGACAGGAAAATATACTATCATCCATATCGAAAGGTGCCCCTGGGAGCAATGCTTTTTGTACACATGACCTGCACATCATTTTTAAAATGGTGACTCTGACATCAAAAGAGTGACCCCAGCTGGTGCTTATGCTTATAAATAAGTAGTAAAATTAGAAGGGTGGGGAATTTGCCTCCTTTTGTACACTAAAGGCCCAAATATGATTAGATTACAAAAAATCCATTGAGCTACTCATTGCTAACTTTTCTTACCCATTATTATTTTGAAGGAGATAGAGGATACTTAAGCACTTTGTGAACTAAAGGCTGCCCTTAAAGGGACACTCAACACCACTTATTTTTGTATACAAATTGTGCTATGTTCCATGCTCCCTAAATAGCCCACAAAAAGTAAAATCAATAACCTAAGTTTTTAAAATGCTGCACATTGAGTATATCAGCTATTTGATTTGCAACATCTGGATGTTAATAATTTACTTTTTGACTTCCTTATGGAGCGTAGGACAAGCACCATTTTTACAAAAACACAAGACACAAAGACTGGACTCTTTTTACAACCCAAATTATAAACGTTCAGTTCTTGCATATGATTTTGTTATATTGTTTGAAATAAAACTCTTTTATTGCTTCATGTACATACAGATCAGTTTATAGTGTGCTATTACACAACATTTTAAGAATAATAAATAGTAATACCAGAATAGAAGAGAGTTTTTTTTATTTTTGTATTTATTTTTTATTTTTAAATATGGGGACTTCATTTTAATATATTAATTTTAGTATGAGGTGTTATGTAAATGTAATGTTTATTTTTTATCATATCTGAGGAAGGGGTGAAGACTCCGAAACATTATGTATTGAAGGGACAGTCTACTCCACAATATTTATTGTTTAAAAAGATAGATAATCACTTTATTACTCAGTGCTCAGTTTTGCATTACCTCTGTGATTACCTTGTATCTAAGCCTCTGCCGACTGACCCCTTATGTCAGTTCTTTTGATTGACTTGCATTTAGCCAATCAGTGCTGACTCCTAGGTAACACCACAGAAGTGAGCACAGTGTTATCTATATGGCACACATCAACTAGTGCTGTCTAGCTGTAAAAAAAACTGTCACAATTCAGCCTTTAATGGCTTAGAAATTAACATATGAGCCTACCTAGGTTTAACTTTCAACAATATATAATTTATGCAGTGTGGGGATGTAGTAAGGGGTTTCCTGTTAGTTTACACAATTCTTTAATTTAATTTTTTTTATATAATTTTAGCTACCTGCTCTTGAATTTGCTAAGAGAATGCTACATTTGTATTTATTTTTGTATTAATTGACTCGGGGTGTGACTGCTGTTTTTGTATGTATTTCCATTACCTGCTCTGAGCTTTACTCAAATTGTTTTCTTCTGTTTTATGTTCTTCTTTTGCTGAAAGCAAGAGAAACAGTAGTTGAAAACACATACAGTATATACAGTACAGTATGTATGCATGTGTGTGTGTGTATATATATATATATATATATATTTGTAACAAACACCAAACACACATATACAGTACAGTATGTATGCATGTGTGAGTGTATATATATATATATATATATATATGTTTGTAACAAACACCAAACACACATATACAGTACAGTATGTATGCATGTGTGAGTGTATATATATATATATATATATATATATATATATATTTGTAACAAACACCAAACACACATATACATGTACAGGTATATAAGTTTAACACAAATATATTAGGTATATATAGAATTATATAAATATAATGGAAGGAACAAAATTAAAATGCACATAGATGAATTACACATTTGGATAGAAACCTATCTTTAACACATATCTATTGGCAAATTGCTTCTAGTAAAAGTTATCATTGTTTTAGTGTTAGCATTTTTCTAATCACGTGCATGTGAAGTATAACTAGATTTTCTCAGTGCACCAGCATTTAAATACTGCAGTCAGTGGGGCTTTTATCATGTCAGCAATGATGCAAATTGAGTCATTAGAAAACGATACAAGTGTCTTAGGTTCTCTGTGCAAGTGTGGGGATTAAAATACTGGTGCATAGAGCATACCTAAATACACTCTTGAAATAGCTATAACTTTTACTAGAAGCAATTGTGCTAATACAAGTATATTGCAAAAAGGAAATTTATGCTTACCTGATAAATGTATTTCTTTTACGATATGATGAGTCCACGGATTTCATCCTTACTTATGGGATTACGCCTCCTGGTCAGCAGGAGGAGGCAAAGAGCACCCCAGCAGAGCTGTATATATAGCTCCTCCCTTCCCTCCCACTCCAGTCATTCGACCGAAGTTAGGAAGAGAAAGGAAAAGCCAAGGTGCAGAGGTGACTGAAGTTTAATACAAATAAAGACCTGTCTTAGAAAATGACAGGGTGGGCCGTGGACTCGTCATATCGTAAAAGAAATAAATTTATCACGTAAGCATAAATTTCCTTTTCTTTTACAAGATATGACGAGTCCATGGATTTCATCCTTACTTATGGGATACAATACCAAAGCAATAGGACACGGATGAAAGGGAGGGACAAGACAGGAACCTAAACGGAAGGCACCACTGCTTGAAGAACCTTTCTCCCAAAAACAGCCTCAGACGAAGCAAAAGTATCAAATTTGTAAAATTTGTAAAAAGTGTGAAGAGACGACCAAGTTGCAGCCTTGCAAATCTGTTCAACAGAAGCATAGTTTTTAAATGCCCATGAGGAAGCCACAGCCCTAGTAGAATGAGCCGTAATTCTTTCAGGAGGCTGCTGTCCAGCAGTTTCATATGCCAAACGGATGATACTCTTCAGCCAAAAAGAAAGAGAGGTAGCCGTAGCTTTCTGGATCCTACGTTTTACAGAAAAAACAACGAATAATGAAGATGATTGACGAAAATCTTTAGTCGCCTGCAAGTAAAACTTCAGGGCACGAACCACGTCCAAGTTATGTAACAGACGCTCCTTCTTAGAAGAAGGATTAGGACACAAGGAAGGAACAACAATTTCCTGATTAATATTCTTATTAGAAACAACCTTAGGAAGGAAACCAGGTTTGGTACGTAAGACCACCTTATTAGAATGGAAAATAAGATAAGGAGAATCACATGGTAACGCAGAAAGCTCAGAAACTCTGCGAGCAGAAGAAATAGCAACCAAAAATAAAACTTTCCAAGATAACAACTTAATATCTATGGAATGCATAGGTTCAAACGGAACCCCTTGAAGAACATTAAGAACTAAATTCAAACTCCAAGGAGGAGCAATTGGTCTAAACACAGGCCTGATTCTAGTCAGAGCCTGACAAAAAGATTGAACATCTGGAACATCTGACAGACGTTTGTGTAACAAAATAGATAAAGCAGAAATCTGTCCCTTTAAGGATCTTGCTGAGAACTCTTTCTTCAATCCCTCTTGGAGAAAGGATAAAATCCTGGGAATCCTAACCCTACTCCATGAGTAGCCCTTGGATTTGCACCAATAAAGATATTTACGCCATATCTTATGGTAAATTTTTCTAGTAACAGGCTTACGTGCCTGAATCAAGGTATCAATGACCCAATCAGAAAACCCTCGCTTAGATAAAATCAAGCGTTCAATCTCCAAGCAGTCAGCTGCAGAGAAACTAGATTCGGATGATGGAAGGGTCCCTGAATGAGAAGGTCCTGCCTCAATGGAAGCTTCCAGGGCAGCAGAGAGGACATGTCCACCAGATCGGCATACCAAGTCCTGCGAGGCCACGCAGGAGCGATGAGAATCACTGAAGCCCTCTCCTGTTTGATCCGAGCGATCACCCGGGGAAGGAAAGCAAACGGTGGAAACACATAAGCTAGGTTGAACAACCAAGGCACTGCCAAGGCATCTATCAGTTCGGCCTGAGGATCCCTGGACCTGGATCCGTATCTCGGGAGCTTGGCATTCTGACGAGATGCCATAAGATTCAGCTCCGGTCTGCCCCATCTGAGAATCAGGGTGGCAAAGACCTCCTGATGGAGTTCCCATTCCCCCGGATGAAACGTCTGTCTGCTCAAAAAATCCGCTTCCCAGTTGTCCACTCCTGGGATGTAGATTGCTGACAGATAACAAGAGTGAGCCTCCGCCCACTGAATTATTTTGGATACTTCTGTCATCGCTAAGGAACTCCTTGTTCCTCCCTGATGATTGATGTAAGCCACAGTCGTGATGTTGTCCGACTGAAATCGAATGAACTTGGCCGAAGTCAACTGAGGAAAAGTCTGAAGCACATTGTATATTGCTCTCAATTCCAGAATATTGATTGGAAGTAGAGACTCCGACCGAGTCCACACACCCTGAGCCTTCAGGGAATTCCAGACAGCACCCCAACCTACTAGACTGGCATCTGTTGTCACTATTACCCATGAGGGTCTGTGAAAGCACGTCCCTTGGGACAGATGATCCGGCGACAACCACCAAAGAAGAGAGTCTCTTGTCTCCTGATCCAGATCTATCTGAGGAGACACATTTGCATAATCTCCATTCCACTGCCTGAGCATGCTCAGTTGTAGAGGTCTGAGATGAAAACGAGCATACGGAATGATGTCCATAGCTGCCACCATCATTCTGATTACCTCCATGCACTGAGCCACTGATGGCCGAGGATTGGACTGAAGGGTTCGGCATGTATTCTGAATCTTTAACTTTCTGACTTCCGTCAAAAAGATCTTCATGGATACAGAGTCTATTAGAGTTCCCAGGAAAGGAACCCTTGTCTGTGGAATTAATTAACTCTTTTATGCACAATCTGTTTATTTAGAATAAAAACACTCTTTATGCACAATAAAAACAACTGTGCCTTTAAGATAAAAGAAAAGCCTTTGCGCAGCCCACTTGTGTGGCTGAAAAACACTTATAATTGTGGCCTTGCAAAATAAAGATCGCAGTTATACGTATACGTGAGTAATTAACTAACTCCTAAAGGATAATTGCACTTGCAAACTTATCTATTTCAGATTTGATCACCTCGCCACAGCTCTGTTGCGGCGCTTACCTACCCCCTCTCTGAGACAAAGGAACGTCACTCGTGCAGCAGAGTGTCTAGACCGCCTGCGTTCTAACTACCCATGCGGTCCAAACAGAACACCAGAGCCAAGCATCCGATCGACTCCCAGACAGGCACTGCGCTGCTTCTACTTGCGCGCGAATGAGTGCCCCTCCCATCGTGGGCGTGTCAAAGCGGGACTCCCGGGCAGCTCATAATTGTCTATGAAAACACACAAAAATAGAGCCACCGGAGTATCGTTGCACCTCATAAAAGTGCCCCACATGAAGCCAGTCCCCCAGTAAAATAACACCTCACACTGCCATGCCTATAATTATACCAAGCATAATAAACATTATGAGATCCGGAGTTCACTCCAAGAGCCCCCAGCGTCAGCCCACACATAAAAAGGGTTAAAACAGTGTAAATTTCTACCACATTAATCCCTAATGACCCCTGCCTCAAGCAGTCCTCTCTGTTTACCCCCAGTCATATCCTGCTCTGAGATATAATAGGGCAGAGACAACGGTCATCATATAGAGAGACACAGTCCTTTCTGAGGTACCAAGTGTCACAGAAATAAAGACTGCACATACCCCCATGTTGAGTAACAACATGACTCGTCCCACACGGCAAGAGGTCCTTCATCTCCTCCAGGAATCTGTGGGAACAAACTGGGTCTTAGATAAAACTTGCTAAGACCATATTCATCAGGGCAGCCCTCCTTGGGAGTCATAGAGGACGAATGTAATCTGCACAAACCCTATAGCTGTACCCTGAGTATAATAGTACACACTGGCACCATTTGAAAATAATAAACTCTTTATTGAAGAATCTAAACCAACACCTTACTTTACCTCTTCCTATCACTAACACAGGCAAAGAGAATGACTGGAGTGGGAGGGAAGGGAGGAGCTATATATACAGCTCTGCTGTGGTGCTCTTTGCCTCCTCCAGGAGGCGTAATCCCATAAGTAAGGATGAAAACTGTGGACTCGTCATATCTTGTAAAAGAAAATGCTTTTTCCCCCAAAACTGAAATGCACCTGTGTGCATTTAAATTTTGTCTGGAATATCCCTTTAAATATAATTAATAGAAGTAGTTATTAAGTCACTGTATTAACAAATTCTGCTAAAAACCCAGGTCATGGTCACAATGGCTACTTCCTATCTGCAGAATATTATTCATGGATAGCACACAACACTAAGGTTAAGGTGTTTTTTTTCTTGATTACTCTTGTCTTAAAATGTGAGGCAAGGATCCCCTCAGTTAGCTAAGTTATTGTTCGAGATGAATTTTAGCTAAATTTGTTAAAAAAATAAACCTGTACAAAATTATATTTCTTTTCTTGCCTGGCTTATGAGCATATGGATCACAAACTAATTGCCATAATGACCGTTTTTAGTGCAAACACACTCTTGTAACTGTGCAGCGTATGCTCCCATGCTCAGATTAATTAAGAACGAAAACTTTAGTACAATTAGGGTCTCTTAAATTATGCGACCACCACATTACATATAAAATGACAGTGGCTCACTTTTTGCCACAATACAAATTATCACCACTGTCTGCATTGCCTTGGCCACACAGGAATTATTTTAATTGAACTCCTATTCATGCTAGGAACTAAATATACCTGAGAGAAATAGTGCTACCCTCAAAATTTATGTCTGAATGTTGATAATGAGGGTTGCTAAAGTAAACAGTATAGATGAACTAATCTTTCCTTTTCTCCTATGATGCCTGTTTAGAGATTGTCCCTGACATAACCTCGCCCTCACTAGTCTGTAAAGCATCCTCTATGCTGACCCCTGAGATATGGCACAGAGCATCTTATTAGGCTGGTACCCCAGCAATCCTGCTGATGACACTGAGGATGCTTCTCTTTAGCAAACTTTGTAAGCCATTTGTGAATCTACCCTTCAGAAAAGCAACTAAATAAGTCATTTCATAAAATTTCAAGTGGCGACTGCCACTGCTGATTGAGTTAGCGACAACCTCTGCTCAGTACAGGCAGCGCTCTGTGGCTCTCGAGTGATACTTTAACTATAATTCGAACCCATTTGCGGGGGTTAAATACACAGAGTTGGAAAGTTATTAGTGTTAAATTGACATGCTCTTATTAGCTAGAAATGTTTATTTGTTCTTTAGCTCGATCATCTGTTTCATTTTAAACTAAAACTATTACAGTAATGATACTTTCTATTAAAGGGACATTAAACCCCACATTTTTCTTTTATGATTAAGATAGAGAATACAATTTTAAAAAAAGTTTCCAATTTACTTCTGTTACCAAATTGTCTTTGTTGTCTCTTATTTTTCTTTGTTGAAGAGATATCTAGATAGGTAGCATGCACATGTAGAAAGGACTACATGACAGGTAATAGTGCTGCCATCTAGTGCTCTTGCTAATGTAAAACATTGTTGCAAAACTGCTGCCATATAGTGCTTCAGGCACGTGCACACTCCTGAACGTATTCCTGCTTTTCAACAAAGGATAGCAAGAAAATGATATTTTATAATAGAAGTGAATTTGAAAATTGTTTAAAAAATGTATTCTCTATCTGACTCATGAATTTTTTTGTGGAGTTTTATGTCCCTCACCAAGTTCTTTAAAGTGATGGTAAATTCTAGCGTTTCAAAAACACTAGGATTTACCATCACTAAAAATAAAGGCAACCTTCATTCATCAGTTTAAAAAAAAACTTTATTTCACCGCGGCTCCATTGCTAACCTAAGCACCTCCGGCCATCCACGGCACAGCTCAATGAGGTGATGTTTTCACCTCTTAGCCAATAGCCGTGCTAGCCTATGTCATAAAGGGCAAGCACTGCTATAGGCTAAGAGGTGGATACATCACCTAAACAAAAAACTGAACTGTGCCGGGAACGGCCTGAGACGCTTAGATTAGTGCTGAAGCTGCAGAAAAATAAAGGTACCTATTCATCTGTGTTTTTTTAAACTGATGAATGAAGGTCGCCTTTATTTTAAGTGATGGTAAATCCTAGCGTTTTTTGAAAAGCTAGAATTTACCATCACTTTAACATGAAACAAAGTAGAAATAAAAACAAACTACAATTGAATTGGGATAACATAAATCTGGGATATATTCAGCTAAAATTGCTGGGTGCTGTAGCAAAAAGTATTTGCAAGAATCTTGTGATGACAATTTCTACACCACAAATGACATGAAATTCTACTCATTACAAAGCACTTACCTCTTTGCACAAAAACCTCCATTTTGTCTTTGAAAGGCTGCAGATGATCCTCAGAGGAGTTTTTTATAACTACCGTTGCCTGTTTCTCACAAACTGTAAAGAGAAAAAGCCCCATCATAATTCAAGTTGATATATATCACATATAAATATGATAGCAACACTGTATTATGCTGTGAACATTGCTACATTCAATATGATTTGCCTACAATAACAGCAGCTTAAAAGTAGGTTTGTCCTATAATAAATGGTTAAAAAACAATAAGGCAAACTAGACATCCACATAACCCATTATTAGTATACACACATACTATCAGGGATAGGCACAGACAAAGGCTGTGGCAGACATTTTCCAAAGTACAGACCTTAGTGAAGGACACCAAGGTACATTTGAAATTAAAAACATTTTTATAGTGTGTGGTGTTATTATACTGATGCCGATACCACTGATCCCATAAACCAGCCCTCCTCTGGCTATACCCATGTGCCAGTGTCACTACTGTGTCATTATATAATGCTGGGTGTTATTATACTGATGCAGATACCACTGATTCTATAACCAGCCCTCCTCTGGCTATACCCATGTGCCAGTGTCACTACTGTGTCATTATATAGTGCTGGGTGTTATTATACTGATGCAGATACCACTGATCCTATAACCAGCCCTCCTCTGGCTATACCCATGTGCCAGTGTCACTACTGTGTCATTATATAGTGCTGGGTGTAATTATACTGATGCAGATACCACTGATCCTATAACCAGCCCTCCTCTGGCTATACCCATGAGCCAGTGTCACTACTGTGTCATTATATAATGCTGGGTGTTATTATACTGATGCAGATACCACTGATTCTATAACCAGCCCTCCTCTGGCTATACAGATGAGCCAGTGTCACTAATGTGTCATTATATAGTGCTTGGTGTTATTATACTGATGCAGGTACCACTAATACTATAACTAGCCCTCCTCTGCCTATACCCATGTGCCAGTGTCACGTCTGTGTCTTTGTATAGAGCTGGGTGTTATTATACAGATGCAGATACACATCCAGTATTTCATTCAGGCTTTATTTATTCCATAACTTAGCACCCAATATCACTAGCAGTCTCTTGACAAGCCACTAACTTTATTTACACTACGTATTTGTTTTTATTCCTATTATTTAATCCGAAAGAAAAGATATACTAAGGTTGTGGCGGACACTGCAAGGGCTAGTCACAGACACCAGTGTCCGTGTACGGACACCTTGCCTATCCCTGCATACTATATCATCTACAGTACATGATCAATGATGTTCATGGGCACAGACACTCATTCATACTTTGATATGTATAAACAAAGTGATATGCCTATAAATACATCATATACATGCATAGATAAAATATGCATATTTAGATATTCATGTATATTGGGAGAGTCAAGAATATACTGAACCTATGAAAGCAGGAACAAAAAATACTAAATATATTTTCACAAATCAGCAAACATAAAAATATTTGAATAGTTAAACACCAATGATTAAGTAGTTAAATATTAACAGATTGCTACATCTAGGATGAAATTTGTCAGCTCATAGCAAGTAAAGACAACGTAAACCTTGAAAGGATTTCCTGACCAGGTGCAACTCCATAAATGACTTGCTGGTTGACACAGTAACCCAGCCTAGTCACTAAGAATCACAAAAGTAGAGTAAAATAATTATCCATTAACCCTATTATCCCTCTATACTCACACTCTTTCACCCATTAACCTTTGCCCACTTACATCTTCTCTTTATCCCATATATCCTTTCACTAACAATGCTTGCACCACCCTGTATATAATGAATGGACAGGAGGTGCAGGGCAAGAGCTGTTGGCAAGAAGGTGGATTCCCCCAACAGCCATGCAGGAAAGAGATAAAAGGTTGGTTCGACCATAGGCAGTGATGTCAGGTCCTCAGGGCCAGGACAGGAAGACAGGACAGGCAAAAAGCACAATTGTTAGGGCTCAGGACCCTTAAGACTTAAGAGGTACATTCATGTAGAGAAAGAGGGCCAGTCTCAGACTTATAAATAGAGGACAGGCCAAACAAATGTTATAATTTCACCCAGTCTCAGGTACCAGCTGTGAAATGAGATCAGAAATCCAGTGTGCTGTCTGGCACGGAAATACACCTTGAATCAATTAAATATAAACACCAAGACTTCAAAAATTTGCTGACAGAAAAGACGATGAATCAATAGCCAGACAGGCTTCAGGAGGTTGGACAAAATTTTGCATCAATATTGGCAAACTGATAGAGTATCTAAAAGCTAAAATTTCAACTGTTGATAAAACGGGCACTGAATGTGCCATAAACAAATCTGAAAATGCCTGGCTGAAAACAATAAATGTGAGATCAAATAATAATTAATGTGCAAATTACTCAGAATTCACCCATCCAACGAACATCTATTAGAATGTTATTATGAACAAGTTTAAAGAGACAGAAACAGATGCCATAAAAAAATCATTTTACTTAAGATGGAATTTTAATAGATTGTGGGATATCATCGTGAACATTTAAATGATACATTGTACCTTGCCAACAGCTTAACAAAAAGCAAAACCACTAGTAGTTTAAAAATATCAAAATACCAATACCAAAATACAAATTTACCAATACACCCTCAATATTAGCCCGCTGATCCAACCACCATTTACTTCTGGACCTACCCCTGTCACCATCAGCTCTAAGCTCCACCATCTTCACAACAGCAACAAACAGCTGTCTATTCCATCATGAGCAAAAAGGAGACAAATGGTAGATATGGACATGTGCAGCAAATGGAAGAATACCGGAGACACATGTTCACAAGATAACAACCACAATAATAATCTCAGCACCCTACACAATGCCTTTCCACATCAGAACCTAATCTATGACATGAAAAGGGGCATTTGGGACATTGCAGGAATGACAATTAAGCAAGGCAAAAAAATTAGATTATCAACTAGGTTCATGGTTTTTAGAGGCTGTTACTTAAAGAGAGTTTTGTGTTTAGAAAGGGACATCCATTAAATGCAGAGGAGTCCCTTGTGTGCCAGGAAGGTTAACAACAAGGGGGTCACGCACGTGGTCCCCTGGATGTTAGAGGTGCCTGGAGTAGGTGGTAATATGGTGGCGTGATTGGATGGAAAGTGAGGTACGGGGTTACTCTTGTAGAAGGAGGCTGGTGCATTTAGGGTTGATCCAGTGAGAGGGGGATGGTGGGATTAGGTTTAATTAGGTGACAGATGTAAATGTGGTTTCCGTAAGGCTTAATGCAGTATGCACTGAGCGCAAGGACCTATGTGTTTATGGTTATTGTGGTGGTCAGGGACCTAGGCAAATCAGATAATTACCTTCCTATAGAGAGAACACTGGTCTCTAAGTAGCATACAACAGTGTCTATAACATATTTCAGCTGTAATAAATTACACCTTATGGGTGGTTATTACATCAACTCTGAATGAGAAGTAAACCTACAGACAGTTTGCTATTTGTTTATCTCCTTCCACTACTCATCAGAAAAACTAACTGATGGATAGTAAAACTCAAGATGATGATAAAGAAGTGGAAGGAGATGAACAAATAGGAAAGTGTCTAATCACTACTTTTGTTCAGCATTTTTAACAGACTGTAAAGATAGTGAGATTCTATTAAAGGATGTTACTTTAAATAAAGTGAGAAGTACTTTTCCTTTTTATAGAGGAAGAGGTTTCAAGGGCTTTATCAAAAATAAAAGTAAATAGGTATGTAGGTCCAGGTAATATTCATCCAAGGGTTCAAAGAGAACTTCGATCCATGATAGCTACTCCATTAGCTGATTTATTTAATCAGTCACTGTTAACAGGAGTTGTTCAAAAAGACTGGAAAATTGCCAATGTAGTCCCTCTTTATAAAAAGGGTAGTAGGGAAGATTCTGCTAACTATAGGCCAGTCAGTTGACCTCAATTGCAGGGAAATTAATGGAAACTCTTTTAAAGGAAAGACTTCCGTCTTACCTTTAGACAAACATCTTAGAAGACAAAGGACTGCATGATTTCACTGCTGGAAGATCATATAAGACTAATCTAATTGATTTCTTTGACCATGTAACTAAATTAATAGACCAGAGAGGAGTCGTAGATGTTGCATATCTAGACTTTATCAAAGCTTTTGACACTGGCCCACACAACAAACTTATTCACAAAATGTATTGCCTTGGAGTAGATTATAAGATTGTTAAGTGGATAGAATGCTGGCTTAGGGATAGAAGGCAAAGGGTTTCAATTAATGTGGTACATTCAAATGAGGGGTCAGTTACTAGTAATGTTCCCCATTCCCCAAGGGTCAGTTTTTGGGCCTGTTTTGTTTAACATGTTCATCAGTGATATTGGAATTGGGCTTCTGCGGAAGGTTTGCTTGATGGCAGATTTGATGTTCCAGGAGGGGTGGATCAAGTGAACAGTGATATTAAAAAACTGGAGGACTGGGTAAATAAATGGGATCTGAAACTTACCATTACCAAGAGCAAAAATATGCATATAGGATCCAAAAACCCAAAGGCCAATTATAGTCTCAAAGATACATTACTGACTGTAACTAAAGAGGAACTGGACTTGGGAATTATCATTTCAGATGATTTAAAATTTGGTACTCAATGAAGCCAGTAAGACCAGTCGAATACTTGGTTGCATTGGGAGAGGTATTAGTAGCAGATATATCAAGCATCTTATGCCACTTTACAGATCATTAATTAGACCTCATTTAGAATACTGTGTTAAGTTTGGGGACCATATCTCCAGAAGGATATAAAACTAGAACCTGTCCAAAGGAGGGCTACTAAAATGGTACACGGTCTAAAATCTAAAACATACAAAGAAAGACTCTATGACCTAAATATGTATAGTTTAGAGGATAGAAGGCAAAGAGGTGACATGAATAAAAACCTTCAAATATATAAAGGGACTTAATTAAGTGGAAGCTGAAAGCATGTTCCACAAAAAACAAAAACAAATGCCAAAGCAAGGGGTCACAATTTTAAATTAGAGGGTAGCAGATTCAAGAGAAATGTGAGGAAGCATTTTTTTACAAAATGGGTTGTGGATTCATGGAATAAACTTCCAATTGAGGTGGTAAACACAAAGAATGTGGAAGAATTAAAAAATGCCTAGAACATGCGTAAGGCTGTCCTAAGAAAACATTAGCATTTAATATGGGTAGACTGGATGGACCTTTTTGATTCTTATCTACCGTCAAATTCTATGTTTCTATTAGCATGCCCTTACAACAATAACTACTACCTAGTGTAATGCACATGCAAACAGAGTAGTGATAAGTAATACATGTATGAAAAATGTCTTTGTTATTCTGTTTGCTTCTGCTATTTTAATCTGGGCCTAAATTATTGATCAAATTTGCCATTAAACAGTCATTAATAGGGACAGAAAAGTTTAATATATAGTTTAACGCAATAAAACGTCAAGTCAAGTCTTATCAGTGTAATTTAAAGATATTTTGAAGAGAATCAATTAGTTTTGCATATTTTTTTATTACCCCATCCCTCCTCAGCCAGGTAAAATAATTTGCTCATATAATCTGACACTGTGAATTATTAGGTAGTAACTTCTGGTCATAATTTTCTTATTGACTATTTTTGGATGGCTATACTAGAATGCTAACTCAGAAAGGACAAACAGCACATTTGTAGCCTCGTTGCCCAAAATCTTGCTTAACAATTCAGGAATAAAATAGATTCTCATGTCACAGTACCTATACCTTCACCTGTTCTTACTCCTGTTGAAAAACACTGCAGCTTCACTAATACCAGATAGAATGAGATATCAAACCTCTTATCCTCTCCCGACGCTCTGTATCTGCTGCACCTCTCTGCGAGTCCCTTTACTGGCTCCCCATATACAGCAGAATTAGATTCAAAATTCTCATCCTGACCTACAAAGCCCTTACCAACGCAGCCCCCCCCCTACCTGTCCTCACTCATCAACAAATATACTCCAGCCCGCCCCCTAAGATCCAACAATGACCTGCTCCTTGCATCTTCTACCATTACCTCCTCCCATGCTAAGCTACAGGACTTCTCTTGTGCGGCACCAACCATCTGGAATGCACTTCCTAGAGCTGTCAGACTCTCCCCTAACCTTTCCTCCTTTAAAAGCTCCCTAAAGACCTTTCTGTTCATGGAAGCCTATCTCCAAATCAGTAACAAATGAGTTCCACTTGCCTAATTACTGCCCTCATCTAACTCCACACTAACATCATTCTCACCTTTGCAGTCCCCACCTCCTGTTTCTCAACCTCCTACCCATCTAGATTGTAAGTTTCCACGGGAACAGGGCCCTCAATTCCCCCTGTATATGTTTGTTAAACTTTGTCTGGTGTCTCTTTTATATTGTATTGTACTGTACTTTGTACCCATGGACAGCGCTGCATAATCTGTTGTTGCTTTATAAATAAAGAATAATAATAATGCTGAAGAGATTTCCATATTAAACATTTTCTTATCCTCCCTTCTATCCCTCAACACCATTCCTCCAAATTCCTCTATCTGCTACTCTGATTGCAACTTTTACTCATCTTTTAAATTTCTTACTCATAACTGTCACACTTCCTGATTCTTATGTACTTATGTATGTACTTATCACACCTAACTTAAAGAAGACCTCTCTTGATCAGATCTCACCTTCTATTACTCCTGCATCCTTAAAAATGTTGTTCCAAGACTATAAGAACAGGGTAAATCGGCAACTGCTAAACACATTTCTCTCATCCAATTCATTACTTGACTCCAACAGTTATGTTTCCACCTTAAAGGGACATGAAACCCAAATTTTTTCTTTCATGATTCAGATCGAGAAAATAATTTTAAACAACTTTCTAATTTACTTCTATTATCTAATTTGTTTCATTATCTTGGTGTCATTTGTTGAATGAGCAGCAATGCACTAATGGTTTCTAAGTGAACACATGGGTGAGCCAATCACAATCAATATATATATGCAACCACTAATCAACAGCTAGAACCTAGGTACTCTGCTGCTCCTGAGCTTGCCTAGATAAACCTTTCAGCAAAGGATAATAAGAGAAGGAAGCAAATTAAATAATAGAAGTAAATTGGAAAGTTGTTTAAAATTGTATTATCTATCTCAATCATGAAATAATTTTTTTTTGTTTCATGTCCTTTTAAATACTTAAGAATCAGCACTCACAATGTTTTTACTGCTTGTTAATTCGGTTTAGTGCTTTCTGCTCAGTTAGTGCAGTTGGCTTTGATAGCACAGTTAGTTACATTGTAACTAATTACATTGAAGATTTGGTTGCTAGGCTCAGCCGCACTATTGTTGTGCACTAGTTCTGGCACATCACTGCTCTGCGCGTTCAACCTTCGCTAATCAGTATAAATAGCACAACTGAGCTTTCCTCTGTGCCCTTGTATAGCTAGTCTATATCTGGGTGCACTATTCCTTGTGATCATCTTGGATTTTTACCTCTGCTTGTTTTATGGGATATCCCTCTGCTTGTTGATTTGGAACTGTGTTTGCCAGTGTGTTACTGGACCTTTGCTTTCCTCTGACAATTCTTCATCCTGACAAATCTTTACTGCCACTGCTCGTACGTTATCAAACCTCTGCCTGGCCTAGTTTAGTTTACTCTTCTGCTTGCTGAATTTGTACTGCCTCAGTCCTGTGTATTACAGGACCCTGCTTGTCTACGACACCAAAATCTCTCTCTCTTTTCCACTGACACCCTTACTAGGGATGGGCGAATGTTTCTAAAATTTTTAAATTTAAAACAAATTTTGATACATTTGTTTGTTCAAATTGAATTTTGAATGTTTATATAACATTCTAACATTCTATTTTCGAATTTTATTTTAAAATTTTTCAATAACATTCGAAAATATTTATTCGAATAATAGAATGTTTCGCTATGTATTTTATCAGATTCAAATTTGAAATGTAATCGAATTTGAAATAGTATTTCTAGTCTACAACTGTATTTTGTAAATGTAATATTCAAATTAAAAATAGTATTTCTAGTCAACAACTGTGTTTTATAAATGTAACTAGTCCTAAAGCCCGTGTACACGGGCCAATTTTTTAGGTACCGCGGTTCCAACCCTTGCTCCCTCTCTCTCCCCCCTTCTCTTTTGCGCTCTCTCCCCCTTCTCTTTCTCTCTCTCTCTCCCCCTTATTTTGCACTCTCCCCCTTCTCTTTTTCTCTCTCTCTCCCCCTTCTCTTTTTCTCTCTCTCTCCCCCTTCTCCCCCCTCTCTCCCCCTTCTCTCTCCCCCTCTCCTTTCTCTCTCCCCCCTTCTCTCTCCCCCTTCTCCCCCTCTCTCTCTCTCCCCCTTCTCCCCCTCTCTCTCTCCCCCTTCTCCCCCTCTCTCTCTCCCCCTTCTCCCCCTCTCTCTCTCCCCCTTCTCCCCCTCTCTCTCTCCCCCTCTCTCTCTCCCCCTTCTCTCTCTCCCCCTCTCTCCCCCTTCTCTCTCTCCCCCTTCTCCCCCTCTCTCTCTCTCTCTCTCTCCCCCTTCTCTCTCTCTCCCCCTCTCTCTCTCTCTCTCTCTCTCTCTCTCCCTTCTCCCCCTCTCTCTCTCCCCCTTCTCTTCCTCTCTCTCTCTCCCCCTTCTCTCTCTCTCTCTCTCTCTCTCTCTCCCCCTCTCTCTCTCTCCCCCTCTCTCTCTCCCCCTTCTCTCTCTCTCTCTCTCTCTCCCCCTTCTCTCTCTCTCTCTCTCTCTCTCTCTCTCCACCCTTCTCCCCCCCTCTCTCTCTCCCCCTCCTCTTTTTCTCTGTCTCTTCCCCTTCTCTCTCTCCCCCTTCTCTCTCCCCCTTATTTTGCACTCTCCCCCTTCTCTTTTTCTCTCTCTCTCTCCCCCTTCTCCCCCTCTCTCTCCCCCTTCTCTCTCTCTCTCTCTCCCCCCTTCTCTCTCTCTCTCTCTCTCTCTCTCCACCCTTCTCTCTCCCCCTTATTTTGCACTCTCCCCCTTCTCTTTTTCTCTCTCCCCCTTCTCCCCCTCTCTCTCTCTCCCCCCTTCTCTCTCTCTCTCCCCCTTATTTTGCTCTCTCTCCCCTTCTCTCTCTCTCTCTCCCCCCCCCTCTCTCTCTCTCCCCCCTTCTCCCCCTCCCCCTTCTCTCTCTCCCCCTTCTCTCTCCCCCTTCTCTTTTTCTTTCTCTCTCATTTACCACTATTCACTCCCCATCTCACACTGACTACTGTAAACTGATACTTAATTTCAACTCCCATTTCTCCCCTCATTTTTCCATCTCAAAGTTTAACTTCACCCATAATTCTCTGGAAATCCCTACTCTGCAGTGGCTTCAAAGGCTCAGTAGCACCACCGTTGAAGTGCAAAGAGCTCCATATATTAAGCATGCTATTTCTTAACCATCATTGTTATCCTCCTAATTAGCCCCCCAAATATTAATTTTTAGAAGCCTCACTGCTACACTGACTCCCCATATGCTACTAAATCAAATTCAGAATTCTTACACTAATCTAAAACACCCACCAATATTTCACCCAACTTTCAAGTGTTTTTAGAAAAGTCACCTGTTGTGAGAAGTGTATCACCAGCCCTCCTAAAAGTTCCTCACCCCACTAATATAAACTGACACCTCATATTATCGAGTTTTTTTAAATCCAAGTCTGTGTAACTAAAACATCAACACAGTGCTTAATGCAACTGTCCTTGTATGTACATAATTCCTTAATTTACAGCTCAATATGCTATCCTTCAAAAAAATAAATAAAAAAAAACAGACAAAATATGTGTAGAGCTGTTAATGCTTAAGCCTTTGATCTCTTTGCCTCTAAGATATTTTGCAAAAGCATGAACAGGGAGATTTAAATGTTTATTTAATGTCCTAGCATTAAATAGCATCAGTCTGATCTTAGCCAAAGAGCTCACTTCCACAAGCCCTATTACTTATTCAAATTCTTTTCTTGGAGCTGTTAAACTGCTGTTGTACAAGCAAATGCAAACATATTACAGTTACAAAACAAAAAAAAAGTCTATATAGTTAAACACATGGCCATGGAGATGACAGCAAGGAATTCTTGCATGTTTGAAGTGAATTTCCCACAGGCTTATTGTGTGTGCTACAATCTTGGCAAAGCCAATTCTAGAATTGATATACACATCATATATTTACCAAGCATCTTCACAGTTTATATTATTGTTATCACTCCTTATTGTCACTGTTTTCCTGCAACATTATTTTTGGAACTTTGAAGCCTCCAACTCTCAGATCTATTTAACCCCCTTTCTATAAGATGAGAATTAATATGTATTGACCCTCAAGTTGTCAAGATCCCCAGCCCAAATAAACCCACAAATAAAAACACACAGACACTTTATTGGAATTAAATCTGGCCACAGCATGCTTATTAAACAAAAATTAGCAACATGTAAAAACTTATTTTAAAACCACCATAATTGTCAAGTTCTTATCAACCCAGTTGTGCTAGGCCAACTTCCTAACAAAACCTCTTTTTAGACCTTGCCTTTACCCAATATTCACCTAAACATAGCAAGTCTCTTTACTAAGTCCATAGTTATCTATATTAAAACCCTTACACCAAGAGACCCTGTGGCCAAGGAGCAACTTGCACTACTCTTCCACCCAATGGGGAGGCTACTCAATACCACCAATGGCCTAAAGGGAGGCTGAAATTCCTATCAAAAGCCCCCTCCCAATACTTCTGTGTCCAGGGGCCCCACTATGGGCTAGATTACAAGTGGCGTGGTACTTTTTATCACGGGACACGATACGCAATATCGCAACTACGTTAACTAACGTACATATTTCAAGTTGAAAGTAAATGTTTGCGCTTGAGCACAAACAGAAATTGTGCTCAAAGTATAAGTGCGATTGAAGACCGAGCGTATAGTGTTAAAAAAAGTTCACAAAACACATCACAAACACATTAAAATAAACTATTACATATATATATATATATATATATATATATATATATATATATATATATATATATATATACACACTTTCTGATAAAAACAAATATCATATGTATATATATATATATATATATATATATACACATACACAGTATCCTACAAAAGTGAGTACACCTCTCACATTTTTGTAAATATTTTATTATATCTTTTCATGTGACAACACTGAAAAAACAGACAAAAAATTTCCGCACCAAAAATGACGCAATAAATAACAGCATTTTGCGCACCCTTGCGAGCCAAGATTTGCCTGTGAAATTCAAGAAAAAAAAACAAGTCAAATTGGAAAAACTAAACCCCAGGTAAGATTTTTTTTTCTTAAATAAATTCATAAAACATTATTCTCATACTGAAACTGTTAGACTGCAAAGGGAAATACACATAGACCTGACTCATGGCAAATATAAGTAAATACATATATTTAAAACTTTATATTAATATATAAAGCGCCAAACATAGCTGAGAGTGTCTTAAATAATGATACATACTTACCGAAGACACCCATCCACATATAGCAGACAGTCAAACCAGTACTGAAAACTATCAGCAGAGGTAATGGTATAAGAGTATATCGTCGATAGAAGAGGTAGAAGAAGAATCCCTACGACCGATAACAGAGAACCCTTGAACAGATTTCCCATGAGTGAAACCATAAAAATCAACAGGCAATACTCTCTTCACGCCCCTCTGACAAACACTGTACTTCAGAATGCTTCACTGTACTTCAGAATGCTTAGAAGCGCTTACCATAGAAGAAATCATAAAAATTAAGCACAAACTTACTTCACCACCTCCATAGGAGGCAAAGTTTGTAAAGCTGAAGTATGTGTGTGGTGGGAGGTGAATTTATAGGCACTTTGAGGTTTGTGAAACTTTGCCCCCTCCAGTTAGGAATGTATATCCCATACGTCACTAGCTCATGGACTCTTGCCATTTACATGAAAGAAAAAGAATGGTTGCTATACATAAAGATGACCTAGACTATAAGAAGATTGCCAAGACCCTGAAACTGAGCTGCAGCACAGTGGGCTAGACCATACAGTGGTTTCACAGGACAGGTTCCACTCAGAACAGGCCTCGCCATGGTCGACCAAAGAAGTTGAGTGCACGTGCTCAGCGTCATATCCAAAGGGTATCCAAGAGTGCTGCCAGTATTGCTGCAGAGGTTGAAGGGGTGGGGGTCAGCTTGTCAGTGCTCAGAGCATATGCTGCACACTGCATCAAATTGGTCTGCATGGCTGTCGTCCCAGAAGGAAGCCTCTTCTAAAGATGATGCACAAGAAAGTCCGCAAACAGTTTGCTGAAGACAAGCAGACTAAGGACATGGATTACTGGAACCATGCCCTGTGGTCCAATGAGACCAAGATACATTTATTTGGTTCAGTTGGTGTCAAGCGTGTGTGGCGGCAACCAGATGAGGAGTACAACGACAAGTGTTTCTTGCCTACAGTCAAGCATGGTGGTTGGAGTGTCATGGTCTGGGCCTGCATGAGTGCTTCCAGCACTGGGGAGCTACAGTTCATTGAGGGAACCATGAATGCCAACATGTACTGTGACATACTGAAGCAGAAGATGATGTCCTCCCCTCGGAGACTGGGCCGCAGGGCAGTATTCCAACATGATAACGACCCCAAACACACCTCTAAGACGTCCACTGCCTTGCTAAAGAAGCTGAGGGTAGAGGTCATGGACTGGCCAAACATGTCTCCAGACCTAAACCCTATTGAGCATCTGTGGGGCATCCTCAAACGGAAGGTGGGGGAGTGCAAGGTCTCTAACATCTGCTCTGTGATGTCGTCATTGAGGAGTGGAAGAGGACTCCAATGGCAACCTGTGAAGCTCTGGTGAACTCCATGCCCAAGAGGGTCAGTGCTGGAAAATAATGGTGGCCACACAAAATATTGACACTTTGGACCCAATCTGGACATTTCCACTTAGGGGTGTACTCACTTTTGTTGCCAACGGTTTAGACATTAATGACTGTGTGTTGAGCTATTTTGAGGGGACAGCAAATTTTCACTGTTATACAGGCTGTACACTCAATACTTTACATTGTAGCAAAGTATAATTTCTTCAGTGTTGTCACATGAAAGGATATAATAAAATATTTACAAAAATGTGAGGGGTGTACTCACTTTTGTTGGATACTGTGTATATATATATATATATATATATATATATATATATATACAGTGCTTTTTTCTAAAAGAAAAGGTGCCAGTACTCATTGATTTTTGATTGATATATTCTGCACAGTAACTTTGAGAAAAACAAAGGGAGAAGATTATTTACAATGCTTAATGCATTTTGCAGCCCCCTCTTGTAAAAACCAGGCTAATTATATATATGTATGTATGTTACACCTTTTGGGTACATTACCCCTTCTCAACTAAATAAGGGAATACATGACTCTTTTTACTTTCAAAGGCCTAGATTTAGAGTTTTGTCGGTAACGACCCGCGTAGCTAACGCCGGCTTTTTTCTGGCCGCACCATAAAAATAACTCTGGTATTGAGAGTCCACAAAAAGGCTGCGTTAGGCTCCAAAAAAGGAGCGTAGAGCATTTTTAACGCAGCTTCAACTCTCGATACAAGAGTTGCTTACGCAAGCGGCCAGCCTCAAAAACGTGCTCGTGCACGATTCCCCCATAGGAAACAATGGGGCTGTTTGAGCTGAAAAAAAACCTAACACCTGCAAAAAAGCCGCGTTCAGCTCCTAACGCAGCCCCATTGTTTGCTATGGGGAAACACTTCCTACGTCTGCACCTAACACCCTAACATGTACCCCGAGTCTAAACACCCCTAGCCTTACACTTATTAACCCCTAATCTGCCGCCCCCGCTATCGCTGACCCCTGCATATTATTTTTAACCCCTAATCTGCCGCTCCGTAAACCGCCGCAACTTACATTATCCTTATGTACCCCTAATCTGCTGCCCCTAACACCGCCAACCCCTATATTATATTTATTAACCCCTAATCTGCCCCCCTCAACATCGCCTCCACCTGCCTACACTTATTAACCCCTAATCTGCCGAGCGGACCTGAGCGCTACTATAATAAAGTTATTAACCCCTAATCCGCATCACTAACCCTATAATAAATAGTATTAACCCCTAATCTGCCCTCCCTAACATCGCTGACACCTAACTTCAAACATTAACCCCTAATCTGCCGACCGGAGCTCACCGCTACTATAATAAATGTATTAACCCCTAAAGCTAAGTCTAACCCTAACACTAACACCCCCCTAAATTAAATATAATTTTAATCTAACGAAATTAATTAACTCTTATTAAATAAATTATTCCTATTTAAAGCTAAATACTTACCTGTAAAATAAATCCTAATATAGCTACAATATAAATTATAATTACATTGTAGCTATTTTAGGATTAATATTTATTTTACAGGCAACTCTGTAATTATTTTAACCAGGTACAATAGCTATTAAATAGTTAAGAACTATTTAATAGTTACCTAGTTAAAATAATAACAAAATTACCTGTAAAATAAATCCTAACCTAAGTTACAATTAAACCTAACACTACACTATCAATAAATTAATTAAATAAAATACCTATAATTATCTTCAATTAAACCTACCACTACACTATCAATAAATAAATAATATACAATACCAACAAATAACTACAATGAAATAAACTATCTAAAGTACAAAAAATAAAAAAGAACTAAGTTACAAAAAATAAAAAAATATTTACAAACATAAGAAAAATATTACAACAATTTTAAACTAATTACACCTACTCTAAGCCCCCTAATAAAATAACAAAGACCCCAAAAATAACAAAATGCCCTACCCTATTCTAAATTACTACATTTCAAAGCTCTTTTACCTTACCAGCCCTGTACAGGGCCCTTTGCGGGGCATGCCCCAAGAAATTCAGCTCTTTTGCCTGCAAAAAAAAACATACAATACCCCCCCCAACATTACAACCCACCACCCACATACCCCTAATCTAACCCAAACCCCCCTTAAATAAACCTAACACTAAACCCCTGAAGATCTTCCTACCTTGTCTTCACCCTACCAGGTTCACCGATCCGTCCTGAAGAGCTCCTCCGATGTCCTGATCCAAGCCCAAGCGGGGGGGCTGAAGAGGTCCATGATCCGGCTGAAGTCTTCATCCAAGCGGGAGCTGAAGAGGTCCATGATCCGGATGAAGTCTTCTATCAACGGCATCTTCAATCTTCTTTCTTCCGGATCCATCTTGCAGACCTCCGACGCGGAACATCCTCTTCTCCCGACGCCTACTAGCCGAATGACGGTTCCTTTAAGGGACGTCATCCAAGATGGCGTCCCTCGAATTCCGATTGGCTGATAGGATTCTATCAGCCAATCGGAATTAAGGTAGGAATATTCTGATTGGCTGATGGAATCAGCCAATCAGAATCAAGTTCAATCCAATTGGCTGATTCGATCAGCCAATCAGATTGAGCTTGCATTCTATTGGCTGTTCCGATCAGCCAATAGAATGCGAGCTCAATCTGATTGGCTGATTGGATCAGCCAATCGGAATATTCCTACCTTAATTCCGATTGGCTGATAGAATCCTATCAGCCAATCGGAATTCGAGGGACGCCATCTTGGATGACGTCCCTTAAAGGAACCGTCATTCGTCGGGAAGTCGTCGGAAGAAGAAGATGTTCCGCGTCGGAGGTCTGCAAGATGGATCCGGAAGAAAGAAGATTGAAGATGCCGTTGATAGAAGACTTCATCCGGATCATGGACCTCTTCAGCTCCCGCTTGGATGAAGACTTCAGCCGGATCATGGACCTCTTCAGCCCCCACGCTTGGGCTTGGATCAGGACATCGGAGGAGCTCTTCAGGACGGATCGGTGAACCTGGTAGGGTGAAGACAAGGTAGGAAGATCTTCAGGGGCTTAGTGTTAGGTTTATTTAAGGGGGGTTTGGGTTAGATTAGGGGTATGTGGGTGGTGGGTTGTAATGTTGGGGGGGGTATTGTATGTTTTTTTTTACAGGCAAAAGAGCTGAATTTCTTGGGGCATGCCCCGCAAACGGCCCTGTTCAGGGCTGGTAAGGTAAAAGAGCTTTGAAATGTAGTAATTTAGAATAGGGTAGGGCATTTTGTTATTTTGGGGGTCTTTGTTATTTTATTAGGGGGCTTAGAGTAGGTGTAATTAGTTTAAAATTGTTGTAATATTTTTCTTATGTTTGTAAATATTTTTTTATTTTTGTAACTTAGTTCTTTTTTATTTTTTGTACTTTAGTTTATTTCATTGTAGTTATTTGTAGGTATTGTATTTAATTTATTTATTGATAGTGTAGTGGTAGGTTTAATTGTAGATAATTATAGGTATTTTATTTAATTAATTTATTGATAGTGTAGTGTTAGGTTTAATTGTAACTTAGGTTAGGATTTATTTTACAGGTAAATTTGTAATTATTTTAACTATTTTAGCTATTAAATAGTTCTTAACTATTAAATAGCTATTGTACCTGGTTAAAATAATTACAAAGTTGCCTGTAAAATAAATATTAATCCTAAAATAGCTACAATGTAATTATTCGTTATATTGTAGCTATATTAGGGTTTATTTTACAGGTAAGTATTTAGCTTTAAATAGGAATAATTTATTTAATAAGAGTTAATTAATTTCGTTAGATTAAAATTATATTTAACTTAGGGGGGTGTTAGTGTTAGGGTTAGACTTAGCTTTAGGGGTTAATACATTTATTAGAATAGCGGTGAGCTCCGGTCGGCAGATTAGGGGTTAATAATTGAAGTTAGGTGTTGGCGATGTTAGGGAGGGCAGATTAGGGGTTAATACTATTTATTATAGGGTTAGTGAGGCGGATTAGGGGTTAATAACTTTATTATAGTAGCGGTGCGGTCCGCTCGGCAGATTAGGGGTTAATAAGTGTAGGCAGGTGGAGGCGACGTTGTGGGGGGCAGATTAGGGGTTAATAAATATACAGGGGTCGGCGGTGTTAGGGGCAGCAGATTAGGGGTACATAAGTATAACGTAGGTGGCGGTCGGCAGATTAGGGGTTAAAAAAATTTAATCGAGTGGCGGCGATGTGGGGGGGCCTCAGTTTAGGGGTACATAGGTAGTTTATGGGTGTTAGTGTACTTTAGAGTACAGTAGTTAAGAGCTTTATGAACCGGCGTTAGCCCAGAAAGCTCTTAACTACTGACTTTTTTCCTGCGGCTGGAGTTTTGTCGTTAGATGTCTAACGCTCACTTCAGACACGACTCTAAATACCGGAGTTAGAAAGATCCCATTGAAAAGATAGGATACGCAATTGACGTAAGGGGATCTGCGGTATGGAAAAGTCGCGGCTGAAAAGTGAGCGTTAGACCCTATTTTGAGTGACTCCAAATACCGGAGTTAGCCTAAAACCAGCGTTAGGAGCCTCTAACGCTGGTTTTCACGGCTAACGCCAAACTCCAAATCTAGCCGAAAGTGTATAGTTTATTGCTCTCAAAGCAACTACTCCAAAATTCCATGTGATTCAGCTGTGTACTACCTACCTATTGGTATCTGTTGTTAGATATGCTTGTATGATTTGAGGCATATGCACTGAACCTGTAAACATACTAGGTAAAAGTTTTAAGGTCAGGGATAGGGGAATGTTTGGAGCACAGGCTAAATATAATGAATGCTGTTTACATTTGTTTGTTTAAATTAATGTAAAATATTTGATGTACTTTCAATATTCACTTTTGGGGAAAAAAAAGTTCAGTTTCCAGTTATTAAATACATTTGAGTATTCTGATGTTACTATTCAAAAGTCTAACTGAATTAATATTAAAAAATAATATCAAAAAGTTATATCTGGATATTCAAATGTTATGTTTGATATCAGAGTGATGAGCTTTTGTTCTATAAAAACATGTCAGAACAATTATTTATTCTACCATTTAGCAGCAAACCATACCTTCCAGGTCTTTTCTGAGCTTTCGCAGTTCTTTTTCAACGTCCTCAAACTTCACTTGGGAAGCTTGAAAGAGATCCTGAGGTTCAGGGAGTGGAAAAATGCTTTTCTCTGTCCCACCATTCTGCCAATAAATCAGAGAAAGAAAGTGAATATTCTTCAGGATAAGCAACCATATAGAAAACTGGATAGCCCATAGCAAAGGGCTAGGGTTATACTGGCGTAATTAAACAAATTAAAGGGACTCACTAATATAAATACTCCATATCTGAACCCCTAAGGACAGATGTTTTTAAGAGTTTCCGCTCTTAAATGAAAGAGGGCATTTTAGCATTTATGCTCAGTATTGGTTTCAGCATAATTATCTGCGTTCTTGTTATGTGCACCCATACATGTTATACACATATTTATTTATTTTTCTTGTGATACCCTATATGAATATATAAAGTAACAATAAATCATAATAAAATGTAATACTGAAAAATGAGGTAAAAATAATAAAACATTTTTTTGCAGCTTTCTTTCTACAAAATTAGTTTAGGTATAGAAAAATATCTCCAAATAAATTAATTATCTTGTCACAATTTTAGGAAGACCCCATATGTCTAGGTTTATAGAGTAATTTATAGCAAATATAGGTCACATACTAAAACACTAAAATTTGCAATGCTTGGACTGTAAGCTAAATAGCGGTTACCCAATTCAAAACTGCTACACAAAAGTATATATTTGTAGAATTTAGACACCCCAGATTATTTATCTAGAGGTATTTTGTCACTTTATGTTTAAAGGGACAGTAAACCTAAAAAATAATGTTATATAATTCTGCACATAGTGCAGAATTATATAACATTATTTTAGTGCTATAGTTATTAAACCTTTTTTCCCTTTGAATTTTTTAAAAATATACCCGTTTTACAGACCTGCTCTCTGCTGAGCGGGTCTGTTTTTTTTACACAGCGCATCGGGCCAGCTGTATAGTCACAGCCCGGCCCGACCGCGCCATAACATTAAGTGCAGCGCGCTCCCGCTGTCAGACAGAGCAGGAGCGAGCTGCACTTAATGTTATGGCGCGGTCGGCCGGGCTGTGACTATACAGCTGGCCCGATGCTCTGTGTAAAAAAAACAGACCCGCTCAGCAGAGAGCAGAGAGCGGGTCTGTAAAACGGGTATATTTTAAAAAAATTCAAAGGGAAAAAAAGGTTTAATAACTATAGCACTAAAATAATGTTATATAATTCTGCACTATATTTTTTAGGTTTACTGACACTTTAATCCTTTTATTACCAAGGGCAGAAAATAAAATGTAGGGGTAAAAAACATACAAAAAAACCCCACTTTAAATAAAACAAAATTATAAAAATTAAACTTTATTAAAATAAAATCTATTAAACTAATATAAATATACCTTATTGAAATAAATGTAACACATTTTTTTACTGTACAAGTTCATTGGAAGAGAAGGGGATGGGCCAAACAAAGACTTTTTACATGTGGTTACTGTGGCTGACTGTCACAGTGATCACATGACCATGGGTCACTTTTTTAGCATCACTGAACTGCCTCATTCCTGAGACATCCAGTGTTGCCCATCGAGCCTGATACCAGCATGCATTGTAGCATGCTAGTATCTAGGCTCTATTTTCAGTATAGATAATTAGAACAAATAAGAGGTTGGCATTAGAAAGCTTATTCTTTTCCCAGTTTAAAATATTTAATACACATTAAAGTTGTACATACAATTAGTAAAAAATAGATGCATCCATATATTCAGTGAACATAATATGACTTATAAAACATGGTATCGATATCGTACCCAAAGTCCATAAAAACACAAAGTAACTCCTTGATGAATTATATACAGTATTTGTTTCATTTCTGTAACAAGCTTTGGTGGTATCCCAATAATACTTATACAGAACACTGTTCTTAGACTCACTGTTACAGTGTAGCGAATAACTGTTATCCTCTGTCACGGTTTCTTCAATCACATGATACTGGCGGACCAATCACAGGTTGGATTCACCAGCCAATGGAAATTGTTGATCCAAATTTAAATTCTTAGTAATTATATTGTATCAGAACAATTTGCATAAGTAGAATTTAAAGTATGTATCTCAATTGTCAGGGTTTTTCCCTGTTGTGTTTCCCATGTGCCTGCCATTTTACTCACCTCTCTTCCTGACTTGGTGCATTGTGGGGGATGCTGCTCACTTCCTGCACTTCCTTTATGGCCAGACTGTTGTGCATCATCCATGTGAGACAGGATGCAGTCTCAGAATTGTGATGTCATCACTTATTATTTAAAGGGCCTCTGTTCAGTATGCTTTGCCTTTGCGTTGTCTGAGACCTGTTTGTGAGAGTTCCTGTGTATTACCTGGCTGCCTGACGTCCTTCCTGGTTCCTGATCCCTGGCTTGTTCCTGACTCTGCTGTTCTCCTTGTTCCTGATTCCGGCTCGTCTGACTACTCGCTTTGGCTCCTGGCTCGGCTTGTCTGACTAGCAGCTCTGGTTTTGACTCCTGGCTTGTTATTTGACTTGTGGACATTTTATAATTTTTTGCTATTAATAAAGGTGTGATTATTTTTGCACTTCTCGTCTCAGTCTGATTCCTGGCACCCTGACATCAGTGCAGAAATATATTACTTTTTGCTAGTAGCAAGTATCTGGGACTTTTCAGACTCCGTGTAATCTTGTCAGTGTAAACACAAACTCAGGAAAGCAATATAATCGCTAGATACGTAACTTATGTATGCAGGTTTGTTTTCTTTTTATGGCTTACTCGGGAAACAGTTGAAAGGGTTTTTAGTGTCCCTTATACCACCCAGCCTTACTTCGCAGGTGTTTCGCAGGTGTTTTTACAACACTGTATGAATCCTTCAGCAGCTTCTACGTGTTTCAGCCCTCAGGCCTTTATCAAGATCTATTTTCAGTATACAATCACTGTGACTGGCAGTCAGCGTGATTGTATACACAGTAACACCCATATTTGACTGTTACTGTACTGTTACTGGATGCATGCATGTGAGCCTATCCAGCAACAGCATGAAATACATACTGATCACAACAAGCATCTCATTAATTGGAGGCACCCCGATCCTGATCACTGACAGCCCCATGCTATCACAGGGAAACCATATTCCTAAAATCGCTAGCCTAGGGGGTCCTCCATTACGCTATTTCTGCAATGCCTCACTCATTAAAGGGACATGAACCCCAATTTTTTTAATTCATGATTTAGATAGATAATTCAATTTTAAATAACTTTCCATTTTACTTCTAATCAAATGTGCTTTATTCTCTTGGTATTATTTACTGAAAAGCATATCTAGATAAGCTCTGGAGCTTGAAGCTAGTTGCTGATTGGTGGCTGAACTTGTATATACATTTGCATTGGCTTACAAATGTGTTCAGCTAACTTCCAGAAAGTCATTGCTGCTTCTTCAATAAAAGATGGCAAGAGAAAGAAGCAAAATTGATAACAGAAGTAAATTGAAAATCAGTTTAAAAATGTATAATCTATCTGAATCATGAAAGCAATTTTTTGGGTTTCATGTCCCTTTAAGCACAGTCTCTCTCACTATAGTCTAGACCGTCTTTCTCACAGCCCAGGACACAGCCGACATAAAGGGTTGAGCAATATCAGGACCAATTCTTCAGGTATAACAAAAATATTATTAAAACTTAACTTTTACTACTATGATAAAAACTATAATACATCCTAAAAAAAAGAGATGATTAAAACAATGGAAACCCAAATATTCTCAGTCCACAACCAGACCATGTATCACATATAATTACTGAATACCATTTTCCAATGTTAAATGCATTACTATTTCCCTGTATGTATACCCATGAGGAGAGGATCCCTACAGAATTCCCACTAAAGCTGTGTAGGCAAAACGTGTGTAAGACATTGTGTCAGATGTTAGCCATACCCATATACCTGATGTTAGGAATGCTCCTATATATATTTTTTTAATTTTATTTATAGCAGGTGGTGTAAAAATTGGTTAAGATTTTCACTCCATTGTATATCTTTAAATATAGTGGTAAGCCCTATTGAGATTCCCAGCTTATTGGGAATTCTATTATGAGTCATTTTGTAGGGAACCTCTCCCCATGGGTAAAAACTGCAGTTAAATATTAATGTGTTTAATATTACAAAATGTCCTTCTGTATATTATGTGATATGTAGCTTGATTATGGAACAAAAATATTTGGGTTTCCATTGTTTTTATTCAATTTTGATTTATTATAGTTTTTAGTCATAGCAGTAAAAGTTAAGCTTTAATAATATTTTTGTTTTCCAAGAAGTGTTGGTCTTGATATTAATTAATATATGGAGCATAAAGTAGTGGCTCCAATCATTCTACTTTTTTCTTTTTCTTTAAAAAGTGTTTGGCACTCCTTACAATTATATTGATAGGTTGGTTAAGAAATAGTTATTTATTGTGGGTAACATACAATAAGGGATTTTGTCAACGAAACTAAATGAAATGTGGCCATAATGAAACAATCATGTCTATGAGTAAGGCTGCTTTTGCCGAAACGCGTTAGACACCTTCTTGCTGAGAAAACTTTGATTTTATGTGGAATGTACACTGTCTAAAATAAAGGATTACGTTTTACCTTAGCGCCTGGAGGTTTGCCGGAGTATTCTTGTACTTTATAATGAAACAATGTATAAAGTATTTGGACTTACCGGGTCAACATGTCGTATGTAATACCGGGCAGCATAATCCATAAGACTGATTCCATTATCCTGGGAAACAACAGAGTTATTAAAGCTATAGAAACATTGTATATAATCACACAAAACCATATGGAATAAGATTGCTGTCAAAAAGGCAAGCGTGCGTGATTCTTTATCATTGTACATAAATAGTGACATAAAAATACAAATCTAAATTTTCAAATACAATTTTTTTTTAATACAATTTTTTTTTAGAATACAAATTGTTAATTACAAATACAATTCAGTTTTTTTGGAAATGCAATTTTGTTTTTTGGAAGTACAATCTTCTTTTTTGGAATGACACTTTGTGTTTTGGAAATACAATACTATTTTTTCCTTTGGAAGTACTTTTTTTTAAATTACACTTCTAGCATGTGTCAAAACACTGTCAAAAATAAATTATAGCTCCCATTTTGCTAAAGAACTTGTGATGTCACAGCATTTATTTCAGTAGTTTGCGTGGGGACTATCAAAATTAATATTCCTTAGTATATTATTATTATAAAACAAGGCAGAATAAGCACTTTGGGTATGTGAAAGCATGTTGTATGGTAAAACAAAAAATATACTCTGAAAGAAAACCACATGCTAACAGTTTTTGCTGCTACCATGACAACTGTAATTAAAATATAAAAATAAGTATTCCTCTGTATAGTGTTGTATGATGCAAATGAGAATAATCACTTTAGGCATGTTAAACCATGTTGTATTTTGCATTATAAATGTTAAAAAAAAGTTTATCTGAGATGTTGATGTGCTGGGATTGTCAGCCATTTATGCACATTTAATTGAAAGCAAAAGAGCAGTTTACTTCCCAGGCAAACTACTGAACTTAATGCTGTGACATCACAGTCCTTTAGCAAAATATGAACTAGAATTTATTTTGACAGTGTTTTGACACATCTAAAATAATTTGTATTGTATTTCCAAAAAACAAAAGTGCAATTCCAAAAAAGAAGATCGTACTTCCAAAAAACAAAATTGTATTTCCAAAAAAAAAAAAGAATTTTATTAGTAATTAACGATTTGTATTCTAAAAAATAAATAAATTGTATTTTCTAAAAAAAAAAATTGTATTTGAAAATTTAGATTTGTATTTGTTTGTCACAATTTATGTACAATTATAAAGAATCACACAGGCTTGCCTTTTTGACAGCAATCCTATTCCATAAAACCTTACACAAAGATATACACACACAGACACACATAGCTTTGTGAAAGATCTATGACTAAGGCGGCTTTCAGCCGAAACGTGTAAAACCTAGTCTCCCAATGTTGTGTGTTTTTATTGTGCAACTGCTACCATGATGGTTTTGTGCGCTGAATAAAGTGGATCACTTTTCTTTATCCGTGCCTCCCTTCTTTTGATTTGTTTGTGAAAACATTCACCAATTCATTTTCTTCAAATACCAGCATAAAAATCTTGTCAGATTGTTTGATAAGAAATGTCTGAAATAATGTGATTGCTTAAAAGAAAGTTTGAAGTTTGTTTATGAGTTTAAAGAGATACTATAGACTGTTGTTTTTATTTGTTTGTTTTTTTGTGTGTGTTAATACAGAAAACTTGGGGGAATGGAAAGCTTTGCATATAATTGTCAGAGATCAGTAAATAGCGGCAGATAAGAAATTAATCTTTTTTTCTGTCTATACCCTTGTGCAGATTAACAGCTTTTCACCCTTGCTTAATAACCATGATTTTTTTTCAGTACATATATGTCCCTTACAAAACAAAAAAAAATAAAAACAAAAAAAAACAAACAGGCAACCATATAATGAAAAAATACATACACTTAGACATGAGGATTCAAAACAGTATAAACACACAAAAAAATAATAATTCTGTAGATGCCGAAATCTAGAATTTTAAAATCCAAACTTATTTTGAAATCCAAAATTTTTAAATTAATATTTTTTTAAAAATAAATAATATTATCAAAAATTTATATTTTTCCCCTTCTGTAAGTCACAGTGCTCTGCAACGTAAATAATAGTCTATATTTATTTAAAACAGTAAATATTACCATTCTTAATACAGTATTGTACTATCTTTCTGGTGGTAATATCTATACAAAAGTATTACAAATGATTTAAAACTACATTTAGGTTGCATGTATAAGCTGTATTATGACATGTAAATATTGTAGAAATAACATAAGATATTGTTGTTTACACTTGGTCACATCCCCTCTCCAAACTGTCCCATTTTATAAATGCAAATATTCCAAAATACAATTTATTCCGAAATCCAAACCTTTTGCCGATCCCAAGCAGTTTCGATAAAGGGATTTCTATCTGTACTAACAATTTAATATTCATTACATATCTTTTTAATTTTAAAGAAAAACAAAATGTATTCTTACCTGATATTTTTTTTTTCTGTCTTGGTAGAGAGAGTCCACATAATCTTATTCTTACAAATGGGAATTAAATCACCTGACCACCAGGTGGAGCAAACAAGCCCCAACCAGAGCAGTCAACTATCCCTCCTACTTCACCTTCCCTCTCCCAGTAGTTCATATATGAGGATAGGGAACAGCAAGTGAGATAAAAGGTGCAAACTGGAACTGCCGCCAACAGAAAACCAGGGCGGGTTTGTGGACACTCACTACCAAGAAAGTAAAGAATTTATCAGGTAAGAATACATTTTGTTTTCTCCATGAAATCCTATTCTTACAAATGGGAATCTATACCCAAGCTGTGGAGTCCACAAATAAAAGGGGCAAGATAAATAGGCAAAGCAGTTACTTAGTTACAAGGCATCACTGCCTGAAGAACCTTTCTACCAAAAGATGCCTTTGCAGAGGCAAAAACATTAAACTGGTAACATTTAGTGAACATATGAAGTGATGACCAGGTAGCAGCTTTGCAGATCTGTTCTACCAAACCCTCATTCTTGAAGACCCAAGACGTAGATACTGAACGAGTAGAATGGGAAGAGATATTTGCCACTGAATCTATAATCACTCCCAGAAAACTCACTCTTTTCTGAGGTTAGAGAATTATTTTCTTTCCATCCATAACTCCGAAGATACCAAAGTAACTTATCTGTGTAAGAGGCCGCTAACTGAGTAGATGGAGCTTGAACCAAGATATTGTCCAAGTAAGGGGCCACAGTGATGCCTTGCAGTCTGACCACTGCTAGAAGAGCTCCCAACACCTTTGTGAAAACTCTCGTAGCCGTAGCCAGACCAAAGGGAAGAGCAGTAAACTGAAAATGTTTGTCCAAAAAAAAATCTTAGAGACTAATGATGTTTTCGATGGATTGGAATGTGAAGATACGCGTCCTTCATGTCCACTATAGTCATTAATTGACCCTGAAGGACAAGAGGGAGAATAGATATTACTGTTTCCATCTTGAAGGAGTGTATTCTCAAGAATTTGTTTAGACATTTTAATCTAGAATAGGTCAAAAGGTTCCTTCTTTCTTTGTGACAACAAATACATTTGAATAGAACCCCTTGTCCCTCTCTCCCAAAGGAACTGAAACTATCACCCCCATGGTCTGAAGGTCTGAAACGCATCAAAGAAAAGACAGTCTTTTTTCTGGCCTTTGTGAAACCCAAGACAACAGAAACCTGCCTCATGGAGGTCAAGACCAGAAGCTTATCCTGTAACCCGTGGGAAACAATCTCCTGTACCCAAAAGTCCTGGATAGACTGTGCCTAACCCCCCCGAAACATGTTTAATCTGCCCCCTACCAGAGATAACTCCAGCTCAGGGGCTGCCACTTCCTGGCGACTTGGAGTCTGGGGCCAACTTCTTGGATTGTCTGTTCATGTTCCATATTGAATTTGGCTTCCAAGTGCCCATGGAGGGTTCAGATTTGTTTGAGGAAGAGTTCCTCTGTGGCTTATTCTGAAGAAAGGGACGCAAACGACCCACTGACCTACCATTTGGTCTGGACTTCTTATCCTGAGGAAAGAAAGCTCCCTTTCCTCCAGTGACAGTCAAAATAATAGTATCCAATCCTGTTCAAATAAGGTTTTTCATTTAAAGGCTAAAGAAAGTAATCTAGATTTTGAGACCATATCGGCTAACCAGGATTTCAGCCAAAGAGCCCTTCTGGCTAGACCACTAAACCTGTATTTTTTTACATTGATGCAGACAGTTTGAATAATCGCATCACAAATGAAAGAATTCGCCATTTTGAGCACCTGGGTGCAATCAAGAATCTCCTCCAGGGGAGAATCAATGGTAACTTATTTAGATGAATCATACCAAAAAGCTGCAGCACCGGCCACAGCGGCAATACTTACTGCTGGTTGAAAAAGAAAACTCCCTTGTAGAAAAGTCTTCCTATGATAACCTTAAAGTTTTCTATCCATTGGGTCCTTGAAGGAAGTAATATCCTCTAGAGGAATGGTAGTCCTCTTAGCTAGAGTAGAGATGGCTCCATCAACCTTTCGAACAGTGTTTAGTAACTCTAGGTGAGAGATAGGAACAGGAAACTATTTCTTAAAGGGAAGAAGGAAACCTCAGGTTTCTCCCATTAATTGGAAATGATATTAGCTATCAGAGAAGGAACTGGGAAGACATCAGGAGTCTGCGGTTTGGGTTTGAATATAATGTCTAGTTTCTGTGACGGTTTTACCTCGGCCGGCTTTGACTTCATTACTCCAAAAGTTCTCAGTACCTCCTTAAGTAAGTACCTAAGGTGTTCCATCTTGAACCTAAAGGTGAAATCTTTATCTTCCTTGTCAACATTCTTAGAGGAAGTGATGAATTATCATCTGAGTCCTGCATTTGTTTGTCACTGGAGAGCCCATTTATTTGTAAGAAGACCAATGCTTAACCTTTCTCTTGTGCTTGTCAGAAGATGGCATTGTACCCAGGGGAGCTGAGACAGCAGACTGTAGTTGGGATGTGAAGTCTGGGGGTAAAAGGAGGAAAGTTACCCTGGGGTACTGGGACAGTATTATTTGATCCAGTATTTTGATTGCCTGGACACACCAAGGGAGACTGAGAGAGTTGTACAGGGGAGCATACTACAGTAAGCTGACTGCTAAATCCTGCAAATTGTTATTGAGGAACCTGGACTGAGCACACTAAAGTAGTTTGAGAACTAGGTCCCGCAGGGTGAGACTGGAGAACAGGCATCAGAAAAGTGCTGCAGAGCTGAGCTGGCGGACATACTATATTTCATTTGCAGAGGAGACATTTATTATTATCAATAAAGATCTCAGAGAGATCCCCTTCAGGTGCCAAAAGGCTTAAATACCTCCCCCACTCCCCTCATCTGCCAGTCATTCTGCGAGAAAACAAGGAACAGTAGGAGAAATATCAGGGTATAAAAGGTGCCAGAAGAATAACAAAGATTTTGGTCCGCCCAACAGAAAAAACGGGCGGGGCCGTGGACTCTCCTCATACAGATGGAAATGAAATTATCAGGTAAGCATAATTTATGTTTTCCATCTTAATATGAGGAGAGTCCACGGCTTCATTCCTTACTTGTGGGAAATATATACCCAAGCTCTAGCAGACACTGAATGAAAACGGGAGGATAAAAGGAGAGGCAGACCCTATTCTGAGGGCACCACAGCCTGCAAAACCTTTCTCCCAAAAGCTGCTTCAGCTGACTCAAACACGTCAAATTTGTAAAACTTTGAAAAAGTATGTAAGGAGTACCAGGTAGCCGTCCTACAAATCTGCTCCATAAATGCCTCATTTTTGAAGGCCCAAGAAGAAGCCACAGCTGTCTCATATGCTAAGCGGATAATGCTCCTCAACCAAAAAGATAGGGAAGTGGAAGAAGCCTTCTGCCCTTTGCGCTTCCCAGAATAGACAACAAACAATGCAGAAGTCTGTTTTAAATCTTTCGTAGCCTGAAAATAGAATTTCAAAGCCCGAACCACATCCAAATTATGAAGTAATCGCTCCTTCGAAGAAGGATTAGAACACAAAGAAGGAACCACGATCTCCTGATTGATGTTGCGATCAGACACAACCTTAGGGAGAAAAGCCAACCCAGTGCGAAGAACTGCCTTATCAGCATGAAAGACTAGGTAAGGAGGCTCACATTGCAAAGCAGCCATCTCAGAGACTCTGCGTGCTGAACCAATAGCCAATAGAAAAAGAACCTTTCAAGACAGTAACTTAATGTCAACCGAATGCATGGGCCCAAACGGAGTCCTCGGCAAAACCTTAAAAACCAAATTCAAACTCCAAGGAGGAGCGGAATGTCTAAACACAGGCCTGATTCTAGACAGAGCCTGAACAAAAGACTGTATATCAGGAAGCTCAGCGAGCCTTTTGTGTAATAACACCGATAGAGCTGAAATCTGTCCTTTTAAGGAACTAGCAGCAAACCCCTTCTCCAAACCGTCCTGGAGAAAGAAAAGAATCCTGGATACCCTGACCTTATGCCAAGGGAAGCTACATTTTTTACACCAGAATAGGTAGGTCCTCCACACCTTATGATAGATAAGACGGGTGACCGGCTTTCTAGCTTGAATAAGAGTATCAATCACCCTCTCAGAAAAACCTCTCTTGGCTAGGACTAAGCATTCAATCTCCACACAGTCAACCTCAGAGAATCTAGATTTTGATGAACAAAAGGACCCTGTAGAAAAGACCTTATCGTCTCCATCTTGAAAGATGGCACCAACAGAAATTTGTTTAAGCACTTTAGGTCCAGTATCAGGCGAAACGTACCCTCCTTCTTTGGGACCACAAAAAGGTTTGAGTAGTATCCCAGACCTCTCTCTGCTAGAGGTACTGGTACAATGACTCCTAGGGAGGAGAGATCCCTCACGCACCCTAGAAAGGCGTCCCGCTTTTCTGGTCTTGAAGAAAGGTTTGATAAGAGGAACCTGCCCCTGGGCGGATGAGGTTTGAAACCTATCCTGTAACCCTGAGCAATGACCTCCAGAACCCAAGGGTCTTGCACGTCTCCCAGCCAAGCCTCCACAAAAAGAGATAGTCTGCCCCCAACACGATCCAGTGAAGGATCAGGGGCCACCCCTTCATGACGATTTAGTCTCTGCGGGCTTCTTGGTCTGCTTGGATTTGTTCCAAGATTGAGGTTTCCAAGTTCCCTTGGACTGATCAGGCTTTGCGGAAGGCTGCTGGCATTGGGACTTATCCGTACAAAAGTGACGAAAATTAGGACCCTGTCCTTTAGCTTTATTCTTCTTATCCTGCGGTAAAAAGGCGCCCTTGCCCCCAGTGACCGTGGATATGATAGAGTCCAGTCCTGGACCGAAAAGAACCTTCCCCTTAAATGGAAGGGAAAGTAAACTAGATTTCAGTCATGTCAGCAGACCAAGACTTTAACCATAGAGCCCTACAGGCTAGAACGGAAAAGCCTGATGTCTTGACATTCAAGCGGATAATCTGCATATTTGAATCACAAATAAACAAATTAGCTACCCTAAAAGCCTTAATAATTTCCTGGATTTCATTGAGGGGAGTTTCCACCTCGATCATCTCCGACAGAGAATCACACTAATAGGTAGCGGTTCCAGCCACCACAGCAACCACCGCTGAAATAAAGATCCTGTGTGCTGAAACATTTTTCTTAACAGAGTTTCTAGCTTCTTATCCATGGGCTCCTTAAATGACGACCTATCCTCAAGCAGGATAGTGGTGCCCTTAGCAAGCCTGGAGATAGCTCCATCCACCTTAGGGACAGATCCCCATAACTCTAATTGGGAGTCAGGAACCGGGAACCATTTCTTAAAGGAAGAAGAAGGGCAAAAAGAGGATCCAAGTCTTTCCCATTCATTTTTAATGATATTTGCCATCTTTACGGGAACCGGGAAAGTTTGTGGCACTACCCTGTCCTCATACACCTTATCAAGCTTAGGAATAGAAGGTTCCTCGGGTAACTTAAGTTCTGGAACCTCTAACGTAGCTAACACTTCCTTTAACAGAAAGTGTAAGTGCTCTATCCTAAATCTAAAGTTTGGTTCCTCGGCAGCCGATTCCGACCCAGAAAGAGCCTCCTCTGAAGAATCAGAGGCGTCTTCATCAGCGGATAATCTAAAATTAGATAAATCCAACAAGTTAGTAGATGGCCCCTGGGAAGGATAGCAGTATTTAACCTTTTGCTTGCGCTTAGCAGGGCGATGTAAAGCACTAAAGGCCGCAGACACTGTCGTTTGCAACTGTTTAGTAAAATCTGGCGTTAACAGGGTCCCTGTCGAAGGAGGATTAGTAGTGCAATGGGGAGCTGCATGTGTAATAGGAGATGACTGTAGGGAACGCACCTCGCGGGACGGAGACCCCTCAGAGGTGGACGGCTCAGTGGTACTAAACATCTTGTTCTTTTTAGATATAACTACTTTATCAAGGCATGTGGAACATAATTGAGCAGGCGGGTATACCGTAGCTTCCTCACAATAAAAACAGGTATTAGATTTGGTTAAAGAGGGAGTACCCTCTAACACATCAGAGTCCTCCATAGCTTGCGCTTTTACAATGGACTACAGAAATTTAAATGGCACCTTTATACCCCCAATGGCCGGGGCACTCACCACCTCCTATGACCCAGGCCCCACAGAGAAACCGCTTTGTCTCCTGCAAACCGCATGGTCAGGAAAGAGGAAGTTAATGAGGCCACACCCGGTCACATGGAGTGCCATGCAGGATCGTCCCTGCTGCAGGCAAACTGACAGGCTGCGCAGTTATTAAAAATGAAAGTAAAACCTGAATGTTCTCACATCTGCCAGAGCCACATCTCACACATGTCGCAGCATAAAACATAATAAAGTAAATCATGTATAATCCCCCCTGTTCAATAATCCCCTTCCGGAAATATTAACCCTCGATTCCATACAGATAAAAGAGTCACACTGTGACCCTGTCTTCTTATGTTATCCTATAAGATAAAAACAATGGATATAGAAGGCGCTAAAAAGCTGTAGGATTTATAGATATATAGTCTCACTATGTGTATAAAGTATCGATGTCACCTTATATAATATAGATAAATGAGCCAGTACTAGTATAAAAACGAAAATCGTTATTTTAATCAATATAAAGTTCAATAAAATTCAAACTCATCGATGGTTAATCCAAAAAACAGATAAAAAAAAAGAGTCACATATACCGCTAAAACATATATATGTTAAAACCAGTTCAACATTCACACTGCTCATTCAACATTACAATCTCTCAAATTCAAAGACACATAATATGCTCTATGAATGCCAATCTCATAAGTGTTCAGCTGTTACTGTCTCTTAAGGGGATCCCCAACTAAGATCCAGAATGTCAATGTGGGCTAGATTAACTAAAAATTCTCCAACACAAGTCACTTGTATGTGTGCCCCCAAGTGTCAGCAACCTCGTTATACCTTCAGTCGCTCTCTTTTCAATGCGGCTATAGAACAAAAGGTGGTATATTTCCTTCCCTTGCCACTGTATTAGTGGTAAGAACAGTCAGTAATACTGAATGGAGCCGGGAGGCTCTCTTACCTCCTCCAAGTGTCTACTTGTCGGCCTCCTCACCTGACCCGACACTACGGCTACTCCTTCGATTCTTGGTATGCAAAATCCCGTGAGTGACGTCACCCGGTTTCCGGATCCTAGGTGACTACTTGCGCAAGTAATTTTCACGGTTGTATCCAAACAAACCTCTGCACTTCAGTACACCAGGGTACGCAGAGTTCAGCTCAGCTGTAAATATCAAATAGCCCACAATGGATGGCAGGTAAGTCCTCAATAGATGGCAGGTAAGTCCTCTACGCGTTTCAACCCCTTTCTGGGTCTTTTTCAAGATGCCACTTCCTGCAACCTCTGTCCTTAAATCCCCTCTCTATACAGGTGATTTGCTATTGCTCCAATACCTTTCCTGCAGGTACGTACTTCCTTGTGAATACCCTGCAGCTGTCTCTGACAAGGAAGTACGTACCTGCAGGAATGGTATTGGAGCAATAGCAAATCACCTGTATAGAGAGGGGATTTAAGGACAGAGGTTGCAGGAAGTGGCATCTTGAAAAAGACCCAGAAAGGGGTTGAAACACGTAGAGGACTTACCTGCCATCTATTGAGGACTTACCTGCCATCCATTGTGGGCTGTTTGATATTTACAGCTGAGCTGAACTCTGCGTACCCTGGTGTACTGAAGTGCAGAGGTTTGTTTGGATACAACCGTGAAAATTACTTGCGCAAGTAGTCACCTAGGATCCGGAAACCGGGTGACGTCACTCACGGGATTTTGCATACCAAGAATCGAAGGAGTAGCCGTAGTGTCGGGTCAGGTGAGGAGGCCGACAAGTAGACACTTGGAGGAGGTAAGAGAGCCTCCCGGCTCCATTCAGTATTACTGACTGTTCTTACCACTAATACAGCGGCAAGGGAAGGAAATATACCACCTTTTGTTCTATAGCCGCATTGAAAAGAAAGCGACTGAAGGTATAATGAGGTTGCTGACACTTGGGGGCACACATACAAGTGACTTGTGTTGGAGAATTTTCAGTTAATCTAGCCCACATTGACATTCTGGATCTTAGTTGGGGATCCCCTTAAGAGACAGTAACAGCTGAACACTTATGAGATTGGCATTCATAGAGCATATTATGTGTCTTTGAATTTGAGAGATTGTAATGTTGAATGAGCAGTGTGAATGTTGAACTGGTTTTAACATATATATGTTTTAGCGGTATATGTGACTTTTGTATTTTTTATCTGTTTTTTGGATTAACCATCGATGAGTTTGAATTTTATTGAACTTTATATTGATTAAAATAACGATTTTCGTTTTTATACTAGTACTGGCTCATTTATCTATATTATATAAGGTGACATCGATACTTTATACACATAGTGAGACTATATATATCTATAAATCCTACAGCTTTTTAGCGCCTTCTATATCCATTGTTTTTATGATTTATATTTTTTGAATTGTCTAGGGAGGAGACAATCACCATAGTGAGGCTGAGTAGGTTTGGTCTAGCGCTGTACCCTATCCATTTTCGTCATATGTTATCCTATAAGATAAAATGAAACGATCCTACTGGAATCATCGCCGTGGAACAGACACACAGCCTCTCAAGTTTGACAGTCTTGTAGCTTCGTACCTGACATGGACTTGAGTGAAAGAAGCAGGCAGTGAAACTCGTCAACACTGATTGCTTAGGACTTGTTAATACGAGTCTGGATGGTTTCGCAGAAAGACTCTCCCTGCATCTCCAGACCCTAACATTCATCAATGCTCTCACTGAGAGGCTGACAAGACTACTTAAAACTCCAGCCCCATAGCGAAGAGTACTACCCTCCATAAGAGACTACTCTGAATCTTCTGACACTTCTCTGCCATCCTCCTGTGACAAAAGGCAAAGAATGTCTGGGGATGAGGGGAGTGGGGGAGGTATTTAAGCCTTTGGCTGGGGTGTCTTTGCCTCCTCCTGCTGGCCAGGTTCTGTAATCCCACAAGTAAGGAATGAAGCCGTGGACTCTCCTCATATTAAGATGGAAATGGCAGTAAGGAGCATACCTCTGCTCCAGCAGGCAGTCCCATACGAAAACCTGTGAATGAAGACAAAGAAAATGTGTCCCATGTAACTAACAGGTTGGGACCAGATGAGAGAGCAAATGTTATTGGCATACGAGTTAGGCTAGAGATCTTCCCTGCGACACTCCCAGCCTGCTGATGTACTAAACTCTACTGAGAGATGTGCAAGAAGGTCAACTGCAACTCCCTTAACCCTCTCTTCTAGGAACCATCCATTGAGGGTTTTCATAAAAATAATCCTGCAGAGCAACTCCATCTCTGCCTACCTCCTAAATGAGGCAAAGAACTACTCGGAGGGAAGGGGAAGTAGGATGGATAGTTGAATGCTCTGGTTAGAGTGTCTTTGCCTCCTCCTGGTGGCCAGGTGATGCAATTCCCATTTGTAAGAATAAGATTTTGTGGACTCTCACTACCATTAGAAAGAAAGTTATTTTTCAACTTTAAAGCTTAATAAGCACTTAACAGATTTTTTTAGTGTTTAAAAGTTTTCAGCATAGAAACTCATAAAATACTTTGTGCATTTGCTTTAGTTTTTTTTTTTTTATTCTACCTTCTACTATTTTGAGCTCCAAAGTACAAATCTATCTCCCTAAAATACACTGAATATTACTATAAAATGCAGGAGTTTCATCAGCATTCATGACTCCCCTGTGCCTTTCTTATTTCTTTTAAAGTTGATCAGATATTCCATCATGAACCTGGCATTTCAGGAGGAGAAACAACACATAAAGTACTTTCCCAAGCTGGTTACCTATTTAAATTTGGATCTTTGAATTATCCAGTGGAAAAACTCTGTGGATTTGTTAGCCTATATTAATGTTCTGCTGAGTATCTCTTACAATACATCTTTGAAGATTTTGTTGTAGACTCTCTCATGCCACTGAAATGGTGAGAATTACTTCTAATAGTATATCTAAGCACTACTTTGTATACCTTGTTTAGTAGTTTAATATTGACAGTAACAGTAACTTTCCCCCAGCTACTGACTCACCGCGCTCTTGACATCCTTCAGTTTTGGAAGAATTTCAAGCCCAAAGCCATCTGCCTGTCCTCTTGTCCTGTTACCACCATTCATGTAGTTTCCAAAAGCAAGTATCAGACCCATAATGTCTTTAACACTATCCATCTCTAGTAAACCCTGCAAAATAGTACCCAGAGTTAGTAGTCAGATCATACCAAGACAGAGAATGCCTTAATCAATCATTTGCTACTAGAGGTGTTAGCATCTTTACATAACAATTGAGCTGACTTACCTTGCAGGCCCTGATAATAATGTCCACCTTTCTACATACAGAGCCAATTCCTTCTGCAAAGGTAGACTGAAAGATAATACACTGTGAGCGCTCTGAAAAATTTGGTATCTGAGATAACTCGTAAAGGAACCTGTGAAATGAAAGAGGGAAAGAAAGCTTAAAAAGTGCAAGCTCTGTGACACAAATCACAATTGTGCAGAGCAATTTATATTCATATAGGCCCCATATCTGCATATGAATCATTTATCTTTCAGGTTTGGAATGCAAATATTGTCCTGTTACAGTTAAATTCAGTCACAATGTAGTTATTACATTTTAGCACATTTAGGGTTAGATTACAAGTGGAGTGGTAATTACTGCTCCCCTTGAGCATTACCATTGCTAGAGGCCAACTATCTTCCATCTCAAACTACCCCCTAGCCTATTAATCTCCTTACTGCCACAACCCCCGCCACAATAATCTCCCTACACTATTAACCCAGTAACCCCACATCCCCCATCGCAAACTACCCTCTAACCTCCAAACAGCTAAACCCCAGGACCCCTAACCTAAAACCCCTAAGTTACAAAAAAACCACTACCATTGCAAAAAGTATAAAACACTACCATTACAAAAAAATAAAAAGTTACCAAAAATAAAAAAGCCTATCCTTAAACTAAAGTCTCCAAAAAAAATCTACACTAATACTATGACCTACTCTAGAAAGTGCCCTGAAAAGGGCATTTGTCGGGCAGTGTCCTAGTTGAACTGCATAAAAAAAAATATATATGGCAAAAAAGTATGCCCTAAAAATGGCATAAGTGATTTATCTCTTTTGCCAGTCTATAAAAAAACTATTCTAAAAAAAGTACAATAAGAAAAAACCTAACTGACAAAAAAGTATGGTCTGAAAACGCCAGAAAAAAAAATCCTATACAACCCTATCGCTAAACCCAAAGTTGGTACTCACCAAACTTGAATCAAGCTTTTTGGGGGGTTGGATTTTTTTTTTCTAGTATAGGATTTTTCCCCCCCCTGGCATAAAAAGCTAAATCCCTTATGCCCTTTTCAGTGCATACTTTTTCGGCCAGATAGTTTTTTTTTCAGGGCATACTTTTTCTGCCAGATAGTTTTTTTTTCAGGGCATACTTTTTCTGCCAGTTACTTAGAATAGTTTTTTTTAGACTGGCAAAAGAGCTAAATCCCTTTTCATGGCATACTTTTCTGCCTGTTTTTTTAACATAGGATTTTTTCTCAGCCCGAACTCTTTCATGAGCTTTGAGTTCATGTAAAATGTTTGATCTTAAAATGCCATTGCATTCAAGCAATCACTTTCACTTTGTAATATGAGTGCACATTGACCCTTAATGGCGCATGCAGAAAATATAGGGAGCGTAAATTACAGCAAATCAGTGCAAACAAATTTGCAGTAATTTAAACACTGCGCCACTTCTAATGTGGATTCAAGTGCAAAAAAAAGCAACCACGCAATTGCGTTAGTGGCTCCTCGCGCTAATGATAGAACGTCATTTGTAATCTACCCCTTAATTTGCGTGATTTTTTGTGTGTGTACATAATTAAAGAATATCTTGTTAAATACAGAACATATTTGTAAAGTATATTTGTAAGATTGCAGAGAATTGGCAGAATATTGCCCTTACTGTTCAGGTTTGTCCAGTAACTTCACATCCTCATCTTTTGAATTTTCATAATGTTTCTTGATCATCTCAACTTCCTCTTTCTGGGCTCTCTGTGTTAGAGAAATATGCATTAGTGAGTAGTAGCAATACTGTATTATTACCTACCAGGTCTCTCTTGTCCAGTTGCAGATTATGATAGTCCTGTGCTGACACAAACCCTGATGCTTCTGTGATATTGCGCTCCCATTTTTGTTAAATCAAATTTCTTGATACTTGTGTGCTATCACATTTTGGTGCTATTGTATTATTATATCCCTATGCTGTTGTACACATATATACATTTATCCTTTCACCCTCTTAACGACATAAGGACGTACCCCGCTATCCTGAAAACACTGTGCCTTAACGATGACTTCTGTGGCCCCCCTGCTCCGCCGTAAAACTTACAGGGTTGCATCCGATACAGGGACTTGCCTGGCAATGCAGGCAGTCACCCAGGAGTCAATCAGCGCCGTTGGAGTTAAGTGATAACAGTGACAGGAAGTGACTGATGCAATGTGACAGACAATGATTTGAATCATTGGCTGTCTGCATTCTACCTTTCTCTTCACATTGTGATCTGAGGCAAAAGAGGCAGAGAGATCACTCCTGAAAAAATGGCCCAAAAATGTTAGTGCTGTTTAGATCAATATGTCCAATTTCCATCTATGAAGACTGAAATCGGCAGGCACCATATTTGACCCTGTAACATACTGAAGCCCCATAAAACCTGTACATGGGGGATATTACTGTACTCATGGGACATTATAAAATTGCAGTAAAACCAAAATTATGATATTCACAATAAAATTGCTTAGAAAACATAACATTTCTTAAAGGGACATTAAACCCACATTTTTCTTTCATGATTTAGAAAGAGAATGCAATTTTAAACATCTTTCTAATTTACTTCTATTATCTAATTTGTTTTATCCTCTTGATAGTCTTTGCTGAAAAGCATATCTAGATATGCTCAGTAGCTGCTGATTGGTTGTTGCACATAGAAGCCTCGTGTGATCGGCTCACCCATGTGCATTGCTTTTTCTTCAACTAAGGATATCTAAAAAATGAAGCAAAATAAATAATAGAAGTAAATTGTAATGTTGTTTACATTTGTATTCTCTATCTGAATCATGAAAAAAAGATTTTGGGTTTAGTGGCCCTTTAATTTCTCACACTTAGATTTTTTTCATATTAAATTATAGTTCATATATAATTATTTGATGTCACAAGAAAGCCCTATTTGTCCTCTAAAATTATATATAATACGTGTGGGTGCACTTAATGTGAGAGTGTCCAAGAAAACATGGCTGAGGTGGCATCCGTAACTAAGGCTATTGAGATACTATTAAACTTCTTTAGTATGGATAGTTTCAGACACTGGGGCATTTTAGACTATTGAACTCATTGCATTTAAACTGACACTACAGTCAGAAAGCATAGCACAATATTTGAAAAGTATGTAAATAGTATTTCGCAATATATACGTATTAAACATTTTACAGTTAAAGTTGTTAGAAATGACAGTGAACTTGCCTGTATTTTCATTTTTTGTTATGACCTGTGTGATATTACTGTATTTTATTCCCCACAGCACACGATTTTCAAATGCTCCCTAGACATCTGTAGAACACGTGCTGAGCCCTCTAGCCAGCAGGCTGCACACAGCAAAGAAAGAAACATTTTTTTCTCTCTCTTAAATAAGCAGAAATATAGTTTAGGACATAAAAATAAGCAGAAGCTGCCTCCTGCCCCTAATAGACCTGCTCTGTAGAATATTATTATTCCTGCACAGGGTTACCTTGGCAACAAACTAGTCTCCGCAGTGAGTGTCAGCTAAAACATACTGCTTCTGGTAGGTTAGGCAGCTAAGGTAACTTGTTAGGGAAAGCTAGTTTAGGCAGCTAAGACAACGTGTCAGGGAGCAGTGTGAAGAGTGTAAGTTTCAGCTATCAAACTACTACAGAATCTAGTTTGTTGCTCAGGTAGTTTTTATACCTCGTATTTTTTACTCAATTTTAAATAAAAGGTCCCTTAAAGTGCACATAAGAAAATACATAAGAGATAAGCTGTACATCCAATATCTACATAAAAGAGGGAACAAATGTGAATTGAGAAGTCAATTGTAAAACTCTCTGAATTTGACACACTGGGCGGTTTTGATGTACCTAGCTATCTCCTTCGCAAAATGCAGCACTCTGTAACTTTATCTGTGTGTGTGAGAAAGCAAAATGGCCATTTCATATACAAAAATTAACCCAAAGGAAAGAGTTCTGGTATATGTTATAGTGTGCAACTGGTATAAGAAATAATTGAAAACACATTGGCCAAGATTACAAATGGAGTGGTAATTAACGCTCCTGCTCAAGCGTTAATTGCGCTAGAAGTAAGCTTTTTGCGCGTCGGGTTGCGCTTGTATTAAGAGTTCAAAGTAAAATATTTTCGCTCCAGCTTTAACCCGACGAGCGCAAAAATCTGAACCTAGAATATCAAATGCGCGTTTATGTTTTTTCCCATAGAAGTCAATGGAGAAAAAGAAGTGGGGAAAAAAAAACCTTACTCTAGCACAAACCCGATTGCATATTCTCATGTGCGCTAACCCAACATGAAACTATGAATATTTCACATTCCAATGTTCTGCACATAGCAGAATATGTTCTATTTATTCAGAAATAAATATTTATATATATAATGTTTTTTGATTCAATATATTTCTATACACACATATATATATATATATATATATATACACCAAGTACAATGTACAGGTATATATATTATATATAGGTATAGATGTATATAGATATATATATATAGGAATATCTATTTATAAATAAAAAGAACATATTCTGCTATGTTTAGAACATTGGAATGTAAAATATTTACAGTAAATACACAGTATAACACTTTATTAAATTGAATATTGCATAAATATGATTTTCATGTTTTCATCTACTTAACAGCAAAGGGCTCCAATGCGCACACACACACTTATATATATATATATACATCCAGAGAGAAATGCACTCACAGGAACGAACAACAAGCTCAATACCATTGTTAGTCTGTTCTATAGTGATTTACCACCTGGGTGCAACTTCTTTTAGCCCAGTAATGCTTTTCACAGAGTAGAACTTTCCTGTAGTATATCAGTCTGATCCCGCCTATTACGGTCAGTCCAGTGCCGAAATACCAGGCAATTCTTCTCTGAACAAGGAACACAGCAACCCCAGACGATCGTTTCGGCCTTCATTTGGCCTCGTCAGTGAGGTGTAGTTATATTCCTCTAAGCACACTGAGCAAGGAGTCCACGTCTGGTTGCCCCTTTTTCTCTAAGGGAGACTAAATACATACAGAGAGAAATGCACTCACAGGAACGAACAACAGGCTCAATACCATTGTTAGCCTGTTCTATGGCGATTTACCACCTGGGTGCAACTTCTTTTAGCCCAGCAATGCTTTTCACAGAGTAGAACTTTTCTGTAGTATATCAGTCTGATCCCCCCTATTACGGTCAGTCCAGCACCGAAATACCAGGCAATTCTCTGAACAAGGAACACAGCAACCCCAGACGATCGCTTTGGCCTTCATTGAGCCTGGTCAGTGAGGTGTAGCCATATTCCTCTAAGCACACTGAGCAAGGAGTCCACGTCTGGTTGCCCCTTTTTCCCTAAGGGAGACTAAATACATACAGAGAGAAATGCACTCACAGGAACGAACAACAAGCTCAATACCATTGTTAGCCTGTTCTATGGCGATTTACCACCTGGATGCAACTTCTTTTAGCCCAGCAATGCTTTTCACAGAGTAGAACTTTCCTATAGTATATCAGTCTGATCCCGTCTATTACGGTCAGTTCAGCGCCGAAATACCAGGCAATTCTTCTCTGAACAAGGAACACAGCAACCCCAGACAATCGTTTCGGCCTTCATTGGGCCTAGTCAGTGAGGTATAGCCATATTCCTCTAAGCACACTGAGCAAGGTGTCCACGTCTGGTTGCCCCTTTTTCCCTTAAGGAGACTAAATACATACAGAGAGAAATGCACTTACAAGAACGAACAACAAGCTCAATACCATTGTTAGCCTGTTCTATGGCGATTTACCACCTGGGTGCAACTTATTTTAGCCCAGCAATGCTTTTCACAGAATAGAACTTTCCTGTAGTATATCAGTCTGATCCCGCCTATTACGGTCAGTCCAGTGCCGAAATACCAGGCAATTCTTCTCTGAACGGAGCAAGGAGTCCACGTCTGGTTGCCCCTTTTTCCCTTAGGGAGACTAAATACATACAGAGAGAAATGCACTCACAGGAACGAACAACAAGCTCAATTTTATTGTTAGCGATTTACCACCTGGGTGCAACTTCTTTTAGCCCAGCAATCGTCAGCCTCGTCAGTAAGGTGTAACCATATTCCTCTAAGCACACTGAGCAAGGAGTCCACGTCTGGTTGTGTGTATATATATATATATATATATATATATATATTTATATATGTCTATTTATATGTATTTACAGACATATATACACATATAAACACAAATACATATGTACACACACATATATATATGTGTACATATGTATTTATGTGTTTATATGTGTATATATGTCTGTAAATACATATAATACATATAAACACATATAAATACATATGCACACATATATAGACACATACATACATACATATACAGATAAATATACATCTTTAGACATGTATGTACCTCTATATTAAAGCCATTTGGCTACCTTTTTTTCTAACACCTGAAATCTCATATCTTTGAGCCCTTATAACTTTTATGTGCAATATATATATATATATATATATATTTTTTATTTTTTTTAAATACTTTTTTGAGAACAATTCTTTTTACATAAAAATCATAATTTGATAGGACAAATGAGATACAATTTTTCAATTATTCAGAATACACACCAAGGTGGTTTCACATCTTTAAGAGTAATAATAGTACAAATCCAATAACACATTGTTTCGTACAAATATTCCTGGTATTTGTTTTCCAATCTCTTGGTGACAGTTTGGAGCTTCAATGCAACTAGTCCTCTTCAAGTTAGTTGTCACCTTTCTCAAATATACTTAGTTCTCTTTTATTATTTATAAACTGTTTTAAATATATAACCAAAAACTAAAAACCTTTCAACATGTTATTAACCCAACAACAGGACACATGTGCACTCTTCCGTGGATACCCATGTTTGGCTACTGCAGGTGCAATATTTTTTTAAATGATTTCTATTATATAGTGTTATTATGAGTGTAGCTGTACTTTGTAATGTATTTTTTATGTGTTTTGTGACATTTTTTAGTTTCGCAACACAGTTAACTAAATCACGATTGTGCTCAAGCGATTGCGTTTACTTTTAACTCATAATACCAGCAGTAAGCCCGTTGAGTGTAAACACCCGTGATAAACCGCTTAACGTTCGCGTGTAACTGTTAGAGCTGCATCTGGGCCTTTATGTCTATGTTGTTGACAAAATAACTTTGCAATAAAACATGAATCATTATTTTTCATTTTTGCAAGATACGTGAATCAACCTTCTAAAGTATCAATATATTTTATAAAGTTGTTATTTCTAAATACATTTTTATAGCACATATAAATAATCTTATGGAGGCATACCAGGAATATGTTGAGAGGATGAAGACTTGGTTGTGTTAATAGGACATAAAGGACAAATCTGAAATATACATGGATGCATTTCAATTTTAAATAGAAGCATATTTTCAATATATTTCCATTAGTAAAAATGCTTCAAGTAAATGTTATTACTAGTTTGTAGTGGCATACGCACATATGCTAAAGGTCCTGCATCAGTATTGCTAGTTTAGAGCTGGCAGTGGTGTGTATTGTACCTGTGAATACTTCATTTGTGTCATACAAGCCACAGCTAACTCTCAGACAAGGTGTTTGAATACGAGCCCTCACAGCATATGTGCTTAACACTAATAACTGGAAATGGAAGTATATTGGGGGGGATTAAAATTGAAATTCACCAATGCATTCTATCCCTTTAACAGTGTATATACATATAAGAGGCACCTACTCACAAGCACTTACATTTTCATATAAAGCTTGAAGGGTTTCCAGATCCACCACAGAATCATCCACATTCAGAATGGCTGCAAAACACAAAAACATATTGTTCTCTAAGACAGTGAAATCAGTGATATAAGATAACTTTACAAAATGGCACATGGTTCTTACACATAAACATAATCGGCTCCATTTATCAAGCTGTGAGTGCGAGCCTGCAGCCCATAGTTAAAGGGGCAGTCTAAACCAGAATATTTAATGTTTTAAAAGATAGATAATCCCTTTATTATCCATTCCATAGTTTTACATAACCAACACAGTTATGTTAATACACTTTTTACCTCTGTGATTATCTTGTATGTAAGCCTCTGCAAACTGACCCATATTTCAGTTCTTTTGACAGACTTGCATTTCAGTGCTGGCTCCTAGGAACTCCAGTGCTGGCTCCTAGGAACTCCACATGAACTAACACCCTCTAGTGGTCAAAAACTGACAAAATGCCCTGAGATAAGAGGCGGCCTTAGACATTAGCATATGAACCTCCTAGGTTTAGCTTTCAACTAACAATATCAAGAGAACAAGGCAAAATTGGTGATAGAAGTTATCTGAATAACAAAAGTTTGTTTTGGACTAGACTGTCCCTTTAAGAAGCAGAGATCATCAGACCACTGATTCGAACCTTTACTCCAGCTCTTAGCTGGCGGATTAAAATCACCCCAGACAGGTTCACCTGAGGTGATTGACAGTCCCTACTCGTGGGCCATTGGGATAGCATGAGCAGGGGACGGCATTGCACAAGCGGATAAATGTGGACAGTGTATAGCTGCCCGCTTTCTGCAATCACGGGCGGACAGGTTCGCAGAACCTTCTGTCTATATCTCTCATCAAATGTTTTAAAGGTACATGAAACAAAACATTTTTCATGAATCATCTAGAACATACCATTTTAAACCATTTTCAAATTTACTTCTATTATCATTTATTGAAGGAGCAGCAATGTACTAGTGGGAGCTATCTGAATATATCGGTAAGCCAATGACAACAGGCATATACTGTATGTACAGCCACCTATCTGCAGCTAGCTCCCAGCTCCTGGGCCTACATAGGCATTTTTTTCAACAAAGGATACAAAAGAACAAAGCAAATTAGATAATAGAAGTAAATTGGAACGTTGTTTAAAATCGTATGCTCTATCTAACTTATTAATGAAAAATGTTGGGTTCCATGTCCCTTCAATAAGCTTGAGCCAAATCAGGACTTTCTAGCATAACACCTGTGTTGTAGAATATACCTGTGCAAAGCACAGTTACAAACAGACCATTCACAGTTAAATAGATACATTCCACAGCAAAGTATTGATCTACACTCAGAGATCTATACACATTCTTTGATATACAGTTTTGAAAGAAGTTATTTATAATGTGCAACTAAATCTGTTTTTTAAGGGAATTAATTGTGAGTTTTATGTCCCTTTAAGGTAAGGTGACCAAGGGTTTCAAAATGTTAGACAGCTCTGAAATAGACACCTCAGAGTATGGATGTTTTAGTACAAAATCCTACTCCATCACAAATAAGCACAGGGTGACTTCTCCATAGGGCATGAGAGAGGATGAATAGAGAGACAGCATTGATATCGTCTTTACATGTAGCACTACACAAGGCCATAGGTCTTTAATCTGTCATGTCACACTTTCCCTGTAGAAAATGAATGCGGCTGTTACAGACTAAACAAAATATGACAAAGTAGCTTTGAGGCTTACTTCAGCCATCAGCTGGAAGTTCTCTGTGTCATTATCCTACTGTCCCTTTGAGGAATCCTCTTTGCGCAGTTGGGTATGAAACACAGGGGCAGACAATGCATCTTTATTGGAATAAAGTAGTCTGAAAGCCTCTGACATAGACAATTCCGATTATCACCCTTTGTTGTTCTCACGGAAAATCATGTTAACTTTAGACACAGTTTTTTTTCCGAGTTATATTAACCGCATAGCTCAGAAGTATGTAATCTGAATAATTTATGTTAAATGTTTTCTATTAATGACAAGAGTATCCTGTTTCCCAATTATGTCATGTGTCTTTTATTTGGCTACCAGACACACAAGTGACAGTAACGTCAAATAACACGAGACAGAGCTGGCAACCAATGTTCCAGTCAGTGTAAATGTCAATAACAGAAATAAAACACGTCACTACATTATTAAAGGACTCACAGAACATGTAAATGAAAACCTACATGTTGTCATATTATCTTTAGTCAGTAAGCGAATTAGCAAAACTGAAGACTTTTACTGCCATAGTTGTCAGTTTTATTTGCAAAACTGCTTCAACAGAATCAAAATCAAGAATTATGTCTCTCAATATTATTGGTTGATAGATTTACTAATTATAGGGGCAATCACAACCATTTAGAAAAGACAGTCACATGATTCATCTATTAAAATCCCAATATAATTTAATAGTGAATTTAAAAAATACAAAAAAACATTACAGTATATCATCTTTTTCTACTTGAGCGTGATTTACCCCTGTGTTGCCCTTAAAAATTCTTAATCAACAAAATCCAGTTCCTATACACTATTATACTCCCAGACCTAATCCCAGGAAAATGAATTGATGAGTGCTAACAGTAAGTTTGCCAACATCACGGTTAAATGGACATTAAACTTACACAAGATTATATGGTTATGTAAAAAATTAGGAATTTCAAGTATTTCTATTAAAAACATAAAAACATATTACAATGGTTTATAAATGATATTGCTTGTTTCAAAGTATTTGACTGGGAAGGGCTCAAAAGTGAATATACAGTATATGTCTATATATGAGTAGATATACATATAACACATACAAACACATGTATACACACATATAGACATGTATACATACACACATAGGGGCCTATCTATCAAGCTCTGAAAGGAACTTGACGGCCCGTGTTTCTGGCGAGTCTTCAGACTCGCCAGAAACAGCAGTTATGAAGCAGCGGTCACAAAGACAGGCTGACAGGAATCGCAACAATCGTTGACAGGAATCGCAACAATTCAACTCGATTAAGTACAATCGGGTTGATTGACAGCTCCCTGCTGGCGGCCCATTGGCCACGAGTCTGCAGGGGGCGGCGTTGCACCAGCAGCTCTTGTGAGATGCTGGTGCAATGTTAAACGCGGAGAGCGTATTGCTCTCCGCATTCCGCACTGTCGGGTCAGGTCCGCAAGACATTTCTTATATATGCCTCATAGAAACATGCAATAATATTTTAATATATTTTACATTCGTTTTGTGAAATGCTTATTTTAACCCTAACACTTTACTTTAAATCTCAAGTCGTGCTATTTCTTCTAGCGCTATTTTGGCTTTCTATTGAGCGCAACTCATAACTTTCAACTTGTAATATAAGCAATGTATAGCATGGTTGCGATATCCATTGACAGTATAGGGCACACTAAAGGGATGTTGGCTGCACTAAACCTTTTCTGGTAAATCTGTTTTACCATGGACTTGTAATATCAATTTGCGCACTAATTTTAGCACCGTCCATTGTTATTGATACAATAATATAATCTGGGCCTTATTCGGGAACTGCAAGCCTTGCAGCTCCCAAGCAGAAAACAGACAGCGAGTAGAGCCATCTTACGATTGGCCCTCCTGGTTGACCATCCCTGTTCTGCAAGATTTTGTGCTCAAGAGTGGGACTTATTTTCTTTTCTCCTCATTAATGTGTTCTAACTAGAGATCAATTTTACCTGTTGGGGTGTAGTAAATTGCTTATAAATAGATAATTTGTTTTTATTTTGTCATTTAAAATAGCTCCTTTTGCCTACTGTATCCCAAACCTGTACTGAACATTTCAATACATAAGTAATGGTTATGGTTATAGAAAACTGTAAACAAGAAGGTTTAAATGAAATCGCAAACGAGAAATCTGCTGGTCAAAAACTCGCTGGCATAGAAATATTACACATAATCTTTGGGGGCTTTTTTTAACATTATTTTTCAATATATGTGTCTCTCCTTCACACCTAGAACTCTACATTGTCAGATAAACCATTTAATAGCTAAAATTTGCCTTTTGAAAACACTTTGAGGTACCTTGCAGTACTGAAAAAAATGCTTAGAAAATCTCACCAGAGCAGAGAGCTTTGGATCAACGGGCCCTAAGTACTGGTCTCACTACACATACAGTGAGAGATAAGATAATGAGGATTTTGTGTAAATACAGAAAGATAAGCTAATTAAGTCTGCTCTTCCAGCAAGCTCATCCCATTAATGGAAACCAATTGTACAGTACACTGTCCCTTTAACCCTTTTTGCAGGGCTAAACACAGTCACACAGGGTCAGTAATCCACACATAACATGATCTATTCTAACCTATGACAGCACATAATCATTTTGTATTAGAATTATACTTCATTGATTCTGTGTGCTGCATAATATAACCACATTGTGTATTGCAGTTTCTTTATATTATTCTGCAAGAAAAAAGTATTTGTGAAGTCAGCACTATACTAGAAAACAGATTTCCCATACAGAAGCAGCCTCCGCAGGGCTCTCGCTTGTAACTGTCTGGAAAGTGCTAATGTTATTTGCTGTGTCTACATGAAGGTCTCCATGTAATGCAAATTAGTCACACTAAAGCCATTTTCTCTTCCCGGTAGGTTTTTACTTCCCTCCACCCAACCCTGTCAGCCTCCTGAATATTTCACCTACACCTCCCAATAATGCCAAAGGAAACAGATGCACGCTGTGCAAGGCTGGTAATTTTATTGGGTTCCTCCACCTTTAAAAAATCTGTTACAAGGCTGGTCTGGTTTCTTAAACCCTTTTTTGAAGGGAAATTAAGGCAAACATTTTTATGTGGTCCTACAGTGTCTGCTCACTGCAAAAAGTATTTATACACAGCAGCGTCATTAGAGCAAAGCTGCTCGCATTAGGATATAATAACCGTCAGAAAGGACGAAAAGCAGAGCAGGACCTAGCGCCCAAGAAGGCAGGCGCTCATAAAAAACACTCGCCAGCTCCATTTCACACGCTCTGAGTATTGAATTGTTTTAACTACACACTTTTCTTTTCATTCTGTGCTTTAACAGATTTAATTTAACATGATTACACAGACCATTAAACTCTGCACGTCCCAGATCAGGATTTGTTCGAATGCAATTATATCCACAGAGCTTGCAGTCCAAACCCTCAGACCTTCAATGGACACATTTTTTTTAATTATTATTATGGTATCTGGAAGAGGGCATTTTTAAATGTATTACATTTTTTTTTTTTGTAAAATAGATGATCCTGTAGTGAGGGGGGAGGGAGCTGGTGAGGCATGTCAGTGTCTACCAAAAAAGCAGTTGAAGACCTGCTTATCAGCCAGTGAGCAATCAGTCCTTAAGGCCCAGTGGCACTTATTGTTAGCTCCAAAATGACCACTTAAATTTAACCTTTTTTTATTCAAAAAATATTTTGACATGTTTAGATAGTGCTATTCCACTGATCCTTTAACTTTTCCTTCAGTTATCATGTTTACTCTAAAAGGGACATGGTACTCATTATTTTCTGTTGTTTTTTTAAAAAAAGAAACTATTTCAAAATGTATTGCAGTACCTTTTTATTATAGTTTTGTTTTTGTTCATGTGCTGAATAAACACGATTTTTTAATGTGGGAATTGCTCCTATCAGTCAGTGAGCAATAGAGAGTTTTAATATATGTACCAAATCAACCAACCTGTTAGTTTCACTTTAGTATTATTATGTATCTCAATTGCAACACAATTATCATCACTGTAAATATATAAGTTTTGCCATATGGAGCAATAGGTGGTGTAATAAGGACAAATTATAAGTGTTTTAAGAATGTGCATTTGTTTAGTTATGAATGTCATTTTGTAATGAAAATGCGGATATCCGAATTAATGCTCTAACTAATTTAAAGAATAATGAATATGATTCATGAATATATTTGTTATTCTTTAAATTAGGTGTATTACTTACCTGCTAGAGAGCTGTGCAAATCATCTTCTTCATAGACTCCAGGGCCGCACTAATGCTCCTATTAATGCGGCTCCCCAGCGAGCTACAGGCGGCGGATCCCTTCACCTTTAGCGCAGGCTGGAAGCTCTGATCTAAACATCTTTACAGAGTCCAGGGCCACGCTAATAGGAGAATTAGGCCCTGGACACTGTGAAGAAGGGTCGTATTAGTGCACCCTGGAGTCTATGAAGAAGAAGAAGAAGATTAGTGCAGCTCCCCAGCTCTACAGTTAAGTATCAAGGTGACAGAAGTAGAGAATATTTACATCAGTTTTAATGAAAACCAATGTAAATGTTAATGAATATTCAGTATATTTATATATATATATATATATATATATATATATATATATATATATATATATATATATATATATATACATAATAATAATAATAAATAGTGCAGCACACTTAATATGCTGGAAAATAACAAATTTTTCTAAATATTCATTGCGAATGATTCGTCTTAAACAAATTATTCAGTTCCGCACAAGTCTATTGGAATAAACAGAAATCATTATAAATAAAAATGTATATAGAAAAATAAACTAGGTGGTAACGTTATATGGAGCTATTGGAGGAGTAATATGCTTTTGTGATACAAGCAGTATCAGGAAGAGATTATAGGAAATATAATAAGAAGTTTTATAAAGATGCTATATGGGACAATACTAGTATTATAATGGATATATATATATATTTTTTGCTTTTAAAAATTTAGATGTACATTGAAATCTGCTATCTACTCAGATGTATAAAAAGCACATTGTAGTAAAAATGTTTCCAACATATGAAAGAGCAGCATTGTCACATGTTAACAAAGGAAATATGAAAGTAAAAGCTGTTTAAAGGGATAGGAAAGTTAAAATTAAATTTGCAAGTTTCATATAGAGTTTAAATTCACTTCTATTTTCAAATGTATTTTGTTCTCTTGGTATCCTTTGTAGAAAAAGAATGTGAACACATCCTACACTTATGGAAGCTAGCTGTTGATTGGGGGCTACACACATTTGTCTCTTGTCATTGGCTCACTGGATGTGTACAGCTAGCTCTCAGTAGTACATTGCTGCTCCTTTAGCAAAGAATACCAAGAAAATAAAGCAAATATGATAAATTAAAGGACCAGTAAACACAGCAGATTTGCATAAACAACAAATGCAAGATAACAAGACAATGCAATAGCATTTACTCTGAATTTCAAATAAATAGTAGATTATTTTCTAACACATTTCAAAGTTATGTATATTTCCACTCCCCTTGTACCATGTGATAGCAATCAGCCAATCACAAATGCATATACGTATAGTCTGAGTTCTTGCACATGCTCAGTAGGATCTGGTGACTCAAAAAAAGTGTAAATATAAAAGACTGTGCACATTATTTTTAATGGAAGTAAATTGGAAAGTTGTTTAAAATTACATGCTGTATCTGAATAATGAAAATGTAATAAAACCTGAGTGTCCCTATAAGTAAATTGAAAAGTAGTTTAAAAATGTATGCTCTGAATCATGAAATAAAAATGTAGTGTTTCATTACCCTTTACAGTTAAGCTAACAAGAAGCAAACATCAGTTCTATAAGAACTGACACTTAGGTATCTACAGCTCAGTGGCTGATAGGGACAAATGATAGAAAAATCAGGAATATCCGTAAAAAACAACACTGATAAATATTGTCTTTGAGCCAGAACTAAGAATAACAATGTCCCTTTTAGAGAGAGCGCTATTGGCGTTTTAACACTTTAATAAAGATATTTCCTTTGTGTGTGGGCTGAAGAGTAGCTCAATAAAATGGGGTGCTTGATATGAGATAAGGATCAAGGATACTGGATGTGATCTTTCTGTTTACAGCTCTGAGTATATATTTAATATCACTGCGGAGGCAGTAAGACTAATGAGGACTCTTCAGACCTGACTCAGTGTCTCGTGGAAAGCTGACTTATCAGACCTGACCCCTCCAGACTGTGTATGTGGTGAGAAGGAGACAACCCTGTTACAGAAAGACCTCAGCCCCTAGTGTCTGGCACCACACATGCCCAGACCTCGTTATTAGAATTATTGAGCAAGGCCACAGAGACGCTCAATACCGTGCTGTACAGTAACCCACTCACTGCTGGGCGAAACAGGTATCACGTGCACAGAACACATGAGCATCAGATACACTGCAGTGCACAAAAAATCACAGCATTATGTATATATAAATGTATATAACTATTGTCATCTCAAATACAAAGAGGTGCACAAACAAATCACAGCATTATTCATATATTCCAGTTTTGCTTTTAATCTTAGCTGAGAGCTTGTAAGTGAGTGCTGGACTTTCTCTGTGTGTTGTATTAATTTATTTAGTAATTTTCCTTATGGGCCTTATGGGGTGAACTGCCTGTCACTCTGGAGACAGCACAGCTTCCTGAGAGTGCTATTAGCACCCAGGGCTGAGCATGTTGCAGGGTCATGGGATGTGTTCAGTCTGAGAGTGCAGTCTCCTATATATATATATACTATATATATATATCAAATTATTATCATCTAGAATACAATGCAGAGCAAAGGAAATTATAAAGTTTGACAGGGACACAGAAAAAAGAAATATATTAGAAAACTGCACACTATATTTGGTGATCACGCAGTAAGGCACAACTGATAGGTAAGTATAGGGCTGCTGAGGGGCGTGTCTGGGCAGCGGCCATGATCGGTCGCAATAATAGCTGCTGAGCATTGGAATAATACAATCCGCCGTGTATTAAGAGGATTATCTGACAATCTGCATCTATTCCATTTTGCTTAGATTATATCAAGATCACTGCATCGTTTGATGCCTCTACTTCTGTATTGCCTGCAGTCTAGTCCAGACTGTTGAGACTTGGGTGGCCCGAATAGGGAAGGCCTCAACACCCACCCCGTTCACGCAGGTATAGAGTGAGCTATTCTCACTCACACAACCACTAAGAGCTGAGTTATCCCTTTCTACAATGGAGTCGTGGATATCTGAGAAAACCCTGCTATGCTTACTGGAGGAGCATTTTCATAACCTCCACATATTACTCAAAAGGGGCTTCGGTGGCACCAACACCCTGAACACACACGCTGGCCTGCCACGAGATGAGGAGCAGCTAACTAAGGCGTTAGAGATCCCCCTTGAGCCAATGTTGGAAACAGAGAAATTTTCTTGAGGCCACACCGGGACTTCAGGGGATACAGCAGAGGAGGCTAAAGGCTTTCCGGATGCCACAGATGCCCCATCATTGCTGAATTTCGGGGAGGCTGTCCCCGCTATCAGAGTTTTGCAGATTGGGGATCGGATTGCTCCCGAGGCGGCAAACAACGTAATGGCACTAGCCTGGACATACCAGAGAGGCACCTACTCACAGACAACGCCGCTCACCAGATCATCGCAACAGAGGCTTTTGAGCAGTGACACAGTGCACACGGCAAGCGGCAGTGAGAAAGTCTGTCTCGTGCAGCTGGGTGTTAAGATGCCACAGATTGTTCCTGAGAGGCCCCTCACGACATCCCGGTACTTTGTTCCAACTCTGATTAGGCCTGGGACAAATAGTGGAACTCCAGCCATGGGCAACCTGAAAGGCATATACATTCGGCTTCCTATGGATCTTGCTGGAATCAGCTGATGACTTACTACAGCACAGCTGAGCCGGTGAGACCTATCTTGCCTAAGGGGGGCTAGGTGGTTGTTAACTGCTTCTTCTGTGCGAGAGAGACTATAGAGAAAGACTTGATCAAGACATCGCCTAAGTAAAAGGCTGTTTAAAGCATTATGTGTATAAATCTCCTTGTTGTTTCTGCACATATTTGATGTTTCTGTGTAAGCTGTGTACAATTGTTAGCTTGTTTTATTACGATTGAGTTCATGCCATTTAATTTGAGATAACGATAAAACTGATGTAACAGTATTAGTGGGACAATATACTACCCACCTAGAGTGCTAGATAGTATTAACTTTGAGATCTATGTTTAGATGTACCCTAAGTTAGTAAGATAGGGCACTTTGCTCCTCGGGGCATACTGTTTAGCTGTTTATATTTAATATCCCTTATATATTGCTTAGCAGATTGTTTTACTACAATTGGGCCTTTTGGGTCTGCACATCTTGTCTCAATGTGGGTACATGTCTAGTTCCCAGCTCGCATCAATCCCACCTGCTACTTATATCCAATGTCTTGTGTTGCCTGGCTACCTTTGTCTCATCCCCCCGTTTTGCCATACTCAGATGGGTAATTTTGTTGTCTCACTATGCCCAGAGTAGGCTAGCTTCCAAATGTCCAATCTCCCCTAATTGTTACTGACAAACGCACCCCGTTCATGTTGTCTAGACTAGAGCTCTAGGTCAGTTCCCATACTTTCAATACATTTAATCACTCTCCAGTAGCAGCTAGTCTCATAGCCCACAAATTTACCTTTAGAGGATAAAAACACAACCAACTTTATGCTTCAGGGCCTCACAGTCCAACACGCTAGTATTTTGTGCCTAATAGTTTAATAGCTCTATTTGGTTGTTTTGTTGGATGCCTATGCTTAGCTTTCCCACATGCTCGTCACAACTAGTAAGCATTGTAGGTCACCTATGCTATTATATTTTGTGTTGAATCAACTGTTCTCAATATATATCAAACCTACATTAAGTGTGCTTCTATACTAGTCAGAGGTTTCTTTATGGGGTCCACATGTGGCCCACTTTGTCGTTTTATTTATAATTTGAAAACTGAGGTTAACTTCCATCTGTATAATTTGGTGATTAACTGTATATTAAGTTTGACACTCACTACGCATATTGTATTGCGATTTCCCTATATTTCAGTGCCTGCATTTTTACTTGCCTGTTTCATGTATTTTTGTTTTAACCTCAATAAAAATTATATTAAAAAAAAAAAGTATAGGGCTGCTCTTTGAAGGAATACAATGGCTTTCAGTGAGTGAAAAGGTCTGTTTATTGGAATACAACAATGGGCAGTGCTGCGGAATCTGTTTGCGCTTTATAAATAAATAATAATAATAATAATAATAATAAAATAATACTAATTTGTAAAATAATGCAGATAGTATATGTGAGAGTACGTGTCTGATAACAGTGTGAAGGGAAACTGAATGGGGAGGAATAATGCTGGTGAATTAGTGAGACATAAAAGATAAAGTCAAAATTAAACTTGCATGATGCAGATAGAGCGTCATTTTAAGACACTTATAAATTCACTTCTATTACCATATTGACTTTGTTATCCTTAGTTCAAAAGCATATGTACATATCCTCAGCAGCTGCAATGTGTTCAGCTAGCAACCAGCAGTACACTTCTGCCTTGGAGCTGACTTTAAAGGGATACTAACCCCTCATTTTTTCTTTCATGATTCAGATAGAGCATGCAATTTTAAGCAACTTTCTAATTTACTCCTATTATCAATTTTTCTTTGTTCTCATGTTATCTTGATTTGAAAAAGCAGTAATAAAAGGTTAGGAGCCGGCCCATTTTTTAGTTCAGCACCTTGGTTGAGCTGCTGATTGGTTTGCTACATTTAGCCACAAATCAGCAAGTGCTACCCATGTTCTGAACAAAATATGGCCCAGATCTAAAGCTTACAGTACTGCTTTTTCAAATCAAGATAGCATGAGAACAAAGAAAAATTGATAATAGGAGTAAATTAGAAAGGTGCTTAAAATCTCATGCTCTATCTGAATCATGAAATAAAAAATTGGGTTTAGTATCCCTTTAACTATGTACTTAATAAACACATAGTTATAGGCAAGCAATAATGCAATATTAAAATGCTTTAACATATTAGAGGATTTTCTTTATCCCTTTACTGCATTTTTTCTTTACTACATTGTTTTCTTTACTGTATGTTAAAAACACATTAAAGTGTTTTGTTTGTATCTGAGCTAAAATGTATTTATGTCTGTGGGCATTTCACTGTCCACCAGTAAAGCCCCAGACTTGTACAAGCCAGGCAGTAATATGTATCTAGTGTAAGTATACACTACATGTGCTTTAGCATAAGTAATGCTTTTTCATATGCACAAGAAAACATTTTTGAGTTAAATGTCAATTTGAAGCACATGTCTATTATGGCTGAGATGATGCAGTGGTGTGTGTGAGGATGTTGCTTATAAGACTGGTATGTGAGGAGTTAATGTGTGAGGGTATTAGCTTTATATTATAGGGGATGAGAGGGACAAGACTGGTATGTGAGGAGTTAATGTGTGATGGTAATTGCTTTATATTAAAGGGGATGAGAGGGACAAGACTGGTATGTGAGGCTGGTATGTGAGGAGTTAATGTGTGAGGGTATTAGCTTTATATTATAGGGGATGAGAGGGATAAGACTGGTATGTGAGGAGTTAACGTGTGAGGGTATGAGCTTTATATTATAGGGGATGAGAGGAACAAGACTGGTATGTGAGGAGTTATGTGTGAGGGTATTAGCTTTATATTATAGGGGATGAGAGGGACAAGACTGGTATGTGAGGAGTTAACATGTGAGGGTATGAGCTTTATATTATAGGGGATGAGAGGGACAAGACTGACCTATGAGGGCTATAACTAACACAGCTAGGACAGGGGTGGGAAAACAATGGCACCCTTGCCTAAGGTGCCACACAAAAATATGTTTGCTGGTGCTTGGCATATAGTGGCCTAGGCTACCATATTACTACCCCCTGCTGGTGCCATACTGTCTGTGAGGGGATTTTTTTAGAAGACAATTTGGGCAGAAATGCAAAAAAGGTTCTCATTCACTGGGCTATAGAAGATAGAAGCACTGCTTATACTAAAGGGACATCAATGTGCAAAAACAAAATGCTCTAATGTGTTAGCAAAATGTCTTGTATATAACTATGTGTTTAACCTCTGCAAAGCTCCAGAGCAGCAATGCACTACTGGGAACCAGCTGAGCACATCTGGCGAGCCAAAGACAAGAGACATAAGTGTGTAGTTAACACCCAACTGATAGCTCCCAGTAATGCATACCTAGGTATGCTTTCCAATTAACAATACTAAGAGAACAAAATAAATTAGAGAACAGAAGTAAATATAAAAAGTCTATTTAAATAGCATGCTTTATCTGAATCATGAAAGCTTCAATTTTGCATTTCATTCCTCTTTAACACAGGGGGAGAGTCATTAACCACCAATTAATACGCTGTTCTACAGAGCCCATTCACAAAAGATTCTGCACCTAGAGATGTAAAATTTCTGGAAATTTTGAAGCCATGAATTTTTTTTAAAAATTTTTAGAAAAATTTAAAATAATGCAGCATGGAGTAGTTTTACAAATAGAAAGTAATTTTGTTACACTGGGAAAAAGAAATGCAGTGTATATAAAAGTATTATGCTTAAAATAAAAGCACAGCTTATTTAGTAAATAAACTAAACTTGCTTTTTAAAACTTTATTTTTGTTACAAATGGAATAACAAGGTCTGTATATGTTAAAGTGAAGGTTAATTTTGATGAATTAGTGCCCGGTTTCTAATAATCCTATTAAAAACAAGTGCACTTTAATTCATCAAAATTGACATTTCACTGTTTTCTTCAAAAACTTACCTTTTAATCCTGGCAGCCGCTCCAGCGATTCCCCCGGCCGTCGGAAGCCTCTGCAGATGTCAGAAATGACGAACCCGGCTTCCTCCAATCATGGCTTCTCCCCCGGGGGAATCTTGGCCTGATGCAATGCCGTGATTGGAGGAAGCCGGATTCGTCATTTTGGACTCAAGAAGACGGCTTGCGATGGGCGGAGGAAGTGCTGAAGCAGCTGCCAGGATTAAAAGGTAAGTTTTTGAAGAAAAGAAATGAAATGTCAATTTTGATGAATTAAAGTGCCCTTGTTTTTAATAGTATTAATAAAAACCGGGCACTAATTCATCAAAATTGACCTTCACTTTAAGAACATTTAAACTATACATGAGAACAGGTAACTAGTAACCACCCCCCTTTTCCCTCAAAAGCAACAAAATAAGCAAGAGACCATCAACATAATATAAAATCAGATTTGCCCCTTAACACCAATTGCAAATAAATAGGTAAGTAACTGGCATTATTTGTGCCAATAGGATATGGTAATTGGGGATGTAAGGCCCACTTCAATATTTAAGCTCCATAGAGAGGTTTAACTTAAAAAAAAATTGAGAAAAGAAAAGAAAGACAACATATACATGCAATTTAATCTATCTCATTTTCTGAACTACTGCTATCATTTCCCGTTTCTTCTTCCTCTTCATATTTGTCATTTTTCTCATGGACTTCTAAAAACTTAAGGTTTGCACAGATTAAAACAAGTTTACAACTGCTGAAGAAAGTAAAGTGAAAGATTTTATTAAGAGCTTGATTTTGATCAGGTGTTATTTTATCTATAAATGAAAGGTATTGTGTGTATATATATATATATATATATATATATATATATATATATATATATATGTATATATATAAAGGTATTGTGTGTATATATATATGTATATATATATATATATAAAGGTATTGTGTATTTTTGTGAGGCAGTGGTTTGCAAAACTTCCTTACTGAAAGTTAAAGTCAATCCTAGTGTTTGTGAAACGCTAGGATTGACCATGGAAACAAATAAAGGGGACTTTCTTTCATGAAGTATAAAATACTTCATGCAGAAAGCTCCTTTATTTGTTTCAAGAGTTCGCCATTCTGAACTGCTCAGGCAGCCCACAAGAGAGCGCTGTTTTGCTAGAGAGGTGATGTTTTCACCTCTTATCCAATAGCCATGCAGAAAATCTGGCTTGGCACTCTTAGGAGTCGGATTTCCACACAGCTATTTGGCAAGAGGTGGAAACGTCCCCTCTCTAGCAAAACAGCGTTCTCCCGTGGGCTGCCTGAGCAGCTCAGAACGGCGAACGCTTGAAACAAATAACGGAGCTTTCTGCATGAATTATTTTATACTTCATGAATGAAAGTCCCCTTTATTTGTTTCCATGGTCAATCCTAGCGTTTTACAAACGCTAGGATTGACTTTCACTTTAAAGATGCTGCTAATGAAAAACACTTTGTAATGATATAGAAGCAGAAGAAATACAGATGCAACAGAAAGAGTGCTTCTGGAATGAGAACTTTATAGGGTAAACCTACTTGCACTTCCATTATGGCCATCATCATTTAATTCCATTAAGTATTTTTAATGTATTTAGGGCACCTCTGGCATACAAGGATGTGTTTTGTCATCCTTGTATCATTTGGAAAACAACATTTCTTCTCACAGTATTTGCAAATTGCAGCTTTGCTCTCAGCAGCAATTGCACTGTGGAAATGTTTCCAAACTCTAGATGTTGGTCTCACCATTTTACTGAGAAGAGGAAAAAAACATAAATTATGCTTACCTGATAATTTCATTTTCTTCCATGGGAAAGAGTCCACAGTCGCATTCATTACTTTTGGGAAATAAGAACCTGGCCACCAGGAGGAGGCAAAGACACCCCAGTCAAAGGCTTAAATGCTCCTCCCACTTCACTCATCCCCCAGTCATTCTGCCGAGGAACAAGGAACAGTAAATCAGGGTGAAAAGGTGCCAGAAGAATACAACTAAGATGCCCCACATAAAAAAACGGGCGGGGGACTGTGGACTCTTTCCCACGGAAGAAAATGAAATGATCAGGTAAGCATAATTTATGTTTTTCTTCCTAATGGGAAAGAATCCACAGCCGCATTCATTACTTTTGGGAAAACCATACCCAAGCTAAAGAGTAACACCAAAACGGGAGGGTACAATAGGCGGCCCATTCTGAGAGCACCAAGCCTGAAACCACTACCCAACAAAAACCCTGCTTCATCCGAAGCTGAGAAAACTTTACAAAGGAAAGGCCCCAAGGACACTGACCAGCAGATAGTCCAGAAGCCTAGCTAGAGACTGCAAAATCGGACTCAACTGAGCCAATAGTCCTCGAGGAGACACCGTCGCTCAACAGTCGGTCCCTCACCGCTCACCCCTCACTAAAGAGGAGCACACCAGCCTAAACTCCCCAAGGAATAGGGCAAGGAAGAACCGAAGGGAAACCTAAAGGACACCACAAAATCCATAAAAGGATACCCCCCAATAGCGAGCCCAGCTCACAAAGATCCAAATGGATCCTGACAGACAAGGGGAGGCTACGCCCAGACCAAGCAGAAACCAGAGGTTTAGGACCGGGCATCTAAACAGAGAAACCCTTCTCTCAAAATTGTGCAAAGCACCGAAGACAACTGAAGACGGAGTCCTCACATCATAAGAACTAAGAATACTAAAGTATTCAGACAAAAAAGAACGTGTAACAGACCCGGAAGAAAAACCCTGAGTCAAGAACATGCAGCCATCATCAGGATAGCACAGAAGAATACTTGCTGAGAAGTAAAAAGCGGCCAGCAAGAGAACAGATTGCAAAAGAAAAACTCCCAGACAGAGGGTACACTCTAGGCAATCAAAGCCACCAGACCTACACACAGGGCTCCAAAAGGGAACCCCCAAGAGAGAGAGGTTACACCCAGAACCCAAAGGTGTATGGTAACCCTGGAGCTACTATGCCAACCTAGATCCTGAAGATGACAACGCATCTCAGAACCCACTACCAGCCGTGCCAGCCCAAGCATCGGCAGGTCTGAAACAGGGGAACAGAAGCCCAACACCAGCTCAAAAACGAGCGGAAGAATGGCCACAGCCATCCCAACAGAGCACGGGTGCCAACCCGACTCCATAGAAACAGACGACAAGGCCGTAGACCCAATGGAATCTAACAAAAGGCCCACCATAGTCTCGACACTGAGCCAGCAAGATGGAACGTAACAATCCAGAGAAAAACACCCCTCTCTGAAAGGTTAACTCTCAGTTCCAACCTCCTGAATCCAAGAAAATCCCTAGAAAAAGGACCACACCTCCATAAGAAGGAGAATAAGCCCCCCACCCTAAGAAAAGGGATGGGGCCAAAAAGGCAGAGCACCTGCCCACAAGACACAAAGCCACAGGCTAAAGGAGAGACCAATCTCCAACGCAGATGAACTTGGAAGGAATCCCCTTTAGGAATTAGCTTGCTAACACACATCCAATGTGCAATAGCTGCAGCAGAGACACTGCAAACCCATTCGCCTGCACAGCAGTGAATCCATAAGGTTACTCCAGCAAGCTGACCAACGGAAACCGACCATAAAGGCGTAAGTCCAGCCCAATGAGCATCAGCACACAGACAACTTGGCCAACCGTGACCAGGTCAGCTAATCCAAGTAAAAGGACATAGCCCAAGTTCCCAGGAACTGGGGAACCCTGAACCAGCCCTAGAGTCAAAAGGTCCGGCAACAACACCACAAAGGAAAACACTGAGTGAAGCCTCAGAAACCGGAAGCACCAGGGAGAAAACAGATCCGAGCCCCCAATTGTTTAAACAAACAATATCCGAGAACTTAACACCCCGCCTGATTAAAAAAAAAAAACAGACCAAAGGGAGATATCAATGCAATATCCAGATCAACCCGGATATGAGATAACTCTCAAGTCCCAACCAAGGAAGAGACCAACCCTTGCCAAAGTCCAATGCTCCAAAGGAGCTAAGGCATTAAAAGTCGTACAACACTAGAGCCTATAGACTCTCAAACAGCCGCCGGACAACAAGCAAGGGGATACCCGAGGCTAAAATCACTTGAGCAAAGGCTGGTCTCTGCATCACCTCCATACAATCAGAGGTTCAAAGAGAAAAAAGGATGCACAGCATCTCCAGCTCCGAGCAGAGCCCACGGAGACCACGCCCAGTGCCCCTAACAGGGAACGACCATATCCCGGAGGGGAACCCAGGTCCTTAAAAGGAGACCTAACTCACATGGCGACAACAGAGGAAGACCAAAATGTCTCATAAAAAACAGCTAGCCAGTACACAGTCAATGTGCAATAGCTGCAGCTGGTCACATTCTGCAACCCATCCGCTGCAAGGCAGCTGAACTACCCAATAAACTACTAGCTGCTGAGAACTAAGTCCAGAAGGACAATTCCCAGGGCCTCAAAAGCAAAAAGGCCAAACCGTCCAACTCGGCAGCAAGAGGGTGCAAGCCCACCAACCCTCCACTACACGGGGAGGAGCTCTAGGGTATGACAACTCCAGACACAAGAGAGAGAGACACAGTGGAACTCCACTGACCCAGTCATCCAAATTGAAGGCTATAAGGACTGAGCCAATCCTTCCTGCCTCACGGACCCACCGGTCCTCTAGAATGCTTAGTTGAACACAGAGGATAACATGAGCATTCAGCACATCTCCCGGACCAGTCAAGCAGAGCGGCGCCACTTATCCGAACAGCTACCAGACAGAAATGAACCCAAACAGGACCAGCCTGCAATCCGGGTCCTAACGGTCAAATCGCATAAATCCTCCCTCAGAGGGGAAGAAGGAAAAATGACAGGACATCCTATCGGATGAAAATAAAATACAAGGCAACCCATAGGGTAACGCCCAAAAAGAAACAGGCCTACCGCAGGACCAGCCAAACGGAGCCCTGATCTTCCAAAAGAACTGGAAAAGATCTCAATACATGGACAATCAGGAGATTACATCATCCCCACATGTCAAATGAGGTGCGCCATTCGAAGAGCAGACCGCGAGGGCGCGCAATTCTGTAACGAAAGGCACAACACTCAGGGACAATCGCACCCGCAAGGAACTGTACAGTCCAAGGTGGAATACCCGGAACAACAGGAGCAGGGAAGGGAAGGCACCACCTTGTCCTCAAACTCTATTCAATTTAGGAAATAAAGGTTCATTAGGTAACATGACCTCTGGAACCCCTGAACTCACCAAAAACTTCCTTTAGAAGAAGCGCAAATTCCTAAAACTAAAGTCTGGTCCCTCCGCAGCTGGAGGTTGAGAGGCAGCAGACTCTGACCCAGAAAGTTCATAGTCTCAGAAAGAACTTCATCCTCGGATTACCCTATCAGTTAAATCCAAAAATTATTTGATGTACTCTGGGAAGGAGTGCAATATGTAACCTTTCGCTTGCGCTTAACAGGGCGAGGTAAAGCATTAAGGCCACAGGCACTGCCGTCTGAACTGCGCAGTAACGTCTGGAGAAAAAAGGCCACCTCCAGATGGAGGATCAGCAATGCTATGGGAAAACTGCATATGTATAGAGATAATAATTTAGGGTACGCACCTCACTGAACGACAACTCATCATGTTTGATATTATCACATTATCAAGGCATATGGAACATAATTGAGAGGGGGAACTAGGACCTCCTCCCCATATAAACAGGAATTGCTCTGTAGGAATAGAGGGAGTGCCTCTAAAGAAACCGAATCCTCCATCACTAGTGCAATAACCGGAGAACTAGAGAGACAAAACATCCTTCTTTAATTTTTTTGTTTTAATAAAATAACGGCACCTCTATACCCCAATGACTGGGGCACTCACCACCTACTATAACCCAGACAGTACAGAGATGTATGACTCCTCTCTGATAATCACGAAGGAGGGAATGAATCACATAGTGCACAATGCAGGACCGTCCCTGCTATGAGAGAAAGCGCGCCAAGCTTGTAAACTGCATGGCTCTCAAAGTGAAAGTGAAACCTGTATATTCCATAACAGCCTAAGAGCCCATAACATCTCACACATAAAGCAGCATAAAATCAAATAAACACATAAGATTATTATTCCCCCCTGTTCAATAATCCCCCTAAGGAGATATTAACCCTTGATTCTATAAAGATAAAAAGGCGCCACACTGTGACCCTGTCTTCTGTGTTATCATTATATAATAAAAAATGAAACAATCTTACCAGAATCTACGCCGTGGTACAGGACCATGGTCCTTCAAGTGTGACAGGTTGTAGCATCGCTCCTGACATGGACTTGAGAAAAGAAAGCAGTCTGCGAAACTCGTCAACGCCGATTGCTGTAGGAGCTGTTAATATGAATATAACTTTCACCCAGGCCCTCAGTGAGAAGGTTATAGGGCTACTTAAAACTCCTGTCCAATTGCAAAGAGTAGTACCCTCCATAGGAGACAAAACAAATTCTGACACTTCTCTGCCAACCTCCTGGGACGAAAGGCAAAGAATGACTGGGGGATGAGGGAAGTGGGAGGAGAATTTAAGACTTTGGCTGGGGTGTCTTTGCCTCCTCCATGAGTTGCAGGCCTCTCTGGTGACAAAGGGGTAATGACTTTATATTATAATGCACTTATTAACCCAAAGACTGCAGATATGCCTGTTTCCCCTGCAGCTAAGGGAGTAAAGAAAACACCACCACCATCCACAGTAAAAAAAACAAACATTTGCAACAGACCAGTGTGTCCAGGGCTGGACTGGGACCACAAATAGGTCAGAGCACTTTTTACCTAGAGCAGCCCCTGCATGCCAGTCTGATTTGTTATTTAAAGGGACAGTCTACACTAAAATTATTATTGTTTAAAAAGATAGATAATGCCTTTAATACCCATTCCCCAGTTTTGCACAACCAACATTGATATATTAATATACTTTATAACATTTAAACCTCTAAATTTCTGCATGTTTCTAAGCCACTACATACAGCTTCTTAGCACATGCTTTTTATTTGCTTTTCACAACAGGAGACTGCTAGTTCATGTGGGACATTTAGATAACATTGTGTTCACGCCAAGGGAGTTATTTAAGAGTTACCATAACACAGTACTAAATGCAAGTCCATAGATAATACAAAGTCATGTGATCAGGGGGCTGTCCGAAGATGCTTAGATACAAGGTAATCACAGAGGTAAAAAGTATAATAATATAACAGTGCTGGTTGTGCAAAACTGGGGAATCGGTAATAAAGGGATTATCTATCTTTTAAAACAATAACAATTATATTGTAGACTGTCCCTTTAACCATTTACACACAAAAAAACTACAAGTGGATAATGTACTAGTTTGAAAGACATATAGTTAAACTTTGTAACATCCTTCAGTTGCAGCTCTATCTAAATCATGAAAGTTTAATTTTGACTTGAGTGTCTCTAATTAAAAACAAAAAACACATACAAAGTCCTCTGTTCTATCACAGATTGGTATTGTGTGTTGCAGTAGAGATCATCTATGGGCAATGTGAGTACAGTAAAGCAAGCACTGAGTGTCTAAAGAGAGTCCAGGAGTGCATGTGTTCTGCAATATACATTTGTATAAAGAGAGATCAGGAGTGCATGTGTTCTGCAATATACATTTAAATAAAGAGAGATCAGGAGTGCATGTGTTCTGCAATATACATTTGTATAAGGAGATCAGGATTGCATGTGTTCTGCAAAATACATTTGTATAAAGAGAGATCAGGAGTGCATGTGTTCTGCAATATACATTTAAACAAAGAGAGATCAGGGGCCCGATCCGATAAAAATCGTCGCCCGCAAAAGCTGGCAACGCCAATATTTGCGCTGGTTTGATATCCTATATACGGCGTAACTTAGAAGTTACGCGCGTATATTTCTGCCGTCGCCCGTAGTTTTTTGGGCCATAGGCAGGTATACCAAACCAGCGCAGTTTGGTATCCAATATACAGCGTAAGGACTTACGTGGCGAAAATGGAGAAATCTTACTCCATTTTCACCTCGCCACAAAAAGCAGCCGTAAGAAGCCTTACGCTGACTATTGGAGCCCCGTAACTCCCTAAACTACCTGCTAAATAAACCTAACACCTAACGCATGCGCAATGTCTATCTAGCTGTCAACCGCGATCTGCTAAATAAAACCTAACACCTAACGCATGCTCAGTGTCTATCTACCTGTCAACCGCGATCCACCGTCGCAATCCCTAATAAAGTTATTAACCCCTAATCAAATCCCCCTATACCGCCGCCAGCTATATTAATATTATTAACCCCTAATCTAATATCCCTAAAGTAATAAGCTCTATTACCAGCCCTTAAAAGGGCCTTTTGTGGGGTTTTGCCCCAAAGTAAACAGCTCTTTTGCCCTATAACCTGCCCTCCCTACACCGCCGCCACCTATATTAATAGTATTAACCCCTAATGTAAGCCCCTTACACGGCCGCCATCTATATTAAAATTATTAACCCCTAATTGAATCTACCTACCCCGCCGCCAGCTATATTATCTATATTAACCCTAAGTATATTATAGTTAATATAGTTATTACATTATATATATTAACTATATTAACCCTAATTATATTAGGGTTAATATAGTTAATATAGTTACTATAGTATTTATATTAACTATATTAACTCTATCTAACCCTAACACCCCTAACTAAATTCTTATTAAATAAATCTAATTCATATTATAAACTAAAATATTCCTATTTAAATCTAAATACTTACCTATAAAATAAACCCTAAGATAGCTACAATATAATTAATAATTACATTGTAGCTATGTTAGGGTTTATATTTATTTTACAGGTAAATTGTTAATTATTTTAACTAGGTATAATAGCTATTAAATAGTTAATAACTATTTAATAGCTACCTAGTTAAAATAATTACCCAATTACCTGTAAAATAAATCCTAAATTACAAATACACCTACACTATCAATAAATTAAATAAACTACAAATATCTATCTAAAAATACAATTAAATAAACTAAACTAAATTACAAAAAAACAACAACAATAAATTACAAAAAATAAAAAAAGATTACAAGATTTGTAAGCTAATTACACCTATTCTAAGCCCCCTAATAAAATAATAAACCCCCAAAATAAAAAAATGCCCTACCCTATTCTAAATTAAACAAGTTCAAAGCTCTTTTACCTTACCAGCACTTAAAAGGGCTTTTTGCGGGGTATTTACCCCAAGTTAACAGCTCTTTTGCCTGTAAAAAAAAGAACACAACACCCCCCCCCAACATTACAACCCACCACCCACATACCCCTATTCTAAATCCATCCAAACCCCCCTTAAAAAAACATAACACTACCCCCCTGAAGATCTCCCTACCTTGTCTTAACCCAACCAGGCCGAACTCCTCATCCGATCCGGGCGATGTCTTTATCCAATTGGCAAAGAAGAAGTCTTCATCCCGGTGATGTCTTTATCCAAGCGGCAAAGAAGTCTTCATCCCAGCGATGATGGTTCAGCCAATCGGATTGAACTTGAATCTGATTGGCTGATTCAATCAGCCAATCAGATTTTTCTACCTTAATTCCGATTGGCTGATAGAATCCTATCAGCCAATCGGAATTCGACGGACGCCATCTTGGATGACGTCATTTAAAGGTACCTCATTCGTCGTTCAGTTGTCGGCCGGGATGGATGCTCCGCGTCGGAGGAGCGAAGTAAGAAGATTGAAGATGCCGCTTGATGGAAGATGCTGCCGGATGGAAGAAGACTTTGCTGCCGCTTGGATAAAGACATCGCCGGGATGAAGACTTCTTTGCCGCTTGGATAAAGACATCGCCGGGATGAAGACTTCTTTGCCGCTTGGATAAAGACATCACCGGGATGAAGACTTCTTCTTTGCCAATTGGATAAAGACATCGCCCGGATCGGATGAGGAGTTCGGCCTGGTTGGGTGAAGACAAGGTAGGGAGATCTTCAGGGGGGTAGTGTTAGGTTTTTTTAAGGGGGGTTTGGGTGGATTTAGAATAGGGGTATGTGGGTGGTGGGTTGTAATGTTGGGGGGTGTGTTGTGTTATTTTTGGGGTAAATACCCTGCAAAAAGCCCTTTTAAGGGCTGGTAAGGTAAAAGAGCTTTGAACTTGTTTAATTTAGAATAGGGTAGGGCATTTTTTTATTTTGGGGGTTTATTATTTTATTAGGGGGCTTAGAATAGGTGTAATTAGCTTAAAAATCTTGTAATCTTTTTTTTATTTTTTGTAATTTAGTGTTTTTTTTTGTAATTTAGTTTAGTTTATTTAATTGTATTTTTAGATAGATATTTGTAGTTTATTTAATTTATTGATAGTGTAGGTGTATTTGTAACTTAGGTTAGGATTTATTTTACAGGTAATTGGGTAATTATTTTAACTAGGTAGCTATTAAATAGTTATTAACTATTTAATAGCTATTATACCTAGTTAAAATAATTAACAATTTACCTGTAAAATAAATATAAACCCTAACATAGCTACAATGTAATTATTAATTATATTGTAGCTATCTTAGGGTTTATTTTATAGGTAAGTATTTAGATTTAAATAGGAATATTTTAGTTTATAATATTAATATTAGATTTATTTTAATAAGAGTTTAGTTAGGGATGTTAGAGTTAGATAGGGTTATTATACTTAATATATATAAAAAATAATAACGATATTAACTATATTAACCCTAATATAATTAGGGTTAATATAGTTAATATATATAATAATTATATTAACTATATTAACCCTAATATAATTAGGGTTAATATAGTTAATATAGCTGGCGGCGGTGTAGGGGGATTAGATTAGGGGTTAATACATTTATTATAGGTGGCAGCGGTGTAGGGGGATTTAGATTGTAGGCAAAAGAGCTGATTACTTTGTGACAAAGCCCCGCCAAAAGCCCTTTTAAGGGCTGGCAAAAGAGCAGTTTACTTTGGGGTAATGCCACACAAAAAGCCCTTTTCAGGGCTATTTGTAGGGTTAGACTTAGGTTTAGTGGTAGGGATAGTTTAGTATTTTAGGGGTTAAATAATTTAATATAGATGGCGGCGGGGTAGGGGCTCACTTTAGGGGGTAGGTAAGGTAGATGGCGGCGGTGTTAGGGGCTCACTTTAGGGGGTTATAGATTTAATATAGCTGGCGGCGGTTTAGGGGTTAATAACTTTATTAGGTTGCGGCGGGGTTTGGGAGCGGCGGTTTAGGGGTTAATACATTTTTTATTGTTAGGATAGTGAGGGGGGATAGCGGATAGAGGGTTAGACGTGTCGGGCTATGTTTAGGAGGCGTGTTAGACAGTGCGGGTGATTTCATACTTTAGTCAGGTTTTGTAGGCGCCGGCAGTTTCTAACGTGGCGCAAGTCACGGGCGACGCCAGAAATTTGTACTTGCGCAGATTTCTGGACATCGCTGGTTTATCCGACTTACGGCACGTTAGCATCTGACGGCGCCGTATATTGGATAGCTCGAGTTGCGAGCTGAAACTGCGGGCGATGCGGGTTCCCTCGCTTGTGCCGCAAACTACGCCGTATATCGGATCGCGCCCCAGGAGTGCATGTGTTCTGCAATATACATTTGTATAAAGAGAGATCAGGAGTGCATGTGTTCTACAATATACAGTACATTTGTATAAAGAGATCAGGAGTGCATGTGTTCTGCAAAATACATTTGTATAAAGAGAGATCAGGAGTGCATGTATTCTGCAATATACATTTGTATAAAGAGAGATCAGGAGTGCATGTATTCTGCAATATACATTTGTATATAGAGAGATCAGGAGTGCATGTGTTCTGCAATATACATTTAAATAAAGAGAGATCAGGAGTGCATGTGTTCTGCAATATACATTTATATAAAGAGAGATCAGGAGTGCATGTGTTCTGCAATATACATTTATATAAAGAGAGATCAGGAGTGCATGTGTTCTGTAATATACATTTGTATATAGAGAGATCAGGAGTGCATGTGTTCTGCAATATACATTTATATAAAGAGAGATCAGGAGTGCATGTGTTCTGCAATATACATTTATATAAAGAGAGATCAGGAGTGCATGTGTTCTGCAATATACATTTATATAAAGAGAGATCAGGAGTGCATGTGTTCTGCAATATACATTTATATAAAGAGAGATCAGGAGTGCATGTGTTCTGCAATATACATTTATATAAAGAGAGATCAGGAGTGCATGTGTTCTGTAATATACATTTGTATATAGAGAGATCAGGAGTGCATGTGTTCTGCAATATACATTTATATAAAGAGAGATCAGGAGTGCATGTGTTCTGCAATATACATTTAGATAAAGAGAGATCAGGAGTGCATGTGTTCTGCAATATACATTTATATAAAGAGAGATCAGGAGTGCATGTGTTCTGCAATATACATTTATATAAAGAGAGATCAGGAGTGCATGTGTTCTGCAATATACATTTAGATAAAGAGAGATCAGGAGTGCATGTGTTCTGCAATATACATTTATATAAAGAGAGATCAGGAGTGCATGTGTTCTGCAATATACATTTATATAAAGAGAGATCAGGAGTGCATGTGTTCTGCAATATACATTTAGATAAAGAGAGTCCAGGAGTGCATGTGTTCTGCAATATACATTTGTATAAAGAGAGATCAGGAGTGCATGTGTTCTGCAATATACATTTAGATAAAGAGAGATCAGGAGTGCATGTGTTCTGCAATATACATTTGTATAAAGAGAGATCAGGAGTGCATGTGTTCTGCAATATACATTTATATAAAGAGAGATCAGGAGTGCATGTGTTCTGCAATATACATTTATATAAAGAGAGATCAGGAGTGCATGTGTTCTGCAATATACATTTAGATAAAGAGAGATGAGGAGTGCATGCGTTCTGCAATATACATTTAGATAAAGAGAGATGAGGAGTGCATGCGTTCTGCAATATACATTTAGATAAAGAGAGATGAGGAGTGCATGTGTTCTGCAATATACATTTATATAAAGAGAGTCCAGGAGTGCATGTGTTCTGCAATATACATTTAGATAAAGAGAGATGAGGAGTGCATGCGTTCTGCAATATACATTTAGATAAAGAGAGATGAGGAGTGCATGCGTTCTGCAATATACATTTAGATAAAGAGAGATGAGGAGTGCATGCGTTCTGCAATATACATTTAGATAAAGAGAGATGAGGAGTGCATGCGTTCTGCAATATACATTTAGATAAAGAGAGATGAGGAGTGCATGTGTTCTGCAATATACATTTAGATAAAGAGAGATGAGGAGTGCATGTGTTCTGCAATATACATTTAGATAAAGAGAGATGAGGAGTGCATGTGTTCTGCAATATACATTTAGATAAAGAGAGATCAGGAGTGCATGTGTGTGTTCTGCAATATACATTTGTATAAAGAGAGATCCGGAGTGCATGTGTTCTGCAATATACATTTAGATAAAGAGAGATGAGGAGTGCATGCGTGTGTTCTGCAATATACATTTAGATAAACAGAGATGAGGAGTGCATGTGTTCTGCAATATACATTTAGATAAAGAGAGATCAGGAGTGCATGTGTTCTGCAATATACATTTAGATAAAGAGAGATCAGGAGTGCATGTGTTCTGCAATATACATTTAGATAAAGAGAGATGAGGAGTGCATGCATGTGTTCTGCAATATACATTTAGATAAAGAGAATATACTAGTTTGAAAGACATAAAGTTAAACTTTGTAACATCCTTCAGTTGTTTAAAATTGCTGCTCTATCTGAATCATGAAAGTTAAAGTTTAAAGTACCACTCAGGAGCAACAGAACACCGCTGGTCCAGAACGGAAAATGATAGTCACCCATTCAGCAGCATTAGCTGCACGACCCAACTCTGCGGCTACCACTTTTGATTGGGTGACCGGCAGTTTCTACTCGGGAACAGCAGTGCTCTGCTCAAGCAGCACTTTAACTATGTATTTAACTTGTTAGTGCTTTGTTAGAGCTTCTACAATGACTTTTCAATATTCACTAAATACAATTTTTAAATATAGCTGTTTGCTCTGAAATCTATTTTTTGCCTTAACACTCATACGAGAATTTAAAGTATCAAATCACTTCCTCATAGCCCTAGGGCATTTCTCTATACTAATTGCCCACACCCTATGCAAGTCACATTTAGATTGCAATTGTTTAGCAATAGGGCACTATACGTCACTATATAGTGGCATCTTCTTAAAGGGACATGAAAGTCAAAGTGTTCATGATTCTGATAGATAGGGATATTTTTAAACAACTTTCCATTCACAAGTCAAATACACTTTGTTTTCTTAGTATCCTTTATAGGTAGGCTCAGGAAGTGCACTATATGGTGGAAGTATTTGCAACAATATTTGTAACAATCTTATACATTGTTGCTGTAAGTCAGTTCCACAGCACCTTTCTATATAAAATGTCCTTTATTAGCAACTCATGGACAGCATATTATGCGACGTTTCGGGAACGCAGTCCCTTAATGATGCATGATTAAGGGACTGCGTTCCCGAAACGTCGCATAATATGCTGTCCATGAGTTGCTAATAAAGGACATTTTATATAGAAAGGTGCTGTGGAACTGACTTACTGTATTATACATCGGAGCTAGTGGTCGCTAGCCAAACCGACGTGCACCTGGCCGGATTAGGCCATTCACTTTTTTGCTGGGTTGCTCTTGTTATTTGCTGATACATTGTTGCTGCACGCTATTGCTCAACAATGTACAACATTGTGGGGAAAAAATAATAAAGCACATTCATGCTCCTGAGCTTATCTAGGCATGCTCTTCAACAAAGGTTACCAAGAGAACACATTACATTTAATAACAGCAGTAAAATAAAAAGTTTCTTAAACATTGTTTGAAATTACATGCTCTATCTGCATAATGAAGATTTCATTTGGAGTCTCATGTCCCTTTAAGCGACACAGATACTCATAGTAACCCTTCACCACCATCTGTAACTACCACAAGGCTTTTTTTAGGGACTCACAGATTATTACATAACACAATACTCATCTCTTGTGATTTTCAGTTAAAGGGACAGTAACGTGAAATTTTTATATAAAAACTTTAGTTTATCTGTAATGAAACAAATTTGAAGTATACCGTCATTATTTATTTTGCCTGGCTGAGGATTTTTTAATTCTCAGAACCTGAAATGCACCTGCTGTGTTCTCAAGGCTAACCCTGTAACACATATGTGCCTAGCTGGCTTTAAATCATACAACTGCAAAACCATATACTTTATACTAACAATATGACATTGGTTAGTCTTGTTGTCTGCACACTCAAGCTTCAAATAAGCCAAATGGAGGGTGGGGTTTGACCAATTGAAAACGCTTGCAATAAAAAAGGATGTTAATTTGTTTTTAACATGTTTACACTTGGCTGATATGTTATTCTATAGCAAAACAACACACATCTTGTAATTACAATGTTTTTACTGTTCCTTTAACTTCCAAGTTTTTTTTTTTGTTTTTGTTTTATTTTGAGAAATCCAAACCAGCAGACAAGTCAGACTTAGTAAAGCTAAATGTAAATAATACGCAGCTCATTAGTATGGTGTCAATTAGCCACACCTTGCATTTCACTGGTGTTAAAACCATCATCACCTTGACATGCTACTTTCTGTCATTTTGATCAGCATTGTTTCATTCTGATACTGCACCCACTCTCTTACATCATTCTCATTTTGCTACATATTTAGTAGATTCATTTCTTATTAAGGACTATTTTTGTCATAAATACCCACCCACAAACAACTTGCTCTACATCTCCCTCATTTTATTTTGATGAAGCAGTCATGTGACAGGCTTGGTAAATCAGCATCTCAGTTAGGTCCCGATATTCAAACCATTGACAGACCAAAGGGTAACTGCCTTTCTCGCCTCATTGGCCCCGAAGTCCGTCAATATATTCTAATAAAAGGGGCGGACCCGCAATGTGCTATTGAGTGGCGAGTTAAAGTAGTTTAGAGCTTATTGCAGTGCGCTATTGGCGGTATAGGGGTTAAGTAGTGTAGGGATTATTGTGGTGGGCTATTGCGGTATAGGGGTTAAGTAGTGTAGGTGTTATTGTGGTGGGCTATTGGCGATATAAGGGTTAAGTAGTGTAGTGGTTATTACGGTGGGCTATTTGGGGTATAGGGGTTCAGTAGTTTAGGGGTTATTGTGGTGGTCTATTGCGGTATAGGGGTTAAGTAGTGTAGGTGTTATTGTGGTGGGCTATTGACAATATAAGGGTTATGTAGTGTAGGGGTTATTGTGGTGGGCTATTGGCGGTATAGGGGTTAATAGGTTAGGAAGTTTATTGCGGTGGTATACTGGCAGTTTAAGGGTTAAATAGTGTAGGGTTATTGTGGTGGGCTATTGGTGCTATAGGAGTTAATAAGTTATGAAGTTTATTTTGGTGGGCTATTGGTAGTATAGGGGTTAAAAGGTTAGGAAGTTTATTGCGGCAGTATAGGGGTTAGTTAGTGTAGGGTTAGTTAACGGTGGTGGGTTATGTCGTTTTAGATGTACATAGCTATATTTATTAGGCTTGGTGCTATATATTTAAAAAGGATCCTTTACTTTACATCACCAATGTTGGTGCCGATGCTGCTTGGAATACTTTACCAGTATCGCCACTCATTGTAATGTATAGTAAAATGCCCCTCTGCGATGATGACTTTAAACAGTAAAATAGAAACTTTTAAATATTTTGCTGGCATTCTCAACATTGCGTCGGATCACTTTTAAATATATCGCTGCCTTGCAGCACTTTCAATCATCAGGGCCTTAGTGTTATGGAGAACCACTGATCTGGAGCATCAAGCTTGAATATTAATAAATATATTGACCAAACCACTAAGCCTGATAATGTCAGTTGGCAAATTTATATAAGTGGTTCATTCTTAACCACGCCAGTTAATTTCCTGCTACTGTACACTACTATTCAATGTTCATGAATACCTTACTAGAAGTTTAGCACTGCAATATTGCATCTGTGCATGCTTAAGTCAGCTAAGCAATGAGTATTGGTGTTCCTTAAACTAAAGAAATGCTCCAACAGTTCTCAGACCATCGCTCCAGTTTCAAAACAAACCATTACAAATTATACACACCACATTACTAGTAATATGTTTACCGGACTGTAGTTTTGCCCACTTAGCAAAATCCTGATTTTTATTTATAATATATAGGAGAGAAAATTGAATGTGGGGTTTACTCCTTTTTTATTTTAGGGGGAGGTCTGTGATGTGGATCATAAGGAGGGGAATTAGATTTTAGTGGGACTTATCTGGGATGAGATTATTTTGGGGTTATTAGATGAAGGGGGTTATTTTTTAGATAGGAGGTTCATGTTGGGAGTAATAACATGTAGGGGCATATTTTTAGATGCGGGAACATGTTGGCGGGTAATTAGATGTATGTGGACTTTACCACGGGGGGTTGTGTTTGAGAAGTTAGATATAGGATTTTCTTCTGTTAAGTGTGATCAGTCCACGGGTCATCATTACTTCTGGGATATTACTCCTCCCCAACAGGAAGTGCAAGAGGATTCACCCAGCAGAGCTGCACATAGCTCCTCCCCTCTACGTCACTCCCAGTCATTCTCTTGCACCCAACGACTAGATAGGATGTGTGAGAGGACTATGGTGATTATACTTAGTTTTATATCTTCAATCAAAAGTTTGTTATTTTAAAATAGCACCGGAGTGTGTTATTATCTCTCTGGCAGAGTTTGAAGAAGAATCTACCAGAGTTTTTGTTATGATTTTAGCCGGAGTAGTTAAGATCATATTGCTGTTTCTCGGCCATCTGAGGAGAGGTAAACTTCAGATCAGGGGACAGCGGGCAGATGAATCTGCATAGAGGTATGTAGCAGTTTTTATTTTCTGACAATGGAATTGATGAGAAAATCCTGCCATACCGATATAATGTCATGTATGTATACTTTACACTTCAGTATTCTGGGGAATGGTACTTCACTAGAATTACACTGTAAGAAAATCATAAAGCTGTTTAATAACTAGAGATTATGTTTAACGTTTTTGCTGGAATGTAAAATCGTTTTCATTTACTGAGGTACTGAGTGAATAAATGTTTGGGCACTATTTTTCCACTTGGCAGTTGCTTAATCTGTTTTCTGACAGTTTCTGTTCTCCCTCACTGCTGTGTGTGAGGGGGAGGGGCCGTTTTTTGGCGCTTTTACTACGCATCAAATATTTCAGTCAGCAACTCATTGTATTCCCTGCATGATCCGGTTCATCTCTACAGAGCTCAGGGGTCTTCAAAACTTATTTTGAGGGAGGTAATTTCTCTCAGCAGAGCTGTGAGAATTATAGTTTGACTGAGATAAAAAACGTTTATTCTGTAATTTGTTTCCTGCTTTCAGAATTTGTTATCTTTGCTAATGGGATTAAACCTTTGCTAAAGTTGTGTTATTTACAAGGATTGAGGCTATAACTGTTTCAATTTATTAATTTTCAACTGTCATAGATCTTCTGTGCTTCTTAAAGGCACAGTACGTTTTAATATTATTCTAATTGAATTGTATTTCCAAGTTACAAGTTTATTTGCTAGTGTGTTAAACATGTCTGATTCAGAGGATGATACCTGTGTCATTTGTTGCAATGCCAAAGTGGAGCTCAATAGAAATTTATGTACTAACTGTATTGATGCTACTTTAAATAAAAGTCAATCTGTACAAATTGAACAAATTTCACCAAACAACGAGGGGAGAGTTATGCCGACTAACTCGCCTCACGTGTCAGTACCTACATCTCCCGCACAGAGGGAGGTGCGTGATATTGTAGCGCCGAGTACATCTGGGCGGCCATTACAAATCACATTACAGGATATGGCTACTGTTATGACTGAGGTTTTGGCTAAATTACCAGAACTAAGAGGTAAGCGTGATCACTCTGGGGTGAGAACAGAGTGCGCTGATAATATTAGGGCCATGTCAGACACTGCGTCACAGGTGGCAGAACATGAGGAGGGAGAGCTTCATTCTGTGGGTGACGGTTCTGATCCAAACAGACTGGATTCAGATATTTCAAATTTTAAATTTAAACTGGAAAACCTCCGTGTATTACTAGGGGAGGTGTTAGCGGCTCTGAATGATTGTAACACAGTTGCAATACCAGAGAAAATGTGTAGGTTGGATAAATATTTTGCGGTACCGACGAGTACTGAGGTTTTTCCTATACCTAAGAGACTTACTGAAATTGTTACTAAGGAGTGGGATAGACCCGGTGTGCCGTTCTCACCCCCTCCGATATTTAGAAAAATGTTTCCAATAGACGCCACCACAAGGGACTTATGGCAAGCGGTCCCTAAGGTGGAGGGAGCAGTTTCTACCTTAGCTAAGCGTACCACTATCCCGGTGGAGGATAGTTGTGCTTTTTCAGATCCAATGGATAAAAAATTAGAGGGTTACCTTAAGAAAATGTTTGTTCAACAAGGTTTTATATTGCAACCCCTTGCATGCATTGCGCCGATCACGGCTGCAGCGGCATTCTGGATTGAGTCTCTGGAAGAGAACATTGGTTCAGCTACTCTGGACGACATTACGGACAGGCTTAGAGTCCTTAAACTAGCTAATTCATTCATTTCGGAGGCCGTAGTACATCTTACTAAACTTACGGCGAAGAATTCAGGATTCGCCATTCAGGCACGCAGGGCGCTGTGGCTAAAATCCTGGTCAGCTGATGTTACTTCTAAGTCTAAATTGCTTAATATACCTTTCAAAGGGCAGACCTTATTCGGGCCCGGGTTGAAAGAGATTATCGCTGACATTACAGGAGGTAAAGGCCATGCCCTGCCTCAGGACAAAGCCAAAGCCAAGACTAGACAGTCTAATTTTCGTTCCTTTCGTAATTTCAAAGCAGGAGCAGCATCAACTTCCTCTGCACCAAAACAGGAAGGAGCTGTTGCTCGCTACAGACAAGGCTGGAAACCTAACCAGTCCTGGAACAAGGGCAAGCAGACTAGGAAACCTGCTGCTGCCCCTAAAACAGCATGAATTGAGGGCCCCCGATCCGGGATCGGATCTAGTGGGGGGCAGACTTTCTCTCTTCGCCCAGGCTTGGGCAAGAGATGTTCAGGATCCCTGGGCGCTAGAGATAATATCTCAGGGATACCTTCTGGACTTCAAATACTCTCCTCCAAGAGAGAGATTTCATCTGTCAAGATTGTCAACAATCCAGACAAAGAAAGAGGCGTTTCTACGCTGCGTACAAGAGCTCTTGTTAATGGGAGTAATCCATCCAGTTCCACGATCGGAACAGGGACAGGGGTTTTACTCAAATCTGTTTGTGGTTCCCAAAAAAGAGGGAACTTTCAGACCAATCCTGGACTTAAAGATCCTAAACAAATTCCTAAGAGTTCCATCGTTCAAGATGGAGACTATTCGGACAATTTTACCTATGATCCAAGAGGGTCAGTACATGACCACTGTAGATTTAAAAGATGCTTACCTTCACATACCGATTCACAAAGATCATTATCGGTACCTAAGGTTTGCCTTCCTAGACAGGCATTACCAGTTTGTGGCTCTTCCATTCGGATTGGCTACAGCTCCAAGAATCTTCACAAAGGTTCTGGGTGCTCTTCTGGCGGTACTAAGACCGCGGGGAATCTCGGTAGCTCCATACCTAGACGACATTCTGATACAAGCAAGTCTCATACAGAGTTAGTGCTGGCATTTCTAAGGTCACATGGATGGAAGGTGAACGAAAAGAAAAGTTCACTCGTTCCACTCACAAGAGTTCCCTTCCTGGGGACTCTTATAGATTCTGTAGAAATGAAGATTTACCTGACAGAGGACAGGCTAACAAGACTTCAAAGTGCTTGCCGCACCCTTCATTCCATTCAACACCCGTCAGTGGCTCAATGCATGGAGGTAATCGGCTTAATGGTAGCGGCAATGGACATAGTACCCTTTGCACGCTTACACCTCAGACCACTGCAACTGTGCATGCTAAGTCAGTGGAATGGGGATTACTCAGACTTATCCCCTTCTCTGAATCTGGATCAAGAGACCAGAAATTCTCTTCTATGGTGGCTTTCTCGGCCACATCTGTCCAGGGGGATGCCATTCAGCAGACCAGACTGGACAATTGTAACAACAGACGCCAGCCTTCTAGGTTGGGGTGCCGTCTGGAATTCTCTGAAGGCTCAGGGACAATGGAGTCAGGAGGAGAGTCTCCTGCCAATAAACATTCTGGAATTGAGAGCAGTTCTCAATGCCCTCCTGGCTTGGCCCCAGTTGACAACTCGGGGGTTCATCAGGTTTCAGTCGGACAACATCACGACTGTAGCTTACATCAACCATCAGGGAGGGACAAGAAGCTCCCTAGCTATGATGGAAGTATCAAAGATAATTCGCTGGGCAGAGTCTCACTCTTGCCACCTGTCAGCAATCCACATCCCGGGAGTGGAGAACTGGGAGGCGGATTTCTTAAGTCGTCAGACTTTTCATCCGGGGGAGTGGGAACTTCATCCGGAGGTCTTTGCCCAAATACTTCGACGTTGGGGCAAACCAGAGATAGATCTCATGGCGTCTCGACAGAACGCCAAGCTTCCTCGTTATGGGTCCAGATCCAGGGATCCAGGAGCAGTCCTGATAGATGCTCTGACAGCACCTTGGGACTTCAGGATGGCTTACGTGTTTCCACCCTTCCCGTTACTTCCTCGATTGATTGCCAGAATCAAACAAGAGAGAGCATCAGTGATTCTAATAGCACCTGCGTGGCCACGCAGGACTTGGTATGCAGACCTGGTGGACATGTCATCCTGTCCACCTTGGTCTCTACCTCTGAAACAGGACCTTCTGATACAGGGTCCCTTCAAACATCAAAATCTAACTTCTCTGAAGCTGACTGCTTGGAAATTGAACGCTTGATTTTATCAAGACGTGGGTTTTCTGAGTCAGTTATTGATACCTTAATACAGGCTAGGAAACCTGTTACCAGAAAGATTTACCATAAGATATGGCGTAAATACCTATATTGGTGTGAATCCAAAGGTTACTCTTGGAGTAAGGTTAGGATTCCTAGGATATTGTCTTTTCTACAAGAAGGTTTAGAAAAGGGTTTATCTGCTAGTTCATTAAAGGGACAGATCTCAGCTCTGTCCATTCTGTTACACAAACGTCTGTCAGAAGTTCCTGACGTCCAGGCTTTTTGTCAGGCTTTGGCCAGGATTAAGCCTGTGTTTAAGACTGTTGCTCCACCATGGAGTTTAAACCTTGTTCTTAATGTTTTACAGGGCGTTCCGTTTGAACCCCTTCATTCCATTGATATAAAGTTGTTATCTTGGAAAGTTCTATTTTTAATGGCTATTTCATCGGCTCGAAGAGTCTCTGAATTATCAGCCTTACATTGTGATTCTCCTTATTTGATTTTTCATTCGGATAAGGTAGTCCTGCGTACTAAACCTGGGTTCTTACCTAAGGTAGTTACTAACAGGAATATCAACCAAGAGATTGTTGTTCCTTCTTTATGCCCAAATCCTTCTTCAAAGAAGGAACGTCTACTGCACAACCTGGATGTAGTCCGTGCTCTAAAATTTTACTTACAGGCAACTAAGGAATTTCGACAAACGTCTTCTCTGTTTGTCATTTACTCTGGGCAAAGGAGAGGTCAAAAAGCTTCCGCTACCTCTCTTTCTTTTTGGCTTCGTAGCATAATTCGTTTAGCTTATGAGACTGCTGGACAGCAGCCTCCTGAAAGAATTACAGCTCATTCTACTAGAGCTGTGGCTTCCACTTGGGCCTTCAAGAATGAGGCCTCTGTTGAACAGATTTGCAAGGCTGCAACTTGGTCTTCGCTTCATACTTTTTCCAAATTTTACAAATTTGACACTTTTGCTTCATCGGAGGCTATTTTTGGGAGAAAGGTTCTTCAGGCAGTGGTTCCTTCTGTATAAAGAGCCTGCCTATCCCTCCCGTCATCCGTGTACTTTTGCTTTGGTATTGGTATCCCAGAAGTAATGATGACCCGTGGACTGATCACACTTAACAGAAGAAAACATAATTTATGCTTACCTGATAAATTCCTTTCTTCTGTAGTGTGATCAGTCCACGGCCTGCCCTGTTTTTAAGGCAGGTAAATATTTTTTAATTTATACTCCAGTCACCACTTCACCCTTGGCTTTTCCTTTCTCGTTGGTCCTTGGTCGAATGACTGGGAGTGACGTAGAGGGGAGGAGCTATGTGCAGCTCTGCTGGGTGAATCCTCTTGCACTTCCTGTTGGGGAGGAGTAATATCCCAGAAGTAATGATGACCCGTGGACTGATCACACTACAGAAGAAAGGAATTTATCAGGTAAGCATAAATTATGTTTTTTTCGTGATGTAGAAATAATTTTGTGGCAGAACTTTTGGTGATCAGGAGGATATTGGAGACCATTACATAGGGGAGCTGAGTCTTTTATTAGTGTTGGAGTGAGGCTTGGTTGTGGTTGGCTTGACTATGAAGTGTTACTGTTAGAGTTTTTTGTGATGTGTGGTTAACTCTATATGAAGTTTAAACAAGCTTAAAGCCAACACTATGAAAAAAGAAGTTTGTGTGAGCAATGTAACAACAGTACATAATAATGGCAGATGTACAATTATGTCATTATGCCTTAGCGAATGACAGGTGTTGCTATTACATAGGATCTGTTGCAATGTTTGAGCTGCTTCAGTTTAAAAACCTTGAGTCTGAATATCTGAAAGCCCCTTTTGAGAACAACAGGGTTGCCATTATGCTGTGAAATTATAGCTAGATCTTATATTAGCAAAACAAAAACGTTGGTATTGTAATACCTATGTGCAGTGAAGTAGTACTAATGCCTCTCCTCCTACTAATTTAAGAACAGATCTAAATTAGCTTATGATGTGAGCTATCAAATTAAGGTAGAATGTTGCATGCTCTGGAAATTTTACCATTATAGAGATGTTCTAGCTTCTCTGACAGGGAGTGGAACAAGCATACTTTTAAGTAAAAAAAAAAAAAGGATAATGAAATAATGAACATTTTTTAACTATACTTTTGATGTTGAAGTTTAATGGATATCCTCTGCTTCTGATACTCTGTTACATACGCTCACTCACCCTGAAGAATGTCCTTCATGTCCAGGTGCAGACTAGATATGAGAATCCCAACAGCCTGAGACCTCTTTCCATCCAGAAGTTTTATTATCTATAAGTAAAGGAAACAAGTATAAATATAAGTAATCAAGTTACTCTTATGAACAGAAGAACTTATAGAACCAGAAACTTGATTAGATACTGGACTGACATTACTGCTATGCTGGCATTGCTATGACAAGCTCAAAAAGAGATAAATAACAAGGCTGGACACATTTTTGGTGCATGTATTGACCACTCATATTCTAAACAAATGCCAAATGTTTAGTGAACATTCAACAGTTTTTTTTTTTTTTTTTTTTTTTTTAAAATGCATATTTATTGTTTTGTTAACTCAACATATGGCCAGATAACAAGTGGAGCGTTATTTAAGACTCCCGCTCGTGCTCTTACTCCGCTAGCAGTAAGCTTTTTTTGCGAGTCGGGTAGCGCTCCTATAACAAGATGAAAGTTAAAAAAAATCTCTAGAACGCTAAACCTGATGCACGCAAAAATTAGAACTTCAAATATCGAGATCGTGTTAACATATTCCCCCCCATAGAAGTCAATGGAGTAAAAAAAGTGGGGAAAAACCCTACTTGCGCATAAACCCAATTGCATATTCTCATGTGTGCTAACCAAACATGAAAATATGAATATAATATGTTCTCTTTATTCATAAATACATATTTCTACATATATCTGAAGGTATTTCGGTACAGGTATAGATATATACAGATATATATACAGATATATATATATATATATATATATATATATTTAAAAATACTTAGAACATATTCTGCTATGTGCAGAACATTGGAATGTGAATTTTTTACAGTAAATACATACTATAACACTTTGTTTGTTTTTAAATGTTTTCAGATACTTAACTGCAAAGGGCTACAATGCACTTATGTATATAACTATATTTGTATACTTATGTACAGTATTTATTTGTTTATATGTGTATATATGTCTGTAAATTCATACATGCACATATAAATACATAAATACATCTGTAAACACACACACACACACATATATATATATATATATATATATATATATATATATATACATACACACATCAACTAGTCTAATGAAGGCCATGTGTGTTGCTTCTTTAATCAGCACAGCAGTTTTTAGCTGTGTTAACATAATTGCAAAAGGGTTTTCTAATGATCAATTAGCCCTTTTATATGATAAACATGGATTAGCAAACATAACGTGCCATTGGAACACAGGACAGCTGGTTGCTAATAATGGGCCTCTGTATGCCTATGTAGATATTCCATTAAAAATCAGCCGTTTCAAGCTACAATAGTCATTTACAACATAAACAATGTCTAAACTGTATTTCTGAATTCTATGTTATGTTAATAGACAATAAAATGTGCTTTTCTTTTGAAAACAAGGACATGTTTAAGTGACCCCAAACTTTTGAATGCCACTGTATGTATTTTACACTAACATTATTACATATATAGAGAAATATATATTTAATAATACAAAACTAAAAGAAATTCTATTTTAAGGAATGTACAATATGCGTAATGCACTTCGGGCTTTGAGCTTTAGGTCTAATATGGTATTGGGTTAGCACACATGAAGCATTGGTTATCTCAAGGTGCATTATTGAAATATTAAATATAAAATGTATATAATGTATATATATATATGTTTTACAGTATCTAGAATCATTTTAATAAATATTATTCATATTTTTCATATTTTATATTTCAGTAACGCACCTTAAGATAACTAATCCTTCATGTGCGCTAACCCGACACTGCGTAAGACCGAAAACCTGAAGCACGTTACACATATTTTCCATTCTTATGTTCTTCATATTTGATATATATATATATATATATATATATATAACTATATGTGATAATGTTAATGTAAAATATATATCTATACCTATATATCTATAGGAATAGATATACAGGTATAAGTATACACAGATATTTATAGACATATGTATTTAAAATAAAAATGAAATTTTCCTGTATGTCAAGAACATTGGAGTGTAAAATATTTTGAGTAAATACACAGTAAAACATATTACAGAATTATTATTTAGGTATATATATATAGCCCTTTGCACTCAAATATATGGCCATATACCATATACCTTTGAACCATTATAAAATATTTTTCTTAATATGTTATGCAAATAATTTGTATGAGATAGTGTTTATATGAGTGTAACTGTATATTTTAGTTCATTTATGTTGTGTCTGGTGTTTTTTTAATCCCTAACCCTTTACGCAAGGTCTTCAGTTGCGCTATCCAGATGTGCCTTAAATTCGATTGCACTCGAGTGAATGTGTTTACTTTCCACTTGTAATATACGAAAAAACATAATTTATGTTTACCTGATAAATTTATTTCTCTTGTAGTGTATCCAGTCCACGGATCATCCATTACTTGTGGGATATTCTCCTTCCCAACAGGAAGTTGCAAGAGGATCACCCACAGCAGAGCTGCTATATAACTCCTCCCCTAACTGTCATATCCAGTCATTCGACCGAAAACAAACAGAGAAAGGAGAAACCATAGGGTGCAGTGGTGACTGTAGTTTAATTAAAATTTAGACCTGCCTTAAAAGGACAGGGCGGGCCGTGGACTGGATACACTACAAGAGAAATAAATTTATCAGGTAAGCATAAATTATGTTTTCTTTTGTTAAGTGTATCCAGTCCACGGATCATCCATTACTTGTGGGATACCAATACCAAAGTTAAGTACACGGATGATGGGAGGGACAAGGCAGGATTAAGCGGAAGGAACCACTGCCTGAAGAACCTTTCTCCCAAACACAGCCTCCGAAGAAGCAAAAGTATCAAATTTGTAAAATTTTGAAAAAGTGTGAAGCAAAGACCAAGTCGCAGCCTTGCAAATCTGTTCAACAGAGGCCTCATTTTTGAAGGCCCAGGTGGAAGCCACAGCTCTAGTAGAATGAGCTGTAATCCTTTCAGGGGGCTGCTGTCCAGCAGTCTCATAGGCTAGGCATATTACGCTCCAAAGCCAAAAGGAAAGAGAGGTTGCCGAAGCTTTTTGACCTCTCCTCTGTACAGAGTAAACGACAAACAGGAAAGATGTTTGACGAAAATCCTTAGTAGCTTGTAAGTAAAACTTCAAGGCACGGACTACGTCCAGATTATGTAAAAGACGTTCCTTCTTTGAAGAAGGATTAGGGCACAATGATGGAACAACAATCTCTTGATTGATATTCTTGTTAGAAACCACCTTAGGTAAAAACCCAGGTTTGGTACGCAGAACTACCTTATCTGCATGAAAAATCAGATAGGGAGAATCACATTGTAAGGCAGATAGCTCAGAGACTCTCCGAGACGAGGAAATAGCCATCAAAAACAGAACTTTCCAAGATAAAAGTTTAATATCAATGGAATGAAGGGATTCAAACGGAACTCCTTGAAGAACCTTAAGAACCAAGTTTAAGCTCCACGGGGGAGCAACAGGTTTAAACACAGGCTTAACCAAAAGCCTGGCAAAATGCCTGGACGTCTGGAACCTCTGCCAGACGCTTGTGCAAAAGAATAGACAGAGCAGAAATCTGTCCCTTTAAGGAACTAGCTGATAATCCTTTGTCCAAGCCCTCTTGGAGAAAAGACAATATTCTAGGAATCCTAACTTTACTCCATGAGTAAGTCTTGGATTCACACCAATAAATATATTTACTCCATATCTTGTGGTAGATTTTCCTGGTAACAGGCTTTCGTGCCTGTATTAAAGTATCAATGACTGACTCGGAGAAGCCACGCTTTGATAGAATCAAGCGTTCAATCTCCATGCAGTCAGTCTCAGATAAATTAGATTTGGATGATTGAAAGGACCTTGTATCAGAAGGTCCTGTCTTAGAGGCAGAGTCCATGGTGGAAAGGATGACATGTCCACTAGGTCTGCATACCAAGTCCTGTGTGGCCACGCAGGTGCTATCAGAATCACTGATGCTCTCTCCTGTTTGATTTTGGCAATCAGTCGAGGGAGCAGAGGAAACGGTGGAAACACATAAGCCAGGTTGAAGAACCAAGGCGCTGCTAGTGCATCTATCAGCGTCGCTTCTGGGTCCCTGGACCTGGATCCGTAACAAGGAAGCTTGGCGTTCTGGCGAGATGCCATGAGATCCAAATCTGGTTTGCCCCAACGATGAATCAACTGAGCAAACACCTCCGGATGGAGTTCCCACTCCCCCAGATGGAAAGTCTGACGACTTAGAAAATCCGCCTCCCAGTTCTCCACGCCTGGGATATGGATTGCTGACAGGTGGCAAGAGTGGTACTCTGCCCATCGAATTATTTTTGAGACTTCTAACATCGCTAGGGAACTCCTGGTTTCCCCTTGATGGTTGATGTAAGCCACAGTCGTGATGTTGTCCGACTGAAATCTGATGAACCTCAGTGTTGCTAACTGAGGCCAAGCCAGAAGAGCATTGAATATCGCTCTTAACTCCAGAATATTTATTGGAAGGAGTTTCTCCTCCTGAGTCCACGATCCCTGTGCCTTCAGGGAATTCCAGACTGCACCCCAACTTTGAAGGCTGGCATCTGTTGTTACAATTGTCCAATCTGGCCTGCGAAAGGTCATACCCTTGGACAGGTGTACCCGAGACAACCACCAGAGAAGAAAATCTCTGGTCTCTTGATCCAGATTTAGCAGAGGGGACAAATCTGTGTAATCCCCATTCCACTGACTCAGCATGCATAATTGCAGCGGTCTGAGATGAAGGCGCGCAAATGGCACTATGTCCATTGCCGCTACCATTAAGCCGATTACCTCCATACACTGAGCTACCGAAGGGCGCGGAATGGAGTGAAGAACACGGCAAGCATTTAGAAGTTTTGATAACCTGGACTCCGTCAGGTAAATTTTCATTTCTACAGAATCTATAAGAGTCCCTAAGAAGGAGACTCTTGTGAGTGGGGATAGAGAACTCTTTTCCTCGTTCACTTTCCACCCGTGCAACCTCAGAAATGCCAGAACTATCTCTGTATGAGACTTGGCAACTTGAAAGCTTGACGCCTGTATCAGGATGTCGTCTAGATACAGAGCCACCGCTATGCCTTGCGGTCTTAGAACCGCCAGAAGTGAGCCCAGAACCTTTGTAAAGATTCTCGGGGCTGTAGCCAACCCGAAGGGAAGAGCTACAAATTGGTAATGCCTGTCTAGAAAGGCAAACCTTAGAAACCGATGATGATCTTTGTGAATCGGTATGTGAAGGTAGGCATCCTTTAAGTCCACTGTGGTCATGTACTGACCTTCTTGGATCATGGGTAGGATGGTCCGAATAGTTTCCATTTTGAAAGATGGAACTCTGAGGAATTTGTTTAAGATCTTTAGATCCAAAATTGGTCTGAAGGTTCCCTCTTTTTTGGGAACCACAAACAGATTTGAATAAAAACCCTGTCCTTGTTCCGTCCGCGGAACTGGATGGATCACTCCCATAACTAGGAGGTCTTGCACACAGCGTAGGAATGCCTCTTTGTTTATCTGATTTGCAGATAGCCTTGAAAGATGAAATCTCCCTTGTGGAGGGGAAGCTTTGAAGTCCAGAAGATATCCCTGAGATATGATCTCCAACACCCAGGGATCCTGTACATCTCTTGCCCATGCCTGGGCGAAGAGAGAAAGTCTGCCCCCTACTAGATCCGTCGCCGGATAGGGGGCCATTGCTTCATGCTGTCTTAGAGGCAGCAGCAGGCTTTCTGGCCTGCTTGCCTTTGTTCCAAGACTGGTTAGGTTTCCAGGCCTGCTTAGATTGAGCAAAAGTTCCCTCTTGTTTTGAAGCGGAGGAAGTTGATGCTGCACCTGCCTTGAAATTTCGAAAGGCACGAAAATTAGACTGTTTGGCCTTTGCTTTGGCCCTGTCCTGAGGAAGGGTGTGACCCTTACCTCCAGTAATGTCAGCAATAATTTCCTTCAAACCAGGCCCGAATAAGGTCTGCCCCTTGAAAGGAATGTTGAGTAATTTAGACTTCGAAGTCACGTCAGCTGACCAGGATTTAAGCCATAGAGCCCTACGCGCTTGGATGGCTAATCCGGAATTCTTAGCCGTTAGTTTAGTCAAATGAACAATGGCATCAGAAACAAATGAGTTAGCTAGCTTAAGTGTTCTAAGTTGTCAATAATTTCAGTCAATGGAGCTGTATGGATGGCCTCTTCCAGGGCCTCAAACCAGAATGCCGCTGCGGCCGTGACAGGCGCAATGCATGCAAGGGGCTGTAAAATAAAACCTTGTTGAATAAACATTTTCTTAAGGTAACCCTCCAATTTTTTATCCATTGGATCTGAAAAAGCACAACTGTCCTCAACCGGGATAGTAGTACGCTTTGCTAAAGTAGAAACTGCTCCCTCCACCTTAGGGACCGTCAGCCATAAGTCCCGTGTAGTGGCGTCTATTGGAAACATTTTTCTAAATATAGGAGGTGGGTAAAAAGGCACCCCCGGTCTATCCCACTCCTTGCTAATAATTTCTGTAAGCCTTTTAGGTATAGGAAAAACATCAGTACACACCGGTACTGCATAGTATTTATCCAGCCTACACAATTTCTCTGGTACTGCAACTGTGTTACAGTCATTCAGAGGAGCTAATACCTCCCCAAGCAACACACGGAGGTTCTCAAGCTTAAATTTAAAATTAGAAATCTCTGAATCAGGTTCCCTGAATCAGAGATGTCACCCACAGACTGAAGCTCTCCGTCCTCATTATCTGCATATTGTGACGCAGTATCAGACATGGCCCTTACAGCATCTGCGCGCTCTGTATTTCTCCTAACCCCAGAGCAATCGCGCTTGCCTCTTAATTCAGGCAACCTGGATAATACCTCTGACAGGGTATTATTCATGATTGCAGCCATGTCCTGCAAGGTAATCGCTATGGGCGTCCCTGATGTAATTGGCGCTATATTAGCGTGCATCCCCTGAGCGGGAGGCGAAGGGTCTGACACGTGGGGAGAGTTAGTCGGCATAACTTCCCCCTCGTCAGAATCTTCTGGTGATATTTCTTTTATAGTTAAAGACTGATCTTTACTGTTTAAGGTGAAATCAATACATTTAGTACACATTCTCCTATGGGGCTCCACCATGGCTTTCAAACATAATGAACAAGTAGTTTCCTCTGTGTCAGACATGTTTAAACAGACTAGCAATGAGACTAGCAAGCTTGGAAAACACTTTAAACAAGTTTACAAGCAATATAAAAAACGTTACTGCACCTTTAAGAAACACAAATTTTGTCAAAATTTGAAATAACAGTGAAAAAAGGCAGTTACACTAACAAAATGTTTACAGTGTATGTAACAAGTTAGCAGAGCATTGCACCCACTTTCAAATGGATGATTAACCCCTTAATATCCAAAACTGAATAATAAAAGACAAAAACGTTTTTTGTTTTTTTTGTTTGTTTTTTTCAAACAGTCACAACAACTGCCACAGCTCTACTGTGGCTTTTTACCTCCCTCAAAAACGACTTTGAAGCCTTTTGAGCCCTCCAGAGATGTCCTGGATCATGCAGAGGGAAGCTGAATGTCTCTGTCAGTATTTTTATCTGCACAGAAAAGCACTAAAAAAGGCCCCTCCCACTCATATTACAACAGTGGAAAGCCTAAGGAAACTGTTACTAGGCAAAATTCAAGCCAGCCATGTGGAAAAAAACTAGGCCCCAATAAGTTTTATCACCAAATACATATAAAAACGATTAAACATGCCAGCAAACGTTTTATATTACATTTTTATAAGAGTATGTATCTCTATTAATAAGCCTGATACCAGTCGCTATAACTGCATTTAAGGCTTTACTTACATTAGTTCGGTATCAGCAGCATTTTCTAGCAAATTCCATCCCTAGAAAAATATTAACTGCACATACCTTATTGCAGGAAAACCTGCACGCCATTCCCTCTCTGAAGTTACCTCACTCCTCAGAATATGTGAGAACAGCCATGGATCTTAGTTACTTCTGCTAAGATCATAGAAAACGCAGGCAGATTCTTCTTCTAAATACTGCCTGAGATAAACAGTACACTCCGGCACCATTTAAAAATAACAAGCTTTTGATTGAAGAATAAACTAAGTATAAAACACCACACTCCTCTTACGACCTCCATCTTGGTTGAGGCTTGCAAGAGAATGACTGGGTATGACAGTTAGGGGAGGAGCTATATAGCAGCTCTGCTGTGGGTGATCCTCTTGCAACTTCCTGTTGGGAAGGAGAATATCCCACAAGTAATGGATGATCCGTGGACTGGATACACTTAACAAGAGAAATAAACACACCCGCGATATTCTTATATTGCGCATGCTAACGTTAGTGCACCACTTGTAATCTAGCCCCATAGCAGTAGATGTGGCTCTTTGTATCATGAACTCCCCATTTTTCAGTAATGAGCAGATAGATCCACATGATATTTGTCACTTTTATGGTGACTGTCAACCATGAATCTGCAAGTCTATGTGTTTAACCCCTTTACAGGAATTAGAGCATGTATTTTTTTTTGCACTACAATGTCCCTTTAAAATCCTGAGTTTCAGCAACATTCATTATTATTACAGTCGAGAGTAAGAAGCATTTGAAAAAAAAACAGGCTTTTAACGGAGATGCTCTACAACCTTAAATTATAGTAGCACAGCAATATAAAACATATAATAATGTTTACCAAATTTAATTAGAATAATTTTAATAGTTAAAATACTTAAATGTTGTCTCTGTTCTATCTACAATTATAAAAACAGAATTTATGTTTACCTGATAAATTACTTTCTCCAACGGTGTGTCCGGTCCACGGCGTCATCCTTACTTGTGGGATATTCTCTTCCCCAACAGGAAATGGCAAAGAGCCCAGCAAAGCTGGTCACATGATCCCTCCTAGGCTCCGCCTACCCCAGTCATTCGACCGACGTAAAGGAGGAATATTTGCATAGGAGAAACCATATGATACCGTGGTGACTGTAGTTAAAGAAAATAAATTATCAGACCTGATTAAAAAACCAGGGCGGGCCGTGGACCGGACACACCGTTGGAGAAAGTAATTTATCAGGTAAACATAAATTCTGTTTTCTCCAACATAGGTGTGTCCGGTCCACGGCGTCATCCTTACTTGTGGGAACCAATACCAAAGCTTTAGGACACGGATGAAGGGAGGGAGCAAATCAGGTCGCCTAAATGGAAGGCACCACGGCTTGCAAAACCTTTCTCCCAAAAATAGCCTCAGAAGAAGCAAAAGTATCAAACTTGTAAAATTTGGTAAAAGTGTGCAGTGAAGACCAAGTCGCTGCCCGACATATCTGATCAACAGAAGCCTCGTTCTTGAAGGCCCATGTGGAAGCCACAGCCCTAGTGGAATGAGCTGTGATTCTTTCAGGAGGCTGCCGTCCGGCAGTCTCATAAGCCAATCTGATGATGCTTTTAATCCAAAAAGAGAGAGAGGTAGAAGTTGCTTTTTGACCTCTCCTTTTACCAGAGTAAACAACAAACAAGGAAGATGTTTGTCTAAAATCCTTTGTAGCATCTAAATAGAATTTTAGAGCGCGAACAACATCCAAATTGTGCAACAAACTTTCCTTCTTTGAAACTGGATTCGGACACAAAGAAGGCACGACTATCTCCTGGTTAATGTTTTTGTTAGAAACAACTTTCGGAAGAAAACCAGGTTTAGTACGTAAAACCACCTTATCTGCATGGAACACCAGATAAGGAGGAGAACACTGCAGAGCAGATAATTCTGAAACTCTTCTAGCAGAAGAAATTGCAACCAAAAACAGAACTTTCCAAGATAATAACTTAATATCAACGGAATGTAAGGGTTCAAACGGAACCCCCTGAAGAACTGAAAGAACTAAGTTGAGACTCCAAGGAGGAGTCAAAGTTTTGTAAACAGGCTTGATTCTAACCAGAGCCTGAACAAAGGCTTGAACATCTGGCACAGCTGCCAACTTTTTGTGAAGTAACACAGACAAGGCAGAAATCTGTCCCTTCAAGGAACTTGCAGATAATCCTTTCTCCAATCCTTCTTGAAGAAAGGATAGAATCTTAGGAATTTTTACCTTGTTCCAAGGGAATCCTTTAGATTCACACCAACAGATATATTTTTTCCATATTTTGTGGTAAATTTTTCTGGTTACAGGCTTTCTGGCCTGAACAAGTGTATCAATAACAGAATCTGAGAACCCTCGCTTTGATAAGATCAAGCGTTCAATCTCCAAGCAGTCAGTTGGAGTGAGACCAGATTCGGATGTTCGAACGGACCTTGAACAAGAAGGTCTCGTCTCAAAGGTAGCTTCCATGGTGGAGCCGATGACATATTCACCAGATCTGCATACCAAGTCCTGCGTGGCCACGCAGGAGCTATCAAGATCACCGATGCCCTCTCCTGATTGATCCTGGCTACCAGCCTGGGGATGAGAGGAAACGGCGGGAATACATAAGCTAGTTTGAAGGTCCAAGGTGCTACTAGTGCATCTACTAGAGTCGCCTTGGGATCCCTGGATCTGGACCCGTAGCAAGGAACCTTGAAGTTCTGACGAGAGGCCATCAGATCCATGTCTGGAATGCCCCACAGTTGAGTAATTTGGGCAAAGATTTCCGGATGGAGTTCCCACTCCCCCGGATGTAATGTCTGACGACTCAGAAAATCCGCTTCCCAATTTTCCACTCCTGGGATGTGGATTGCAGACAGGTGGCAGGAGTGAGTCTCCGCCCATTGAATGATTTTGGTCACTTCCTCCATCGCCAGGGAACTCCTTGTTCCCCCCTGATGGTTGATGTACGCAACAGTCGTCATGTTGTCTGATTGAAACCGTATGAACTTGGCCTTTGCTAGCTGAGGCCAAGCCTTGAGAGCATTGAGTATCGCTCTCAGTTCCAGAATATTTATCGGTAGAAGAGATTCTTCCCGAGACCAAAGACCCTGAGCTTTCAGGGGTCCCCAGACCGCGCCCCAGCCCATCAGACTGGCGTCGGTCGTGACAATGACCCACTCTGGCCTGCGGAAGTTCATCCCTTGTGACAGGTTGTCCAGGGACAGCCACCAACGGAGTGAATCTCTGGTCCTCTGATTTACTTGTATCGTCGGAGACAAGTCTGTATAGTCCCCATTCCACTGACTGAGCATGCACAGTTGTAATGGTCTTAGATGAATGCGCGCAAAAGGAACTATGTCCATTGCCGCTACCATCAAACCTATTACTTCCATGCACTGCGCTATGGAAGGAAGAGGAACGGAATGAAGTATTTGACAAGAGTTTAGAAGTTTTGTTTTTCTGGCCTCTGTCAGAAAAATCCTCATTTCTAAGGAGTCTATTATTGTTCCCAAGAAGGGAACCCTTGTTGACGGAGATAGAGAACTCTTTTCTACGTTCACTTTCCATCCGTGAGATCTGAGAAAGGCCAGGACTATGTCCGTGTGAGCCTTTGCTTGAGGAAGGGACGACGCTTGAATCAGAATGTCGTCCAAGTAAGGTACTACTGCAATGCCCCTTGGTCTTAGCACCGCTAGAAGGGACCCTAGTACCTTTGTGAAAATCCTTGGAGCAGTGGCTAATCCGAAAGGAAGTGCCACGAACTGGTAATGCTTGTCCAGGAATGCGAACCTTAGGAACCGATGATGTTCCTTGTGGATAGGAATATGTAGATACGCATCCTTTAAATCCACCGTGGTCATGAATTGACCTTCCTGGATGGAAGGAAGAATTGTTCGAATGGTTTCCATTTTGAACGATGGAACCTTGAGAAACTTGTTTAGGATCTTGAGATCTAAGATTGGTCTGAACGTTCCCTCTTTTTTGGGAACTACGAACAGATTGGAGTAGAACCCCATCCCTTGTTCCCCTAATGGAACAGGATGAATCACTCCCATTTTTAACAGGTCTTCTACACAATGTAAGAATGCCTGTTTTTTTATGTGGTCTGAAGACAATTGAGACCTGTGGAACCTCCCCCTTGGGGGAAGCCCTTTGAATTCCAGAAGATAACCTTGGGAGACTATTTCTAGTGCCCAAGGATCCAGAACATCTCTTGCCCAAGCCTGAGCGAAGAGAGAGAGTCTGCCCCCCACCAGATCCGGTCCCGGATCGGGGGCCAACAGTTCATGCTGTCTTGGTAGCAGTGGCAGGTTTCTTGGCCTGCTTTCCCTTGTTCCAGCCTTGCATTGGTCTCCAGGCTGGCTTGGCTTGAGAAGTATTACCCTCTTGCTTAGAGGACGTAGCACTTGGGGATGGTCCGTTTCTACGAAAGGGACGAAAATTAGGTTTATTTTTGGCCTTGAAAGACCTATCCTGAGGAAGGGCGTGGCCCTTGCCCCCAGTGATATCAGAGATAATCTCTTTCAAGTCAGGGCCAAACAGCGTTTTCCCCTTGAAAGGAATGTTAAGCAATTTGTTCTTGGAAGACGCATCCGCTGACCAAGATTTCAACCAAAGCGCTCTGCGCGCCACAATAGCAAACCCAGAATTTTTCGCCGCTAACCTAGCCAATTGCAAAGTGGCGTCTAGGGTGAAAGAATTAGCCAATTTGAGAGCACGGATTCTGTCCATAATCTCCTCATAAGGAGGAGAATCACTAGTGATCGCCTTTTCTAGCTCATCGAACCAGAAACACGCGGCTGTAGTGACAGGGACAATGCAAGAAATTGGTTGTAGAAGGTAACCTTGCTGAACAAACATCTTTTTAAGCAAACCTTCTAATTTTTTATCCATAGGATCTTTGAAAGCACAACTATCTTCTATGGGTATAGTGGTGCGTTTGTTTAAAGTAGAAACCGCCCCCTCGACCTTGGGGACTGTCTGCCATAAGTCCTTTCTGGGGTCGACCATAGGAAACAATTTTTTAAATATGGGGGGAGGGACGAAAGGTATACCGGGCCTCTCCCATTCTTTATTTACAATGTCCGCCACCCGCTTGGGTATAGGAAAAGCTTCTGGGGGCCCCGGGACCTCTAGGAACTTGTCCATTTTACATAGTTTCTCTGGGATGATCAAATTCTCGCAACCATCCAGAGTGGATAACACCTCCTTAAGCAGAGCGCGGAGATGTTCCAACTTAAATTTAAATGTAATCACATCAGGTTCAGCTTGTTGAGAAATTTTCCCTGAATCTGAAATTTCTCCCTCAGACAAAACCTCCCTGGCCCCCTCAGACTGGTGTAGGGGCCCTTCAGAAACAATATCATCAGCGTCCTCATGCTCTTCAGTATTATCTAAAACAGAGCAGTCGCGCTTACGCTGATAAGTGGGCATTTTGGCTAAAATGTTTTTGATAGAATTATCCATTACAGCCGTTAATTGTTGCATAGTAAGGAGTATTGGCGCGCTAGATGTACTAGGGGCCTCCTGAGTGGGCAAGACTGGTGTAGACGAAGGAGGGGATGATGCAGTACCATGCTTACTCCCCTCACTTGAGGAATCATCTTGGGCATCATTTTCTCTAAATTTTGTGTCACATAAATCACATCTATTTAAATGAGAAGGAACCTTGGCTTCCCCACATTCAGAACACAGTCTATCTGGTAGTTCAGACATGTTAAACAGGCATAAACTTGATAACAAAGTACAAAAAACGTTTTAAAATAAAACCGTTACTGTCACTTTAAATTTTAAACTGAACACACTTTATTACTGCAATTGCGAAAAAGTATGAAGGAATTGTTCAAAATTCACCAAAATTTCACCACAGTGTCTTAAAGCCTTAAAAGTATTGCACACCAAATTTGGAAGCTTTAACCCTTAAAATAACGGAACCGGAGCCGTTTTTATCTTTAACCCCTTTACAGTCCCTGGTATCTGCTTTGCTGAGACCCAACCAAGCCCAAAGGGGAATACGATACCAAATGACGCCTTCAGAAAGTCTTTTCTATGTATCAGAGCTCCTCACACATGCGACTGCATGTCATGCTTCTCAAAAACAAGTGCGCAATACCGGCGCAAAAATGAGACTCTGCCTATGATAAGGGAAAGCCCCTAGAGAATAAGGTGTCCCAAACAGTGCCTGCCGATATTATTTTACAAAATACCCAGATTAAAATGATTCCTCAAGGCTAAATATGTTTATTATATGAATCGATTTAGCCCAGAAAATGTCTACAGTCTTAAAAAGCCCTTGTGAAGCCCTTATTTATTGTCTGTAATAAAAATGGCTTACCGGATCCCATAGGGAAAATGACAGCTTCCAGCATTACATCGTCTTGTTAGAATGTGTCATACCTCAAGCAGTAAAATTCTGCTCACTGTTCCCTCAACTGAAGTTAATTCCTCTCAACAGTCCTGTGTGGAACAGCCATCGATTTTAGTAACGGTTGCTAAAATCATTTTCCTCTTACAAACAGAAATCTTCATCTCTTTTCTGTTTCAGAGTAAATAGTACATACCAGCACTATTTTAAAATAACAAACTCTTGATTGAATAATAAAAACTACAGTTAAACACTAAAAAACTCTAAGCCATCTCCGTGGAGATGTTGCCTGTACAACGGCAAAGAGAATGACTGGGGTAGGCGGAGCCTAGGAGGGATCATGTGACCAGCTTTGCTGGGCTCTTTGCCATTTCCTGTTGGGGAAGAGAATATCCCACAAGTAAGGATGACGCCGTGGACCGGACACACCTATGTTGGAGAAATAGAATATTTCAAAATGTATTACAGTGCTTTAAAAACATTAATATGAATACATGACATAAATATAATCAATAAGTTACACGGTGAAATGTATTTAAACATGAGATAATGGTGTAACAATACTATAGTATATTGGTTTACTAAAAGACGTACCATAGAAGTACCTAAGGGTGGAAGGGATGTTGTAAAAGGTGATCATATACATTTCTATTGAATCAAAGTGAGTTAAAGGCTTATTAAATACAGAATAATTGCACAACCAACACATACATAATAGAAAAACAACACAATAACATTTACTTTCAATTTCAAAAGAACAGTACATTATTTTCTGACAAATTTAAAGTGTCTTCTCATTTCTCTGTTCCCTGTATCACAGACCACCACAGACTCATATATAAAATATATATATATATATATAAAAATAATGATAATAAAAGTAAATTGGATTTTCTTAAACGACACGCTCTATCTGAATCATAACATTTTTATTTTATTTGCATTTAAGTTGGCTAAGTTGTCACGTAACAGTCCCTTCTATAGACTTCTGTTCATATTAAATAACTGCATATTTATTACATGGTTTAACATGTACCATTTAAACAATGCACTTCCCCTTTTCAGAAATTCTTTGTAATCCTTTAACAAGTAGAATGTAATAATCCTTTTTACCCTAAATGTTCCAAAAGGTAACTAATGCAAGTCCCAACAGAATTATCATGCACCAAGTAATTGCACCCAGTGTGCTTTTTATCTACATTTCTGCTAAACATAATTATTTTGATAAGTTCTAAACTGAGATAAACATTTTGTTTTCTTTGATGCAAGGTTACAAAAACCCTTTACCACATGTTTTCACTGCAACTTGATTAGACTTTCCTTTGCTGTTGCAATACTTAAAAAATGTAGGAGATTCATTTACCAGGAGCATGGGATGTGATTGTGCGATTAAAGTTGTGTCCTGCTCATTGTCTGCAGAGGATGTCTGTCATTAGGGGAGGTATTGGGATAAAATACAAAGTTATGCTGAAATATGTTTATATTGAACTGGAATAAGCTCAACTTCTGAACATATTGTAACTGTACTGCCAGACTGGCACCAGTGCCTTAGAGACCCTAACTTTAGTGCCCTCACTAATGGCCCTAAAGGGACAGTCAACACTAAAATTGTTATTGTTTAAAACGTTAGATAATACCTTTACTACTCATTCCCCAGCTTTGCACAAACAACATTGTTATATTAACCCCTTAATGACCACAGCACTTTGCCATTTTCTGTCCGTTTGGGACCAAGGCTATTTTTACATTTTTGCGATGTTTGTGTTTAGCTGTAATTTTCCTCTTACTCATTTACTGTATCCACACATATTATATACCGTTTTTCTCGCCATTTAATGGACTTTCAAAAGATACCATTATTTTCATCATATCTTATAATTTGCTATAAAAAAAATACAAAATATGAGGAAAAAATGACTTTGACCCCCAAAATCTGTTACACATCTACAACCACCAAAAAACACCCATGCTAAATAGTTTCTAAATTTTGTCCTGAGTTTAGAAATACCCAATGTTTACATGATCTTTGCTTTTTAGCAAGTTATAGGGCAATAAGTACAAGTAGCACTTTGCTATTTCCAAACCACTTTTTTTCAAAATTAGCGCTAGTTACATTGAAACACTGATATCTTTCAGGAATCCCTGAATATCCCTTGACATGTATATATTTTTTTTTTAGAAGACATCCCAAAAGTATTGATCTAGGCCCATTTTGGTATATTTAATGCCACCATTTCACCGCCATATGTGATCAAACAAAAAAAATTGTTCACTTTTTCCCAAATTTTTTCCCAAACTTTAGGTTTCTCACTGAAATTATTTACAAACAACTTATGCAATTATGGCATAAATGGTTGTAAATTCTTCTCTGGGAACCCCTTTGTTCAGAAATAGCAGACATATATGGCTTTGCTTTTTGTTAATTAGAAGGCCGCTAAATGCCACTGCGCACCACACATGTATTATGCCCAGCAGTGAAGGGGTTAATTAGGGAGCATGTAGGGAGCTTCTAGGGTTAATTTTAGCTTTAGTGTAGTGTAGTAGACAACCCCAAGTATTGATCTAGGCCCATTTTGGTATATTTCATACCAGCATTTCACCGCCAAATGCGATCAAATTTAAAAAAAGCGTTACATTTTTCACAATTTTAGGTTTCTCACTGAAATTATTTACAAACAGCTTGTGCAATTATGGCACAAATGGTTGTAAATGCTTCTCTGGGATCCCCTTTGTTCAGAAATAGCAGACATATATGGCTTTGGCGTTGCTTTTTGGTAATTAGAAGGCCGCTAAATGCCACTGCGCACAACACGTGTATTATGCCCAGCAGTGAAGGGGTTAATTAGGGAGCTTGTAGGGAGTTTGTAGGGTTAATTTTAGCTTTAGTGTAATGTAGTAGACAACCCCAAGTATTGATCTAGGCCCATTTTGGTATATTTCATGCCACCATTTCACCGCAAAAAGCGATCAATTAAAATAAATTGTTCACTTTTTCACAAACTTTAGGTTTCTCACTGGAATTATTTACTATCAGCTTGTGCAATTATGGCACAAATGGTTGTAAATGCTTCTCTGGGATCCCCTTTGTTCAGAAATTGCAGACATATATGGCTTTGGCGTTGTTTTTTGGTAATTAGAAGGCCGCTAAATGCCGCTGCGCATCACACGTGTATTATGGCTAGCAGTGAAGGGGTTAATTAGCTAGTTTGTAGGGAGCTTGCAGGGTTAATTTTAGCTTTAGTGTAGAGATCAGCCTCCCACCTGACACATCACACCCCCTAATCCCTCCCAAACAGCTTTCTTCCCTCCCCCACCCCACAAATGTCCCCGCCATCTTAAGTACTGGCAGAAAGTCTGCCAGTACTAAAATAAAAGGTATCTTTGATTTTTTTATAGCATATTTACATATGCTGCTGTGTAGGATTCCCCCTTAGCCCCCAACCTCCATGATCCCCCCACAAACAGCTCTCTAACCCTCCCCCTCTGCCTTATTGGGGGCCAGTTTGCAAAAAACAATAGGTTTTAAAATTTATTTTTTTCATTTTGTTCTGTAGTGTAGCTTTCCCACCCCCTGACTAATCGTTTTATATCCCCCAGCTATCCCCACCCACAATCCCGCCCCCCTCCACATCACAAGGCCCATCGATGGCCGCCACCCGCCACCCACACCGGCTCCCACCCACCAACGATACCGGCCATCGATGTCCGGTGCAGAGGGCCACAGAGTGGCTCTCTCTGCATCAAATGGCTAAAAAAGGTTATTGCAGGATGCCTCGATATCGAGGCATCACTGCAATAACCGGAAAACATTTGGAAGCGAGCAGGATCGCTTCCAGCTGCTTTCCAGACCGAGGACGTGCAGGGTACGTCCTCAGGCGTTAACTGTATTTTTTTTTTGAGGAGGTACCCTGCACGTCCTCGGTCATTAAGGGGTTAATATACTTTATAAAATTGAAACCTCTAAATTTCTGCCTGTTTCTAAGCCACTATAGACAGCTTTTAATCACGTTTTTTTTATTTGCTTTTCAAAACAGGAGACTGCTAGTTCATGTGGGCCATATAGATAACAATGTGCTCACGCCCGTGGGTTCTGCACAACACAGCTAAAATGCAAGTCAATAGATAATAAATAAAAAGTCATGTGATCAGGGGGCTGTCAGAAGAGGCTTAGATACAAGGTAATCACAGAGGTTAAAAGTATATTACTATAACCATTTTGGCTGTGGAAAACTGGGGAAAGGGTAATAAAGGGATTATCTATGTTTTTAAATAATAAACATTTTTGAGTTGACTGTTCCTTTAAGACTGTAATACAGCAGATAATTCTGCTTGTTTGTAACTGGGTAAGACGTGTGCTAAATGCATCATACGCCTTTTTTAACATTAGTGTCTCTGTTTCTTTAAAATCTTAAGCAAACAAAGAAACATTCATAGGAAAAGAATTACGGGAAAAAAAAGTTTCTTTTATAAACACCACACACCCAAAATCTCTTTATTCTAAATATTTGAGAAGTCCGCATAATGCTCAGCCAAGAAGTGCAGGTCTCTAAACAAAAATACACATGGTCATAATTACTCACAAGACTGTATACTGTGTTAACTCTCCGCTGACCATCCAATTCCACACAATAGTAACTCAGGGCAGAGAGGACTTGTGCCCAAAGGGGTTACATCCTTACCTATCAATCCAAGGGGCCTTGTTAGCCTCAAATGTTATTCTTTGTATTATTATCCCAGTGCTGATTATAATTCCCACACATATTGGAATCATTACAGACTCCATGAGCAGACGTGTGTTTTATCCCCCATTTCTGTTGAAAACTCAAACTCAATGTTAAATTTTGATGGATGAAAGTATCCTATCATGTGTGAGTCCCAAGTATGGTCTCTTGAGCTTATGTCATGTCCGCTGCAAAAAGTGAACCCTTAAAGTTATACATTAAAGGGATATAAAACACAAACTTTTTTCGTTCATGATTCAGAAAGAGCATGCAATTTTAAACAACATTCCAATTTACTTCTATTATCTAATTTGCTTAGTTATCTTGGTGTCCATTGTTGAAAAGCATACCCAGGTAGGTCATATATACCTCTTGTTATTTGCTTAACAATGTGTTCAGCTAGCTCCCAGTAGTGCATTGCCCTTCCTTCTACAAAGGATATCAAGAGAATGAAGCAAACTTGATAATACAAGTAAATTAAAAAGTTGTTTAAAAATGTACACTCTATCTAAATTTTTGGGTTTTTATGTCCCTTTTACCCTCCGTGCATTAATGCATTGCGTGTCACACACACACACAGACACATTCACACATATGCACATATGCACACATACATACACATATACACACACACACTCATACATACACAAACACATACACACATACATACACTCATACACATACACTCATACACACTCATACACACACACACTCAAACATACACACATACATACACTCATACACACACACACTCATACATACACACACATACATACACTCATACACACTCATACACACACACATACATAAATACATACACAGAACAATATTAAAGTTACAATATGTTTAGAAGATGACCTTCTTCACCTGCTTTACACAAACACACAGAAAAAAGCACACCCTGCACATCATACTCACATGTACACTATGGGGCCTATCTATCAAGCTCCGAATGGAGCTTGATGCCCCGTGTTTCTGGCGAGCCCGGAGGGTCACCAGAAACAGCAGTTATGAAGCAGCGGTCACAAAGACCGCTGCTCCATAACCTGTCACCCTGCTCAGAGCAGGCGGACAGACATCGCCGGAAATCAACCCGATCGAGTACGATTGGGTTGATTGACACCCCCCTGCTGGCGGCCCATTGGCCGCGAGTCTGAAGGGGGCGGCGTTGCACCAGCAGCTCTTGTGAGCTGCTGGTGCAATGCTGAATACGGCGAGCGTATTGCTCGCCGTATTCAGCGAGGTCTGGTGGACCTGATCCGCACTGTCAGATCAGGTCCACCAGACTTTGATAAATTGGGGCCTATGTATACAAGGACACAAACTGCACACCCTGCACATCATACTCACATGTACACCATGTATACAAAGACACAAACTGCACACCCTGCGCATCATACTCACATGTACACTATGTATACAAACTGCACACCCTGCGCATCATACTCACATGTAGACTATGTATACAGACACACAAACTGCACACCCTGCGTATCATACTCACATGTACACTATGTATACAGAGACACAAACTGCACACCCTGCGTATCATACTCACATGTACACTATGTATACAGACACAAACTGCACACCCTGCGCATCATACTCACATGTACACTATGTATACAGACACAAACTGCACACCCTGCGCATCATACTCACATGTACACTATGTATACAGAGACACAAACTGCACACCCTGCGCATCATACTCACATGTACACTATGTATACAGACACAAACTGCACACCCTGCGCATCATACTCACATGTACACTATGTATACAAAGACACAAACTACACACCCTGCACATCATACTCACATGTACACTATGTATACAAACTGCACACCCTGCGCATCATACTCACATGTAGACTATGTATAGAGAGACACAAACTGCACACCCTGCGCATCATACTCACATGTACACTATGTATACAGAGACACAAACTGCACACCATGCGCATCATACTCACATGTACACTATGTATACAGAGACACAAACTGCACACCCTGCACATCATAATCACATGTACACCTTGTATACAAAGACACAAACTGCACACCCTGCGCATCATACTCACATGTACACTATGTATACAGACACAAACTGCACACCCTGCGCATCATACTCACATGTACACTATGTATACAAAGACACAAACTGCACACCCTGCGCATCATACTCACATGTACACTATGTATACAAGGACACAAACTGCACACCCTGCGCATCATACTCACATGTACACTATGTATACAAGGACACAAACTGCACACCCTGCACATCATACTCACATGTACACCTTGTATACAAAGACACAAACTGCACACCCTGCGCATCATACTCACATGTACACTATGTATACAAAGACACAAACTGCACACCCTGCACATCATACTCACATGTACACTATGTATACAAAGACACAAACTGCACACCCTGCACATCATACTCACATGTACACTATGTATACAAACTGCACACCCTGCGCATCATACTCACATGTACACTATGTATACAGAGACACAAACTGCACACCCTGCGTATCATACTCACATGTACACTATGTATACAGACACAAACTGCACACCCTGCGCATCATACTCACATGTACACTATGTATACAAAGACACAAACTGCACACCCTGCGCATCATACTCACATGTACACTATGTATACAAGGACACAAACTGCACACCCTGCACATCATACTCACATGTACACCTTGTATACAAAGACACAAACTGCACACCATGCGCATCATACTCACATGTACACTATGTATACAAGGACACAAACTGCACACCCTGCACATCATACTCACATGTACACCTTGTATACAAAGACACAAACTGCACACCCTGCGCATCATACTCACATGTACACTATGTATACAAAGACACAAACTGCACACCCTGCACATCATACTCACATGTACACCTTGTATACAAAGACACAAACTGCACACCCTGCGCATCATACTCACATGTACACTATGTATACAAGGACACAAACTGCACACCCTGCACATCATACTCACATGTGCACCATGTATACAAAGAAACAAACTGCACACCCTGTGTATCATACTCACATGTACACTATGTATACAGACACAAACTGCACACCCTGCGCATCATACTCACATGTACACTATGTATACAGAGACACAAACTGCACACCATGCGCATCATACTCACATGTACACCATGTATACAAAGACACAAACTGCACACCCTGCGCATCATACTCACATGTACACTATGTATACAAAGAAACAAACTGCACACCCTGTGTATCATACTCACATGTACACTATGTATACAGAGACACAAACTGCACACCATGCGCATCATACTCACATGTACACTATGTATACAAAGACACAAACTGCACACCCTGCACATCATACTCACATGTACACTATGTATACAAGGACACAAACTGCAAACCCTGCGCATCATACTCACATGTACACTATGTATACAAGGACACAAACTGCAAACCCTGCGCATCATACTCACATGTACACTATGTATACAAAGACACAAACTGCACACCCTGTGCATCATACTCACATGTACACTATGTATACAGAGACACAAACTGCACACCCTGCACATCATACTCACATGTGCACCATGTATACAAAGAAACAAACTGCACACCCTGTGTATCATACTCACATGTACACTATGTATACAGAGACACAAACTGCACACCCTGCGCATCATACTCACATGTACACTATGTATACAGAGACACAAACTGCACACCATGCGCATCATACTCACATGTACACTATGTATACAGAGACACAAACTGCACACCCTGCGCATCATACTCACATGTACACTATGTATACAAAGACACAAACTGCACACCCTGCGCATCATACTCACATGTACACTATGTATACAAAGACACAAACTGCACACCCTGCGTATCATACTCACATGTACACTATGTATACAGAGACACAACTTGCACACCCTGCACATCATAATCACATGTACACCTTGTATACAAAGACACAAACTGCACACCATGCGCATCATACTCACATGTACACTATGTATACAAAGACACAAACTGCACACCCTGCGCATCATACTCACATGTACACAATGTATACAAGGACACAAACTGCAAACCCTGCGCATCATACTCACATGTACACTATGTATACAGAGACACAAACTGCACACCCTGCGCATCATACTCACATGTACACTATGTATACAGACACAAACTGCACACCCTGCGCATCATACTCACATGTACACTATGTATACAGAGACACAAACTGCACACCCTGCGCATCATACTCACATGTACACTATGTATACAGACACAAACTGCACACCCTGCGCATCATACTCACATGTACACTATGTATACAGAGACACAAACTGCACACCCTGCGCATCATACTCACATGTACACTATGTATACAGACACAAACTGCACACCCTGCGCATCATACTCACATGTACACTATGTATACAGAGACACAAACTGCACACCCAGCGCATCATACTCACATGTACACTATGTATACAGACACAAACTGCACACCCTGCGCATCATACTCACATGTACACTATGTATACAAAGACACAAACTGCACACCCTGCGCATCATACTCACATGTACACCTTGTATACAGAGACACAAACTGCACACCCTGTGTATCATACTCACATGTAGACTATGTATACAGACACACAAACTGCACACCCTGCGTATCATACTCACATGTAGACTATGTATACAGACACACAAACTGCACACCCTGCGTATCATACTCACATGTACACTATGTATACAAAGAAACAAACTGCACACCCTGTGTATCATACTCACATGTACACTATGTATACAGACACACAAACTGCACACCCTGCGTATCATACTCACATGTACACTATGTATACAGAGACACAAACTGCACACCCTGCGCATCATACTCACATGTACACTATGTATACAGACACAAACTGCACACCCTGCGCATCATACTCACATGTACACTATGTATACAGAGACACAAACTGCACACCCTGCGCATCATACTCACATGTACACTATGTATACAAAGACACAAACTGCACACCCTGCACATCATACTCACATGTACACTATGTATACAAAGACACAAACTGCACACCCTGCACATCATACTCACATGTACACTATGTATACAAACTGCACACCCTGCGCATCATACTCACATGTACACCATGTATACAAAGACACAAACTGCACACCCTGCGTATCATACTCACATGTACACTATGTATACAAAGACACAAACTGCACACCCTGCGCATCATACTCACATGTACACTATGTATACAAGGACACAAACTGCACACCCTGCACATCATACTCACATGTACACCATGTATACAAAGACACAAACTGCACACCCTGCGCATCATACTCACATGTACACCTTGTATACAAAGACACAAACTGCACACCCTGCGCATCATACTCACATGTACACCTTGTATACAAAGACACAAACTGCACACCCTGCGCATCATACTCACATGTACACCATGTATACAAAGACACAAACTGCACACCCTGCGCATCATACTCACATGTACACCATGTATACAAAGACACAAACTGCACACCCTGCGCATCATACTCACATGTACACTATGTATACAAGGACACAAACTGCACACCCTGCACATCATACTCACATGTACACCATGTATACAAAGACACAAACTGCACACCCTGCGCATCATACTCACATGTACACTATGTATACAGAGACACAAACTGCACACCCTGCACATCATACTCACATGTACACCATGTATACAAAGAAACAAACTGCACACCCTGTGTATCATACTCACATGTACACTATGTATACAAAGACACAAACTGCACACCATGCGCATCATACTCACATGTACACCATGTATACAAAGACACAAACTGCACACCCTGCGCATCATACTCACATGTACACTATGTATACAAGGACACAAACTGCACACCCTGCACATCATACTCACATGTACACTATGTATACAAGGACACAAACTGCACACCCTGCGCATCATACTCACATGTACACTATGTATACAGAGACACAAACTGCACACCCTGCACATCATACTCACATGTACACTATGTATACAAAGACACAAACTGCACACCCTGCGCATCATACTCACATGTACACTATGTATACAGAGACACAAACTGCACACCCTGCACATCATACTCACATGTACACTATGTATACAGACACAAACTGCACACCCTGCGCATCATACTCACATGTACACTATGTATACAGACACAAACTGAACACCCTGCGCATCATACTCACATGTACACTATGTATACAAAGACACAAACTGCACACCCTGCGCATCATACTCACATGTACACTATGTATACAGAGACACAAACTGCACACCCTGCACATCATACTCACATGTACACTATGTATACAAAGACACAAACTGCACACCCTGCGCATCATACTCACATGTACACTATGTATACAAAGACACAAACTGCACACCCTGCGCATCATACTCACATGTACACTATGTATACAGAGACACAAACTGCACACCCTGCGCATCATACTCACATGTACACCATGTATACAAAGACACAAACTGCACACCCTGCGCATCATACTCACATGTACACTATGTATACAAGGACACAAACTGCACACCCTGCGCATCATACTCACATGTACACTATGTATACAAGGACACAAACTGCACACCCTGCACATCATACTCACATGTGCACCATGTATACAAAGAAACAAACTGCACACCCTGTGTATCATACTCACATGTACACTATGTATACAGACACAAACTGCACACCCTGCACATCATACTCACATGTACACTATGTATACAGAGACACAAACTGCACACCATGCGCATCATACTCACATGTACACCATGTATACAAAGACACAAACTGCACACCCTGCGCATCATACTCACATGTACACCATGTATACAAAGAAACAAACTGCACACCCTGTGTATCATACTCACATGTACACTATGTATACAGACACAAACTGCACAACCTGCGCATCATACTCACATGTACACTATGTATACAGAGACACAAACTGCACACCATGCGCATCATACTCACATGTACACTATGTATACAAAGACACAAACTGCACACCCTGCACATCATACTCACATGTACACTATGTATACAAGGACACAAACTGCAAACCCTGCGCATCATACTCACATGTACACTATGTATACAAGGACACAAACTGCAAACCCTGCGCATCATACTCACATGTACACTATGTATACAAAGACACAAACTGCACACCCTGTGCATCATACTCACATGTACACTATGTATACAGAGACACAAACTGCACACCCTGCACATCATACTCACATGTGCACCATGTATACAAAGAAACAAACTGCACACCCTGTGTATCATACTCACATGTACACTATGTATACAGAGACACAAACTGCACACCATGCGCATCATACTCACATGTACACTATGTATACAGAGACACAAACTGCACACCATGCGCATCATACTCACATGTACACTATGTATACAGAGACACAAACTGCACACCCTGCGCATCATACTCACATGTACACTATGTATACAAAGACACAAACTGCACACCCTGCGCATCATACTCACATGTACACTATGTATACAGAGACACAAACTGCACACCCTGCACATCATACTCACATGTACACTATGTATACAGAGACACAAACTGCACACCCTGCACATCATACTCACATGTACACCTTGTATACAAAGACACAAACTGCACACCATGCGCATCATACTCACATGTACACTATGTATACAGAGACACAACTTGCACACCCTGCACATCATAATCACATGTACACCTTGTATACAAAGACACAAACTGCACACCATGCGCATCATACTCACATGTACACTATGTATACAAAGACACAAACTGCACACCCTGCGTATCATACTCACATGTACACAATGTATACAAGGACACAAACTGCAAACCCTGCGCATCATACTCACATGTACACTATGTATACAGAGACACAAACTGCACACCCTGCGCATCATACTCACATGTACACTATGTATACAGACACAAACTGCACACCCTGCGCATCATACTCACATGTACACTATGTATACAGAGACACAAACTGCACACCCTGCGCATCATACTCACATGTACACTATGTATACAGACACAAACTGCACACCCTGCGCATCATACTCACATGTACACTATGTATACAGAGACACAAACTGCACACCCTGCGCATCATACTCACATGTACACTATGTATACAGACACAAACTGCACACCCTGCGCATCATACTCACATGTACACTATGTATACAGAGACACAAACTGCACACCCAGCGCATCATACTCACATGTACACTATGTATACAGACACAAACTACACACCCTGCGCATCATACTCACATGTACACTATGTATACAAAGACACAAACTGCACACCCTGCGCATCATACTCACATGTGTACCATGTATACAAAGAAACAAACTGCACACCCTGTGTATCATACTCACATGTAGACTATGTATACAGACACAAACTGCACACCCTGCGTATCATACTCACATGTACACTATGTATACAGAGACACAAACTGCACACCCTGCGTATCATACTCACATGTACACTATGTATACAGACACAAACTGCACACCCTGCGCATCATACTCACATGTACACTATGTATACAGAGACACAAACTGCACACCCTGTGTATCATACTCACATGTACACTATGTATACAGAGACACAAACTGCACACCCTGCGCATCATACTCACATGTACACTATGTATACAAAGACACAAACTGCACACCCTGCACATCATACTCACATGTACACTATGTATACAAAGACACAAACTGCACACCCTGCACATCATACTCACATGTACACTATGTATACAAACTGCACACCCTGCGCATCATACTCACATGTACACTATGTATACAGAGACACAAACTGCACACCCTGCGTATCATACTCACATGTACACTATGTATACAAAGACACAAACTGCACACCCTGCGCATCATACTCACATGTACACTATGTATACAAGGACACAAACTGCACACCCTGCACATCATACTCACATGTACACCATGTATACAAAGACACAAACTGCACACCCTGCGCATCATACTCACATGTACACCTTGTATACAAAGACACAAACTGCACACCCTGCGCATCATACTCACATGTACACCTTGTATACAAAGACACAAACTGCACACCATGCGCATCATACTCACATGTACACCATGTATACAAAGACACAAACTGCACACCCTGCGCATCATACTCACATGTACACCATGTATACAAAGACACAAACTGCACACCCTGCGCATCATACTCACATGTACACTATGTATACAAGGACACAAACTGCACACCCTGCACATCATACTCACATGTACACCATGTATACAAAGACACAAACTGCACACCCTGCGCATCATACTCACATGTACACTATGTATACAAAGACACAAACTGCACACCCTGCACATCATACTCACATGTACACCATGTATACAAAGAAACAAACTGCACACCCTGTGTATCATACTCACATGTACACTATGTATACAAAGACACAAACTGCACACCATGCGCATCATACTCACATGTACACTATGTATACAAAGACACAAACTGCACACCCTGCGCATCATACTCACATGTACACTATGTATACAAGGACACAAACTGCACACCCTGCACATCATACTCACATGTACACTATGTATACAAGGACACAAACTGCACACCCTGCGCATCATACTCACATGTACACTATGTATACAGAGACACAAACTGCACACCCTGCACATCATACTCACATGTACACCATGTATACAAAGACACAAACTGCACACCCTGCGCATCATACTCACATGTACACTATGTATACAGAGACACAAACTGCACACCCTGCACATCATACTCACATGTACACTATGTATACAGACACAAACTGCACACCCTGCGCATCATACTCACATGTACACTATGTATACAGACACAAACTGAACACCCTGCGCATCATACTCACATGTACACTATGTATACAAAGACACAAACTGCACACCCTGCGCATCATACTCACATGTACACTATGTATACAAAGACACAAACTGCACACCCTGCGCATCATACTCACATGTACACTATGTATACAGAGACACAAACTGCACACCCTGCACATCATACTCACATGTACACCATGTATAAAAAGACACAAACTGCACACCCTGCGCATCATACTCACATGTACACTATGTATACAAGGACACAAACTGCACACCCTGCGCATCATACTCACATGTACACTATGTATACAAGGACACAAACTGCACACCCTGCGCATCATACTCACATGTACACTATGTATACAAAGACACAAACTGAACACCCTGCGCATCATACTCACATGTACACTATGTATACAAGGACACAAACTGCACACCCTGCACATCATACTCACATGTGCACCATGTATACAAAGAAACAAACTGCACACCCTGTGTATCATACTCACATGTACACTATGTATACAGAGACACAAACTGCACACCATGCGCATCATACTCACATGTACACTATGTATACAAAGACACAAACTGCACACCCTGCGCATCATACTCACATGTACACCATGTATACAAAGAAACAAACTGCACACCCTGTGTATCATACTCACATGTACACTATGTATACAGAGACACAAACTGCACACCATGCGTATCATACTCACATGTACACTATGTATACAAAGACACAAACTGCACACCCTGCACATCATACTCACATGTACACTATGTATACAAGGACACAAACTGCAAACCCTGCGCATCATACTCACATGTACACTATGTATACAAGGACACAAACTGCAAACCCTGCGCATCATACTCACATGTACACTATGTATACAGACACAAACTGCACACCCTGTGCATCATACTCACATGTACACTATGTATACAGAGACACAAACTGCACACCCTGCACATCATACTCACATGTGCACCATGTATACAAAGAAACAAACTGCACACCCTGTGTATCATACTCACATGTACACTATGTATACAGAGACACAAACTGCACACCATGCGCATCATACTCACATGTACACTATGTATACAAAGACACAAACTGAACACCCTGCGCATCATACTCACATGTACACTATGTATACAGAGACACAAACTGCACACCATGTGCATCATACTCACATGTACACTATGTATACAGAGACACAAACTGCACACCATGCGCATCATACTCACATGTACACTATGTATACAAAGACACAAACTGCACACCCTGCACATCATACTCACATGTACACTATGTATACAGAGACACAAACTGCACACCCTGCACATCATACTCACATGTACACCTTGTATACAAAGACACAAACTGCACACCATGCGCATCATACTCACATGTACACTATGTATACAAAGACACAAACTGCACACCATGCGCATCATACTCACATGTACACTATGTATACAAAGACACAAACTGCACACCCTGCGTATCATACTCACATGTACACTATGTATACAAACTGCACACCCTGCGCATCATACTCACATGTACACTATGTATACAGAGACACAAACTGCACACCCTGCGCATCATACTCACATGTACACTATGTATACAAAGACACAAACTGAACACCCTGCGCATCATACTCACATGTACACTATGTATACAAGGACACAAACTGCACACCCTGCACATCATACTCACATGTGCACCATGTATACAAAGAAACAAACTGCACACCCTGTGTATCATACTCACATGTACACTATGTATACAGAGACACAAACTGCACACCATGCGCATCATACTCACATGTACACTATGTATACAAAGACACAAACTGCACACCCTGCGCATCATACTCACATGTACACCATGTATACAAAGAAACAAACTGCACACCCTGTGTATCATACTCACATGTACACTATGTATACAGAGACACAAACTGCACACCATGCGCATCATACTCACATGTACACTATGTATACAAAGACACAAACTGCAAACCCTGCGCATCATACTCACATGTACACTATGTATACAAGGACACAAACTGCAAACCCTGCGCATCATACTCACATGTACACTATGTATACAGACACAAACTGCACACCCTGTGCATCATACTCACATGTACACTATGTATACAGAGACACAAACTGCACACCCTGCACATCATACTCACATGTGCACCATGTATACAAAGAAACAAACTGCACACCCTGTGTATCATACTCACATGTACACTATGTATACAGAGACACAAACTGCACACCCTGCGCATCATACTCACATGTACACTATGTATACAAAGACACAAACTGAACACCCTGCGCATCATACTCACATGTACACTATGTATACAGAGACACAAACTGCACACCATGCGCATCATACTCACATGTACACTATGTATACAGAGACACAAACTGCACACCCTGCGCATCATACTCACATGTACACTATGTATACAAAGACACAAACTGCACACCCTGCACATCATACTCACATGTACACTATGTATACAGAGACACAAACTGCACACCCTGCACATCATACTCACATGTACACCTTGTATACAAAGACACAAACTGCACACCATGCGCATCATACTCACATGTACACTATGTATACAAAGACACAACTTGCACACCCTGCACATCATACTCACATGTACACCTTGTATACAAAGACACAAACTGCACACCATGCGCATCATACTCACATGTACACTATGTATACAAAGACACAAACTGCACACCCTGCGTATCATACTCACATGTACACTATGTATACAAACTGCACACCCTGCGCATCATACTCACATGTACACTATGTATACAGAGACACAAACTGCACACCCTGCGCATCATACTCACATGTACACTATGTATACAGAGACACAAACTGCACACCCTGCACATCATAATCACATGTACACCTTGTATACAAAGACACAAACTGCACACCATGCGCATCATACTCACATGTACACTATGTATACAAAGACACAAACTGCACACCCTGCGCATCATACTCACATGTACACTATGTATACAAAGACACAAACTGCACACCCTGCGCATCATACTCACATGTACACAATGTATACAAGGACACAAACTGCAAACCCTGCGCATCATACTCACATGTACACTATGTATACAGACACAAACTGCACACCCTGTGCATCATACTCACATGTACACTATGTATACAAAGACACAAACTGCACACCCTGCGCATCATACTCACATGTACACTATGTATACAAACTGCACACCCTGCGCATCATACTCACATGTACACTATGTATACAGAGACACAAACTGCACACCCAGCGCATCATACTCACATGTACACTATGTATACAGACACAAACTGCACACCCTGCGCATCATACTCACATGTACACTATGTATACAAAGACACAAACTGCACACCCTGCGCATCATACTCACATGTGCACCATGTATACAAAGAAACAAACTGCACACCCTGTGTATCATACTCACATGTAGACTATGTATACAGAGACACAAACTGCACACCCTGCGTATCATACTCACATGTACACTATGTATACAGAGACACAAACTGCACACCCTGCGTATCATACTCACATGTACACTATGTATACAGACACAAACTGCACACCCTGCGCATCATACTCACATGTACACTATGTATACAGAGACACAAACTGCACACCCTGCGCATCATACTCACATGTACACTATGTATACAGAGACACAAACTGCACACCCTGCACATCATACTCACATGTACACTATGTATACAAAGACACAAACTGCACACCCTGCACATCATACTCACATGTACACTATGTATACAGACAAACTGCACACCCTGCGCATCATACTCACATGTAGACTATGTATACAGAGACACAAACTGCACACCCTGCGTATCATACTCACATGTACACTATGTATACAAAGACACAAACTGCACACCCTGCGCATCATACTCACATGTACACTATGTATACAAGGACACAAACTGCACACCCTGCACATCATACTCACATGTACACTATGTATACAGACACAAACTGCACACCCTGTGCATCATACTCACATGTACACCATGTATACAAAGACACAAACTGCACACCCTGCGCATCATACTCACATGTACACCTTGTATACAAAGACACAAACTGCACACCATGCGCATCATACTCACATGTACACCATGTATACAAAGACACAAACTGCACACCATGCGCATCATACTCACATGTACACCATGTATACAAAGACACAAACTGCACACCCTGCGCATCATACTCACATGTACACTATGTATACAAGGACACAAACTGCACACCCTGCGCATCATACTCACATGTACACTATGTATACAAAGACACAAACTGCACACCCTGCGCATCATACTCACATGTACACTATGTATACAGAGACACAAACTGCACACCCTGCACATCATACTCACATGTACACCATGTATACAGAGACACAAACTGCACACCCTGCACATCATACTCACATGTACACTATGTATACAAGGACACAAACTGCAAACCCTGCGCATCATACTCACATGTACACTATGTATACAGACACAAACTGCACACCCTGCGCATCATACTCACATGTACACTATGTATACAGAGACACAAACTGCACACCCTGCACATCATACTCACATGTACACCATGTATACAAAGACACAAACTGCACACCCTGCGCATCATACTCACATGTACACTATGTATACAAGGACACAAACTGCACACCCTGCGCATCATACTCACATGTACACTATGTATACAAGGACACAAACTGCACACCCTGCGCATCATACTCACATGTACACTATGTATACAAAGACACAAACTGAACACCCTGCGCATCATACTCACATGTACACTATGTATACAAGGACACAAACTGCACACCCTGCACATCATACTCACATGTGCACCATGTATACAAAGAAACAAACTGCACACCCTGTGTATCATACTCACATGTACACTATGTATACAGAGACACAAACTGCACACCATGCGCATCATACTCACATGTACACTATGTATACAGAGACACAAACTGCACACCCTGCACATCATACTCACATGTACACTATGTATACAAAGACACAAACTGCACACCCTGCGCATCATACTCACATGTACACCTTGTATACAAAGACACAAACTGCACACCCTGCGCATCATACTCACATGTACACTATGTATACAGACACAAACTGCACACCCTGCACATCATACTCACATGTACACTATGTATACAAAGACACAAACTGCACACCCTGCGCATCATACTCACATGTACACTATGTATACAAGGACACAAACTGCACACCCTGCGCATCATACTCACATGTACACTATGTATACAAGGACACAAACTGCACACCCTGCACATCATACTCACATGTACACCTTGTATACAAAGACACAAACTGCACACCCTGCGCATCATACTCACATGTACACTATGTATACAAAGACACAAACTGCACACCCTGCACATCATACTCACATGTACACTATGTATACAAAGACACAAACTGCACACCCTGCACATCATACTCACATGTACACTATGTATACAAACTGCACACCCTGCGCATCATACTCACATGTACACTATGTATACAGAGACACAAACTGCACACCCTGCGTATCATACTCACATGTACACTATGTATACAGACACAAACTGCACACCCTGCGCATCATACTCACATGTACACTATGTATACAAAGACACAAACTGCACACCCTGCGCATCATACTCACATGTACACTATGTATACAAGGACACAAACTGCACACCCTGCGCATCATACTCACATGTACACTATGTATACAAGGACACAAACTGCACACCCTGCGCATCATACTCACATGTACACTATGTATACAAGGACACAAACTGCACACCCTGCACATCATACTCACATGTACACCTTGTATACAAAGACACAAACTGCACACCATGCGCATCATACTCACATGTACACTATGTATACAAGGACACAAACTGCACACCCTGCACATCATACTCACATGTACACCTTGTATACAAAGACACAAACTGCACACCCTGCGCATCATACTCACATGTACACTATGTATACAAAGACACAAACTGCACACCCTGCACATCATACTCACATGTACACCTTGTATACAAAGACACAAACTGCACACCCTGCGCATCATACTCACATGTACACTATGTATACAAGGACACAAACTGCACACCCTGCACATCATACTCACATGTGCACCATGTATACAAAGAAACAAACTGCACACCCTGTGTATCATACTCACATGTACACTATGTATACAGACACAAACTGCACACCCTGCGCATCATACTCACATGTACACTATGTATACAGAGACACAAACTGCACACCATGCGCATCATACTCACATGTACACTATGTATACAAAGACACAAACTGCACACCCTGCGCATCATACTCACATGTACACCATGTATACAAAGAAACAAACTGCACACCCTGTGTATCATACTCACATGTACACTATGTATACAGAGACACAAACTGCACACCATGCGCATCATACTCACATGTACACTATGTATACAAAGACACAAACTGCACACCCTGCACATCATACTCACATGTACACTATGTATACAAGGACACAAACTGCAAACCCTGCGCATCATACTCACATGTACACTATGTATACAAGGACACAAACTGCAAACCCTGCGCATCATACTCACATGTACACTATGTATACAAAGACACAAACTGCACACCCTGCGCATCATACTCACATGTACACTATGTATACAGAGACACAAACTGCACACCCTGCACATCATACTCACATGTGCACCATGTATACAAAGAAACAAACTGCACACCCTGTGTATCATACTCACATGTACACTATGTATACAGAGACACAAACTGCACACCATGCGCATCATACTCACATGTACACTATGTATACAGAGACACAAACTGCACACCATGCGCATCATACTCACATGTACACTATGTATACAGAGACACAAACTGCACACCATGCGCATCATACTCACATGTACACTATGTATACAAAGACACAAACTGCACACCCTGCGCATCATACTCACATGTACACTATGTATACAAAGACACAAACTGCACACCCTGCGTATCATACTCACATGTACACTATGTATACAGAGACACAACTTGCACACCCTGCACATCATAATCACATGTACACCTTGTATACAAAGACACAAACTGCACACCATGCGCATCATACTCACATGTACACTATGTATACAAAGACACAAACTGCACACCCTGCGTATCATACTCACATGTACACAATGTATACAAGGACACAAACTGCAAACCCTGCGCATCATACTCACATGTAGACTATGTATACAGAGACACAAACTGCACACCCTGCGCATCATACTCACATGTACACTATGTATACAGACACAAACTGCACACCCTGCGCATCATACTCACATGTACACTATGTATACAGAGACACAAACTGCACACCCTGCGCATCATACTCACATGTACACTATGTATACAGACACAAACTGCACACCCTGCGCATCATACTCACATGTACACTATGTATACAGAGACACAAACTGCACACCCTGCGCATCATACTCACATGTACACTATGTATACAGACACAAACTGCACACCCTGCGCATCATACTCACATGTACACTATGTATACAGAGACACAAACTGCACACCCAGCGCATCATACTCACATGTACACTATGTATACAGACACAAACTGCACACCCTGCGCATCATACTCACATGTACACTATGTATACAAAGACACAAACTGCACACCCTGCGCATCATACTCACATGTACACCTTGTATACAGAGACACAAACTGCACACCCTGTGTATCATACTCACATGTAGACTATGTATACAGACACACAAACTGCACACCCTGCGTATCATACTCACATGTAGACTATGTATACAGACACACAAACTGCACACCCTGCGTATCATACTCACATGTACACTATGTATACAAAGAAACAAACTGCACACCCTGTGTATCATACTCACATGTAGACTATGTATACAGACACACAAACTGCACACCCTGCGTATCATACTCACATGTACACTATGTATACAGAGACACAAACTGCACACCCTGCGCATCATACTCACATGTACACTATGTATACAGACACAAACTGCACACCCTGCGCATCATACTCACATGTACACTATGTATACAGAGACACAAACTGCACACCCTGCGCATCATACTCACATGTACACTATGTATACAAAGACACAAACTGCACACCCTGCACATCATACTCACATGTACACTATGTATACAAAGACACAAACTGCACACCCTGCACATCATACTCACATGTACACTATGTATACAAACTGCACACCCTGCGCATCATACTCACATGTACACCATGTATACAAAGACACAAACTGCACACCCTGCGTATCATACTCACATGTACACTATGTATACAAAGACACAAACTGCACACCCTGCGCATCATACTCACATGTACACTATGTATACAAGGACACAAACTGCACACCCTGCACATCATACTCACATGTACACCATGTATACAAAGACACAAACTGCACACCCTGCGCATCATACTCACATGTACACCATGTATACAAAGACACAAACTGCACACCCTGCGCATCATACTCACATGTACACCTTGTATACAAAGACACAAACTGCACACCATGCGCATCATACTCACATGTACACCATGTATACAAAGACACAAACTGCACACCCTGCGCATCATACTCACATGTACACCATGTATACAAAGACACAAACTGCACACCCTGCGCATCATACTCACATGTACACTATGTATACAAGGACACAAACTGCACACCCTGCACATCATACTCACATGTACACCATGTATACAAAGACACAAACTGCACACCCTGCGCATCATACTCACATGTACACTATGTATACAGAGACACAAACTGCACACCCTGCACATCATACTCACATGTACACCATGTATACAAAGAAACAAACTGCACACCCTGTGTATCATACTCACATGTACACTATGTATACAAAGACACAAACTGCACACCATGCGCATCATACTCACATGTACACCATGTATACAAAGACACAAACTGCACACCCTGCGCATCATACTCACATGTACACTATGTATACAAGGACACAAACTGCACACCCTGCACATCATACTCACATGTACACTATGTATACAAGGACACAAACTGCACACCCTGCGCATCATACTCACATGTACACTATGTATACAGAGACACAAACTGCACACCCTGCACATCATACTCACATGTACACTATGTATACAAAGACACAAACTGCACACCCTGCGCATCATACTCACATGTACACTATGTATACAGAGACACAAACTGCACACCCTGCACATCATACTCACATGTACACTATGTATACAGACACAAACTGAACACCCTGCGCATCATACTCACATGTACACTATGTATACAGACACAAACTGAACACCCTGCGCATCATACTCACATGTACACTATGTATACAGAGACACAAACTGCACACCCTGCGCATCATACTCACATGTACACTATGTATACAGAGACACAAACTGCACACCCTGCACATCATACTCACATGTACACCATGTATACAAAGACACAAACTGCACACCCTGCGCATCATACTCACATGTACACTATGTATACAAAGACACAAACTGCACACCCTGCGCATCATACTCACATGTACACTATGTATACAGAGACACAAACTGCACACCCTGCACATCATACTCACATGTACACCATGTATACAAAGACACAAACTGCACACCCTGCGCATCATACTCACATGTACACTATGTATACAAGGACACAAACTGCACACCCTGCGCATCATACTCACATGTACACTATGTATACAAGGACACAAACTGCACACCCTGCACATCATACTCACATGTGCACCATGTATACAAAGAAACAAACTGCACACCCTGTGTATCATACTCACATGTACACTATGTATACAGACACAAACTGCACACCCTGCGCATCATACTCACATGTACACTATGTATACAGAGACACAAACTGCACACCATGCGCATCATACTCACATGTACACCATGTATACAAAGACACAAACTGCACACCCTGCGCATCATACTCACATGTACACCATGTATACAAAGAAACAAACTGCACACCCTGTGTATCATACTCACATGTACACTATGTATACAGAGACACAAACTGCACACCATGCGCATCATACTCACATGTACACTATGTATACAAAGACACAAACTGCACACCCTGCACATCATACTCACATGTACACTATGTATACAAGGACACAAACTGCACACCCTGCGCATCATACTCACATGTACACTATGTATACAAGGACACAAACTGCAAACCCTGCGCATCATACTCACATGTACACTATGTATACAAAGACACAAACTGCACACCCTGTGCATCATACTCACATGTACACTATGTATACAGAGACACAAACTGCACACCCTGCACATCATACTCACATGTGCACCATGTATACAAAGAAACAAACTGCACACCCTGTGTATCATACTCACATGTACACTATGTATACAGAGACACAAACTGCACACCATGCGCATCATACTCACATGTACACTATGTATACAGAGACACAAACTGCACACCCTGCGCATCATACTCACATGTACACTATGTATACAGAGACACAAACTGCACACCATGCGCATCATACTCACATGTACACTATGTATACAGAGACACAAACTGCACACCCTGCGCATCATACTCACATGTACACTATGTATACAGAGACACAAACTGCACACCCTGCACATCATACTCACATGTACACTATGTATACAGAGACACAAACTGCACACCCTGCACATCATACTCACATGTACACTATGTATACAAAGACACAAACTGCACACCATGCGCATCATACTCACATGTACACTATGTATACAGAGACACAACTTGCACACCCTGCACATCATAATCACATGTACACCTTGTATACAAAGACACAAACTGCACACCATGCGCATCATACTCACATGTACACTATGTATACAAAGACACAAACTGCACACCCTGCGTATCATACTCACATGTACACAATGTATACAAGGACACAAACTGCAAACCCTGCGCATCATACTCACATGTAGACTATGTATACAGAGACACAAACTGCACACCCTGCGCATCATACTCACATGTACACTATGTATACAGACACAAACTGCACACCCTGCGCATCATACTCACATGTACACTATGTATACAGAGACACAAACTGCACACCCTGCGCATCATACTCACATGTACACTATGTATACAGACACAAACTGCACACCCTGCGCATCATACTCACATGTACACTATGTATACAGAGACACAAACTGCACACCCTGCGCATCATACTCACATGTACACTATGTATACAGACACAAACTGCACACCCTGCGCATCATACTCACATGTACACTATGTATACAGAGACACAAACTGCACACCCAGCGCATCATACTCACATGTACACTATGTATACAGACACAAACTACACACCCTGCGCATCATACTCACATGTACACTATGTATACAAAGACACAAACTGCACACCCTGCGCATCATACTCACATGTGTACCATGTATACAAAGAAACAAACTGCACACCCTGTGTATCATACTCACATGTAGACTATGTATACAGACACACAAACTGCACACCCTGCGTATCATACTCACATGTACACTATGTATACAGAGACACAAACTGCACACCCTGCGTATCATACTCACATGTACACTATGTATACAGACACAAACTGCACACCCTGCGCATCATACTCACATGTACACTATGTATACAGAGACACAAACTGCACACCCTGTGTATCATACTCACATGTACACTATGTATACAGAGACACAAACTGCACACCCTGCGCATCATACTCACATGTACACTATGTATACAAAGACACAAACTGCACACCCTGCACATCATACTCACATGTACACTATGTATACAAAGACACAAACTGCACACCCTGCACATCATACTCACATGTACACTATGTATACAAACTGCACACCCTGCGCATCATACTCACATGTACACTATGTATACAGAGACACAAACTGCACACCCTGCGTATCATACTCACATGTACACTATGTATACAAAGACACAAACTGCACACCCTGCGCATCATACTCACATGTACACTATGTATACAAGGACACAAACTGCACACCCTGCACATCATACTCACATGTACACCATGTATACAAAGACACAAACTGCACACCCTGCGCATCATACTCACATGTACACCTTGTATACAAAGACACAAACTGCACACCCTGCGCATCATACTCACATGTACACCTTGTATACAAAGACACAAACTGCACACCATGCGCATCATACTCACATGTACACCATGTATACAAAGACACAAACTGCACACCCTGCGCATCATACTCACATGTACACCATGTATACAAAGACACAAACTGCACACCCTGCGCATCATACTCACATGTACACTATGTATACAAGGACACAAACTGCACACCCTGCACATCATACTCACATGTACACCATGTATACAAAGACACAAACTGCACACCCTGCGCATCATACTCACATGTACACTATGTATACAGAGACACAAACTGCACACCCTGCGCATCATACTCACATGTACACCATGTATACAAAGAAACAAACTGCACACCCTGTGTATCATACTCACATGTACACTATGTATACAAAGACACAAACTGCACACCCTGCGCATCATACTCACATGTACACCATGTATACAAAGACACAAACTGCACACCCTGCGCATCATACTCACATGTACACTATGTATACAAGGACACAAACTGCACACCCTGCACATCATACTCACATGTACACTATGTATACAAGGACACAAACTGCACACCCTGCGCATCATACTCACATGTACACTATGTATACAGAGACACAAACTGCACACCCTGCACATCATACTCACATGTACACCATGTATACAAAGACACAAACTGCACACCCTGCGCATCATACTCACATGTACACTATGTATACAGAGACACAAACTGCACACCCTGCACATCATACTCACATGTACACTATGTATACAGACACAAACTGCACACCCTGCGCATCATACTCACATGTACACTATGTATACAGACACAAACTGAACACCCTGCGCATCATACTCACATGTACACCATGTATACAAAGACACAAACTGCACACCCTGCGCATCATACTCACATGTACACTATGTATACAAAGACACAAACTGCACACCCTGCGCATCATACTCACATGTACACTATGTATACAGAGACACAAACTGCACACCCTGCACATCATACTCACATGTACACCATGTATAAAAAGACACAAACTGCACACCCTGCGCATCATACTCACATGTACACTATGTATACAAGGACACAAACTGCACACCCTGCGCATCATACTCACATGTACACTATGTATACAAGGACACAAACTGCACACCCTGCGCATCATACTCACATGTACACTATGTATACAAAGACACAAACTGAACACCCTGCGCATCATACTCACATGTACACTATGTATACAAGGACACAAACTGCACACCCTGCACATCATACTCACATGTGCACCATGTATACAAAGAAACAAACTGCACACCCTGTGTATCATACTCACATGTACACTATGTATACAGAGACACAAACTGCACACCCTGCGCATCATACTCACATGTACACTATGTATACAAAGACACAAACTGCACACCCTGCGCATCATACTCACATGTACACCATGTATACAAAGAAACAAACTGCACACCCTGTGTATCATACTCACATGTACACTATGTATACAGAGACACAAACTGCACACCATGCGCATCATACTCACATGTACACTATGTATACAAAGACACAAACTGCAAACCCTGCGCATCATACTCACATGTACACTATGTATACAAGGACACAAACTGCAAACCCTGCGCATCATACTCACATGTACACTATGTATACAGACACAAACTGCACACCCTGTGCATCATACTCACATGTACACTATGTATACAGACACAAACTGCACACCCTGCACATCATACTCACATGTGCACCATGTATACAGAGACACAAACTGCACACCCTGCACATCATACTCACATGTGCACCATGTATACAAAGAAACAAACTGCACACCCTGTGTATCATACTCACATGTACACTATGTATACAGAGACACAAACTGCACACCATGCGCATCATACTCACATGTACACTATGTATACAAAGACACAAACTGCACACCCTGCGCATCATACTCACATGTACACTATGTATACAGAGACACAAACTGCACACCATGCGCATCATACTCACATGTACACTATGTATACAGAGACACAAACTGCACACCATGCGCATCATACTCACATGTACACTATGTATACAGAGACACAAACTGCACACCCTGCACATCATACTCACATGTACACTATGTATACAGAGACACAAACTGCACACCCTGCACATCATACTCACATGTACACCTTGTATACAAAGACACAAACTGCACACCATGCGCATCATACTCACATGTACACTATGTATACAAAGACACAACTTGCACACCCTGCACATCATACTCACATGTACACCTTGTATACAAAGACACAAACTGCACACCATGCGCATCATACTCACATGTACACTATGTATACAAAGACACAAACTGCACACCCTGCGTATCATACTCACATGTACACTATGTATACAAACTGCACACCCTGCGCATCATACTCACATGTACACTATGTATACAGAGACACAAACTGCACACCCTGCGCATCATACTCACATGTACACTATGTATACAGAGACACAAACTGCACACCCTGCACATCATAATCACATGTACACCTTGTATACAAAGACACAAACTGCACACCATGCGCATCATACTCACATGTACACTATGTATACAAAGACACAAACTGCACACCCTGCGCATCATACTCACATGTACACTATGTATACAAAGACACAAACTGCACACCCTGCGCATCATACTCACATGTACACAATGTATACAAGGACACAAACTGCAAACCCTGCGCATCATACTCACATGTACACTATGTATACAGACACAAACTGCACACCCTGTGCATCATACTCACATGTACACTATGTATACAAAGACACAAACTGCACACCCTGCGCATCATACTCACATGTACACTATGTATACAAACTGCACACCCTGCGCATCATACTCACATGTACACTATGTATACAGAGACACAAACTGCACACCCAGCGCATCATACTCACATGTACACTATGTATACAGACACAAACTACACACCCTGCGCATCATACTCACATGTACACTATGTATACAAAGACACAAACTGCACACCCTGCGCATCATACTCACATGTGCACCATGTATACAAAGAAACAAACTGCACACCCTGTGTATCATACTCACATGTAGACTATGTATACAGACACACAAACTGCACACCCTGCGTATCATACTCACATGTACACTATGTATACAGAGACACAAACTGCACACCCTGCGTATCATACTCACATGTACACTATGTATACAGACACAAACTGCACACCCTGCGCATCATACTCACATGTACACTATGTATACAGAGACACAAACTGCACACCCTGCGCATCATACTCACATGTACACTATGTATACAAAGACACAAACTGCACACCCTGCACATCATACTCACATGTACACTATGTATACAAACTGCACACCCTGCGCATCATACTCACATGTAGACTATGTATACAGAGACACAAACTGCACACCCTGCGTATCATACTCACATGTACACTATGTATACAAAGACACAAACTGCACACCCTGCGCATCATACTCACATGTACACTATGTATACAAGGACACAAACTGCACACCCTGCACATCATACTCACATGTACACTATGTATACAGACACAAACTGCACACCCTGTGCATCATACTCACATGTACACCATGTATACAAAGACACAAACTGCACACCCTGCGCATCATACTCACATGTACACCTTGTATACAAAGACACAAACTGCACACCATGCGCATCATACTCACATGTACACCATGTATACAAAGACACAAACTGCACACCATGCGCATCATACTCACATGTACACCATGTATACAAAGACACAAACTGCACACCCTGCGCATCATACTCACATGTACACTATGTATACAAGGACACAAACTGCACACCCTGCACATCATACTCACATGTACACCATGTATACAAAGACACAAACTGCACACCCTGCGCATCATACTCACATGTACACTATGTATACAGAGACACAAACTGCACACCCTGCACATCATACTCACATGTACACCATGTATACAGAGACACAAACTGCACACCCTGCGCATCATACTCACATGTACACTATGTATACAAGGACACAAACTGCACACCCTGCACATCATACTCACATGTACACCATGTATACAAAGACACAAACTGCACACCCTGCGCATCATACTCACATGTACACTATGTATACAGAGACACAAACTGCACACCCTGCACATCATACTCACATGTACACCATGTATACAGAGACACAAACTGCACACCCTGCACATCATACTCACATGTACACTATGTATACAAGGACACAAACTGCAAACCCTGCGCATCATACTCACATGTACACTATGTATACAAAGACACAAACTGCACACCCTGCGCATCATACTCACATGTACACTATGTATACAGAGACACAAACTGCACACCCTGCACATCATACTCACATGTACACCATGTATACAAAGACACAAACTGCACACCCTGCGCATCATACTCACATGTACACTATGTATACAAGGACACAAACTGCACACCCTGCGCATCATACTCACATGTACACTATGTATACAAGGACACAAACTGCACACCCTGCGCATCATACTCACATGTACACTATGTATACAAAGACACAAACTGAACACCCTGCGCATCATACTCACATGTACACTATGTATACAAGGACACAAACTGCACACCCTGCACATCATACTCACATGTGCACCATGTATACAAAGAAACAAACTGCACACCCTGTGTATCATACTCACATGTACACTATGTATACAGAGACACAAACTGCACACCATGCGCATCATACTCACATGTACACTATGTATACAGAGACACAAACTGCACACCCTGCACATCATACTCACATGTACACTATGTATACAAAGACACAAACTGCACACCCTGCGCATCATACTCACATGTACACCTTGTATACAAAGACACAAACTGCACACCATGCGCATCATACTCACATGTACACTATGTATACAAAGACACAACTTGCACACCCTGCACATCATAATCACATGTACACCTTGTATACAAAGACACAAACTGCACACCATGCGCATCATACTCACATGTACACTATGTATACAGAGACACAAACTGCACACCCTGCGCATCATACTCACATGTACACCTTGTATACAAAGACACAAACTGCACACCCTGCGCATCATACTCACATGTACACTATGTATACAGAGACACAAACTGCACACCCTGCACATCATAATCACATGTACACCTTGTATACAAAGACACAAACTGCACACCATGCGCATCATACTCACATGTACACTATGTATACAAAGACACAAACTGCACACCCTGAGCATCATACTCACATGTACACTATGTATACAAAGACACAAACTGCACACCCTGCGCATCATACTCACATGTACACAATGTATACAAGGACACAAACTGCAAACCCTGCGCATCATACTCACATGTACACTATGTATACAGACACAAACTGCACACCCTGCACATCATACTCACATGTACACTATGTATACAGACACAAACTGCACACCCTGTGCATCATACTCACATGTACACTATGTATACAAAGACACAAACTGCACACCCTGCGCATCATACTCACATGTAGACTATGTATACAGAGACACAAACTGCACACCCTGCGCATCATACTCACATGTACACTATGTATACAGAGACACAAACTGCACACCCTGCGCATCATACTCACATGTACACTATGTATACAAGGACACAAACTGCACACCATGCGCATCATACTCACATGTACACTATGTATACAAAGACACAAACTGCACACCCTGCGCATCATACTCACATGTACACAATGTATACAAGGACACAAACTGCAAACCCTGCGCATCATACTCACATGTACACTATGTATACAGACACAAACTGCACACCCTGCACATCATACTCACATGTACACTATGTATACAGACACAAACTGCACACCCTGTGCATCATACTCACATGTACACTATGTATACAAAGACACAAACTGCACACCCTGCGCATCATACTCACATGTACACCATGTATACAGAGACACAAACTGCACACCCTGCACATCATACTCACATGTACACTATGTATACAGACACAAACTGCACACCCTGCGCATCATACTCACATGTACACTATGTATACAGAGACACAAACTGCACACCCTGCGCATCATACTCACATGTACACTATGTATACAAGGACACAAACTGCACACCCTGCGCATCATACTCACATGTACACTATGTATACAGAGACACAAACTGCACACCCAGCGCATCATACTCACATGTACACCTTGTATACAAAGACACAAACTGCACACCCTGCGCATCATACTCACATGTACACTATGTATACAGACACAAACTACACACCCTGCGCATCATACTCACATGTACACTATGTATACAGACACAAACTGCACACCCAGCGCATCATACTCACATGTACACTATGTATACAGACACAAACTACACACCCTGCGCATCATACTCACATGTACACTATGTATACAAAGACACAAACTGAACACCCTGCGCATCATACTCACATGTACACTATGTATACAGAGACACAAACTGCACACCCTGCGCATCATACTCACATGTACACTATGTATACAGAGACACAAACTGCACACCCTGCACATCATACTCACATGTACACTATGTATACAGAGACACAAACTGCACACCCTGCGCATCATACTCACATGTACACTATGTATACAGAGACACAAACTGCACACCCTGCGCATCATACTCACATGTACACTATGTATACAGACACAAACTGCACACCCTGCGCATCATACTCACATGTACACCTTGTATACAAAGAAACAAACTGCACACCCAGCGCATCATACTCACATGTACACTATGTATACAAAGACACAAACTGCACATCATACTCACATGTACACTATGTATACAGACACAAACTGCACACCCTGCGCATCATACTCACATGTACACTATGTATACAAAGAAACAAACTGCACACCCAGCGCATCATACTCACATGTACACTATGTATACAAAGACACAAACTGCACACCCTGCGCATCATACTCACATGTACACTATGTATACAGAGACACAAACTGCACACCCTGCGCATCATACTCACATGTACACCATGTATACAGACACAAACTGCACACCCTGCGCATCATACTCACATGTACACTATGTATACAAAGACACAAACTGCACACCATGCGCATCATACTCACATGTACACTATGTATACAAAGACACAAACTGCACACCCTGCGCATCATACTCACATGTACACTATGTATACAGAGACACAAACTGCACACCCTGCGCATCATACTCACATGTACACTATGTATACAGACACAAACTGCACACCCTGCGCATCATACTCACATGTACACTATGTATACAAAGAAACAAACTGCACACCCAGCGCATCATACTCACATGTACACTATGTATACAAAGACACAAACTGCACATCATACTCACATGTACACTATGTATACAGACACAAACTGCACACCCTGCGCATCATACTCACATGTACACTATGTATACAAAGAAACAAACTGCACACCCAGCGCATCATACTCACATGTACACTATGTATACAGAGACACAAACTGCACACCCTGCACATCATACTCACATGTACACTATGTATACAGAGACACAAACTGCACACCCTGCGCATCATACTCACATGTACACCATGTATACAAAGACACAAACTGCACACCCTGCGCATCATACTCACATGTACACCATGTATACAAAGAAACAAACTGCACACCCTGCGCATCATACTCACATGTACACTATGTATACAGACACAAACTGCACAACCTGCGCATCATACTCACATGTACACTATGTATACAGAGACACAAACTGCACACCCTGCGTATCATACTCACATGTACACTATGTATACAAAGACACAAACTGCACACCCTGCGCATCATACTCACATGTACACTATGTATACAAACTGCACACCCTGCGCATCATACTCACATGTACACCATGTATACAGAGACACAAACTGCACACCCTGCGCATCATACTCACATGTACACCATGTATACAGAGACACAAACTGCACACCCTGCGCATCATACTCACATGTACACTATGTATACAGACACAAACTGCACACCCTGCGCATCATACTCACATGTACACTATGTATACAGAGACACAAACTGCACACCCAGCGCATCATACTCACATGTACACTATGTATACAGAGACACAAACTGCACACCCTGCGCATCATACTCACATGTACACTATGTATACAGAGACACAAACTGCACACCCTGCGCATCATACTCACATGTGCACCATGTATACAAAGACACAAACTGCACACCCTGCGCATCATACTCACATGTACACTATGTATACAGAGACACAAACTGCACACCCTGCACATCATACTCACATGTACACTATGTATACAGACACAAACTGCACACCCTGCACATCATACTCACATGTACACTATGTATACAAAGACACAAACTGCACACCCTGTGTATCATACTCACATGTACACTATGTATACAGAGACACAAACTGCACACCCTGCACATCATACTCACATGTACACTATGTATACAGAGACACAAACTGCACACCCTGCGCATCATACTCACATGTGCACCATGTATACAAAGACACAAACTGCACACCCTGCGCATCATACTCACATGTACACTATGTATACAGAGACACAAACTGCACACCCTGCACATCATACTCACATGTACACTATGTATACAGACACAAACTGCACACCCTGCACATCATACTCACATGTACACTATGTATACAAAGACACAAACTGCACACCCTGCGCATCATACTCACATGTACACTATGTATACAAAGACACAAACTGCACACCCTGCACATCATACTCACATGTACACTATGTATACAAAGACACAAACTGCACACCCTGCGTATCATACTCACATGTACACTATGTATACAAGGACACAAACTGCACACCCTGCGTATCATACTCACATGTACACTATGTATACAAAGACACAAACTGCACACCCTGCACATCATACTCACATGTACACTATGTATACAGAGACACAAACTGCACACCCTGCGCATCATACTCACATGTACACTATGTATACAGAGACACAAACTGCACACCCTGCGCATCATACTCACATGTGCACCATGTATACAAAGAAACAAACTGCACACCCTGTGTATCATACTCACATGTACACTATGTATACAGACACAAACTGCACAACCTGCGCATCATACTCACATGTACACTATGTATACAGAGACACAAACTGCACACCCTGCGCATCATACTCACATGTACACCATGTATACAAGGACACAAACTGCACACCCTGCGCATCATACTCACATGTACACTATGTATACAAGGACACAAACTGCACACCCTGCGCATCATACTCACATGTACACTATGTATACAAGGACACAAACTGCACACCCTGCGCATCATACTCACATGTACACTATGTATACAGAGACACAAACTGCACACCCTGCACATCATACTCACATGTACACAATGTATACAAAGACACAAACTGCACACCCTGCGCATCATACTCACATGTACACTATGTATACAGAGACACAAACTGCACACCCTGCGCATCATACTCACATGTACACTATGTATACAAAGACACAAACTGCACACCCTGCGCATCATACTCACATGTACACTATGTATACAAAGACACAAACTGCACATCATACTTACATGTACACTATGTATACAGACACAAACTGCACACCCTGCGCATCATACTCACATGTACACTATGTATACAGACACAAACTGTACACCCTGCGCATCATACTCACATGTACACTATGTATACAAGGACACAAACTGCACATCATACTCACATGTACACTATGTATACAGACACAAACTGTACACCCTGCGCATCATACTCACATGTACACTATGTATACAAAGACAAAAACTGCACACCCTGCGCATCATACTCACATGTACACCAAACTGCATAATCATTATACCACAACTTATATCATACTCATTCTATCTTGCTCACACAATATATGTTTAAAGTAAGAGAGAAAAAAAAGTTCCCTTGTACAGTTCCAGCGCAAAAGCCAGGAAATTCCTAGGATTTAAGTGATTATTTAATAGTAAATGTAAACCTAATCTATGTTAATAGTGTTTAAGAGGATTAAAGGGGATAGTAAAGTCATAATTAAACATGATTCAGATAGAACATGCACTTTTAATCAGCTTTGCAATTTACTTCTATTATCAAACTTGCTTTGTTCTCTTGGTTTTCTATGTAGAAGAGTAAACCTAAGTAGACCAATATGAGCATTCTATTGCAGACTTTTTTTAGAGCTATATATAACATTGCTATGAACATTGTAGCATTGTTGCTTCCAGATGGTTAAAGACACATGCACGTTCCTGAGCTCACCTAGGATTAACAAAGGATAATAAAAGAACAAAGCTAAATTTATAATGGAATTAAATTGGAAGGATGTATAAAATGGCATTCATTTAAATTTAAGTTTAATTTTGACTTTACTGTCCCTTTATTTCCCAGCAAGCCAGCAATTTGAAAATAGATAATGAAGCTGTGCCAGGCATACATTTATTTAAAGGAAGAGCAAGGAGTGCTAAGTGGCATGGATTTCCCTTCACATTCACCGGACTTCAATCCCAATGAAAATCGTTTTAAACATTTTAAAAGGGAAAAACACACTGTGACAATCTCTATTGCTATTATAGTATAAAAACTACCTGCTATAATTTGTTAAGTATGTAAACACACAGTAGAAGTATCGCTCGTGGCCCACAGAGCACTGCTGTCCCCGAGCGGAAACTGTTGCTGATCCAATCAGCAGCACTAGTTAAACAGCTGAGCTGTGCAACTGGCACTACTGATTGAGCTTTCGCTCAGGACCTTTGCAGGGTTAAACACATACTGGTGCAGGGTCATAAGTCTTAAAATAACACAAATTAGAGTACTTCATTTTTCAACTAAAATGACCCTTTAAGGAAAAGATTAGTCATACCAAAAATGTAGAATTTAATGTACTAAGAAACATTTTTTTTTATTTGAGGAAATTTTTTGTTTAAGAAAAATGTATATTTTTTCAAATAAATTAGTTTCTCAGAATGTTAAAATAAAAGCAGTTTATCTCTAGTGCACCCTGCTATAGGTTATTCTTCTTTTAATGTAAGACAAGGCAAAAATGACAAACATATCTAAAATGTTTTTAAGACGTATAACCCTAAATAATAGTGTTTTGGAAAGTAAAATGATGTTAATGTAGAAACAAAATATATTTAATTTCAACATAAAAGATTAATCACTCTCACAATGTTTACAATGTACTTTACAAAACAAATAACACTGGAAAAACCCTGCTTCTCAGTCCAATAGGAAAACTGCATTTTTAAATAATTTTTAAGAACTTTGCACTACATAAACTCATCAGATACTTATCAGTGGGACCCCTTTAAAAAGCCTTTTTCAAACCAAAAGAAAACACCTTTCCATCTAAAGTTGTTTTTTTTTTTGAACATGTGAAAATCCATTTTGAGTATTTCATTTTAGTGTTCTACTTTTGCAAAGATGTGGATGTAAAACTAATTTGGTTTCAGACAAACTTACCTTATTTTAACTAAGTCTAGATGTTTTACTGTGCTAAACTAGTAATGGGATGGATTGTAATAGGTAAAGTAGTTTTGGTAATGAAACCATTATCTTTTTAATTCTATTATGTTTCCAGTTAAAGGGCCACTAAACGCAAAATGTTTCTTTCATGATTCAGATAGAACATACAAATTTAAACAACATTACAATTTACTTCTATTATTTATTTTGCTTCATTTTTTAGATATCCTTATTTGAAGAAAAAGTAATGCACATGGGTGAGCCAATCACATGAGGCTTCTATGTGCAGCAACCAATCAGCAGCTACTGAGCACATCTAGATATGCTTTTCAGCAAAGAATATCAAGAGAATAAAACAAATTAGATAATAGAAGTAAATTAGAAAGATGTTTAAAAATGCATTCTCTTTCTAGTAGTCTAGTCCGTGGCCGTGCTGCACGCTGACGCCGCGCGTGCATGTTGTGATTGACTGAGTCTGTTGACATTGATCACACACACCGCGACAGACGGTCAGAGGAGCTCAGTGGAGGACTGCCGCCTGTGCCTGCTGCCAGTGAGTGGCTGACTCTAGTCTGACTGCCTACCTGATGACATCACGTCACTCACTCTGAGTGAGAGGGAATGTCTCCACGCGACACAGGCGCTCACAGTCACTCTCTTCTGCAGTGTGAGCGCACAGCAGACCTGTACTCCCCCAACGGTCCCGAACCGTTATCAGTAAACCAGCCTGACCTGACCCCAACCTGGTGACAGATCTACTGCTGCCCGGGCACGGCACACACTACTCCTGTCATGGCTGAGAGAGCCCTGGACGCGTTACTGGTAAGACATTTACAGGAATATTTACTTCTAGGGACCACTCTGTGAGGGCACTTCTGCCTATCAGTGTACACATGAGAACAGTACATTTACTTCACCATAAGGGCAAACTTTGGCACAGTAGATACTTTTATATATATATAGTATATATATTTTTTTATATATATATATATAGTATATATATTTTATATATATATATATATTTTATATATATATTTTATATATAGTATATATATTTTGTATATATTTGTATATATATATATATATATATATATATATATATATATAGAGAGAGAGAGCGAGAGAGAGTGGGCGAGAGAGAGAGAGAGAGTTTTGGGATACTAGGAAATTTATGTATTGCTGACATTTGACAAAGGTGTTTTGTAAACACCGAAACATTATGTCTTTTTAAACTTTTGCATATTTATTAAAAGTTAAATTTTATGTGAACAGTGAGTGCCTTTTTTTGCTGGACTTTTGGATACATTTTAAAGTGCACCCTGGCTGCTGGAAAGAACTGTTTGATGTGCTTGATCTTTTTGGGATAGTATATAGTTTATATATATATATATATATATATTTTGTATATATTTGTATATATATATATATATATATATATATATATATATATATATATATATATATATATATATATATATATATATACACACACAGCATATATATATATATATATACATACAGTGTGTATATATATATAGTATATATATATTGTACATGTGTGCGTGTATATATATATATATATATATATAGTATATATATTTTATATATATATATATATATATAGTATATATATTTTATATATATATATATATATATATATATAGTATATATATTTTATATATATATATATATAGTATATATATTTTATATATACAGTATATATATATATATATATATATATATAGTTTATATATATATATATACACAGCATATATATATACTGTATATATATATATATATATATATATATATATATATATAAAAGTGTGTGTATATATTTATCTTTAGGGTTTTTTAGTACATACTTTTTAACATTTTGTAAAAATCAGAAATGGTATATGGTATGTAATGGGGGAGGGGGCGAAAAATTTATCCTCGCCTGTGTGACCCTAGCACCAGCCCTGGTCACAGATATATAGTAGATGGAGATTTATCAAAATCAGCATATGGGCTCGATTCAGATTCAATTGGATAAGGCTAAGCCAATCACAGCGCGGTATCAAACCAATGCCCATAAACAATACCCAGCTATAGTGTACTAAGAGGTATCTCAAATATAATCCTAGTGTTGCCAGGGACAGATAATAGTACACAATTGTATTCAAATAAATCTGTCCTAGTGGCAACCTATATTATTAGGATCCCAAAAAGAGCAAAGTATAAAAATATACAAATACAACGCTACTGTCAGAATAGAGGCATATACAGAAAAGAAAAGTGAAGAAACAAGAGGGCATGAATGAGAAAGCTAAAATACAATACAAAAATCAGATTAAATAATGATGGCAAAAATTGTACATAAGTATGCATTGATGTACATGGACGTCTTAGTTAGTAATACCATCATAGAACATATCATGGAAAAACTATAAAAAATATATCTCATTAAAAAAAATTTATAACAGAAAAAATTATTGAAGAATATACTATAATGACAAAATTCATCATGAAAAATACAAAATATGCCATAAAGGAATTCATCATATCGAAAAAGGCCAAGTTGAAGACAAGGACTAGGTTAAAAAACCGGACCCCCAAAACCAGGTGCCGGATCCAGACCAAAAACCTTGCAGAACAACCACAAAGTTACCTGGAAATTAAATTTGCACCAAAGATGATGCATGCCATACCCCCATGGGGTCTTGAACTCTGATCTCTCATGATGTATCCCAGTGGCTGTCCACTCAGCCCCATTAGACCTATAAGATAACACCCACTAAGTCCGAAGACAAAGGAAGGGTCCAAAAGAGATCAGAACTCCATGATTGAGAAAATATGACAGTCGCTAAAGATCCAGTCTGGATCAACCCTCAGAAAACCTACAGCTCAAGAAATTAACAAATGAACGAGCATCCTAAAACTCCTATCGGTTGACGGCAAGAGAGACTGAATAACAATCCCCCAGATCCCCAAGTATATAGGATCCAAAAGGGGATACTACAGGACAAAAATGGTCCCTAAGAACCTAGTCTCCACAACCAGATGGCCGAAAGTCCTACCCCAAAAAGGCAAGGGAAAGCGAAAAGCATAGCAATTTTAAAAAAAGCGTAGCGAAACACTGGCGAAAGAGATCTGAAAATCGGACAATCCAATCCACAAGGAGTACAAATAGGGGGGAATAATCACCCCCTACGGCAAGTACTGGAGATCTCCAAGCAGTCATCTGATCCTCCCCCCCTCAGAAGGGAGGACTCTAGCTCCTGTCTAAGGACATCCAGGACTAAAACATACTGCAATAGCAGAATTCTTAATCCCAGCAAACCACGTAAGCTATGCAGGGACAAAACAAAAGTATTGAGTACGACCAACACCAAGATGAAATAACGTGAAATGTCTGATATAACCTCAAAAGAACAGAGTGAGCTAGTACCCAACCCAGACCAGCCTACTGACCAGGGTACAACCAAACTGTTCAAGGGCTAACTGAAAGTTCTAAACCCTAGCAGGGCTAGATTAAACAAAACAAACAAACAACAGACAAATAAGCTCTGAGGCTTAAACATTGTCTTAAAATATATATATTTTTTTTTGTACTTTCACCGCAAGTAACATCTATTGCGACCATAAAATTGCTAGCATCAAAATCCCAGAGAAAAAGGAATTTCCCAAACAAGGAAAGACTACAACAGCCACAAGCTCCAAAATAAAGAAATAAAACACATCCTAAACGGATCAAAAGAAAATATGCCACACCCGCAGGTGAATGCCAAAGAGGAATGGAAACACTAACAGGGCCAGCCTGTTAGAGACCTGATTCCTCAAGAGCTCAGAACTGGGATTAGATACACAAACAAAAGACAATCAGGAGTAGGATCCACATCCCTCCACTCGTCTAGCGCTGTTCGCCATCAGAATCAGAAGACTGAGGATCCGGTGGCAAATAAAGACTGAAATCCTCCAAAGCCTCCAATACCTGCTTCAGCAGTAAACGCAGACATGTCAGTCTGAATTTAAAGGCAAAACTCATCACCGGCGGGGCATTTGAAGCCTCAGAGGGAACTGCTCCCCCAAAGGAAAGACCCATCTCACCTGGCCCTCAGGAAGCTGTAAATGCGCCAATGCCAAAAATATCTCCATGCGCAACTGAGCAGCAAACTCTGGTGGAAATAAACCTTCCGGAGAAGGGGTAACGGTATTTGGGACAACTGTGTAGGAACAGAAAATTCCAGGGAACGCACCTCATGGTTAAACCTGTACTGGCTTCTTTTTCATGGATCATGGTGGAGTCTTGTAGAAGAAGTCTAGAGAATGTTTTGATGGTGGGATTATAGCTAATAGGGTCAAATGTGCTCTTTTTCTTGAGTGTCCTTTCTGGTTGATCATTGCAATGTTGGAAATATTCTTTCAATCTTAAGGTCCTGGTAAATTTCTGGACATCTATGAAAAGATCAAGCTCATTGCATTTTGTTGTAGTTATAAAAGATAGTCCTTTGTTTAGGACACTTAAAGGGACAGTCTACCATAGAATTGTTATTGTTTTAAAAGATAGATAATCCCTTTATTACCCATTCCCCAGTTTTGCACAACCAACACTGTTATATAAATACACTTTTTACCTCTGTGATTACCTGGGCTAAATCTTAAATAACTCCCTGTGCCTGTACACAGTGTTATCTATATGGCCCACGTGTACTTTTCGTCTCTGTGTTGAAAAGGAATTTAAAAAGCATGTGATAAGAGGCAACCCCCAAGAGTTTAGAAATTAGCATATGAGTCTGCCTAGGTTTAGTTTCAACTAAGAATACTAAGAGAAAAAAGCAAATTTGATGATAAAAGTAAATCGCAAAGTTGATTAAAATGACATGTCCTATCTGAATAATGAAAGTTTAATTTTGACTAGACTGTGTCTCTTGAATTCATTTGTGGAGAGCACATGTTGACTGAGGTTCACCAATAGGTTCTCATTGAGCGACCTCTCCTCGGTGCTCATATAATATAATATATATATATATATATCAAAATAACAAGAGTATTGCATTGAGCAATGATACTTTTTTATTGGACTAACTATACATTTATAAGTTGACAAGCTTTCGGAAGAGTTCCTTCCTTTATCAAGTCTAAAGCAATACTGACCAGTATTGGTCAGTATTGCTTTAGACTTGATAAAGGAAGGAACTCTTCTGAAAGCTTGTCACCTTATAAATGTATAGTTAGTCCAATAAAAAAAGTATCATTGCTCAATGCAATACTCTTGTTATTTTGATATCTAAATCTCTGTACTAACAGATCAACGTATAGATATAAATTTTACCAAAAAATCTTCATATATGTATAGAAATATTTATTTTAGAATAAATTCTATGTGAAGAACATTGGAAAGTGAAATATTCATATTTCATGTTGGGTTTAGTGCACTTGAATAAACGCGGTCAGGCTAGCAGACGAGTATGGTTGTCAATTTATTTTTTTTGCAGTTTGCGTGCTCCATTGAAGTCTATGTGAGAATACAATAAAGTGGTCGCAATATTTGAAGTTCAACATTTTTAATGCGTCAGGGTTTTGCTCTAGCGCTAACTTTTTATGCTCAACTTATAATACAAGCACAACCCGACGCGCACAAAAAAGCCTTCATATAGCGATGTTAACCAGCTCAGGGGAGCGCTAGATAGTGCTTCACACATAATCTAGCCCAGAGCATTGCATTAATATTAGGTGTGTTTCATCTGAAGGACTGTTTTAAAATCACCCTGCTTAAAGTGAAGGTAAACTTTGATGAATGAAAGCCCGTTTTTTAAAAAATACTATTAAAAACAGGGGCACTTTCATTCATCAAAGTTTAGAAAGCAGCCATTTTGATTAAAAACTTACCTTTGATCTTTTCACAGCCAGAGCAGCTTCCCCCACCCGAAGATCCTCTCTTCACACGTCAGCAATGACTAATCCGGCTTCCTCCAATCACGGCATGGCCTCAGGCAATGACTCCCCTGGGGGGAAAGCCGTGATTGGAGGAAGCCGGATTAGTCATTGCTGACATGGGAAGAGAGGATCTCCGGTTGGGGGAAGCTGCTCTGGCTGTGAAAAGATCAAAGGTAAGTTTTTAATCAAAATGGCTGCTTTCTAAACTTTGATGAATGAAAGTGCCCCTGTTTTTAATAGTATTTTTTAAAAAACGGGCTTTCATTCATCAAAGTTTACCTTCACTTTAAGCAGGGTGATTTTAAAACAGTCCTTCAGATGAAACACACCTAAGGAGCAAAATTATAACAAAGATTAGAAATGAAAATATTGTACAACAATGTAACAAACAGTAAAGCTTCAAATTAATACAGTACTTCAAAACATTATAGTTAAGTTAATACTTAAAGTGATCGTAAACAATCAATTATTGCCTATAGTGTTGTACTATAATCGTATTGTTTAAAGTACAACCGCCAAAAAGGAAAGTATTAAAATTAACTCTATTACCTTTAATATGTATATAAAGTACAGCCCGGACGATCATTTTTTCTAATTTTACTACACCCACTGAGATATTTTTCCCTTCCAACAAGTGACGTATATAGCAATACCACCCACTAAATACGTCACTATCATTAAGCGCTCCAGATAATTAGGATACTAATGCGCATGCTCATGGTGATCTATGAATTAAACTCCAATTCCATGGTTAAATACGTCACTCATTCTATTCCTCGGAGCCTGTAGGCACACGTACTTATATCATTAATGCGCACAAAGACTGAAGAGGAGATCAGAAGTAAACTAAGATTGTGCAACTACACGTATGCGCATTGATACCGCACATAGACTAAAGCGAGCCAGTTGGACAGTATTCTGATTGGATACTTGAAGGGAAAAAAACGTATAGCGGTAATAGGTTGTATTACACGATTTACAGGCAGAGATATTATACTAATGGAAATGAATTATTGCAGGTAAGGTAGCGGGAATATCAAAGCGCTAATACATTTATTTGGATGATTCCAGTCAATTCATAAAAAGTGATTATAGTGTTTACCATCACTTTAATCAAGAGAGAAGTCAAAAAAGGAAATTAACATGGAGCAATACAACCAAAAATTCCTTTATTTAGTTAAAACTTAGGGAATGTGCATAGAATTATCAGTTCCAAGATTTCCTGTTTGTTGTATTTTTGCACTACTTTTTGTTTTATCTCCTCTTTGTGTTTCCATTACAGAGTGAGCAGAGAAGTATCTGTTTGGTAGCAGAAATAAATTGTTTTATTCATACTTTTCTGTATTATTTTAAATAAATAAAGGAGAAGTTTATTTAGCTGCACTATAATATTCTCTTCATTTTGCAATCAATTACAAGTGGAGCGCTAACAGTTGCACGCAAATAATATTGGGTTTATCACTCCTGTTTGCGTGCGCCGGAAATAGCACTTGTTTACTTTCAACTTGTAAAACATGTGCTATTTCCGACGCCCGCAAACAGGCTCACAAAAAACATAAAAAATACATTAAAAAGTACAGTTACACTCATAACAACACTGTCTGATACAAATTATTGGAAAAAATTGCAATCAAAAATTATAGGGCTCAAAGATAAGGGGTCTCAACTGTTAGAAAAAAAAAAGGCAGACAAAGGGCTTTAACATAGACACATACATATACATGTTTAACGATATATATGTATGTGTGTGAGTGTGTATAACATAATTTATGCAAGAACTTACCTGATAAATTCATTTCTTTCATATTGGCAAGAGTCCATGAGCTAGTGACAAAGTTTCCCAAACCTCCAAATGCCTGTACATACACCCCTCACCATACCCAGAATTCAGTTTAACGAATAGCCAAGTAGTGGGGTGATAAAGAAAGGATAAAGAAAGGAGTAATAAAGCTTTAACAAAGGAATTTGGAAATAATTGTGCTTTATACAAAAAATTCATAACCACCATAAAAAAAGGGTGGGCCTCATGGACTCTTGCCAATATGAAAGAAATGAATTTATCAGGTAAGTTTTTACATAAATTATGTTTTCTTTCATGTAATTGGCAAGAGTCCATGAGCTAGTGACGTATGGGTTAGCAATACCCAAGATGTGGAACTCCACGCAAGAGTCACTAGAGAGGGAGGGATAAAAATAAAAACAGCCATTTTCTGCTGAGAAAATTAATCCACAACCCAAAATATAAGTTTATTCTCATAAATGAAAGGAAAAAACTTCAATCAAAAGCAGAAGAATCAAACTGAAACAGCTGCCTGAAGAACTTTTCTACCAAAAACTGCTTCCCAAAGAAGCAAATACATCAAAATGGTAGAATTTAGTAAATGTATGCAAAGAAGACCAAGTAGCAGCTTTGCAAATCTGATCAACTGAAGTTTTATTCTTAAAAGCCCAGGAAGTGGAAACTGATCTAGTAGAATGAGCTGTAATTCTGAGATGGGGCTTGACCTGACTCTAAATAGGCTTGATGAATCAAAAGCTTTAATCACAAAGCCAAAGAAACGTCAGAAACCTTCTGACCTTTCCTAGAACCAGAAAAGATAACAAATAGACTAGAAGTCTTCCTGAAATCTTTAGTAGCTTCAACATAATATTTTAGAGCTCTCAACACATCCAAAGAATGTAAAGATCTATCCAAAGAATTCTTAGGATTAGGACACAAGGAAGGAACAACAATTTCTCTATTAATGTTGTTAGAATTCACAACCTTAGGTAAGAATTTAAATGAAGTCTGCAAAACTGCCTTATCCTGATGGAAAATCAGAAATGGAGAATCACAAGAGAGAGAGGATAATTTAGAAACTCTTCTAGCAGAAGAGATGGTCAAAAGAAACAACACTTTCCAAGAAAGTAGTTTAATGTCCGAAGAGGAGCATGTAAAGCCTTCAAAACCAAATTAAGACTCCAAGGAGGAGAGATTGATTTAATGACAGGCTTGATATGAACCAAAGCCTGCACAAAACAATGACTATCAGGAAGTTTAGCAATCTTTCTGTGAAATAAAACAGAAAGAGCAGAGATTTGTCCTTTCAAGGAACTTGCAGACAAACCTTTATCCAAACCATCCTGAAGAAACTGCAAAATTCTAGGAATTCTAAAAGAATGCCAAGAGAATTTATGAGAAGAACACCATGAAATGTAAGTCTTCCAAACTCGAACACCATGAAATGTAAGTCTTCCAAACTCGATAATAAATCTTTCTAGAAACAGATTAACGAGCCTGCAACATAGTATTAATCACGGAGTCAGAAAAACCTCTATGACTAAGCACTAAGCGTTCAATTTCCAAACCTTTTAATGATTTGAGATCCTGATGGACCTTGAGATAGAAAGTCTGGCCTTAATGGAAGTGGCCAAGGCTGGCAACTGGACATCCGAACAAGATCTGCATACCAAAACCTGTGAGGCCATGCTGGAGCCAAAAGCAGCACAAACGATTGCTCCATGATGATTTTAGAGATCACTCTTGGAAGAAGAACTAGAGGCGGGAAAATGTAAGCTGGTTGATAACACCAAGGAAGTGTCAACGCATCCAATGCTTCCGCCTGAGGATCCCTGGATCTGGAAAGGTACCTAGGAAGTTTCTTCTTTAGATGAGATGCCATCAGATCTATTTCTGGAAGCCCCCACATCTGAACAACTTGAAAAAACACATCTGGGTGGAGAGACCATTCTCCCGGATGTAAAGTCTGACGACTGAGGCAATCCACTTCCCAATTGTCTATACCTGGGAAATAAACCGCATAAATCAGACAGGAGCTGGATTCCGCCCAAACAAGTATCAGAGATACTTCTTTCATAGCTTGAGGACTGTGAGTCCCACCCTGATGATTGACATAAGTCACAGTTGTGATATTGTCTGTCTGAAAACAAATGAACGGTTCTCTCTTCAACAGAGGCCAAAACTGAAGAGCCCTGAGAATCGCACGGAGTTCCAAAATATTTATTGGTAATCTCGCCTCTTGAGATTTCCAAACCCCTTATGCTGTCAGAGATCCCCAAACAGCTCCCCAACCTGAAATACTCGCATCTGTTGTGATCACAGTCCAGGTTGGATGAACGAAAGAGGCCCCTAGAATTATACGATGGTGATCTAATCACCAAGTCAGAGAAAATAAAACATTGGGATTTAAGGATATTAATTGTGAAATCCTTATATAATCCCTGCACCATTGGTTCAGCATACAAAGCTGGAGAGGTCTCATGAAAATGAGCAAAGGGGATCGTGTCCGAAGCTGCAGTCATGAGACCTAAAACTTCCATGCACAAAGCTACTGAAGGGAATGACTGAGACTGAAAGTTTCGACAGGCTGCAACCAATTTCAAACGTCTCTTGTCTGTTAGAGACAAAGTCATGGACACTGAATCTATCTGGAAACCTAAAAAGGTTACCTTTGTCAGAGGAATCAAATAACTTTTTGGTAAATTGATCCTCCAACCATGTCTTCGAAGAAACAACAGTAGTTGATTCGTGTGAGATTATGCAAAACGTAAAGACTGAGCAAGTACCAAGATATCGTCAAAATAAGGAAACACCGCAACACCCCGCTCTCAGATAACAGAGAGTAGGAGACAAATGAAGAAGTATGCAGGAATCCGGGGCCAAAGAACAAAAGTATAAAAAATCAAAAAAACTTTATTGTCCAAAATATTAAAATTACATGGAAGAAATAGAAAAACAATAATGTGCAGTCGCCACTTGACAAGCTTACGCGTTTCGGCCATAGCCTTACTCTTAGCTTGTTTCAAAGCACTCTAAGCTATGCATTTATAAGAGATAGTAAAACTGTGATTGGATAAAAACAAATGGGGCGGTACTATGCAATTAAACACCACTTGGTAGAATTCAACTATGTGTTAATGTTAACCCCTGCTGCATGTTATCCAACAAAAAACACCCTGAATGAAAAAACTCATAGAGGGGAAGGGGACCCTATTCATGATCCACTACATTCAAATGTACTATATTATATGGGTCACCACTGGACACTGAAATTACTTTACTAATGGTACATTATAATCTACCCAAAATACATAAAAAATTCTGGAAATTGGTATAAGTCTGAAAATTGGTAATTATGCATTGAACTTCTAGTGTGTAAGATATACAATAGTAAAAGTCATAAATTATAAATTATAACTGTCAATATCAGTATAAATATTAATATTAATGATTGTAAATGTAAACCTATACACATAAGTACAAATTTTCTTGATCATAATGTCGTCTGAATATTAATCTAGTCTAACATATCAAGCTTTGTTACAACATATTATGCTCATGTAAATGTTAAACACATAGACAAACAGACAATGCTCGGTTCCATTCCTCAATAAATGATTTATCATCTGTTTAAAAAGTCGGAAACTTCTGTATCCTTAAACCCCTTGGTATCATTCTTTGGGAAAAATATCTCTCCAAAGTCCATAGGTCCCATTGTTGTTTCTGTTCCTTAATGAGATGGTCTCCATTTCCACAAATAAAGTACTCAAAGTCATTACAGTCCTGTCAGTTGAAAATACTTTGTCAATGTCCTGAGGTGAACAGTCCCTTTCTGTAACAGGGATTAATGAATAATATGCAGCAGATGGCTGTTCTTCCATGTTCAAAAAGGAGATAATGTAGGTAGGGTATAGATTAGAACCCTCTTAACACCAAAAGAGCATCTAAGACATAGCCAGTTTGTGTCTAGAAAAGTGAAGAAAGAAGGGAATGAAGATGCCTGATGGTGTTGAGACCTACAGTACCCCTCCGTACTATTCAAGGAGTAATGGGTACTCGCCCTAGGGACATAAAAACTGGTGGTGGGGGTGCATGCTCAATTCACTGTATTACAAGAACACTAGGACTTGCCTGCTTGCACATATAAACTTTAGTAAATATAAAAGGCTGCTGATAGCATAGGTAAGCTATTTAGGCAATTCATAACTGGGTACTGTTTTCCCCTTGTTACACCTTTGGCAGTCCTTTAAAGTGTCCCAAAGAATAATCAGCGGTATGTGAGAAACGTGTAATGTACTGCAGGGATCCTATTGACATCTAGTGTAATGTTATCTTGGCCCCAATGCGGATGAAGGAAAAAAACTTACACGTTACAATGTAATACTTCTTCAACCGAACATAACATTCCAACATGTACTGAAAGGGCTCTCTTAAATAACAAGACTTACTAGTGTTGATCCATTGCAAAGCAGTGTTTGTTCGGGGTACAAATATCCTCTGTAAGGAACTGACTTGCACGGCGGTCTTGGGCTACCCCACATTCTCACGTATCCAAGGGGCATCAAAAGCCTGTTCGCTCGTAGCCAGCGTCTCCCAATGCTTGCTTGTTTCCAACGTCGCGCTCTGAAGTTCAATACGTCACATGTACTCGCTCACGCTAAGCTCCACCACCTCCTATTGGTTGTTCGGGTCCCAATGTGCAAAAAAGCTCCGGCACTGCTCAGATTCCAAAAAGCCGGCAAGTAGACAAATGAAGAAGTATGCAGGAATCCGGGGCCAAAGAACAAAAGTATAAAAAATCAAAAAACTTTATTGTCCAAAATATTAAAATTACATGGAAGAAATAGAAAAACAATAATGTGCAGTCGCCACTTGACAAGCTTACGCGTTTCGGCCGTAGCCTTACTCTTAGCTTGTTTCAAAACACTCTAAGCTATGCATTTATAAGAGATAGTAAAACTGTGATTGGATAAAAACAAATGGGGCGGTACTATGCAATTAAACACCACTTGGTAAAATTCAACTATGTGTTAATGTTAACCCCTGCTGCATGTTAGCCAACAAAAAACACCCTGAACGAAAAAACTCATAGAGGGGAAGGGGACCCTATTCATGATCCACTACATTCAAATTTACTATATTATATGGGTCACCAATGGACACTGAAAGGACTTTACTAATGGTACATTATAATCTACCCAAAATGCATAAAAAATTCTGGAAATTGGTATAAGTCTGAATATTGGTAATTATGCATTGAACTTCAAGTGTGTAAGATATACAATAGTAAAAGTCATAAATTATAAATTATAACTGTCAATATCAGTATAGATATTAATATTAATGAATGTAAATGTAAACCTATACACATAAGTAAAAATTTTCTTGATCATAATGTCGTCTGAAAATTAATCTAGTCTAACATATCAATCTTTGTTACAACATATTATGCTCATGTAAATGTTAAACACATAGACAAACAGTCAATGCTTGGTTCCATTCCTCAATAAATGATTTATCATCTGTTTCAAAAGTCGGAAACTTCTGTATCCTTAAACCCCTTGGTATCATTCTTTGGGAAAAATATCTCTCCAAAGTCCATAGGTCCCATTGTAGTTTCTGTTCCTTAATGAGGATGGTCTTCATTTCCACAAATAAAGTACTCAAAGTCATTACAGTCCTGTCAGTTGAAAATACTTTGTCAATGTCCTGAGGTGAACAGTCCCTTTCTGTAACAGGGATTAATGAATAATATGCAGCAGATGGCTGTTCTTCCATGTTCTTGTTTTTGAACAAAGTCTTTTCAACTGACAGGACTGTAATGACTTTGAGTACTTTATTTGTGGAAATGGAGGCCATCCTCATTAAGGAACAGAAACAACAATGGGACCTATGGACTTTGGAGAGATATTTTTCCCAAAGAATGATACCAAGGGGTTTAAGGATACAGAAGTTTCCGACTTTTGAAACAGATGATAAATCATTGATGGCTAAAGTGATGGCTAAACTGCTAAAAATGCTCTGGTCTTTTGGGGAAGTTTTTGTCTGAAATGTCTGGTCCTTAAGGGTTATTAATTTTTTTTTTTAAACGGCCTTGATACACCCTATATCACTTGTGCCACTCGCAATCTGGCCCTTTCATGATTTAGAAAGAGCATGTAATTTTAAACAACTTTCTATTTTACCTCTATTATCTAATTTAATTTATTCTCTTGATATTCTTTGCTGAAAAGCATATCTAGATAGGCCCAGTAGCTGCTGATTGGTAGCTGCACATAGATGCCTTGTGTGATTGGCTCACCCATGTGCATTGCTATTTCTTCAACAAAGAATATCTAAAGAATACACAGCTAGATTACGAGTTTTGAGCACTATAGGGATTTTAACGACTGCCACAAAAGCGGCGTTATTTCACCTCCCTATAGCGCTGGTATTACGAGTTGTAAAAAAGCAGTCTTATGCGGGCGATATGGTTGTGTTGAGCTCCATACCGCACCGAAATCAAGCGCTGCTGTTACGTGCTCATGCACGATTTCTCCATAGACATCAATGGGGAGAGCCGGCAAACGAAATGTCTAACACCTGCGATCGCAGAATGAAAAGCTCCGTAACGCAGCCCCATTGATGTCTATGGGGAAAATAAAACTAATGTTTAAACCCTAACATAAACCCCAAGTCTAAACACCCATAATCTGCCACCCCCAACATCGCGACCACCTACATACAGTTATTAACCCCTAATCTGCCGCCCCAACATCTCCGCCCCCTACATAATGTTATTAACCCCTAATCTGCCGCCCCAACATCAATGCCACGTACATAAAACTATTAACCTCTAATCTGCCGCTCCCGATGTCTCCGCCACTATACTAAAGTTATTAACCCCTAAACCTCTGGCCTCTCACATCACTACCACTAAATAAATCCATTAACCCCTAAACCTAACACTAACCCTAACCATAACGTAACCCTAAGCCTAACACCCCCTAACTTTAACATAATTAAAATACAGCTGAACTAAAGTTACAATTATTAACTAAATAATACCTATTTTAAACTAAATACAAACTTACCTGTGGCTTAGGTTTTATTTTTATTTCACAGGTAAGTTTGTATTTATTTTAACAAGGTAGACTAGTTAGTAAATAGTGATTAAAGGGAAGTCTACACCAGAATTGTTAATGTTTTAAAAGCTAGATAATCCCTTTATTACCCATTCCCTAGTTTTGCATAACCAACACATTTGTATAAATACACTTTTTACCTCTGTGATTACCTTGCATCTAAGCCCCCTTATTTCAGTTCTTTTGACAGACTTGCATTTTAGCCAATCAGTGCTGGCTCCTAGGAACTCCACGTGCATGAGCTCAATTTTATCTATATGAAACACATTAACTAACACCCTCTAGTGGTGAAAAACTGTCAAATTGCCCTGAGAGAAGAGGCGGCCTTCAAGGGCTTAGAAATTAGCATATGAACCTCCTAGCTTTAGCTTTCAACTAAGAATACCAAGAGAACAAAGCAAAATGGGTGATAAAAGTAAATTGGAAACTTGTTTAAAATTACATTCTCCGGGTGGCGTGTCCGGGCTGCGAACCATTATGGACGCAATATTAGGCTCTCTGAAGGAAGATTGAGATACCCGCAGAATATCTTTCATATACAGCACTATCAGCCACAGTACACTAGTGATATAGACTCATTATATTGTGGTGAGCTCAATGAACCTACTCTTGCTGTTTAAATGACTTTGGAACCCTAATCCGGACCGTTTAGATATCAGGCGGCAGCCTAACCACGAGATCCAGACACCCCCCCAGTAAACTGGGTAGAGCAGTTCTCATGAAACTGCGTAAATACACTTTCACAATGGCGGATTTCTTCGCCACTTTGCAAGCCCTCTTGGACGATTATGAGGGGAAGATGGCCGAAAGATTTGACCAATTGTCCCATCTTGCAAAATCTATGGTCAGACCCACAACCACATGCCATATAAAAGAAGCAGGAGAAATGGAACTGGTCGATTGCAAGGAATTGCAGTCGCACTTACCATGTGAAGTGCTCTGCATGGCTCCGGGTGGAGCGGCCGACCACGGGGAGCATGACATGGGCCGGGTTCGGGAGCGACCGGTGTTTCATGTTGCAATCAGTGTGCCACCCGTACCTTTGCTTACCTCTATACGGGGTGGAAAATCAGCCCTCTTAGACCAACGACGCAGCCAGATAACACCACCGAGCAACCCCAACTGTGCTCTGCAGCAACTATCGGGCTCAGTCAGTGATGGGGGGATGTGTGGTCTACAACTGCTTCTTTCCTTCCAGCATCAGCGAGCTAGGCCTGAGAGTACCATTGCCGACCTTTTATGTCTACACTCAGCTCGATTTGGAAACTGGTGGTCACAGCCTGGAACGCCATACTAGTTGGCCACAGCATATAGGAGCCTCCACCTTCTACAGGGAAGCAAGCCATTAACATTCATCCTATGGCTTTATCTCCCCTACATACAGGCATTTACAAGCTTTCAGGTCGGAGTGGGGTAAGAACTTCAGCTAACTGGTCTCTTACACAGCGAACTCTTTTACCTTTATTTGGCCGGACTCTCTGCTGTTACCTTGCTCTGGAGAAAAATAGACTAAGCCTTATCAAGTTCATGTTTTGTTCATCACGAGTATATCTTTTTTGTATGGAATGGGTGAAATGTTTTCATACATAGATAAGAGAGAACTAGCATAATCGCTGATGTCCTTTGTATATAGAATATGTACTACAGATATGGTCTGGAGAGGGTCTCATAATTACACTTGTCATGAGTCTACACCTTAGCAATCTATGATGCACAGCTTATTCCTCTTATGGTATTAGTGACGGCCACATGGCTTGACCGCAGCATATACATTTGTTATCATATTAATCAAAAGGTTCACTTGAGCCCTTCTCTGGGCTCTAATCATTTGTCTCCAGCTTATCATTATTATAATCTACTGCCCCATAGACCAAGTTCACTAGCCACGATATGTCTCTTCATGTGGGCTATAAATTGCTATATATTAAATCTCCATAAGTTTATGCCCGGATGGGTTTCCTAATTATATCCACTATTAGCCCATAAATTGGAACTAATATTTAGCTTCCCCTCCCAATTTGGCTTTAATGACGTCCCTTAGGTCTGACTGAGATTTTCACAGTGAGACCATAGAGGGAGACAACTGTCCTTAATAGTTCATTTGAGCATAGGTTAGATCTCACTTTATTAAGCAGCTAGTAGGAACTGGTTTAATGTCAAATTGAGCCATCTTTTAGGCTAGATTCACATGCCTCCAGACTATCATTGCTGTATGTTATTACTATATAGCCCATACTTATTACTAGTCATGATAAGTCTGTCTAAATAGGACATAAACAAGCAAACTAACAGACCTGGTTTCTACTCTACTATAGACCTAAAAGTAATTTGCAGTTTTGTGTATCCCCCCCTCTGATGTCAAGTTACATTCACTAGTCCAAGAGGATCTTTGCTCTCTGTTCTTTATTCTCTTTTTTCCTATTGCATAGCAAGAAAAATCCCCCCTTATAATTAGAATTTTAATTACTTATTGGCAGTACTATATGCTGAGCCCTCATAATACATTTAACTATAGTGCACCATGATATTCTGCTACCTGTGTATAGTTATATCCTACTTACTACCTTAAGCTTAGTTATATCAGTTTCCAGTTCCCCTCTGTATAGATTTGTGAGTATAAATGGTTAAAAAAAATAATAATTCATAAGAGGTACCATTTGGGCTTTGTAGGAGTGGTGTCTTTCTGTTAGTTAACTTAATGATATATAGTTGAATGTTGCTATACCCATTTGTACTTTGTATTGTCATACTAATTTTTTTCACCATATTGGATATAATCAACTATGTTTATATCATCAGCTACTAAGATAATAATGCAAAACTGAGGTTCCAGATACTCATCTAACGTACTTCAATGTGCAGTCTATGCTTATTTCAATACTTAGGGCTAACCTGAAACCCTTGTCAGTTTAGTTGTACTACTGTTCATATATTTGTATTTTTGAACACGGATTTATGCCCTGATACTGTGTTTCTATTTTCCATTCCATAAGTTGTATGGTATATATATAACCTCAATAAAAATCGTTTGGAATTTTTTTTTTAAATGACATTCTCTATCTGAATCATGAACGTTTATTTTGGACTAGACTGTCCCTTTAACTATTTACTAACTACCTAGTTAAAATAAATACAAACTTACCTGTGAAATAAAACCTTACCTGCCTTACACTAAAACCTAACATTACAAAAAACAATAAACACTAAAATTACTAAAAATAAAAATAACTAAATAACATGAAAAAACAAACACTAAATTACAAAAAATAAGAAACAAATTATCAAAAATAAAAAAGAATTACACCTAATCTAATAGCCCTATCAAAATAATAAAAAAAACTAGCCTACAATAAACTACCAATAGCCCTTAAAAGGGTCTTTTGTGGGGCATTGCCCCAAAGATATCAGCTCTTTTACCTGTAAAAAAAATACAAACACCCCCCAACAGTAAAACCCACCACCCCCAAAACCAACCCCCCCAAATAAAATAACTATCTAAAAAAACCTAAGCTAACCATTGCCCTGAAAAGGGCATTTGTATGGGCATTGCCCTTAAAAGGGCATTTAGCTCTTTTACATGCCCAGACCCTAAACTTAAAATCCACCCACATTTTTAAAAAAAAAAACCTAACACTAACCCCCGACGATCCACTTACAGTTCTTGAAGTCCCGCTTGAAGGATCCATACAGCCGGCGAAGCCATCATCCATGCGGCAAGAAGTCTTCATCCAGGTGACCTCTTCGATCTTCATCCAGCCGGCGAAGTCCTCATCCAGGCAGCAAGAAGTCTTCATCCAGACGGCATCTTCTATCTTCATCCATCCGGCACGGAGCGGGTCCATCCAGAAGACATCCGGCACGAAGCATCCTCTTCATACGGTCGCCGCCGTAAAATGGAACTTCAATGCAAGTGACGCAATCCAAGATGGCGTCCATTGCATTCCTATTGGCTGAAATAGGAGCTCAATCCTATTGTCTGATTGGAACAGCCAATAGGATGAGAGCTCAATCCTATAGGCTGATTGGATCAGCCAATAGGATTTTAGCAGCTCTAATTCCTATTGGCTGATTGAAATCTTTCAGCCAATAGGAATGCAACGGGACGCCATTTTGGATTGCGTCACTTGCATTGAAGTTTCAGTTCACGGCGGCGACCGTATGAAGAGGATGCTCCGCGCCGGATGTCTTCAGGATGGACCCACTCCGCGCCGGATGGATGAAGATAGAAGATGCCGTCTGGATGAAGACTTCTTGCCGCCTGGATGAAGATGGAAGAGGCTGCCTGGATGAAGACTTCTTGCCGCATGGAGGATGATTTCGCCGGCTGGATGAACATCGAAGAGGCAGTATTTTGGGGCTACAGTTGGCGGGAGTAGGGTGTTAGGAAAAAAAACATATATACTGTATGTATATGATTATATACATATATATTTATGTGTTAATATGAGTATATACACATATTAACACAAATATATATGTATATATTCATATGCATATATATTTAAATTTGCTGCCATCGCTGCACTACTTACCCCCTTTGCTGTACTTAAAGGGACATTATACACCCAGGCAGGAAGAGGCTGCCTGGATGAAGACTTCTTGCCGCATGGATGATGATTTCGCCGGCTGGATGAACATCGAAGAGGCAGTATTTTGGGGCTAAAGTTGGCGGGAGTAGGGTGTTAGGAAAAAAAACATATATACTGTATGTATATGATTATATACATATATATTTATGTGTTAATATGAGTATATACACATATTAACACAAATATATATGTATATATTCATATGCATATATATTTAAATTTGCTGCCATCGCTGCACTACTTACCCCCTTTGCTGTACTTAAAGGGACATTATACACTCATTTTTTCTTAGCATATATGTTTTTTAGATGATCTATTTATATAGCCCATCATTTTTTTATTTTTTTTTAAAATGTATAGTTTTGCTTATTTTTAAATAACATTGCTGTGATTTCTGACTCCTAACCAAGCCCCAAAGTTTGATGTGAATACCGTCCGCTACCTTCTCCAGCTTGCTCCTGTTTGTGTAAAGGGTCTTTTCATATGCAAAAGAAGGGGGAGGGGGAGTGTCTTATTTCCCACTTACAATGGGCTTTCTAGCTAACTTTTCAACATAGCTAAACTGAGAGTTTCTAAGTCTTTAAACCGTTTTATCATGGATTTTTATATCAGTATCTGGGCATCTTGTTCTTTATAGTAGTGTCTATTACATGCAGTTCTATGAAAATGAGTGTATACTGTCCCTTTAACTATTTCTTTTCCCTTCTCTCCTAAATCTCTCTTTTTACCCTCTCCCTTTTTCTTTCTGGCCATATCTTTTCTTTACACTCTTTCTTTCCCCTTACTCATATCTCTTTTATCTCCATTCTCTCTTAACTGTACCTTCTCCACCTGCCCCTGTTTACCTTCTCAGAAGTAACAGTCTAAGCACTTATAGGGTCCCTACATCCCTAGAGGAATAACATATCCTTGCACTTTCATGGATATATAATATTTCTTTAGATAAAAGTTTTAGCACATAGACCATAATGTGTGTTTGTCAGTGCTGGGATAGAAATGTACATTCTGCAAATACAATGCGCCAACTTTGCTGCTTACAACATGCCACCAGACTTCAGACACAACATTCACTAACTTTCACTTGCCACCATTAAATTTCCACTTGCTAATGGCTAGTGGAAATTTTGAGCCCCGATACATATATATATATCAAAATATGATACTTTTTTATTGGACTAACTATACATTTATAAGTTGACAAGCTTTCGGAAGAGTTCCTTCCTTTATCAAGTCTAAAGCAATACTGACCAATTCAATGGAATTTACAGATTATATCTTAAAACACAGAATAGCAAAAAGACAGAAAGTGCAGGGAGAGGAGGAGGTGTCGTAAAAATCATGAGGGGGGCTTAGGTAACAGGCAGACAGTGTCCAGTGTAGGAGAACATACAGGGGAAATATATAGCTATACATAGAGCATATACTGACATAAAGTTATATATCAACATTGAATCAATATCTATAAAGATGTGAAATTGTATATACAGGGGGAATACAAAAGTTGAAAAAAGACAAAAGTGTGGACATAGGCTTACCTGTGTACCTATGTATAAAGAATGTAGAATATACAATGTAATTGACTAAATGAAAGTACATTACAAAAAATTCTGATAATGTGTTAAGAATCCACATTTAGTCCAGAATTAAACAAGTTGAAGTGCAATATCATTTTCATTTCAAAGTTTTTTCTTTCCATGGTGTTTTTGAAGTTGCCTCTCAGAATTTTGATTTTGAGGTTTTGGATGGAGTGGTCAGGTTGGGTGAAATGGTGACCAACAGGGGTGCAGTATTTTGTTTCACAGTGGTTTTTGATTGAGTGTCTGTGTAAGTTCATCCGAAGGTGCAGTTTTTGGCTTGTTTCTCCAATATAGCATCCCACTTCACATGCAGTGCAATGTTTCATGTATACCACATTTGCAGATATACATGAATATCAACGTATATATATATATATATATATATATATATATGTGTGTGTGTGTGTGTTGCAGGTAAAGTCAGATATCCTACGATTACCCGGGTAAAACTGACATTACCCTCCGGCTGTGGGTAAAGCCCAATGTAAGACCATACATTGGGCTTTACCTGGGTAATCCTAGGATAATCCTAGTATTACCCAAACGCTTCTGGAATGAAGCTAATCACATCAATATTTCCGTTCTTTGAAGACAATAGTGCTTGCAAATCACTGCATCAAACATATACACGATGCACTGTAATTCCCCATCTTTAATATCTTTTTTGCCTCCACTAGTGGGGTTCAAGGGGGAAACCTCATTCCCCAAGGTTCACTTGGGGTGGATTCCAGAGAATTGGCGGATGCCCCCCTTCAACCCCCCAGGCAGAGGCAAAAAAAATAGTGTACATGGGCTTTATCCAGAAATGTTTAGGTAATCCTAGGATTACCCGGGTAAAGCCTGATGCATGATCTTACATCGGGCTTTACCCACAGCCGCTGGGGTAATGACAGTTTTACCCTGGTAATTCTAGGATTACCTGGATATCTGACTTTACCCATAACACACAAACACACATATATATACAGTATATATATATATATATATATATATACACACATATATATATATATATGTTTATATGTGAATATATTTATATACAAATATACTGTATTTAAACACATACACATATTTAGACATACAGTATGTATATACAGTCGTATGCAAAAGTTTAGGCACCCCTTGACAATTTCCATGATTTTCATTTATAAATAATTGGGTGTTTGGATCAGCAATTTTATTTTGAACTATCAAATAACTGAAGGACACAGTAATATTTCAGTTCCCACCCTTTTTTTGTAGGACTTGACCCCTGACATAAATTATGCTTACCTGATAATTTTGTTTCTATCGTGGCGAGGAGAGTCCACGGCTTCATTCATTTTTTTTTGGGAAATAAGAACCAGGCCACCAGGAGGAGTCAAAGACACCCCAGCCAAAGGCTTAAATACCTCCCCCACTCCCCTCATCCCCCAGTCATTCTGCCAAGGTAACAAGGAACAGTAGGAGAAATATCAGGGTATAAATGGTGCCAGAAGAACAAATACAATTTAGGTCCGCACAACAGAGCAACAGGCTGGAGCCATGGACTCTTCTCCCCATGATGGAAACAAAATTATCAGGTAAGCATAATTTATGTCAGGGGTCAAGTCCTACAAAAAAAAGGGTGGGAACTCACCAATACTTCCACCCCACCTCACAATTAATATTCTTTATAGATACTCAGTTGGTCGCCCTCAGACCCACTATGATTGCTTTGCACTTAAATACAAAGTATCCTGTAGTTATAGTTCAGATTTAGGTAATACTCCAAACAATGTAACAGTGTAAGTGCAAACTTGCTTGTATATAGAAAACTCTAATCCACTTATGAATAAAGAACATAGAACCACTGACTTGAGGTATAAATAGTGTAGACGGTTAAATACTTCATCAATCGGTATCTTTGTATATTCAAAAGATTACCTTGTGTCCGTTGTATGTCTCTGCATGGATGGTAAGAAGGCTCCTTGTAGCCGGAAAGAGAGACACTCCTCAGTCTCTTGAAAAGAAAGCTTGGATACTGACGAAAAAGATCCGCTACAAGGAAAGCACAAACAGCCGCAATATTTGCAAATAAAAGCCGACTTTATTGAAAGTCTAAGTGAAGCCCAGGTACATCATACAAGCTCGGGAGGGAATATCAATCACCCTCTCAGAAAAACCTATGTTTGGCCAAGACTAAGCGTTCAATCTCCACGCAGTCAGCCTCAGAGAATCTAGATTTTGATGTTGAAAGGGACCCAGTTCCAGAAGATCCCTGCAACAGGGTAACCTCCAAGGAGGAGAGGATGGCATCCCCACCAGACCTGCAAACCACATCCTTCGCGGCCGACTTTGGAGCGATCAGAATGGCCGAAGCTCGCTCCTGCTTGATGTGGGCCACTACACGAACAAGAAGCGGTAACGGTGGAAAAAGGTAAGCTAGGTTGAATCCCCAAAGAACCGCTAAGGCATCTATCAGCTCTGTCTGGGGATCCCTTGACCCATATCTGGGTAGCTTGCAATTGAGTCTGGATGCCATGAGATCTATCTCTGGCATTCCCCATCTGAGACAAAACTCTGCAAACACCACAGGGTGTAGAGACCATTCCCCCCGATGAAAGTACTGCCTGCTGAGAAAGTCAGCTTCCCAGTTGTCCACACCCAGAATGTGGATCTCTGAGAGCGAGCAGTTGTGGGACTCCACCCATTCCAAAATCCGAGACACCTCCCTCATTGCTAGGGAGCTTCTCGTACCCCCCTGATGGTTGATGTAAGCCACTGAGGTAATGTTGTTGGTCTGGAATCTGATGAAGCTGAATGACCCCAGAAGAGGCCATGACTTCAGAGCATTGTAGATTGCTTGAAATTCCAGATTGTTTATCGGGAGGAGAAACTCCTCCCAGGTCCATTTTCCTTGTGCCATCCTGGCACCGCAAACAGCTCCCAATCTTGCCAGACTTGAATCTGTGGTCACAATCTCCCAAGACGGTCTCAGGAAGGATGTCCCCAGGGACAGTTGTTCGTGAAAGATCCACCAAGAGAGGGAGTTCCAAGTCCGAACGTCCAGGGATATCTGCTGTGATAGATCTGAATGGGCGCCGTTCCAATGTCTCAACATGAACAACTGACGAGGTCTGAGATGGAACCTGGCGAATGGAAAGACATCTACGCTGGAAACCATGAGTCCGATCACCTCCATACATAGGGCCACCGAGGGACTTGAGGAGGACTGAAGAGCCAGGTAGGAGGATACAATCTTCCTGTGTTTCTGATCTGTGAGAAATATCTTCAAGGATATAGAGTCTATTATCGTGCCCAGGAACTCAACCATGTTGCTGGGAACCAGGGAACTCTTTCCTGAGTTGAACTTTCAACCGTGAGATTGGAGCAGGAGAAGAAGGCCCCTCGAGTGATCCTGTGCGAGACTGAACGACGACGTCTGGACTAGGATGTCGTCCAGATAGGGCGCCACAGCAATGTCTCTGGATCTGGCCACTGCAAGTAACGTCCCCAGAACTTTCATGAATACTCTCTGGGCTGTCACCAGAACAAAAGGAAGGGCCACAAACTGGAAGTGTTGGTCCAGAAACGCAAATCTCAGGAGCCTGAAGTGATCCCTGTGGATTAGTACATGAAGGTAAGCATCCTTCAAATCTATTGTCGTCATGAACTGTCCCTCTTGAACTAGGGGCAGAATAGATCTGATCGTTTCCATTTTGAATGGTGGAACAACCAGAAATTTGTTTAAACACTTTGGCCTTTAGTTATCAAGCTGTCTACTTACCTGCATTCGCTGGCCCAATACGCTCGCCTAAGCTTGCCTTACATCGCCGCAGCGGACCTGAATACGTTCGCCAAAGCCCCCCGCACCTAAATTAAGTTATTACCCCCTAAACCACCGCTCCCGGACCCCGCCGCAACTATAATAAAGTTATTAACCCCTAAACCGCCGCTCCAGAACCCCGTGGCAACTATAATAAATATATGAACCCCTAAACCGTTGTTCCCGGACCCCGCCGCCACCTACATTATACCTATTAACCCCTAATCTGCCGCCCCCTATACCGCCGCCACCTACATAAAGTTATTAACCCCTATCCTGCCGATCCCGGACCCCGCCGCAAATAAATTGTTTAACCCCTAAACCGCCACACCCGGAGCCTGCCGCCACCTACATTACATTTATTAACCCCTATCCTGCCCCCCCTACACCGCCGCCACCTACATTACATTGATTAACCCCTAATCTACCCCCGCTACACCGCCGCCACTATATTAAATTAATTAACCCCTAAACCTAAGTCTAACCCTAACCCTAACACCCCCTAACTTAAATATTATTTAAATTAATCTAAATAAATATTCCTATAATTAAATAAATTATTCCTATTTAAAACTAAATACTTACCTATAAAAAAAACACATACGCCTAGATTTAGAGTTCTGCGTTAGCCGTCAAAGCCAGCATTAGGGGGTCCTAACGCTGGTTTTGGCCACCCACTGGTATTTAGAGTCAGTCAGGAAAGGGTCTAACGCTCACTTTCCAGCCGTGACTTTTCCATACCGCAGATCCCCCTACGCCAATTGCGTATCCTATCTTTTCAATGGGATGTTTCTAACGCCGGTATTTAGAGTCTTGGCTGAAGTGAGCGGTAGAAATCTAACGACAAGACTCCAGCCGCAGAGAAAAGCCAGGAGTTAAGAGCTTTCTGGGCTAACACCGGTTCATAAAGCTCTTAACTACTGTGCTCTAAAGTACACTAACACCCATAAACTACCTATGTACCCTTAAACCGAGGCCCCCCCACATCGCCGCCACTCTATTAAATTTTTTTAACCCCTAATCTGCCGACCGCACACCGCCGCAACCTAAATTATCCCTATGTACCCCTAATCTGCTGCCCCTAACACCGCCGACACCTACATAATATTTATTAACCCCTAATCTGCCCCCCCAACGTCGCCGCTACCTTACCTACAATTATTAACCCCTAATCTGCCAAACGGACCTCACCGCTACTCTAATAAATGTATTAACCCCTAAAGCTAAGCTTAACCCTAACACTAACACCCCCCTAAAATAAATATAATTTTAATCTAACGAAATAAAATAAATCTTATTAAATAAATTATTCCTATTTAAAGCTAAATACTTACCTGTAAAATAAACCCTAATATAACTACAATATAACTAAAAATTATATTGTAGCTATTTTAGGATTAATATTTATATTACAGGCAACTTTGTATTTATTTTAACCAGGTACAATAGCTAATGAATAGTTAATAACTATTTAATAGCTACCTAGTTAAAATAACTGCAAAATTACCTGTAAAATAAATCCTAACCTAAGTTACAATTAAACCTAACACTACACTATCATTAAATAAATTAAATACAAATACCTACAAATAAATACAAATAAATACACTAACTAAAGTACAAAAAATAAAAAAGAACTAAGTTACAAAAAATAAAAAAATAATTTACAAACATTATAAAAATAATACAACAATTTTAAGCTAATTACACCTACTCTAAGCCCCCTAATAAAATAACAAAGCCCCCCAAAATAAAAAAATGTCCTACCCTATTCTAAAATAAAAATTAAAAAGCTCTTTTACCTTACCAGCCCTTAAAAGGGCCTTTTGCGGGGCATGCCCCAAAGAATTCTGCTCTTTTGCCTGTAAAAAAAAACATACAATACCCCCCCAACCTTACAACCCACTACCCACATACCCCTAATATAACCCAAACCCCCCTTAAATAAACCTAACACTAAGCCCCTAAAGATCTTCCTACCTTATCTTCACCACGCCAGGTATCACCGATCCGTCCAGAAGAGGGTCCGAAGTCTTCCTCCTATCCAGGCGATGTCTTCATCCAAGCGGGCGTTGAAGAGGTCCATCATCCAGCTGAAGTCTTCATCCAAGCGGGGGCTGAAGAGGTCCATCATCCGGCTGAAGTCTTCTATCAAGCGGCATCTTCAATCTTCTTTCTTCTGGCTCCATCTTCATCCCGCCGACGAGAAACATCCTTCCTCCACAACGAACTCCCGACGAGTGAAGGTTCCTTTAAGGGACGTCATCCAAGATGGCGTCCCTCGAATTCCGATTGGCTGATAGGATTCTATCAGCCAATCGGAATTAAGGTAGGAAAATTCTGATTGGCTGATGGAATCAGCCAATCAGATTCAAGTTCAATCCGATTGGCTGATCCAATCAGCCAATCAGATTGAGCTCACATTCTATTGGCTGTTCCGATCAGCCAATAGAATGCGAGCTCAATCTGATTGGCTGATCCAATCAGCCAATTGGATTGAACTTGAATCTGATTGGCTGATTCAATCAGCCAATCAGAATTTTCCTACCTTAATTCCGATTGGCTGATAGAATCCTATCAGCCAATCGGAATTCGAGGGACGCCATCTTGGATGACGTCCCTTAAAGGAACCTTCATTCGTCGGGAGTTCGCGGTGGAGGAAGGATGTTCCGCGTCGGCGGGATGAAGATGGAGCCGGAAGAAAGAAGATTGAAGATGCCGCTTGATAGAAGACTTCAGCCGGATGATGGACCTCTTCAGCCCCCGCTTGGATGAATACATCGCCCGGATAGGAGGAAGACTTCGGACCCTCTTCCGGACGGATCGGTGATACCCAGCGTGGTGAAGATAAGGTAGGAAGATCTTTAGGGGCTTAGTGTTAGGTTTATTTAAGGTTGGTTTGGGTTAGATTAGGGGTATGAGGGTGGTGGGTTGTAATGTTGGGGGGGTATTGTATGTTTTTTTTTTACAGGCAAAAGAGCAGAATTCTTTGGGGCATGCCCCGCAAAAGGCCCTTTTAAGGGCTGGTAAGGTAAAAGAGCTTTTCAATTTTTATTTTAGAATAGGGTAGGGCATTTTTTTATTTTGGGGGGTTTGTTATTTTATTAGGGGGCTTAGAGTAGGTGTAATTAGCTTAAAATTGTAATATTTTTATAATGTTTGTAAATTCTTTTTTAATTTTTTGTAACTTAGTTCTTTTTTTATTTTTTGTACTTTAGTTAGTGTATTTATTTGTATTTATTTGTATTTAATTTATTTATTGATAGTGTAGTGTTAGGTTTAATTGTAACTTAGGTTAGGATTTATTTTACAGGTAATTTTGTAATTATTTTAACTAGGTAGCTATTAAATAGTTATTAACTATTTAATAGCTATTGTACCTGGTTAAAATAAATACAAAGTTGCCTGTAAAATAAATATTAATCCTAAAATAGCTACAATATAATTATTAGTTATATTGTAGCTATATTAGGGTTTATTTTACAGGTAAGTATTTAGCTTTAAATAGGAATAATTTATTTTATAAGCTTTATTTTATTTCGTTAGATAAAAATTATATTTAACTTAGGGGGGTGTTAGGGTTAGGGTTAGACTTAGCTTTAGGGGTTAATACATTTATTAGAGTAGCGGTGAGGTCCGGTCGGCAGATTAGGGGTTAATAGGGGTGTAGAAAGCAGGCAGCGAAACTGGTCAACGCTGATTTCTTATGGAGCTGTTAATATGAGTTGGGATGGCTTCGCAGAAAGACTCTCCCTGCATCTCTGGACTCTAACTTTCACACAGGCTCTCACTTAGAGGCTGACAGGACTACTTAAAACTCCAGTCCCATTCTGAAGAGACTACTCTGAATCTTCTGACACTTCTCTGCCATCCTCCTGTGACGAAAGGCAAAGAATGACTGGGGGATGAGGGGAGTGGAGGAGGTATTTAAGCCTTTGGCTGGGGAGTCTTTGCCTCCTCCTGGTGGCCAGGATCTTATTTCCCACAAGTAATGAATGAAGCCGTGGACTCTCCTCCCCTTTAGATGGAAATAATGTTTATTGGATTAACATAAAATGTGCAATATGAATAAAAACAAAATTAGACAGGTGCATAAATTAGGGCACCCTTGTCATTTTGTTGATTTTAATACCTGTAACTACCTAGCACTGATTAATTGGAACACACAATTGGTTTGAGGAGCCCATTAAGCCTTGAACTTCATAGACAGGTGCATCCAATCATGAGAAAAGGTTGTTGTTCTCTTTGACTCTCCTCTGAAGAGTGGCAACATGGGGGCCTCAAAACAACTCTCACATGACCTGAAAACAAAGATTGTTCAACATTATGGTTTAGGGTAAGGCTATAAAAAGCTATTGCAGAGATTTAAGCTGTCAGTGTCCACTGTGAGGAACATAGTGAGGAAATGGAAGACCACAGGGACTATAAGTAAAATATCAGAAACGCAAAGTATGGTGAGAAAGGTCAAAAACAGCCCACAGACTACTTCCAAATACCTACAACAACATCTAGCTGCAGATGGTGTCACTGTGCATCGTTCAACCATTCAGCGCACTTTGCACAAGGAAAAGCTGTATGGGAGATTGATACGGAAGAAGCCTTTTCTGCACACATGCCACAAACAGAGTCGCTTAAGGGATGCAAACGCACATTTGGACAAGCCAGCTTCATTTTGGAAAAAGGTGCTGTGGACTGATGAAACAAAGATTGAGTTATGTGGTCATAACAAGGGTCGTTATGCATGGCGGCAACACTTGCTACCCACAGTAAAATTTGATGGATTTTCCATCATGCTGTGGGGCTGTGTGGCCAGTGCCGGTACTGGGAATCTTGTTAAAGTTGAGGGTCGCATAGATTCTACACAATATCAGCAAATACTTGAGATTAATGTTGAGTAATCAGTCACAAAGTTGAAGTTACGCTAGGGCTGGATATTTCAACAAGACAGCGGCCCAAAACACTGCTCAAAATCTACTCTGGCATTTATGCAGAGGAACAAGTACAATGTTCTGGAATGGCCATCCCAGTCCCCAGACCTGAATATAATTGAAAATCTGTGGGGTGATTTGAACGGGCTGTCCATGCTCAGCAACCATCAAACCTAACTGAACTGGAGATGTTTTGCAAGGAGGAATGGTCCAAAATACCTTCATCCAGAATCCAGACACTCATTACAGGCTATAGGAAGCGTCTAGAGGCTGTTATTTCTGCTAAAGGAGGCTCTACTAAATATTGATGCAATATTTCTGTTGGGGTGCCCAAATTTATACACCTGTCTAATTTTGTTTTGATGCATATTGCACATTTTCTGTTAATCCAATAAACCTCACTTCACTACTGAAATATTACTGTGTCCTTCAGTTATTTGATAGATCAAAATTAAATCGCTGATCCAAACACCCAATTATTTATAAATAAAAATCATGGAAATTGTCAGGGGTGCCTAAACTTTTGTATACGACTGTATATATATACACACACACACACACATATATATATATATATATATATATATATATATATATATATATATATATACATTAACCCTTATAAAAAACGTTATTAATATTTATATGAAATATTTTTATCAGAAAGTGTATACATGAGTATAATAGTTTATTTTAATGTATTTGCATTGTGTTTGGCGCAACTTTTTTTTTAATCATTACACTTTACGCTAGGTCTTCAGGTACGCTAACCTGAAGATCGCAAATTTTGTTTGCACTTGAGCGCAACCGTTTACTTCAACTTGTAATATGCATGTAAGTTAGCGCAGTCACAATATTGCTTATTGCAACCCGTGCTAACTTTAGTGTGCCACTTTTGTTTTCTCTCCATAACCTGAATTTACATCCTTCTCCAAAATCCAGCGACTCACAACAATTCATCTCATTAATCTCATTCAACATTGGGCTCCATTTATGATGCTACGATGAGGAGCACCTTCAGCTGCAGTCTTGTTCGAGGGAACCTGCAGCCTAGAGTTAAGAAGCAGTGGTTATCAGACCGTTGCTTATTAACCCACTTCGCCACCTGTTATGTGGCGTATCTCAATCCCCCAGACTTGTACGACTGGGGAGATTGACAGCCCCTGCTGGTGACGTTGCACACTTGCGGTAGTGTAGAATGATAAATGTGGGCAGTGTATTGCTGCCCGCTAGCCGATATGCTGGGCGGACAGGGGCGAAGATGTATGCCCCTGCCACCCGGTCTTTGATAAATTTGGGCCACTGACTTTGTTAACACAACGTATCTGTATTGGGACATTACTAGCAGACTTGTTTATATACATTACAATTTAACTACCTCCTTGTGGGCATCAAACCATCTAAAAACTTTCTGAATGTGGATATATTATTTGGTGTGTTCATACCTCATATCAGTTTGAGAGTGTATAATGTGAGGGTTATTTTTTTATGTAGGCAGTAACTGTGTTATTAAAATTTACTGATGATCAAAAACTCAGGTCATACAAAACCTCTGGATGTTTTTTGTTTTGACCTTTATATTGTAATGTATGTGCCTCCTTCACAAGCAGTATCCTGCTTAGCAAGATAAACAGCTATCAAGCTTACATTTGCCTTTGTAAAATTCTTTGAGGGACCTTTCAGTACTGATGAAACTTCATGGATAATCTCTCCAGAGCAGAGAGCTTTAGAGAACTAAAAGACTTTCTGCATATGAAAGAACCTATTCCAAGAGACATGGGAATCGCAGAGAAGAGATACAAGTGGACCGCAGTGTTCTCCCCACAACGTTTTTACTGGGTGCACCGCTAAAATATTAAAAAATAATATTCATTATACACATACCAGGTATGTGTATAATAGTGTCTGATATGACTATGAATTGTGATTGGTAGCAACATTGATATGTATACTGCTACTTATGTACATATGGTGTTCTTTTGTCCCCATACTTCACTGATCTATATTGTTTCACTTATATGATATCATTGTATATGTTTTAATATGTTGCCATGGCAACCACTTGGCGTTTTTTTCCCGGAGGGGTAGGGTCTCTATGGGATTTGATTGTATAAATTGTTGGTTTGTCACAGTGTTACTTTGTCTGAGGAAGGGGAGAGTCGCCCCCGAAACATCATATTAAACTTTGAGAGTATGTGTTTTTATTTAAAGATACTACACTCAGTATACTCTTAAGCTAAACACAATAGTATGATTAGACCTCCTAACTAATCATAGAAGAAATAGTAAAAAAGGTGTTCTGGGGTTAGAGCTAAATTAAAGCTTAAAAGAGTAATAAGAGAGATAATATCTCTTGATTAAGAGCAATATCTATAATGTTAGTTTCTAACAGAATAATGTCAATATAGAAATGTGGTAAATATAAATAGTTTTAATAAAAATCAATTATACAAATAAAGATGGATGCCGGCATCAATTATATTAGAGTGATTAAATGCAATTCATACAAATATATAGGAATGGTTAAAAACAATTCATACAAAAAAACAAATTGACAAAGATTTGATACATTAAGCTCTAAGGAGAGAATAGCAATATTCACCATGTGTTTAGGTAATATATGCTTGCATGAGTTTACCTTATATACAGATTACTTGTGTATATTCGCTGTTGCAATGGACCGGGACTCTCAATGTTAGATCTTATATTGATTATGGTCTTCTATTTCAGAGACATAGTCTCTGTTTGTCGGCAGTTCTTTTATGGTAAATAGATCAAAGTTCTGACCATAACTTTCACTGCGGTTAGATGTCCGTGTTGTAATAGTTCAAGATGCGTATTACATACGTTGGATAGAGTATCAGCGTGGTTGTAGAATCCTTGTATTTCTGTGTGTAAATTCTCCGTTATGTTAAATCACCTCCAAGTGGTTCCGGAGCAAGGTGGATTGTTTGCTGAGTAACCGCTGTCTTGTATTCACAGCGTTAAGATATAAGAAGGAAAGTGATCAGATCATGGGTTAGGGATTACACTTATAGAACTGCACATGCTTATGATTAGTTCAAAGTACCCAACCTACTGTACTATGTCCAACTTTTATGATATATCCAAAAGTAACAATGTTTCCAAAGAGTGAGCAAAATTCTACGCGTTTCAGCCGCTTGGGCCTTTATCAAGATCAATTAATCAATATAAGATCTAACATTGAGAGTCCCGGTCCATTGCAACAGCGAATATACACAAGTAATCTGTATATAAGGTAAACTCATGCAAGCATATATTACCTAAACACATGGTGAATATCGCTATTCTCTCCTTAGATCTTAAAGGGCCATAATACCCAAATGTTTAAACACTTGAAAGTGATGCAGCATAGCTGTAAAAAGCTGATTAGAAAATATCACCTGAACAACTCTATGTAAAAAAGAAAGATATTTTACCTCAAAAGTTCCTCAGTAGCCACCTCCCATTGTAAAGGATTTCTAAGCAGCATATTAGTATTTCTGTCCCGGGACAACTGAAAGGATGAGCTTCGTGCACTCTCATATTATTTCACCAATCAGGTAAAGGAAGCTTACTATGAAATCTCATGAGAGTTAAGTCAAATCTCATGAGATCACAGTAAGAGTTCATGACCTCAGCACTGCTGATGCTGATTGGCTGCTGTTCATTTCTTCATTTTTTTAATTTTTTTACCTGCAGCTGGGAGCAGCTGAGTATAACTTTTTACACAGAACTTACTCTGCTGAGCTGAGGAGATTGTGAGGTAAAATATATCCCTTTTTTACATAGAGATGCTCAGGTGATATTTTCCTATCGAGGACAAAGTAGAAGACAGGCGCAGCCCAATTCAAGTGCAGGGTAATTTATTGAGACATAAATGCAAGTACACAATACATACTCACAAACGTTTAGAAGATAAAACAGCAAAATAGGTTAAAATGATCCCTCCAGTCGGGTAGTCGTATTTATAGCCCAGGCACAAACATCTCAGTCGGATAATGCGAGGTCTGGGTAAGAGGAGCTGGAACTGTAATTGCTCCTGGTGGTATAGTACAGAAAACTCTACGTACGTTTCGTCTGAGTCCGCTCAGACTTTTTCAAGAGTATAATCAAAATGGTAATAAGCTGACTACCTCACAGGGCTCAGACCTGCTTTATAAAAGAGAGCCACTGTGGGTGGTAAAAGGATTCTCAGCCAATCAAAGACATTGCTAATTGTGCAAACTAATTATGTAAGGCTGAGTCCAATACCAATTGAACGAAGTCCTGATTGTTGCTACTATTGCACACAGTGACTAAAAAACATGTAATAAAAATATTTATAACAGTACCAATTGTATTAGAATGATTATTTAAAAGTATTATTAAAATCATTTCTAAAATAGCCTAAAGGGATACTTAAAAAATTGTATAATAAAAAAAAAAAAAAAATTAAGAATATTAAAAAGAAAAAAAATATATATATATTTAAAGATATTAAGAATAAGTCCCTTAGTCCTAAAGTGAAACAGCAAGTATAGAGAGTTAAAAATAAAATGTCACATAAAAGCTTGTAAATCTAAATCTACATTGAGACCGTGGGGCTGCATGGAGTCAAGTTGGTAAATCCAATATGACTCCCTGCGTCTCAATGTGAGCAGTCTATTGGGATATTTGTTTGCTGGGATCCAATCTATTATTTGTATGTTTAAAGAACTGGGGTCTTTATTGTGGTGTAGCCTAAAATGTTCTGATACGCTATGTGTAGTTAGACCTATCTTAATGTTATTGACATGCTCACTGAGTCTAGTGCGTACATTCCTTTTCGTTCTTCCAATATAGATAAGATTACATTTACAACTAAGAAGATAAACGGCGTAATTGGTGCCGCAATTGCATTTATATTTCATTTTAAAGGATTTCGATCCATTGTGGTTTATAAAAGAATTCCCTGTTTTAATGTAGCTACACATTCCGCACCTACTCACCCCACATCTATATGTTCCTGGTTTTTGTTCCAGCCAAGTTGTAGGTGCAATTTTATCTCTTAAGGCACTGCGTAATTTGGTGGGAGCTAAAATATTTTTCAGATCTCTGTTTTTTCTGAAAGTCACTAAAGGGGTTTTATATAGAGAGGTTCCTAAAATGGGGTCAGCTTTTAATATTCCCCAATGTTTTCTTAAAACATTTTGAATGTCTCTACTGCCTTGATTGTATGTAGTGACAAACCTGACTTCCCTATTAGGATTGTGATTATTCTGTTTGGCTCTAATTTTAGGTTGTAGAATGCTTGTTCTATCCATAATTCTGACCCTTTCTTTTGCTTTTTGTAAATCTTTCGGATCATAGCCTTTCTCCTTAAATCTATTATCCAAAATTGCTTCTTCTCTGTAATAATCGGAATCTTTGGTGCAGTTCCTTTTGATCCGCTGGTACTGACCTAGCGGAATATTCGTTTTCCACCTAGATAGGTGGCCGCTTTTTGCGTTCAAAAACCCATTTTTGTCAGTTGGTTTGCGGTAGTTGGAAACTGCTATTTTCTGATTCTCGTCTACAAATAACACTAAGTCCAAGAATTCTACTTTTTGTTTATCTATTTTGGAAGTGAATTTAAGATTATAGTTGTTATTGTTCATATGGTTCAACAGTTCCCCACAGCTAGTTTCTGACCCCCTCCAAATAATAACAATATCATCTATATACCGATGGTACTTGATTAAATTGCTGCTGTGGGGATTGTTGGCCCAAATGTGCTTAGATTCAAAATTGTCCATATAAATGTTGGCATACGATGGGGCAAAAGTAGTCCCCATCGCAGTCCCTTGTATTTGACAGAAAAATTGTTTCTCGAAAGCGAAATAATTATGATTCAGTATGAATCTGATACCCATTAGAATAAAGTCTAAGTGTTTTGGAGCAAAATTTGCCTTTTGTAGTGTCTCCTGTACCGCCTTGACTCCTGAGTCATGGGGGATACAGGTGTACAAGGAGGACACATCACATGTTATCCAAAAATAGTCATCTTGCCACAATGATGAATTTAACTTTTTAATGGAATTGCATCCATCAATACCTACTTTTTACCACTTGCCTAAGGTGCACAAAACCTTAGTAGCACCTCCCGGTAGGCCAATCATATTGGGTATAGGCTCCCTTACTAATAACCTTTCAATTTATATCGATCATTACCTCCAACCCCTTGTTAAAGAAACTAAGGCCTACCTGAGAGACACCCTACACACCATCAATATCTTTGAGGGATTTGAGTGGCAAGATGACTATTTTTGGATAACATGTGATGTGTCCTCCTTGTACACCTGTATCCCCCATGACTCAGGAGTCAAGGCGGTACAGGAGACACTACAAAAGGCAAATTTTGCTCCAAAACACTTAGACTTTATTCTAATGGGTATCAGATTCATACTGAATCATAATTATTTCGCTTTCGAGAAACAATTTTTCTGTCAAATACAAGGGACTGCGATGGGGACTACTTTTGCCCCATCGTATGCCAACATTTATATGGACAATTTTGAATCTAAGCACATTTGGGCCAACAATCCCCACAGCAGCAATTTAATCAAGTACCATCGGTATATAGATGATATTGTTATTATTTGGAGGGGGTCAGAAACTAGCTGTGGGGAACTGTTGAACCATATGAACTATAACAACTATAATCTTAAATTCACTTCCAAAATAGATAAACAAAAAGTAGAATTCTTGGACTTAGTGTTATTTGTAGACGAGAATCAGAAAATAGCAGTTTCCAACTACCGCAAACCAACTGACAAAAATGGGTTTTTGAACGCAAAAAGCGGCCACCTATCTAGGTGGAAAACGAATATTCCGCTAGGTCAGTACCAGCGGATCAAAAGGAACTGCACCAAAGATTCCGATTATTACAGAGAAGAAGCAATTTTGGATAATAGATTTAAGGAGAAAGGCTATGATCCGAAAGATTTACAAAAAGCAAAAGAAAGGGTCAGAATTATGGATAGAACAAGCATTCTACAACCTAAAATTAGAGCCAAACAGAATAATCACAATCCTAATAGGGAAGTCAGGTTTGTCACTACATACAATCAAGGCAGTAGAGACATTCAAAATGTTTTAAGAAAACATTGGGGAATATTAAAAGCTGACCCCATTTTAGGAACCTCTCTATATAAAACCCCTTTAGTGACTTTCAGAAAAAACAGAGATCTGAAAAATATTTTAGCTCCCACCAAATTACGCAGTGCCTTAAGAGATAAAATTGCACCTACAACTTGGCTGGAACAAAAACCAGGAACATATAGATGTGGGGTGAGTAGGTGCGGAATGTGTAGCTACATTAAAACAGGGAATTCTTTTATAAACCACAATGGATCGAAATCCTTTAAAATGAAATATAAATGCAATTGCGGCACCAATTACGCCGTTTATCTTCTTAGTTGTAAATGTAATCTTATCTATATTGGAAGAACGAAAAGGAATGTACGCACTAGACTCAGTGAGCATGTCAATAACATTAAGATAGGTCTAACTACACATAGCGTATCAGAACATTTTAGGCTACACCACAATAAAGACCCCAGTTCTTTAAACATACATATAATAGATTGGATCCCAGCAAACAAATATCCCAATAGACTGCTCACATTGAGACGCAGGGAGTCATATTGGATTTACCAACTTGACTCCATGCAGCCCCACGTTCTCAATGTAGATTTAGATTTACAAGCTTTTATGTGACATTTTATTTTTAACTCTCTATACTTGCTGTTTCACTTTAGGACTAAGGGACTTATTCTTAATATCTTTAAATATATATATATTTTTTTTCTTTTTAATATTCTTAATTTTTTTTTTTTTTTATTATACAATTTTTTAAGTATCCCTTTAGGCTATTTTAGAAATGATTTTAATAATACTTTTAAATAATCATTCTAATACAATTGGTACTGTTATAAATATTTTTATTACATGTTTTTTAGTCACTGTGTGCAATAGTAGCAACAATCAGGACTTCGTTCAATTGGTATTGGACTCAGCCTTACATAATTAGTTTGCACAATTAGCAATGTCTTTGATTGGCTGAGAATCCTTTTACCACCCACAGTGGCTCTCTTTTATAAAGCAGGTCTGAGCCCTGTGAGGTAGTCAGCTTATTACCATTTTGATTATACTCTTGAAAAAGTCTGAGCGGACTCAGACGAAACGTACGTAGAGTTTTCTGTACTATACCACCAGGAGCAATTACAGTTCCAGCTCCTCTTACCCAGACCTCGCATTATCCGACTGAGATGTTTGTGCCTGGGCTATAAATACGACTACCCGACTGGAGGGATCATTTTAACCTATTTTGCTGTTTTATCTTCTAAACGTTTGTGAGTATGTATTGTGTACTTGCATTTATGTCTCAATAAATTACCCTGCACTTGAATTGGGCTGCGCCTGTCTTCTACTTTGTCCTAGTTTCTGTTCCTGACCGGGTGTTACCTGAGAGCACACACCTTCCACTACGGGCAGCAGCACACCCGGATCTGAACTGCAGAGGTTCCGGGTTCATCAGCTGGGTTGTCCATACCAGCCATCCTGTTGATTCTTGCACCTCCAATTTCCTAATAACAATTACCGGCTTACTGTTTGCCTTCTACTAACCACCAGGACTAAAGCGCTGATACCGGTAACTGGATATTTTCCTATCAGCTTTTTACAGTTATACTGCATCAGTTTCAAGTGATTTAACATATGAGTATTATGTCTTTTTAATGTATCAAATCTTTGTCAATTTGTTTTTTTGTATGAATTGTTTTTAACCATTCCTATATATTTGTATGAATTGCATTTAATCACTCTTATATAATTGATGCCGGCATCCATCTTTATTTGTATAATTGATTTTTATTAAAACTATTTATATTTACCACATTTCTATATTGACATTATTCTGTTAGAAACTAACATTATAGATATTGCTCTTAATCAAGAGATATTATCTCTCTTATTACTCTTTTAAGCTTTAATTTAGCGCTAACCCCAGAACACCTTTTTTACTATCATATTAAACTTTGTTTGATATACTAAAGCCCTTTTTGTGATTTGGATACTACTTTGCCTGCACCCTGGCAGTTGATTGATTAAGTGAGAGTGCACTTCCTAGCTGAATTTATAAATATTCTGAGGAAGGGGTGAATGCCCCGAAACGTCACATATTAAAGTTGATGTGGTTTAAATCCAGAGAGTGCAATTATTATTATTATTATTTTATACTTTGTTATTTTGCACCCTGGTACCTGTCTTTATAGTGAGTGGGAGTGCGCTTTCTACCACTTTATATATAAATATATCTTAATATATATATATATACTGTGTATATGTGTATGTATATATATATATATATATATATATATATATATTTAAATATGAGCTCACAAATAGACAGATACAACCTCACATGTGCTTACCTTCTTGGCCTTTGTTTTCTTCTGATATGATTCTGACAACGGTTTCTTCTTTTGCTGGACATTGGCTTTTGAAAACATCTCCTCAAATTCTTTGGTATCTACAATGCTGGGCTCCTTCAGTATTTCCCATAAGGTGGGGCTGTTACTATTATTAAAAACAAATTATATAAGTGACATTTCATATATATAGTGGTACCTACATAAGCACTAATATTATAGTTAAAAAAAGTAAAACCACTGATCCCCAAACTACAGGGAGTGCAGAATTATTAGGCAAATGAGTATTTTGACCACATCATCCTCTTTATGCATGTTGTCTTACTCCAAGCTGTATAGGCTCGAAAGCCTACTACCAATTAAGCATATTAGGTGATGTGCATCTCTGTAATGAGAAGGGATGTGGTCTAATGACATCAACACCCTATATCAGGTGTGCATAATTATTAGGCAACTTCCTTTCCTTTGGCAAAATGGGTCAAAAGAAGGACTTGACAGGCTCAGAAAAGTCAAAAATAGTGAGATATCTTGCAGAGGGGTGCAGCACTCTTAAAATTGCAAAGCTTCTGAAGCGTGATCATCGAACAATCAAGCGTTTCATTCAAAATAGTCAACAGGGTCGCAAGAAGCGTGTGGAAAAACCAAGGCGCAAAATAACTGCCCATGAACTGAGAAAAGTCAAGCGTGCAGCTGCCAAGATGCCACTTGCCACCAGTTTGGCCATATTTCAGAGCTGCAACATCACTGGAGTGCCCAAAAGCACAAGGTGTGCAATACTCAGAGACATGGCCAAGGTAAGAAAGGCTGAAAGACGAACACCACTGAACAAGACACACAAGCTGAAACGTCAAGACTGGGCCAAGAAATATCTCAAGACTGATTTTTCTAAGGTTTTATGGACTGATGAAATGAGAGTGAGTCTTGATGGGCCAGATGGATGGACCCGTGGCTGGATTGGTAAAGGGCAGAGAGCTCCAGTCCGACTCAGACGCCAGCAAGGTGGAGGTGGAGTACTGGTTTGGGCTGGTATCATCAAAGATGAGCTTGTGGGGCCTTTTCGGGTTGAGGATGGAGTCAAGCTCAACTCCCAGTCCTACTGCCAGTTTCTGGAAGACACCTTCTTCAAGCAGTGGTACAGGAAGAAGTCTGCATCCTTCAAGAAAAACATGATTTTCATGCAGGACAATGCTCCATCACACACGTCCAAGTACTCCACAGCGTGGCTGGCAAGAAAGGGTATAAAAGAAGAAAATCTAATGACATGGCCTCCTTGTTCACCTGATCTGAACCCCATTGAGAACCTGTGGTCCATCATCAAATGTGAGATTTACAAGGAGGGAAAACAGTACACCTCTCTGAACAGTATCTGGGAGGCTGTGGTTGCTGCTGCACGCAATGTGAACAGATCAAAACACTGACAGAATCCATGGATGGCAGGCTTTTGAGTGTCCTTGCAAAGAAAGGTGGCTATATTGGTCACTGATTTGTTTTTGTTTTATTTTTGAATGTCAGAAATGTATATTTGTGAATGTTGAGATGTTATATTGGTTTCACTGGTAAAAATAAATAATTGAAATGGGTATATATTTGTTTTTTGTTAAGTTGCCTAATAATTATGCACAGTAATAGTCACCTGCACACACAGATATCCCCCTAAAATAGCTATAACTAAAAACAAACTAAAAACTACTTCCAAAACTATTCAGCTTTGATATTAATGAGTTTTTTGGGTTCATTGAGAACATGGTTGTTGTTCAATAATAAAATTAATCCTCAAAAATACAACTTGCCTAATAATTCTGCACTCCCTGTACAATTATCTGTAGCCACCACTGCCTTGGTGCCACAAATCACAATTAACCTGAACCACTGTTGTCCCAGTCCCTCAAATCACAAAGTAACACAAATGGCTTTTGACTAATCAATCAGAAAACTGAGCAAGATGAGTTACGACAGTGAGGTAAACCCTCAGCCATCCTAAATGGTTAATCTGATTAACTAACCAGGACAGGATTTTCTTTTTTATGTTTTTAACACATTCATTTTATTTTTTTAATTTGGTGGGCTTTGGTTTTAAGAGAGGGTTATGTGTTAGTGATCTTGTAAAGATATGGCATTATACAGACAGAAGAGTTTAGCTTGGGGGGTTACTTTAAGTGTGTTTTGCAGAGGGTGCAATGTCAATATTAGGGATTTTGCTTAACTGTATTGGAACAGACCTAGAAGTTAAGGTCAACTGAAGTTTGGTGGCCTTAAGAGCTTTTAGGGCAGCACAGCAAATAGTGGTTTCACTTTATTGAGGTCACAGGTTAACTAAATGCAGACGATCATTCATTTTTGATCCACCATATTGAGGTCTTTATACAGAGGCGTAACTAGAAACCACAGGGCCCCGGTGCAAGAATCCAAGAAGACCCCCCCAAAAAAATAATAAATTTGCATAATAACCAACAAATGCACTGCAACAACATAATGCAATAGCACTTAGTCTAAGCTCCAAATGAGCAATTGATTTCTGACAAGTTTTAAAGTTATGTCTATTTCAACTCCCTTTCTATCATGTGACAGCCATCAGCCAATCCCAAAAGGGTGCATATACAAATATGATTTCATTTCTTACACATGCTCATTAGCAGCTAGTGACACAAAAAGTGTACATATAAAAAGACTGTGAATATTTTGTTAATGGATGTAAATTGTAAAGTTGTTTACAATTGCATGCGACTGTCCCTTTAATGTCCCAAAATCAATTAAATTATTTTGTTATTGAGAGTGACAAGCAGAAATGGACTGATTAATAATTTTAAAATATTATATTAGCCTAAAGCCTTTTATCTGCTGAACTGGGGAAGCAGTTGTCTTATAAATAAATACAAGTATGTGACTGTGTGACAAGCCGTTTAGAAATGGAATGGTTATTGATTTAAAAATATATTTGCCTAAGGCCAGACCATTTCTAAACAACTTGTCACACAGTCACAGATTTGTATTCATTTATAAGACCACTGATTCCCTAGTTCAGCAGATCATTACAAAAGGTCTGCACACACAATACATATGCACAGTATATGTCCCCATCCCCCTGCAATAAATGATGCCCTCAGCCCTTCAGCAATAAATGATTCCCCCAGCTCCCCTGCAATAAAATGATGCCCCCAGCAACAAAATGATGCCCCCAGCCCCCTTGCAAGAAAATAAAAAACCTACAAAAAAAAAAACCTAACATTACAGAAAATAATAAAAGATAACTACTCAATTAAAAAATGTTTTAACCGAAAATAACAAACTAAATTATCCAGAATAAAAAAAGTTATTCATATTCTAATACCCACGTTTAAAAAAAAAAAAAAACACACCAAAATAAAAAATAAATACATCTATAAATAAACTACCAATAGCCCTTAAAAAAGGGCCTTTTGTAGGGCATTGCCCTAAAGTCTCTTTTGAAAAGTAAATTAACACATTACCCCCTAACATTACAACCCCCTATTCCCCCCAAACCCCCTAAATAAAAAACTAACAAAAAAAAAACCTAATCTACCCATTGTCCTGAAAAGGGCATTTGTATGGGCATTCAGCTCTTTTTCAGCCAATGAAAAATAAAAAAGCCAAAATCTTAAAAAAATAAAAATAAAAATAACACTAGCCCCAAAATTGGTACTCACCATTGATGAAGAGCGGCAATCCATCCTCATCCCGGCCAGGGGTCCATCTTCTATCTTCATCAGATAGGCAGAGGTTATCGGTGTCACAGAGGTCCTCTTCATGCGGTCTCTAGCCGCACACTGAAGATTGAATGCAATTTATCCCTTTTATATGGGAGTACCGTGCATTCCTATTGGCTGAAAAATTCAAATCAGCCAATAGGATGAGCGCTGCTTACATCCTATTGGCTGATTTGATCAATCTTCAGTGTGTGGCGGGAGATCGCATGAAGAGGACCTCTGTGTCGCCTGGATGAAGATGAGGACTGACCGCGCAGAAGACCTTCGCGGGATCATCCGCCGCCGCCACCGGCATGAAGATAGAAGATGGTCCCGCAATGGATGAGGATGGAGCTGCCTTGATGAAGATCTTTCACAGCTTGGATGAAGATCTTTTGCCGAACTTCAGCAATGGTGAGTAGTGTTAGTTTTTTGTTTGTGTTTTTTTTTTTTTTAGATTAGGGCTTTGTTTATTTTTCATGTTCTGAAAAAGAGCTGAATGCCCATACAAATTTTTTTAGTTAGGTTTTTTTAATTTTAGGGGGGTAGGGGGTTGTAATGTTAGGAGGTAATGCTGTTAACTTTAGGGCAATGCCCTACAAAAGACCCTTTTATGGGCTATTGGTAGTTTATTTATAGATTAGAATTTTTTTTTATTTTGGGGTGTTTTTTTTTTTTATAAAACGGGAGTATTAGAATAGGAATAACTTTTTTTATCCTGCATAATTTTGTTTGTTATTTTCTGCAAAGGTAGTTTTTTATTATTTTCTGTAATGTCAGGGTTTTTTGTTGTAAGGGTAGGTTTTTTTTTTATTTTCTGTAATGGTATTTTTTTCCCTGTAATGTTAGAGTTTTATGTAAGTTATTTTTCTTTTTCTTTTTTGTAACTTTTTTATTTTTAATGTAGTTAGTATCTTTTATTTTTTTTTTCAGTGTATTTTAATTGTGGTTAAGTTAGGGGGTGTTAGGTTAGGGGGCTTAGTTTTTAGTTTAATACTGTGCATTGTGGGGGGTTGACGGTTTAGGGGTTAATAGGTTAATTAGATACGTTGCGTTGTGGGGGGCTGGCGGATTAGTGGTTAATAGGTTAATTAGGTAGTTTGTGTTGTGGGGTGGCAGTTTAGGGGTTAATACATTTTATTAGTATTTGCAACGTGGTGGAATGGCGGTTTAAGGGGTTAAAATGTTTATTTAGTATTTGCGATGTGGGGGTAGTGGTTTAGAGGTTAACTTTTATTATTGATTGTGATGTGGGGGATGTCGGTTTAGGGGTTAACTTTTATTAGTGATTGTGATGTGGGTGATGGCGGTTTGGGGGTTAACTTGTATTAGTGATTGTAGTGTGAGGTAATGGCGGATTAGGGGTTAACTTTTATTAGTGATTGCGATGTGGGGGGATGGCAGTTTAGGGGTTGATATTGCACATGCATTAGGGGTTTGTTAAAGCTTCCAGGGAGTTACAGTGCTTTTAAATATGCGCAAGGGTTGCTGCGCCTGACTATGTGTGGCAAGGTGAAAATGGAGTAAAATATCTCCATTTGCGTAAGTCCTTGCAATGCATATGTCAGTTCTATGTTAGCTTATGGGAGTAAAAATGTTCCCGACGTGTAAAATATACGCGTGTAACTTGTCTGCTGCGCCGAGTATGTGATCGCTCGATTTGACTAAAAACTGGCAACGCTGGATTTTGCGCCCATCTTCAAATATGTGATCGCGCCCTAAGTTAGCTGCAAAAGATACATATATTTCTTGTTAAAGTTTACATTTTCTCAGATATCATTGCTCGCAGTGCTTACAATAGTGGGAATATTAAGTAGCTGGACAAATGAGGTTTATAAAACTTTTATACAAAATAATATTTTTAATACTGGTAACTCTAGATGTCTTGTAGACTCTTTGTGATATCTAAGGTACCATTATGATCTACTTTTATATAAATATGGTTACAACTAAAGTTAATATTTGTAAAATATATTACTAATATAAATTAGTAAGATAGAAGTATATTACTAAATATGTTAATAATTAGCCACTAAATTCTATTTTTAAATTATAGTTATTAATAGACAATTAATATACATATTTAAAGAGATATGAAACCTACATTTTTCTTTTGTGACAGTATATGCATTACAAACCTCTGAGATTTCATTGGTGCCTATTTTCTTCCCCTGTTTGATTTAAATACAATTTGAAACATAGGTCTGCATTATTCTTTTGTGTCCATTAGATTTGTTTAAATAGAAGTATCTTGAAATCCATATACATTAATGAAATAATACATATTTATTTCAAGCTGATGTTGTTTTGTAATTTACTTTTCAAGGATCCAATTGGCAATCTCTAGGATTCCACTGTAAGATGAAAACTCATTTACCTACATACACATTTACTCTGTGTTACTCTGTGTTACTCTGTACTTACTGTGATAGAGAATGTACCATCATACTCAGAAGATGGTAACAACTTCAGAAAATATGGACAAAGGATATTTTAACTAGAACTACCCTGAATATTCTAATAACTTTCCAACCCAGCTCCAGGTAACTCTCTTTTCTTAGCCCATTTCACTTCTCACCTTTCGCTCTTTACTTGTATCCTTGTCCAATAAAGTGGCTTCATAGGGCAGCTTGGTTCTATTGGGGGTTTCCGAGGGGCTTTGTTCAGAGCTGAAACTCCAAAAAGAAATGCAGGAGCAGGTGGAGGACCAGAGCCTGGGAGAAAAGGGGGTGGGGGTGGGGGACCCAAACCAGGTAATGGAGGGGGTGGAGGAGGACCTAAACCAGGCAATGGAGGGGGTGGAGGAGGACCCAAACCTGGCAAAGGGGGAGGGGGAGGTATAGAAACAGTACCGGGAAGGGGGGGAGGAGGTGGAGGCATGGAAACAGCACCAGGAAGAGGGGGAGGAGGTTGGAATATCCCAGGCTCCCGAGATTCAGTAGGACTTGCTAAATTCTGGCTCAAAGACGTAATGTTTAGCTTCTTTGGTAGAATGTGATTGTTCTTGACAGTTTTGCTGTCCTCCTCACTGGGCTTGAGGAAGGTGTCTCGATCTGTCTGGATATACACATTACGGAAAGTCTTTGGTGGGTTTTCATCCTCAGTTGATATACAAGCATCTCGGGCTTCTCCTTTACAGTTGTTGACCCTATTTTCAAACTTTTCCTGCAGCTCCTTGATGGTTTCTTCCAGTTTGGAGATCTGGACAGCATGTTCCCCTCGTACATTGAAAATCTCTACTTCCCACTGGGACTGAATTATAAAGACAGAAAGAAAACTATGAAAGTGCAAGGAGCTTACACATTTACCATTTATAAAAGAAAAACATATGCAAACATTAACATAAAACCTTAACTAAGACTCTGTTCCACAACACAACATAATCAACACCTTCTAGGGTGTTTTATATATAAACAGGGCTGGCCTACAGATAGTATGATACCAGTGCACACACCAATCCATAATATGCAGATTTTGCAAGGACACCTGTTTGGTTAATAAGTTGTTTGAGTGCAAGAAATGAATTGCTCTGACACATACATGAAAATCCTTTAAAGGGACATTTTGAAATTGTAATATAAAATGTTTACTTATATGTGTAAAGAAATTTGCAATATATTTGAAATCTATCCCCATTTCCTGTAACTTGATTCTGAAATTGTGAAAGTGCAGACTTAACACTGCTATATTATACACAGCAATTTAATGCACACTTTAGTGACCCACTTACAACTGTCCCTAATTAGCCTCAGCAGAGAAGGAAACCTACAACATAGAGGAGCCAGTTGCTTTAGGGACACTAAATTAAATCTTTTCTCTTATTTTATCAATAATTAGGAAGCTAATATAATTTAACGAACTACATCTGCATATTGTTCACATTACTCTTTGCTTTGAATAGGTTGCTTTATCTAGCATTTCATTTTGTGTTTTTTTATGACCCACTAAAGCCTAACCCGGTTGCCCAATTTTAAAACAAATATGTAGATTCTATTACAGTTGAAAAGTTTATTGCGGACTACAGGGTATATTTTTTAGAAAGATTATTAATGTTTTGCCTACAGAAAAAGGCATAGGGGTTGATATATTAAGCAGCGAATGTTGCATCGACGCCCCATCGTTTCTGGTCGTAAGACCGCTGCTTCTTAACTGCTCCACCACCTACTGAAATTATCCTGATCTGATACAATCGGGATGATTGACGGCCCCTGCTAGCGGGCGCGAGTGATTAGGGGGTGGCATTGCACAAGCAATTCACCAGAAATGCTTGTGCAATTTTGAGCGGACATGATTAGCTACAGTGAATAATGTCCGCTCGATCTTTGGTAAATCTACCCCATAGCCTTAGCTGGGGTTTTTTTACGGAAGATATTCACCAATTTTTTGGAGGGGTTTTCAAATCCATTCTAATCCCTTAGAAAAAAAATATTTATTATGGCCTCAATAACAATCTATTGACAATTTCTTCCCGAAAAAGATTTTTGCTTTCCAACTGAAATGGGAACCAAGTTTCTTGAGTGATCACAATGCTATGTCATTATGCTTGTTAAAAAAAAGTCACCACAAATGAGTTTTCAACTGAAAAGCTTGCAAACAGGACTTTGTGTGTGTTAAGTACCTCGTTTGTTAACAGAAACCAGGAGGTCTCATAAAACTGACTGATACATTAGCACATTGACACCTCTTAAGGTTACAGTAATAAACAGTTTTGATTGAAGACATCCTTGCTCCTTCCTCCAAAACTCCCTCCTCCATCCTCTAAAATGCAATGCTCCCTACTCTGATACTTCATACTCCCTCCTGTAAAATTGCCTCCTTTCGGCTAGCTCCTCCCTGCTCTATGCTGGCTCCTTCCCCCTCCCTGTTGCACCCTCTGTTCTCTTTGATCCATGCTTCCTCCTCTGTCCTCCCTGCTTCCTCCTCTGTCCTCTCTGCTCTAGGCTTCCTCCTCTATCCTCATTGATCCATGCTTCCTCCTCTATCCTCCCTGCTCCATTCTTCCTCCTCTATCCTCCCTGCTCCATGCTTCCTCCACTGTCCTCCCTGCTCCATGCTTCCTCCTCTCTCCTCCCTGCTCCATGATTCCTCCTCTCTCCTCCCTTCTCCATGCTTCCTCCTCTATACTCCCTGCTCCATGATTCCTCCTCTCTCCTCCCTGCTCCATGCTTCCTCCTCTATTCTCCCTACTCCATGCTTCATCCTCCCTACTCCATGCTTCCTCCTCTATACTCCCTGATCCATGCTTCATGCTTCCTCCTCTATCCTCCCTGTTCCATGCTTCCTCCTCTATACTCCCTGATCCATGCTTCATGCTTCCTCCTCTATCCTCCCTGTTCCATGCTTCCTCCTCTCTCCTCCCAGCTCTATGCTTCCTCCTCTATCCTCCCTGCTCCATACTCCCCACTATATCCTCTATCCTCCCTGCTCCATGCTTCCTCCTCTCTCCTCCCTTCTCTATGCTTCCTTCTCTATCCTCCCTGCTCCATGCTTCCTCCTCCCTCCATTCTCCAGACTCAAACCCTGTAATGAAAAGTTGAGTAATTATATACACGTATATATTTGTTTAATCCTAAACATGATTGTAAATCAAGCATATTACAATATTACACATTATTTTAATGTTTTACTTGTATACATGTGCATTTCAATTCATAAACATTGTCACATTTTAATAATGTTTTTTATAGTTGCCAACAGGAGGGAGCCTTGTTTATATGTGTGTGCTTAAAGGGACACTGAACCCAATTTTTTTCTTTTCTGATTCAGATAGAGCATGCAATTTTAAGCAACTTTCTAATTTACTCCTATTATCAAATGTTCTTCATTTTCTTGGTATCTTTATTTTAAAAGCAAGAATGTAAGTTTAGATGCCGGCCCATTTTTGGTGAACAACCTGGGTTGTTCTTGCTGATTGGTGGATACATTCACCCACCAATAAACAAGTGCTGTCCAAATTGGCTGGCTCCTTAGCTTAGATGCCTTCTTTTTCAAATAAAGATAGCAAGAGAACAAAAGAAAAATTGATAATAAGAGTAAATTAGAAAGTTGCTTAAATTTGCATGCTCTATCTGAATCACAAAAGAAAAAATTTGGGTTCAATGTCCCTTTAATTTATTTTTTAAATATAATTATAATGGATTTTTATATAGGCACCTACTATCTTTTTTTTAACATTTATCTAACTATTAATGTATAAATATTTTCTGTGTGCATGTGTCACAACAATCCAAAATAAAGTCAGCTTACAGTCCAGAGTGCAATGGTGATTTAAAGAGATTTGCTTAAAGGGACAATAAACAGCTTTAGACTTTGAGAATCTCAAGGTTTAGTCCCAAGGTATTAAATGTTCCTTTAAGCAAATCACGTTGCATTCTGGAGTCTTCACTAACTTTTTGTTTTTCATTTTAGAACATCCTTGCTCCCGCCTCCAAAACTCCCTCCTCCATCATTTAAAACTCCATGCTTACTCCTGTAAAACTCCCTCCTTCCTCCTCCCTCTTGTAAAACTCCCTTCTACATCCTTTTAAACTTCATGCTCCCTTCTATAAAACATCCTCCTTTCTCCTCTAAAACTCCATGCTCCCTCCTACCTCCTCTCTGCTTTCTCCTCCCTGCTCAATGCTTCCTCCTATGTCCTCCATGATGCCTCCTCTGTCCTCTCTGCTCCATGCAGCCTCCAACCTCTGAATTGCTTAATGCTGCCTCCTCTGTCCTCCCTGTTCTATGCTGCCTCCTCTGTCCTCCCTGTTCCATACTGCCTCCTCTGTCCTCCCTGCTTCATGCTGCCTCCACCCTGCTTTATACTGCCTCCTCTGTCCTCCTTGTTTCATGCTGCCTCCTTCCTGCTCCATGCTGCCTCCAATGTGCTCCCTGCTCAGTGCTTCCTCCTCCCTGTTCCATGCTGCCTCCTTCCTGCTCCATGCTACCTCCTCTTTGCGCCCTGCTCAGTGCTGCCTTCTCCCTGCTCAATGCTCTCTAATGCTCTGTATGTGTGCTAAATTTACTACCTGTTTTTAATTTATCTAGCTATTAAAAGGGAAATTGTACTGTTAAACTGGATTCTCCTTAATGTGTTTCCAATGACTTGTTATACTAGCTAAAGAGTATACAATGAATGGGAATTTGCTCCTTTAGATTTTTTTTTAATATGAAATAGCTGGGGGGGTTTCATCTTTGAAACCACATATTTTTTCCTTATATTATCACTCTTTATATACACACAAAGCCTCCTTAGGTTGTCTCTATTTGTATACTTAGGGGTCGATGTATCAAAGTCTTTCGCCAGCCTTTGACCCCCTACAACTGCAGAATCTCACAAGAGAACCTGCAGTCCGTGTTTAAAGGGTCAGTAGATTCAGACTGTATAACTGCTTACTCTATGTTCCACACACACATTAGATTCGGACAGCATTGTCTAATTTAAAAAAATTTTTTTTTTTAATATATTAAATTTCATCTTACTTTTTGTCCTGTAACCATTAGTGAGCGTCCATTCGCCAACCCTTCCTTGTCATCTCAAACGTGGGCGGTATAGACCGAATCTGTAACTCCCACATGCAAATGATGTTATGCCCATTTTACCTCCCATTGAAGCTCGCTCACGCTTCAGTGACAACAGAGCGGCTTTTTTTTCTCATAGCAACAGTGCATGCATAAATCAAGTATTTATACCTTGATCTGATATCATTTCTAACTCTGCGTTTGCTACGGTCATTACATAACGATTTTAGAGACATTCATTTTGGCAGCATTTTCTTTATTGAAAACAAACCATGGATATTTTGAAATAATCTATTCCTTATATAAATTGTTTGTTGCGTTAATGAAATCTGTGTTTATATGATTTATACACAATGATTAAATTGTATGTATAATTTAGTGTAAATATAGACAGCACTATCTATTTCTTTATACCGAATAATGATGAGGATGCAGAGCTTGACTAATTTCTTTCGATCGATGCGTCTTATGAAAAACGAAATGCGCGATGGCAAAATTTGGTGCATCCTCTAATATATACAGTGTTGGAAGCATCGATTGCTTCCCGTGAACGTAGGATTTTGGGCATGCGCATAAATGAGAAAAGAGGAAACCAGAAGTAGATGATGTCATTGTGCTGCATTCACTAATCTGGTACATAGTGTGACCGGTATCATCACTATAGGTTGATCTCTAATTCTTAAAAAAAGCTGAAAAAAGCGGCGGTTCGGTAGGCGGAGAGTGAACACACAAGGGGTAAAGATTTGTAGATCACATATATAGTCTAAAAATACAGTTTTTTAACAATTGATAAAAAACTTAGGTTGAATACGTGTTGCACATGTAATTTTGAGCTTAAAATGTCGGAGTATACTGTCCCTTTAACAAGCAGCTTCCCTAACTTTTCGCCACATCTTAGGTGGCGAATTTTAATCTCCCCGTTCTTGTCTGACTGGGGAGATTGACAGCTCCTACCCGTGCGTGATTGGTTGTGCACAGGCAGGGGGCAGGATTGCACGCAAGAGCAAAATAGGCATGCTGCAGCGGACAGGGGCTTGTATGTGCGCCCCTGTCCATCACAGCTTGATAAATCGACCTCTTAGAGAGAACAACTAAAAATAAACATTTGACGACTTATCTCTACAACCACCTACTGGGAGTGCAATTTATTCATAACCAATAACGAAGCCTAAGCCTCAGGATAGAGAGAGTGCGCTAACAAGCTAAAAGTATACACACCATATAAAGATATGTTCGAATTTAATAAACAAAATAAAACAGATTACACAAAAACATGTATGGAAATTAAATGTAGGGACGTCTCCCTAAGATAAAAGATCTTAAAAAACATATAATGTGAGCAAATATTTGAAAATAGCAACTGACAATTAATGAGATGTAAAATGTATGGCAAAAACACTCATATTATAAAATATATGGCATAACACTGATAGTAGTCATAAAAACAAGGAATATTAATAAAGACAAGCACCAAGTTCATATGTATAGTCACAGTGCAGATGGCCGTATGCAAATGAGCATCAGTATTGTAGCATTACGGCTTAAGTTCGTAACAAACTTGTACCACAAATAGATACAATGTACTGTACCGTGACTCAAGAGAGTGTTCAGAGGGTGTTACCGAGGAAAGGAAATCCTTCGGTCAAAGCTTGGACTGCGGCTATGTTCTGGAACGGCAGTCACTATAGCCGCAGTCTAAGCTTTGACCGAAGGATTTCCTTTCCTCGGTAACACCCTCTGAACACTCTCTTGACTCACGGTACAGTACATTGTATCTATTTGTGGTACAAGTTTGTTACGAACTTAAGTCGTAATGCTACAATACTGATGCTCATTTGCATACGGCCATCTGCACTGTGACTATACATATGAACTTGGTGCTTGTCTTTATTAATATTCCTTGTTTTTATGACTACTATCAGTGTTATGCCATATATTTTATAATATGAGTGTTTTTGCCATACATTTTACATCTCATTAATTGTCAGTTGCTATTTGCAAATATTTGCTCGCATTATATGTTTTTTAAGATTTTTTATCTTAGGGAGACGTCCCTACATTTAATTTCCATACATGTTTTTGTGTAATCTGTTTTATTTTGTTTATTAAATTCGAACATATCTTTATATGGTGTGTATACTTTTAGCTTGTTAGCGCACTCTCTCTATCCTGAGGCTTAGGCTTCGTTATTGGTTATTAACTTGTGTCTGATACATGCAGAGATTGTATCTTTAGAGTAAGTGTTTAGCAATACCATCCTTTAGCGCGCACTAATCCACTTATTTAAGTGCAATTTATTCTACAACAGCTGTTGTAGGTTTGGATACAACAGGCAAAATAACATAAATTATGCTTACCAGATAATTTCCTTTCCTTCTGTATGAGGAGAGTCCACGGCTTCATTCCTTACTTGTGAGAATACAGAACCAGGCCACCAGGAGGAGGCAAAGATACCCCAGCCAAAGGCTTAAATACCTCCCCCACTTCCCTCCTATCCCAGTCATTCTGCCAGGGAACAAGGAAAAGTAGGAGAAATATCAAGGTATAAATGGTGCCAGAAGAATAAAACAAAATTTAGGTCCGCCCTTTGGAGAATACGGGCGGGGGCCGTGGACGCTTCTCATACAGAAGGAAAGGAAATTATCTGGTAAGCATAATTTATGTTTTCCTTCTTAATATGAGGAGAGTCCATGACTTCATTCCCTACTTGTGGGAAACATATACCCAAGCTCACTGAATGAACAGGAGGGCAAAAAAGAAGGCGGACCCTATTCTGAGGGCACCACAGCCTGCAAAACCTCTCTCCCAAAAGCTGCTTCAGCCGAAGCAACAACGTCAAACTTGTAAAATTTAGAAAAGGTATGTAAGGAGGACAAGGTAGCCACCCTACAAATCTGATCCATATAGGCCTCATTCTTGAAGATCCAAGAGGAAGCCACTGCTCTAGTTGAATGAGCCTTAATCCTCTGAGGAGGCTTATGTCCCACTGTCTCATAAGCTAAGCAAATAATGCTCCTCAACCAAAAAGATAAGCAAGTGGACGAGGCCTTCTGCCCCCTACGCTTCCCAGAATAGACAACAAACAAAGAAGAAGTCTGTCTAAACTCCTTCGTAGCCTGAAGATAGAACTTCAAGTCCTGAACCACATCCAAATTATGAAGTAACCATTCCTTCGAAGAAGAAGAAGAAGAAGAAGGATTAGGGCACAAGGAAGGAACCACAATCTCCTGAATAATGTTGCGATCTGAAACGACCTTAGGAAGAAAACCTAACCCAGTACGAAGGGGGCCCACATTGCTAGGCAGCCATTTCAGAGCAATAGCCAGTAGAAAAAGAGCCTTCCAAGACAGTAATTTAATGTCAACTACATGCATAGGCTCAAACAGAGCCTTCTGCAAAACTTTAAGAACAAGATTTAAACTCCAAGAAGGAGCGCTAGCTCTAAACACAGGCCTGATTCTAGCCAGAGCCTGAACAAAAGACTGAACATCGGGAAACTCAGTGAGCCTCTTGTCCAGTAAAACAGAAAGGGCCGAAACCTGTCCCTTAAGGGAGCTAGCAGAAAGGCCCTTCTCCAGACCATCCTGGAGAAAAGAAAGAATCCTGGAAACCCTGACCTTATGCCAGGGGAATCCACACTCTTCACACCAGAATAAGTAAGTTCTCCACACCTTATGATAGATGCGACGAGTAACCGGCTTACGAGCTTGAATGAGAGTATCAATAACTCTCTCAGAGAAACCTCTCTTTGCTAGGACTAAGCGTTCAATCTCGACGCAGTCAGCCTCAGAGAATCTAGATTTTGATGAACAAAAGGACCTTGTTCCAGCAGATCACTGCGACATTGTAACTTCCATGGAGGAGATGATAACATCCCCACTAGATCCGCGAACCACATCCTTTGCGGCTACGATGGAGCAATCAGTATCACTGATGCCGCTCCTGCTTGATGTGGGTCACTACTCGAGGAAGGAGAGGTAATGGCGGAAAAAGGTATATGAGACTGAACCTCTAAGGCACCACTAATACATCTATTAGCTCCGCCTGAGGATCCCTGGATCTTGACCCATACCTGGGTAGCTTGGTATTGAAACGGGACTCCATGAGATCTATCTCTGGAGTCCCCCACCTGTTGCATATCTCTGCAAACAACTCCTGGATGAAAGGATTGTCTGCTGAGAAAATCCGCTTCCTAGTTGTCCACACCTGGAATGTGGATCCGCCCACTTCAGATGGTGGTTGATGTAAGCCACCAAGGTGATATTGTCTGATTGAAATCTGATAAACTGGGATGAACCCAGAAGGGGCCAAGCCTTCAGAGCATTGAAGATTCCTCGAAGTTCCAGAATCTTGATAGGAAGAGAGCTCTCCTCTCTTGGCTCCCCAAACTGCTCCCCATCCTGAGAGAGTTGCATCTGTAGTCACAATCTCCCAGGATGATCTTAAAAAGGATGTCCCTCATGACAGGTAATATGGACAGAGCCACCAAGAGAGCTCGACCGGTTGTCCAGAGAGATCTGTTGAGACAGATCTGAATGATTGCCGTTCCACTGTCGCAGCATGCACAGTTGTAACGATCTGAGACGGAACCTGGCAAAGGACACTATGTCCATGCTGGACACCATGAGACCAATCACCTCCATACACTGCACCACAGAGGGCCTTGAGGAGGTCCGGAAAGCAAGACATGCCGAAGCCAGCTTGCAGCGTCTCTAGTCTGAAAGAAATATCCTCATGACTAGTAAGTCTATTATAGTGCCCAGGAATTCTACCCTGGTGCTTGGAATAAGAGAACTATTTTCTAAGTTTAACTTCCATCCGTGGGATCAAAGAAGAGAGAGAAGTGATTCAGAATGTTCTTCAGCTAGACGAAAACTAGACTGGTGCTTGTACCAGAATATTGTCCAAATAAGTTGCTACTGCAATGCCCTGGGTTCTGGTCATGGCCAAGATAGCCCGCAGAACCTTCATGCAAATTCTTGGGGCAGTAGCTAGGCCAAACAGAAGAGCATTAAACTGGAAGTGTTGGTCCAGGAAGGCAAATCTTAGGAACTGAAAGTGTTCCCTGCTAATTGGGACATGAAGGTAAGCATCCTTCAGATCTATAGTGGTCATGAACTGTCCCTTCTGCACTAAGGGAAGGATAGACCTTATCTTCTCCATCTTGAACAAGGGGACATTTAGAAACTTGTTTAAGCACTTTAGGTCCAGGATCGGACAAAAAGTTCCCTCCTTTTTGGGACCATGAAAAGGTTTGAGTAGTATCCCAAGCCTCGTTCCTTAATGGGAACTGTGACAATGACTCCTAAGGAGGACAGATCCCGGACACACCCCAGAAAAGCCTCCCTCTTCTCTGGTTTTGATGACAGATTTGAGAGGAGGAATCTGCCCTTGGGTGGAAGAGACTTGAACCCAATTCTGTAACCCTGAGCAATGACCTCCAGGACCCAAGGATCCTGCACATCCCTGAACCAAGCTTCTGAGAAGAGCCAAAGTCTTCCCCCTACCTGACCCATAGACGAATCGGGGTGACCTCTTCATGCTGATTTAGTCTCAGCGGGCTTCTTGCTCTGCTTGGACTTATTCCAGGACTGAGCTGGCTTCCAAATCTTAGGTTGTTCGGTCTTAGCAGAGGATTGCCGACGCTGAGATTTGTCAGAACGAAAGGAATGAAAATTATTAGGTTGTCCCTTAGACAAAATCTTACCCTTGAATGGAAAGGAAAGGAGTCTGGACTTGGAAGTCAAGTCCGCAGATCAAGACTTCAACCACAGAGCCTGGCAGGTCTGAACAGAAAACCCACCAGTTTTAGCATTTAAACTAATAATTTGCATATTCGCATCACAAATAAACAGAAAAGCCTTAATTCTATCAAGAATAATATCGAGGGGACCTTCCACCTCGATCATTTCCATTAAGAAGTCACACCAGTAGGTAGCCGCTGCCGCAACTGCGACAACTGCTGCTGGTTGAAATAAATATCCCGAATGTTAACACATCTTTCTTAACAGAGTTTCTATCTTTTTATCCATGGGCACTTTTGGGATAGTAGTGCATTTTGCAAGTGTGCAGACAGCGCAATCCACCTTAGGGACGGAACCCCACAACTCCAATTGAGAGTCCGGAACCGGAAACAGTTTCTTAAAAGCAGATGAAGGGGTGAAGGAAGAACCAATCCTTTCCCATTCATTCTTAATAATGTTTGCCATCTTTACAGGAACAGGGAAAGTCTGAGGAACAACCCTGTCTCTATCCAGTTTAGGAATTAAAAGTTTGTTAGGCAGTTTGGCCTCTGGAACCGCTAAGGTAGCCAGAACTTCCTTTAAAAGAAAGCGCAAGTGCTCCATCCTAAATCTAAAACCTGGTTCCTCCGCAATTGGAGACTTAGAGGCAGCCGATTCCGACCCAGAAAGTTCAGCTATAGCTAATAAACTGGATGATGACCCCTGGGAAGGATAGCAATATTTGACCTTTCGCTTGCGCTTAGCAGGGCGAGGTAAAGCACTAATGGCCGCAGACACCGCCGTTTGTAACTGCGCAGTGAAGTCTGGAGGTAAAAGGCCTCCTCCAGGAGGATCAGGTGTGCTATGGGAAACTGCATGTGTATTAGGAGATGAAAGCAGGGTGCGCACCTCACGGGACGGGGACCCCTCAGAGGTGGAAGGCTCAGTGGTATCAAACATGTTAATATTTTTTTTACATAATCCTTTTTTCTAGGCATGTGGAACATAATTGAGAGGGCGGGTATACCTCGGCCTCCTCACAATATAAACAGGCCTTAGTCTTAGGTATAGAGGGAATACCCTCTAAAACGTCAGAGTCCTCCATAGCTATGGGCTATGTCCTAATATAACAATAGTGAACGTTATATAAATATAAAAAATGGCACCTTTATACCCCCAATGGCTGGGGCACTCGCCACCTCCTATGACCCAGGCACACAGAGAAAACCGCTTCTCTTCGATAACCAGCACGGTCAGAGTAGGAAGTGAAGCTACGACCACACCTGGTCACATGGTGTGCAACCTAGGAACGCCTCCGCTAAGGAAAAGCGCACCAAGTATGTAAAGCTGCGCCTCTGAAGTAACCTGTATGTTCCAACTTCAGCCTATGAGCCTCAGAAAACATCTTACACATAACACAGTATAATCAAATAAAAATGTATGAGATCAATCCCCAATGTTTAATAATCCCCCCTCAGGAGATATTAACCCTTGATTCTATAAAAGGAGCCACACTGTGACCCTGTCTTCTTGCATTATCATGTGTATATCAATAAATGAAACAATCTATGCCGTGGAACAGAAACACAGCCTCTCAAGTTTGACAGTCTTGTAGCATTGCTCCTGACATGGACTTGAGTGATGGAAGCAGGCAGTGAAACTCGTCAACACTGATTGCTTAGGAGCTGTTAATTCGAGTCTGGATGGGTTCGCAGACCTTGTATCTATGCCTCTGCAAACTGCCCCCTTATTTCAGTTCTTTTGACAGACTTGAATTCTAGCCAATCAGTGCCGACTTATATAACTTATCTAACTAACGCCCTCTAGTGGCGAAAAACTGTCAAAATGCATTCAGATTAGAGGCGGCCTTTAAGGTCTAAGAAGTTAGCATATGAGCCTACCTACGTTTAGCTTTCAACTAAGAATACCAAGAGAACAAAGCAAAATTGGGACTTGACTGTCCCTTTAACACTTGTTAAATTAATCATGTGATTAATACACTATGCATTATTAAAAAATGTAATTAGATTGTATACAAACTATATATATGTATTTATTTTATGTCTTTTTTTTTTTCTTTTTGAAGGAAGGTAATTTTTATCCAAAACAAAAAGTTAGGGAAGACTCTAGAATGCAAGGTGATTTGCTTAAATAAACATTAAACACCTTGGGACTAAACCTTGAGATTATTAAATTTAAATTAAAAGCTGTTTACTGTCCCTTTAGGCAAATCTTTTTAAATCACCATTGCACTTTGGAGTGTAAGCTGACTTTATGTTTTGGATTGTTGTGACACATGCACACAGAAAATATTTATACATTATTGGTTACATTAAAAACAGATAGTAGGTGCCTATAAAAATCCATTATAATTATATTTAAAAAATAAATTAAGCACACACATATATACAAGGCTCCCTCCTGTTGGGAACTATATAAAAAGTTATTAAAATGTGGCAACAGAATGTTTATAAACTGAAATGTACATGTATACAAGTAAAACATTCAAATAAATATGCTTGATTTACACTCATGTTTAAAGGGATAGTCTAGTTAAAATAAACTTTCATGATTCAGATAGAGCATGCAATTTTAAGCAACTTTATAATTTACTATTATTATTATTATTTTCTTTGTTCTCTTTGTATCTTTATTTGAAAAAAGCAAAAATGTAAGCTTAGAAGATGGCCCATTTTTGGTTCAGCACCTGGGTAGCGCTTGCTGATTGGTGGCTAAATGTAGACACTAAATGTAGCCACCAATCAGCAAGTGCTACCCAGCTGCTGAACCAAGAATGGGTCGGCTCCTAAGCTTACATTTTTGCTTTTTCAAATAAAGATACAAAGAGAATGACGAAAAATATATAATAGGAGTAAATTAGAAAGTTACTTAAAATTGCATACTTTATCTGAATCATGAAAGTTTAATTTAGATTAGACTTTTCCATCAAGATTAAACAATTATATACGTTTGCATAATTACTGAACTTTGCATTAAAAGGTCTGAGTCTGGAGAATGAAGGGAGAAGGAAGCATGGAGCATTGAGAATAGAGGAGGAAGCACAGAGCAGGGAGGGTAGAGGAGGAAGCATGAAGCAGGGAGGGGAGAGGAGGAAGCATGGAGCATTGAGGATAGAGGAGAGAGGAGGAAGCATGGAGGAGGGAGGATAGAGGAGGGAGGAGGCAGTCTGAAGTATTGAGGATAGAGGAGGAAGCATGGAGCAGGGAAGAGAGAGGAGGAAGCATGGAGTATAGAGGAAAGAGGAGAGAGGAGGAAGCATGGAGCATTGAGGATATAGGAGGGAGGCGGCAGCATGGAGCATTGAGGAGAGAAGAGGAAGCAGGGAGTAGAGAGGAGAGGATGAAGCAGGGTGGAGAGAGGAGGAAGCAGGGAGTAGAGAGGAAAAAGCATGGAGCAGGGAGGACAAAGGAGAAAGCATGTAGCAAAGAGAGCAGAAGAAGCAACAGGGAGGGGAAAGAAGTTAGCATAGAGCAGGGAGGAGATAACAGAATTGAGTCAGTTTTGCAGAAAGGAGGAAGGAGTTTAGGAGGTGGAACTGGAAGCAAGGACGTCTTAAAATGGACACTGTACTACTGTAATCACAAAACATCTTCAACACATAAGGATGCCATAAGTATATTGTCAAGATGGACAAACTATAGTCACTTCATGACACTAACATCTACAAATGTTTTGTTTTCAATTTTTATTTTTAATATTTGATTGCAAGTCTCACTCGTACTATAATGATTGAAATTGACAGTACTGGCATCTTTTAAATCTGTTTTTTAAAGGATGTTGCTTAATCGTGACCTTCATAGTTAACTATTGCAATCCGTTTTCTCCCGTACCAAAGCTAACCCTTCTGAATGCATATTAAAGCTTGTTAGGATGGGCAGACTGCACACTGTTTTCTTTTCACAACTATTGTTTTTTAAAATAAATCTATTGTTTATTAAAACACTGTTTCCATTTTGCCATGAACTGAAAACAAAATGGCGACTACAAGTTTCTATGCAAAATACATCATTACTTTTTTTTTACTGTATTTTAACATTCTTTAAACTGTAAATCTTGACCCCACTGCCTTGCTAATTTTAAGTTTATAATTTTGTTTTTAAAGTTGTATTTTTGAGGCATATATTTGCAGTGCAGTGTTAATTTTCCTGATGTAGCTGTGCAGGACCGGGTACTAGGCACTATTAGGCAGGGCCGACTAGGTAATTAAAGTAAACATTTTGACTGGTCTGGTGTTACTTTGTCCTGCGTAACAGTGCTTAGTACCCGGTCCTGCACAGCTACATCTACTCTACACCATCCCCCACTAAAGCCAGCTATCGCTATGATGATCCCTTCACTGCAGACCAGTATAGTCTGTGAGAAGATGGGCCATTGTGCAAGGCAGTCTGTATGCCATGGGAGAGGTGAGGAGTAAGGTGGCGCAGTTGCGCAAAGCAGTGTGTATGCTGTAGGAGAAGGGAAGGAGTAAGATGGCGCCGCAGCGCCAGTGTATGAGGAGGCTCAACATAACAACTAATCAATAACCAACTAATCGATAATTAAAATCATTGACAACGATTTTCATCATCGATTTTTATCGATTAGTTGTTTCAGCCTTAAAAGAATGTTAAAATCCAGTAAAAAAAAAAAAAGATATGTCTTTTGCATAGAAACTTTTAGTTGCCATTTTGTTTTCAGTTCATGCCAAAATGGAAACAGTGTTTTAACAAACAATAGTTTTACATATTGATTAAAACAATACTTGTGAAAGTTTAAAACTGACCATATAGCGATAAAAACAGTGCACAGGCTGTCCATTTTAGCAGTGGTGCGGATGGAAATGGATTGTGGTATAATAAGATCTCATTACTTTATCACATTGTGTACATATACATGCTTCTTTATCTTATAGCTGTCCATAAACCAATCACCAATACTTGGAGAGAGCAATGGAAAATTAAAATTTTATTACCTTATCTCTTCTATAACCCACTGGGAGTGTAAATTTCTTATACTGGCAGTGTTATTACAGCTTGGCCTCATGGCCAAAAACTTTCAGGATGGGTGGGGATACCACAGGCTAAATAAACTAATTCAAATGCCAATATAAGGTTAATGGAAATACCTGTAAACAATTTAATACACTCCAGCAGGTAAAGTGTATTATTGGGAACAAATTAGAGGGGAGAACATTTTTGAGTAAACTGTCCCTTTAACTGTGAAAGTTGTGATTCAGTGATCTTCTTTGAAAACCCGATTTAAAAGACACCAGTACTGTTAGTGAAAATCACCACAGTGCAAGTGAGACTTACAATCAAATATTTAAAAATAAAAATTAAAAACATGCTATATGTAGATGTTGGGGTCTTAAAGAAACTTTTCCTGCAGATACCCTTAGCTGTACATAATATCATGTACTCAACTTATCTACATTTGTATTTATATGTACCTATATATATGTAAATGTGTGCCCTGTTTCTTGTAAACAAACTCTCCAATAGGGATAAAAGAAACATGTATGTTAAAAACACTCTTAATGTGCATTTCAGAGAGTATAACATATGTGCAAGATAATAGACTGTTTGGAAATAGCCGTGAAATAGTGTTAAACATGTCCAAAATGCCCTTTCAAAGACTTATCAAGTGCATAGAGGTGTCAAACTTGAAAAGCTAAAACTGGGCACAAAAAGCAGTTAAAAAGTGACTTGAAAACGTATTGTGATCATAGAGAACTTTTCAGCTCCTAAGGAAAAATATGAGCAGCAATCAGCTAAAAACGCGCTATAGTTATTTAGTGATTGGCACAAATCGAAAACTGTCCTTTTTGGTGCGAAAAAGAGCTGAAAAAACTCTCACGATAAATTGCGATCGAGGTCTATATGTTTTAGGTAAATCTGCAACAAGTAAACTCAACCAATGCTTTTGCATTGAGAGAATCCGACAAGTGCTGTTCCAGTCCATTAGGAATGCAGTATTTAAACATTTGCACACCACATCAATTAAAGCGTTAATTTAGTATCAGAATTCTCTTGTTAAAACCTGTTGAATTTAAATTAATCACAAATATCATGAAAGTTGTAGCTTTGCAAGTCATGAAGTGATATTATTGGTTAAAAATGTTTTTGTTTAAAAAGATAGATAATGCCCCCCCAGTTTCCATAACCAACACTGTTACACAAATACACTTTTTACCTCTGTGATGACCTTGTACCTAAGCCTCTGCAGACTGCCCCCTTATTTCAGTTCTTTTGACAGACTTGCATTTTAGCCAATCAGTGCTGACGGGAGTGAGTACAATGTTATCTATATGGTACACAAGAACTAGCACTTTTTAACTGTGAAAAACTGTCAAAATGAACTGAACTAAGAGGCGGCCTTCAACAGCTTAAAAATTAGCATACAAGCCTACCTAGGTTTAGCTTTCAACAAAGAATGCCAAGAAAACAAACAAATGATAAAAGTAAATGTTTAAAATTGCATAACGTATCTGAATCATGAAAGTTTAATTTTGACTAGACTGTCCCTTTAAGCAAAAATGTATTCAAACGCATTGGCCTGTCATTAATATTAAATCAAATAACCTCTATATTTTACATCTGTATTGGCTGTATATGTTTGCTTCTGTGCAAAACACACAAAGATGAATATGAAGCCATTGCAAGATAAACTATAATAGTTTGGTATAGGAAGGAGCTAGATAGTTGTTTTTTTTTTTTTTAACACACTTATTTCAGTAAAGCAGTAAAATTTAAATCTGCTAACTTTTTTTATTTATTTTTTATTAACAAGTGCCATATGAAGTTTTGTAGTATTGCATGCAACCAGCAAATACTATATATATTACAGTTATATATGTTTATTACACATAATAGTCATGCTGTGGTATCTCAAATCTATTCTTCAAACATTTAATCCTCATCGCCAATAGAAGGCTGGTAATAATAAATTGTTTTTAAAGTATTTATTATTACCAGACGTCCATACAGAACAATTTGATTAATTGGAACTTTTAGACAAGCTAATACGTTTGCTGGTTTGCCTGAAAACATTACATGCATAGTGTCTCTTTAATGTAAAAATGACATGGTGGGGTGAAGAAAAGAAATGAACAAAAGAAAGTATGTAAAATAATATGTCATTATGTGAAGAGTTGCACATCTAAAAACCATGCATTCTTATGTAGCAGAATTTACGTAGATTAGATGCGTTTATGGTTAGCTGAGGTTAATTCTGGATCAGAGGGGTGGAAAAAAAAATCTAGTAAAATATATTCAGTTTACATTCTAAATTCTAATAAGATAAACAAGAGTTGTACGTGTGACAATTATAGCAATTTCATTTTGTGTTTGGATGAAAAGTAATTGAAGCAAATAATGTTTAAATATCACACTGCACAATTTGCTCTGGATTATACCTATACACTGCCCTCTGCAGGCCAAGCACGGAACTGAGTTTCTAAAACTAAAACGTGTCTATTCTAATTGACTGTCTTAAAGGGACATTCCGGTCAAAATGTAAATGTACATAGATAAATTACATCTTTGAATAGAAACATATTTGCAATATATATGTATTTGCAAAAATGCTTCTAGTAAAAGTTATCACTGTTTTAGTGTTAACATTTTTCTCTGCACGTGCATGTGAGGCATAGCTAGATATTCTCAGTGCACCAGCATTTCAAAAACTGCAGCTGCTCAGAGCGCCAGTGGGCCTTGTATCATGACAGCAATTAACAAATTGAGTCATTACCAGAAGGTACAAATACGTTAGGCTCTCTAAGCAAGTGCTGTGTTTAAAATGCTGGTGCACGTTGCATATTTAAATACACTTTTGAAACAGCTATAGCTTTTATTAGGAGCATTTTTGCTAATTCATGTATATTACAAAAATGTTTCTATTCTAAACTAAAATGTTTCCATGTGGATTCCAACTTTGGCTGGAATGTCCCTTTAAACTAAACACTCTAAAATAACTAATGTCAGGTATTGTTTAAAGTTGATCAAGACTAGCAGGATTCGTGTAACAGAAATTATTGGCTCTTACTATAAATATTTAAAAAATAAGGCCAAGTGCAGTATATATTTTTGATCTTTTATCAATATCAATAAAAATAACGTCATGTTCAATGTATATATATTTATATCTTTTTATAAAGTTGAATTAACGTTGCCCGGTTCTGAGTTCTACCAAGTTTCACAATTGTATACACTGTACTAAGCATTCTTTATTCCTTAAATTCTAACGTAAACAGCTGTAGATAAATAAGCTATCAACTACAGACCTGATCATTAAATTCATCTAATGCCACATAACTCATAGCTCGACAAATATGTTCCTGGCAACCAGGCCAAATATAGGAACAAGAAATAGTAATTGTGTGTGGGGTTAACAAATTTATTTAAAATTTAGGAACATGCAAGTATATTGAGAAATCAACCTCAAATCATTTGAGGAGCTAGACAGGATGCTGGTTTATAGACACAGGGGCTATAATACAAAAAGTTACAGATATAGTAAGAGAGAGAGAAACAAACCTATTTATCCAAATGAGGTATTATTGCTATTAACCTCACAGAGCCCACTGTGGAGCTGGAATGGGGAAAATGGTCACACTATGGGAATGATGACAGTAGAGTATAGCTAGCATTTCTGTAATACTGGATTGTGAGAACACTGAAAGCAGTAGGACAAAGAGGAGCCACATCAATTCCTTATTCCTTGAGATCAGGTCATGTGAGTAGTCATTTATACAGAAACTATACTTGATATACAACACTATATTTAGCTATGTCTTTCCCTGTATATGTGTGCATGCAATGAATAGGGGTTTTCAAGAACAAACATACTTCATTCACATTACATTTGTCTTACAAGATACAATATACCATGTGCACATACCACAACACACGTTCACTGTCTATTTTTTTTCTTTTCTTTTAACTATGGCAACCCACAGAAGGTTCTGAGTGTGGGACTGAAATGCAGAGTGTCAGTGTTTGCATGAGAGATGTAAGGTGTGCTGGGTAGGAATGGGCCAATGTTTCTCAACATTCGAAAAATGAAAAGAATTTTAACACATTAGTTTAATGTAATAGTATTTCTAATGCTTTCTTTAAATGTAATATTTGATTCAAATTTTTCTAGTAATTCGATCTGAATTATGCAATATTCGAATTTGAAAAAATTCCATTTATATATTTGTAATAGTATTTCAAATGCTCTATTTAAATGTAATATTCAAATTATGCAACATTTGAATTGATATATTTGTATCTATTATGTATTAGTTTACTAAATTCCCTACCACATGAACTATTGAACTTCTGAATAGTATTTGTAAAATCAAATATTACATTCGAAATTTTGAATGTGGACATTCAAATTATGAACACTCGAAAAAGAAAGGAACATTCAAAAAACGGAAATAACATCAGATTACCAAATTTTAATGGATTTTCATTCTTAGCAAACATTCAATTTTTCAAAACTAATGTCCACAGGACTATTTGTTCTACCAAACAAATGACACTTTCAGCACATTGGTCCATCCTTATCTATAACAAGCCAAATTAATCTGTGATAGAAATGAAAGTAAACACCCAAACAGATCTCTGGTCAGAGAGCATAAGCTATTTATTTCAATAGATTTTCTAAGAATCCATGGCCTAGATTTGGAGTTCGGCGGTAAAAGGGCTGTTAACGCTCCGCGGGCTTTTTTCTGGCCGCACCATAAATTTAACTCTGGTATTGAGAGTTTAAACAAATGCTGCGTTAGGCTCCAAAAAAGGAGCGTAGAGCATTTTCACCGCAAATGCAACTCTCGATACCAGAGTTGCTTACGGACGCGGCCGGCCTCAAAAACGTGCTCGTGCACGATTCTCCCATAGGAAACAATGGGGCTGTTTGAGCTGAAAAAAAACCTAACACCTGCAAAAAAGCAGCGTTCAGCTCCTAACGCAGCCCCATTGTTTGCTATGGGGAAACACTTCCTACGTCTGCACCTAACACTCTAACATGTACCCCGAGTCTAAACACCCCTAACCTTACACTTATTAACCCCTAATCTGCCGCCCCCGCTATCGCTGACACCTGCATATTTTTTTTAACCCCTAATCTGCCGCTCCGTAAACCGCCGCAACCTACGTTATCCCTATGTACCCCTAATCTGCTGCCCTAACATCGCCGACCCCTATATTATATTTATTAACCCCTAATCTGCCCCCCTCAACGTCGCCGACACCTGCCTACACTTATTAACTCCTAATCTGCCGAGCGGACCTGAGCGCTACTATAATAAAGTTATTAACCCCTAATCCGCCTCACTAACCCTATCATAAATAGTATTAACCCCTAATCTGCCCTCCCTAACATCGCCGACACCTACCTTCAATTATTAACCCCTAATCTGCCGAGCGGACCTCACCGCTACTATAATAAATGTATTAACCCCTAAAGCTAAGTCTAACCCTAATACTAACACCCCCCTAAGTTAAATATAATTTACATCTAACGAAATAAATTAACTCTTATTAAATAACTTATTCCTATTTAAAGCTAAATACTTACCTGTAAAATAAATCCTAATATAGCTACAATATAAATTATAATTATATTATAGCTATTTTAGGATTAATATTTATTTTACAGGCAACTTTTTAATTATTTTAACCAGGTACAATAGCTATTTAATAGTTACCTAGTTAAAATAATAACAAATTTACCTGTAAAATAAATCCTAACCTAAGATATAATTAAACCTAACACTACCCTATCAATAAATTAATTAAATAAACTACCTACAATTACCTACAATTAACCTAACACTACACTATCAATAAATTAATTAAACACAATTGCTACAAATAAATACAATTAAATAAACTAGCTAAAGTACAAAAAATAAAAAAGAACTAAGTTACAAAAAATAAAAAAATATTTACAAACATAAGAAAAATATTACAACAATTTTAAACTAATTACACCTACTCTAAGCCCCCTAATAAAATAACAAAGACCCCCCAAAATAAAAAATTCCCTACCCTATTCTAAATTAAAAAAGTTACAAGCTCTTTTACCTTACCAGCCCTGAACAGGGCCCTTTGCGGGGCATGCCCCAAGAATTTCAGCTCTTTTGCCTGTAAAAGAATAAATACAATACCCCCCCCCCAACATTACAACCCACCACCCACATACCCCTAATCTAACCCAAACCCCCCTTAAATAAACCTAACACTAAGCCCCTGAAGATCTTCCTACCTTGTCTTCACCATACCAGGTTCACCGATCCGTCCTGGCTCCAACATCTTCATCCAACCCAAGCGGGGGTTGGCGATCCATCATCCGGTGCTGAAGAGGTCCAGAAGAGGCTCCAAAGTCTTCCTCCTATCCGGCAAGAAAAGGACATCCGGACCGGCAAACATCTTCTCCAAGCGGCATCTTCAATCTTCTTCCATCCGGTGCGGAGCGGGTCCATCTTGAAGCAGGCGACGCGGATCCATCCTCTTCTTCCGTTGTCTCCCGACGAATGACGGTTCCTTTAAGGGACGTCATCCAAGATGGCATCCCTCGAATTCCGATTGGCTGATAGGATTCTATCAGCCAATCGGAATTAAGGTAGGAATTTTCTGATTGGCTGATGGAATCAGCCAATCAGAATCAAGTTCAATCCGATTGGCTGATCCAATCAGCCAATCAGATTGAGCTCGCATTCTATTGGCTGATCGGAACAGCCAATAGAATGCGAGCTCAATCTGATTGGCTGATTGGATCAGCCAATCGGATTGAACTTGATTCTGATTGGCTGATTCCATCAGCCAATCAGAAAATTCCTACCTTAATTCCGATTGGCTGATAGAATCCTATCAGCCAATCGGAATTCGAGGGACGCCATCTTGGATGACGTCCCTTAAAGGAACCGTCATTCGTCGGGAGACAACGGAAGAAGAGGATGGATCCGCGTCGCCTGCTTCAAGATGGACCCGCTCCGCACCGGATGGAAGAAGATTGAAGATGCCGCTTGGAGAAGATGTTTGCCGGTCCGGATGTCCTCTTCTTGCCAGATAGGAGGAAGACTTTGGAGCCTCTTCTGGACCTCTTCAGCACCGGATGATGGATCGCCAACCCCCGCTTGGGTTGGATGAAGATGTTGGAGCCAGGACGGATCGGTGAACCTGGTATGGTGAAGACAAGGTAGGAAGATCTTCAGGGGCTTAGTGTTAGGTTTATTTAAGGGGGGTTTGGGTTAGATTAGGGGTATGTGGGTGGTGGGTTGTAATGTTGGGGGGGGGTATGGTATGTTTTTTTTTACAGGCAAAAGAGCTGAAATTCTTGGGGCATGCCCCGCAAAGGGCCCTGTTCAGGGCTGGTAAGGTAAAAGAGCTTGTAACTTTTTTAATTTAGAATAGGGTAGGGAATTTTTTATTTTGGGGGGCTTTGTTATTTTATTAGGGGGCTTAGAGTAGGTGTAATTAGTTTAAAATTGTTGTAATATTTTTCTTATGTTTGTAAATATTTTATTATTTTTTGTAACTTAGTTCTTTTTTATTTTTTGTACTTTAGTTAGTTTATTTAATTGTATTTATTTGTAGCAATTGTGTTTAATTAATTTATTGATAGTGTAGTGTTAGGTTAATTGTAGGTAATTGTAGGTAGTTTATTTAATTAATTTATTGATAGTGTAGTGTTAGGTTAATTGTAGGTAATTGTAGGTAGTTTATTTAATTAATTTATTGATAGGGTAGTGTTAGGTTTAATTATATCTTAGGTTAGGATTTATTTTACAGGTAAATTTGTTATTATTTTAACTAGGTAGCTATTAAATAGTTCTTAACTATTTAATAGCTATTGTACCTAGTTAAAATAAATACCAAGTTGCCTGTAAAATAAATATTAATCCTAAAATAGCTATAATATAATTATAATTTATATTGTAGCTATATTAGGATTTATTTTACAGGTAAGTATTTAGCTTTAAATAGGAATCATTTATTTAATAAGAGTTAATTTATTTCGTTAGATGTAAATTATATTTAAGTTAGCGGGGTGTTAGTGTTAGGGTTAGACTTAGCTTTAGGGGTTAATCAATTTATTAGAATAGCGGTGAGCTCCGGTCGTCAGATTAGGGGTTAATAATTGAAGTTAGGTGTCGGCGATGTTAGGGAGGGCAGATTAGGGGTTAATACTATTTATGATAGGGTTAGTGAGGCGGGTTAGGGGTTAATACATTTATTATAGTAGCGCTCAGGTCCGGTCGGCAGATTAGGGGTTAATAAGTGTAGGCAGGTGTCGGCGACGTTGAGGGGGGCAGATTAGGGGTTAATAAATATAATATAGGGGTCGGCGGTGTTAGGGGTAGCAGATTAGGGGTACATAAGGATAACGTAGGTGGCGGCGCTTTGCGGTCGGAAGATTAGGGGTTAATTATTTTAAGTAGCTGGCGGCGACGTTGTGGGGGGCAGGTTAGGGGTTAATAAATGTAATACAGGGGTCGGCGGGGTTAGGGGCAGCAGATTAGGGGTACATAAGTATAACGTAGGTGGCGGTCGGCAGATTAGGGGTTAAAAATTTAAATCGAGTGGCGGCGATGTGGGGGGAGCTCGGTTTAGGGGTACATAGGTAGTTTATGGGTGTTAGTGTACTTTAGGGTACAGTAGTTAAGAGCTTTATGAACCGGCGTTAGCCAGAAAGCTCTTAACTCCTGCTATTTTCAGGCGGCTGGAATTTTGTCGTTAGAGCTCTAACGCTCACTTCAGAAACGACTCTAAATACCAGCGTTAGAAAGATCCCATTGAAAACATAGGATACGCAAATGGCGTAGGGGGATCTGCGGTATGGAAAAGTCGCGGCTGAAAAGTGAGCGTTAGACCCTTTAATCACTGACTCCAAATACCAGCGGGCGGCCAAAACCAGCGTTAGGAGCCTCTAACGCTGGTTTTGACGGCTACCGCCGAACTCCAAATCTAGGCCCATATGAATGTTAGCTGTTGATACGGTCAACCTAGATAAACTGACAGACAATAGCAAACAATTTCCTGCTTTAGCATATTACAGCAGCTGAGAACAGAAAGTACTCTATACTAGCAGCGTTTTTTTTTTTTTTGTTTTTTTTTTAAAGAGAATAGATATGAAATAGAAAACCATTTAAAATGCCAGTAAGTTATTTAGCAGACAAGTCTGTAAATTTATATTGAAAAATGTAAGGTTGCTGAGGCATGGTGCAATATCCATTACAAATTTGGAATAAAATATAAAAACAGATTTGACGGCAGAGAAGAACCAAAAAACACATAACGTTTGCCCATATAAGCTTAATACACATTTTCTTTCATGAATCAGAAAATACAATTTATAACAAACTTCCAATTAATTTCTATGATCTAATTTGCTCTGTTCTCTTGGTATCCTTTGTTATAAAGCAAACCTAGGTAGGTTTAGGGAGCTGGCTGCTGATTGGTGGCTGCAGATATATGCCTGTTGTCATTGGCTTACCAATTTTTTCAGCTAGCTCCCAGTAGGGCATAGCTGCTCCTTCAATAAAGGATAACAAAAGGATGAAGAAAAATTACTAACAGAAGTAAATTGGGAAGTTGTTTAAAAATGTATCCTGTATCTAAATTGTGAAAGAAAAATGTTAGGTGTCACATCCCTTTATGCATTTCTTCCATTTGTCCAACCCAAAATAAGAGTATAAGTGTAAGTACTATGTAATATACACATGGTCACTGGTGGTAATTTGATATAAAGCTCTATAATCATTCAGTGACAATACAATCCTTTCTTTCAATGAAAAATAAATGTCTGCTTTAATGCTAGGATGGACCTCCACAGTATGGTTGGTTACATTTCCTTATTAAGAGACAAAGAGGAAGACAATGGCACTACTCAGTTTATTAATGTGTTTTTTACATTCCCCTACTAATTCATACAGTGATGAGTATACTTAGTATTTATATACTCCAATATAATATGTCTGATAGGGATAGGTGCTTGTACCTGTAGGTAACTTTTACAGAAAATCAGTAAGAAACTGAAAAAATTTCCTTATTAAGCAAATCTAAAAGAGGATAAAGCTCTAAAACGCAGTCTAAATGTAATATGGATAAATACATACGGTTTGCTCAATTCTATGTTAAATGCATTTTCATTTTCATAGGTTTATTTCGCGGGAGTGGATGAAGGAATTAGAGATTTTAACTTGACTTTACAATTACTACAAACCCTAAAAAGTATTTTTGAGTTATTAATGTGTAAAATATTATGTTTTGCATCATAAAGATATGAACTTTTTTAATGGAGCTTACAGTTAAATCTACTATGTCAAGGAATAAAGTTTTAGCATATTTTGTAAAATTGCTTATTAGATTATTAAAGGGACATGAGACCCAAAAATATTTATTTCATGATTCAGACAGAATACAATTTTAAACAACATACCGATTTACTTCTTTTATTTAATTTGCTTCAGTCTTCAGACATCCTTTGTTAAAGAAATAGCAATTCACATGGGTGAGCCAATAACACGAGGCATCTATGTGAAGCCATCAATCAGCAGCTACTGAGCCTATTTAGATATGCTTTTAAACAAAGGATATCAAGAGAATGAAGCAAATTGGAAAATAGAAATGGGTTTCATGTCCCTTTAAGGAAATCTTCAAAGTTTAATCATCTGCAAAAAAGAAGCTTAGATACAGGGTAATTATAGAGGTAAAACGTGTATTATTATAACTGTGTTGGTTATGCAAAACTGGAGAATGGGTAATAAAGGGATTATCATTCTATCTTTTTTTTTTTTTTTTAAATCAAAGTTTTTTATTAAGGTATTTAGCAAAACAATATTGTTACTATAATGAAACACATAGCATTTTTGATACGCTATAGCCTGTACATAAACAGCTTATAAGGAAACAATGTCACCCAATACAGAAATCAACATATATGGTACATCATAGATACATACGAATATCCAAACTAAATGTTGACACCCAACAAAACAGGCTTGATATATAGGTACCCAGTATTTCTGCTGGGTAATGATACATATTTTTTAATTTTTTAAACTAATTTATAAGATAACTCAACCCTAGTACCTCCAAAACATAAATAGCTACCTAATAGTATAATACATTATGATGCCCCTTTATAAGCTATGACATACTCTTTTATTATGGGAGGTGACACATTTTTATTTAGTTAAGTAAATAAGGAATCCTCTCGAGTGGTTTAGTTCGCCTGATAATATGATACCTAAAATCCAGTTGTAAGGAATGAATAATAAAATATCATATGAATTATATGAGAGGATTATATAATTTAGCTTGCACAAATTAATTGCTTAATGAGTGGTCATAAAGACCTGTCATTGATAACCAGAAACATCTTATACTTATTACAGAGGAAACTCCATGTGCAAACACCAAATTTCAAATAATAAAATCACGTTATCTCTTCTTAATTACAAATCAGGAAGCTCTTGGAACAGCATGGGATGCATTTTGTTAAGTAATAGATAAATTAGGAACTACTTCTATTGAGGCTTAATGCGACTCCGATATACCCTTCATTACTCAAATAATAGCTGAACTCCTATATGTGGGAGGGAATATACTCTCTGCATGCAGGGAAAAGGCGTTGCGTAGAGTTGACTATTTGATGGGCATTACTCTAGATATGTCCCCAAGGTGTCTATCATTTATGTATATAGAGACACTTTAGGATCTCCATCATATAAGCGGAACACTCACCATTTAAAGAAAATATATGCAATCTAGCCCATATATCCAGTTATACATAGAAGTATATGTTTAGTGGGGTAGAGGAAATCTATACCCATCCTCCAGGGCATACCTACACACATAGTATTGTCCCTCATATGTGGACTATGAGCCAAAAACCTAAGCCTGATGCCACTGTCATGTATGCAGTTAGAATATCTAACAATAAGCTATAAAAGGGCTTCTAGTGAGGTTTGGTATGTCTTAGATATACACTATAAGCAATCCCACATATAGATGCAAAACATTCATTCCCAAAAGATAGTGACCTCTATCCAATTCGGTAATCTCAGTTCTATAGAGCAGTACTCTCTCAGTGGACCTGAAAGAATCTATATGCAACGTTACCAACAAACACAGTCCCGTCTCTGATATTTCCCAACTCTTACAAAGGGATAACATTAAATATAAAGAAATGCAGAAGTAAAAGTAGAAAAGAACGACATATAAATGCTTGTAGTGATGAAGCGCCATAAACCTTATTGCATGCCTCCTGCTCTGATAACTAAAACTCATAACAGTCTAGGAGATCAGTACTAGCACAAAGGAATATGTCGTCAACAGCAAAGCGTCCAGAACTATCCCACACCGACTTTTGTGCAGCAGTGGAAAGGTAAATAGAACCCGGCTTGTGATGTTATATTTTCAGCCGCATACACACCGGAAAAACACATGACAGACCCTGACCGCATCTGCTCGCTTATCGATATCCCTATGCTGTCGTTCCCCTGCACGCTGCTGGCCAGAATCTTCAATGCTTCTGTGTGCCCGACATAGTCCAAGAGTCTCATACTCTGTTTATTTTCAGAGCCCTCCTTACCCCCGCAGGGACCGGCCGCATCCCCTCCCAGGGCAGCCGAGGGCAACCAGGAACAATCTGAATGCTGTTCCTCAGATATGGGACCTTTCAGAACTAGGGGTTGAGGCATTAGAGTAAGGCTGGGCAACACAGTATGTGAGGACTGTCCAGATTGCAAAACTGCAGATTCTTCAGGCCATGTAGTATCTGCATTTACCGGTATGTTTCCTTGCCCTTTCGGAGGTGAGTCCGCCCAGCTTGACGCATGGCAAGAGTCTCTCAATTCTGAAACCTGCAATCTATTAGTCATTCTAAATCTTCTAATTTGGCCTGTAATACAGCATGGAAGTCCTCCATATTATCAACTGTATGTAGCGTTCTGGTTTATGTGGAAAACTGTAGCAGATGAATACTGCTCTACTCGAGTGGATAAGGTGCTCGAGGGGGGAAAGTGTACGCGTGTGGTAGAGTTGCGGCCTACCTTCTGGGTTCTGTCTGCCTGAGCCCAGCAAAAAAAAATAGCATATAAATTGAGATATCATGCAGCTCCCTTTCTTCTCCAATATAAGATTAATGACTTTTGATGCAAAATGTCCAGTTTGTGGAGAGATATTTGACCTTTATTTAAATATATTTGAGGAGCTCCATGTATTTGTTGCTGATCATGGCCGCCTTCCAGACACGCCATCTTTGTTTTTAAACAACAAAAATTCTGGTGTTGACTGTCCCTTTAAGTAATGCACACGTAACTTGATTAGATTTTCAAGTAAGACTAATTTAAACAGGCTGCATGACCTGCAGCTTATAAGAAGGTAAAGCCTATATGCATGTTCCTAGTGAAAATGAAGTCCCATACCTCTTCACTGCCAACCATTAGATCAAGCAGCAATGTGAATGTACAGGGCTACTATTGTCAACTTATCTCTGATTTTAGTACTTGCGTCATAGAAATTCAAAATAAACTCCTCTGCCCCAAAATTTTAAATTTCTTCTAAATGAAGAGGTCTTGGTAAGAACTTCCGGCATTTTTTATTTTTCATTGTGGAACCAAGAGTTAAAATACATATTAAAACCTGGAATTGCCATGCTTTTTATGTCTGAATAACAACTATAACTGTGTCATTAACATTAGTTAATTACTTTAATATATTTAAACTGCAGCTAGGCCCAGAGAATAAGTTACAATTCAACATCCTTACATTATTGTAATAGGAGCGGATAATATGGTAACATGATCTGTATATACTGGCTTAAAATTCCAAATGTTTAAAATGTGAACATTACAGATCAAAGAGGTTAATACATTGGATTGAAACGCATGGTGTCTAAAATCGGCCACGTGTAGAGCTGTATACAGTGGATTAAAATTTACCATATGCAAAGCTGTGTACACTGGGTTGTGGCTGAGGTTCATGATGCCTGAACTACACCATGTGAAGAGTTGTTTATACTGACAGCAGTGAATAATCAAAAAGCATGAAAGCAGATTTTATTTTCCATATCTTTTCTGGTTAACTAATCGTTCTTTCTCTAATGAAGTCAACATATTATAAATCTGGAGAGCAGATGAACTGCTGGATGAAATATAAAGCCTTGTGAGTAATTTTATTTCAGAATGGACTTAATAAACCCTCGATTTTCCAACAATGATTTAAGTTATTCACCAAATCTATTTGTGAGCACTCTGAAGAAATACTATGTAATATGGCATGGGTCATTAAATGGTAATTCTGTACAGCATTCTCATCATCATCATCAAATTGCCCTCAATTAATAATGTCTATCTGACAGCTGGCAAGAGACTAAACAACTTGCATCTGGTCAGAATTAAGTAAGAAACTATTTTCTGTCTGGAATTAATAGCAATGATTCTAAATAGGCTCCATAAAATAAAAATACTGGGTCCAGACCGTTGATGGGCAACCTGCATTAATCAAGGACCACATGTCCAGTACCTGATTCATGAAAAGAGCCACACTATACTGTTAAAACATGTACTGGACCCTTGTATGTAGGAGCCACTGGGAAAAGGCATTAAGTGCAGGTGTTTTGTGAGGTAAAAATAATTATTTTTCCCCCTGTACTTTATAGAAGAGGAAGGGACCATAAGGGATTGTCTTCAAGCTGCCAGCTGCCCACCAATCATTCCAATTATATAGGAAGATTTATTATTTACATATATGTTTTTTAAACCAAGACATTTCTAGGATGTTGATTGTCTCCATGGTGAAAGGCTGAAATACAGAGAGAGAGACTGGAGGGAGTTAGAAAGAGGAGTAACAATAGTGGAGCAGATGGTGAGACATATGCAGTATATAGTGTCTGTCAGTCACAGTACTCCATGACGCACGCAATACAAACTAATGCTAAACCTGTTTCTTCCAAGAGAACTTAATAAACTTTCTGGAAGGCAACATCTCACAGGGTGTTGGGAGGTTTAACATGACATCAATGTGTCACTGAGCACTGCCAGAATCTTCAGTTTGAAACAAATACAAATACAAATTTAATGTAGTTAGTGAGGTTTAACTTAAGATCTCCTCTGGTTTCAAGCATATTATTATACTCTTGAGCCCAGACACAGGAACTGAAGTAAATCCCGGGAAAGAGCATGAATCGTTTTATGGAGGTTTGAGTCTCATCAATTCCAGCAAATACTCTGCCCTTTTTGGTTCTGGAAATGGCTGAAACAGCTAAAACTTGATTTCAAGAGGTCTGACATTCTGCTAAATCTACTGTGGTCTCTCTAAAATTTAAAACCCAATTGTCAGCTCTGTTTTCCAAGTAAAATAAATAGAAGGTGAGAATACTGAAGGCTAATTAAATTGATATTTTAATCAAATATTTTCAATGCTGCTCATAAAAGCCCAGCCTTTACATGACACAATATTTTTTGCTGTTGAAATGTAAATTAAAACTAATAGTACAGTATTATTTTTGTACTTCCTACTAATCTTTACTGGCTGATGAAGACAACTACCTCTGAATTACTGATGGAGAGGGACAAGCCTCTGCATTACTGGTGGAGAGGGACAAGCCTCTGCATTACTGGTGTAGAGGGACAAGCCTCTGCATTAGTGGTGGAGAGGGACAAGCCTCTACATTAGTGGTGGAGAGGGACAAGCCTCTGCATTACTGGTGGAGAGGGACAAGCCTCTGCATTACTGGTGGAGAGGGACAAGCCTCTGCATTACTGGTGTAGAGGGACAAGCCTCTGCATTACTGGTGGGGAGGGACAAGCCTCTGCATTACTGGTGGAGAGGGACAAGCCTCTGCATTACTGGTGTAGAGGGACAAGCCTCTGCATTACTGGTGGGGAGGGACAAGCCTCTGCATTACTGGTGGAGAGGGACAAGCCTCTGCATTACTGGTGTAGATGGACAAGCCTCTGCATTACTGGTGGGGAGGGACAAGCCTCTGCATTACTGGTGGAGAGGGACACGCCTCTCTATTACTGGTGGAAGGGACAAGCCTCTGCATTACTGGTGGAGAGGGACACGGCTCTGTATTACTGGCGGAAGGGACAAGCCTCTGCATTACTGGTGGAGAGGGACAAGCCTCTGTATTACTGGTGGAAGGGACAAGCCTCTGTATTACTGGTGGAAGGGACAAGCCTCTGTATTACTGGTGGAAGGGACAAGCCTCTGTATTACTGGTGGAAGGGACAAGCCTCTGTATTACTGGTGGAAGGGACAAGCCTCTGTATTACTGGTGGAAGGGACAAGCCTCTGTATTACTGGTGGAAGGGACAAGCCTCTGCATTACTGGAGGAGAGGGACACGTCTCTGCATTACTGGTGGAGAGGCACAAGCCTCTGTATTGCTGGTGGAGAGGGACAAGCCTCTGCATTACTGGTGAAGAGTATGAAAAGAAAACATTAATTTATTCAGGACAAGAACATAAATGAGTGATCACAAAGAACAAACAGTAAAAACCAGATGGAATCTGCCAGCTATTTCAGCATCTATTAGCAATTGCTTCACATACAATTTTGTAATTACTAAAATTGTATTTATTATGTAAAACTGACCACAAAGATGTAGTATCAAAACACAGACAGCTGGGGTGTGACTCTGGGCAGCACCTTAAATGGTGGCAATATCAGTAGCTTTGTGAGGTCTGCTGTTAATCTGTTGTTTATCAGCAGATTGGGTATCAATCCAGCCTCAGTTAAAAGATATTTGAATCTAGAGAACTATGCAGAGTTGACAGATTCTCATTTGTTTGGGGATCTACACCTACTTACTGATCCTAAGTGCAGAGGCCTACAGCAGCTCCCACGAGGAGAAGATCTCAATAATCCCCTCGGTAAAAACTAAACAGTGCTGTGTCACTGATAATACAGTTATAATCTGAGGCAAAAGTATTGTAGATTGCACATATACTATGGTAGAATGGCACCAACTATAAGGTAACATCTCATGTGGCTATTAGGGTAGAGTCTGGCTCTGTTACAGTTGAGGATGGGCTTGCTACTTCAATAACAAAATAGACTCCATCAGAAATGAAATCAGCTCTCAACATGCTACCGGTCTCAAACCCCCTCAAAACCTCACTATCATCCAAAACCCACATAGCCATACATTTATCTCTTTTGCCCCTGTTACAGAGGATGCTATCTGTCTCCTTCACCCCATCCCCTCACAGCTACTCCCCGCCCTCTCTTCTACCCTATCCCCTATACTCACACACATCTTCAACCTTTCCCTCAGCACTGGTATGTTTCCCTCATCTCTTAAATACGCACTGGTCACACCTATCCTCAAAAAAACCTTCTCTCGAACCAACCTCCCCATCCAACTACCTTATTTCCCTACTCCCTCTTGCCTCTAAGTTTCTCGAAAAGCTAGTATATGTACATCTATCCCATTTCTTTACAATAAAACTCTCTCCTTGACCCACTACAATATGAATTTTGCCCCCACCACTCCACTGAGACAGCAATTGATAAGGTTACCAACGACCTACTTACAGCAAAATCCAAAGCTTACTTATCCCCCTTGATCTGTCTGCAGCCTTTGATACTGTTGACCACCCTCTTTTACTCCAAACCCTCCAATCCTTTGACATTTGCGACTCAGCTCTCGTGGTTCTCTTCCTATCTGTCTAACCGTACCTTTAGTGTAGCCTTCTCTGGGGCATCCTCTGCCCAGTTACCACTTTCTGTTGGGGTACCGCAAGGCTCTGTCCTTGGTCCCCTTCTCTTCTCAATCTACACATCATCTTTAGGTTCCTTAATAAAGTCCCATGGGTTTCAATACCATTTGTATGCTGATGACACCCAAATCTACCTCTCTGCACCAGACCTATCTTCTTCCTTGTAAACCTGTGTCACTACCTGTCTTTCTCATACCTCATCTTGGATTTCCTATCACTACCTTACACTAAATCTCTCCAAAACTGAGCTCCTTATGTTCCCACCTTCTTCAAAAATCTCCCCCCCCAACTTCTCTATAACAGTTGATAACTCCATTATTACCCCTACCCCACATGCTCGATGTCTTGTGATCACACTTGTCTCAGATCTTTCTTCACTCCTCACATTTAGTCCTTGGCTAAAGCCTGCCGCTTCCACCTTAAAAAATCTGTAAAATTAGACATTTCCTTTCACAAGACACAACTAAGATTCTAATCCACTCTCTCTCATCCTTTCCCACCTCGATTATTGTAACTATGTCCTCTCTGGTCTCCCCAGCTGCCGCCTAGCTCCTTTACAATCCATAATGAATGCATCTGCCAGGCTCATCTTCCTTACACATCACTCTTCATCTGCTGCACCTCTCTGCCAATCCCCTCACTGAATTCCTCTTGCCTTCAGGCTTAAACACAAAATTCTCACTCTGACATACAAAGCCCTCAACTGCACTGCTCCCCCCCTACATCTCAGACCTTGTCTCCAGATACTATCCCTTCCGACCCCTTCACTCTGCCTACAATCTCCTCCTCTCTTGTTACCTCCTCACATCCCTGTTTACAAGACTTCTCCAGACTGGCTCCCATCTTGTGGAACTCTCCGCTTCGCTTCACAAGACTCTCCCCTAGTTTTGAAAGCTTCACGCGCTCCCTAAAGACCCTACTGTTTAGGGATGCATACAACCTACACTAACCTTTGCTAAGTCCCCTGCTAACCCCTTGAACCCCTTAGCATGTAAGCCTATGAAGCTGTTTGTAGATCAACCACATAAGAGCTGATTACAACAGTGCAACTCTCGGCATGGACCTCAACCGATTTGTCCCCCTATAAATGTTACCTTGTATAATGCCTATGTTTATAGCGCTGCGGAATCTGTTGGCGCTCTACAAATACCTGATAATAATAAATAATAAAATAACATAATTTATGCTTACCTGATAAATTCCTTTCTCCTGTAGTGTAGTCAGTCCACGGGTCATCCATTACTTATGGGATTATATCTCCTCCCTAACAGGAAGTGCAAGAGGATCACCCAAGCAGAGCTGCTATATAGCTCCTCCCCTCTACGTCATACCCAGTCATTCGACCGAAACCAAACGAGAAAGGAGAAACTATAGGGTGCAGTGGTGACTGGAGTTTAATTTAAAATTTAGACCTGCCGTAAAAACAGGGCGGGCCGTGGACTGACTACACTACAGGAGAAAGGAATTTATCAGGTAAGCATAAATTATGTTTTCTCCTGTTAAGTGTAGTCAGTCCACGGGTCATCCATTACTTGTGGGATACCAATACCAAAGCTAAAAGTACACGGATGACGGGAGGGACAGGCAGGATCTTTACACGGAAGGAACCACTGCCTGAAGAACCTTTCTCCCAAAAACAGCCTCCGAAGAAGCAAAAGTGTCAAATTTGTAAAATTTCGAAAAGGTGTGAAGTGAAGACCAAGTTGCAGCCTTGCAAATCTGTTCAACAGAGGCCTCATTTTTAAAGGCCCAAGTGGAAGCCACAGCTCTAGTAGAATGAGCTGTAATTCTTTCAGGAGGCTGCTGTCCAGCAGTCTCATAGGCTAAACGTATTATGCTACGAAGCCAGAAAGAGAGAGAGGTAGCCGAAGCTTTTTGACCTCTCCTCTGTCCAGAATAAACGACAAACAGGGAAGAAGTTTGGCGAAAATCTTTAGTTGCCTGCAAATAAAATTTCAGGGCACGGACCACGTCCAGATTATGCAAAAGTCGTTCCTTCTTTGAAGAAGGATTAGGGCACAATGATGGAACAACAATCTCTTGATTGATATTCCTGTTAGTGACTACCTTAGGTAAGAACCCAGGTTTAGTACGCAGAACTACCTTGTCTGAATGAAAAATCAGATAAGGAGAATCACAATGTAAGGCCGATAACTCAGAGACTCTTCGAGCCGAGGAAATAGCCATTAAAAACAGAACTTTCCAAGATAACAGCTTGATATCAATGGAATGAAGGGGTTCAAATGGAACAACCTGTAAAACGTTAAGAACTAAGTTTAAGCTCCACGGCGGAGCAACAGTTTTAAACACAGGCTTAATCCTGGCCAAAGCCTGACAAAAAGCCTGAACGTCTGGAACTTCTGACAGACGCTTGTGTAAAAGGATGGACAGAGCTGAGATCTGTCCCTTTAACGAACTAGCAGATAAACCCTTTTCTAAACCTTCTTGTAGAAAAGACAATATCCTAGGAATCCTAACCTTACTCCATGAGTAACTCTTGGATTCGCACCAATGCAAGTATTTACGCCATATTTTATGGTAAATTTTCCTGGTAACAGGTTTCCTAGCCTGTATTAAGGTATCAATCACTGACTCCGAGAATCCACGCTTTGATAGAATCAAGCGTTCAATCTCCATGCAGTCAGCCTCAGAGAAATTAGATTTGGATGTTTGAAAGGACCCTGAATCAGAAGGTCCTGTCTCAGAGGCAGAGACCATGGTGGACAGGACGACATGTCCACTAGATCTGCATACCAGGTCCTGCGTGGCCACGCAGGCGCTATTAGAATCACCGATGCTCTCTCCTGTTTGATCCTGGCAATCAATCGAGGAAGCATAGGGAAGGGTGGAAACACATAAGCCATGTTGAAGACCCAAGGTGCTGTCAGAGTATCTATCAGTACCGCTCCCGGGTCCCTGGACCTGGATCCGTAACAAGGAAGCTTGGCGTTCTGGCGAGATGCCATGAGATCCAGATCTGGTTTGCCCCAACGCCGAAGCAGTTGGGCAAATACCTCCGGATGAAGTTCCCACTCCCCCGGATGAAAAGTCTGGCGACTTAGGAAATCCGCCTCCCAGTTCTCCACGCCTGGGATGTGGATCGCTGACAGGTGGCAAGAGTGAGACTCTGCCCAGTGAATTATCTTTGAGACTTCCATCATCGCTAGGGAACTCCTTGTCCCTCCCTGATGGTTGATGTAAGCCACAGTCGTGATGTTGTCCGACTGGAACCTGATGAACCTCAGAGTTGCTAACTGAGGCCAAGCCAGAAGAGCATTGAAAACCGCTCTTAATTCCAGAATGTTTATTGGAAGGAGTTTCTCCTCCTGAGTCCATGATCCCTGAGCCTTCAGGGAATTCCAGACAGCGCCCCAACCTAGCAGGCTGGCGTCTGTTGTTACAATCGTCCAATCTGGCCTGCTGAAGGGCATCCCCCTGGACAGATGTGGCCGAGAAAGCCACCATGGAAGAGAATCTCTGGTCTCTTGATCCAGATTCAGCATAGGGGACAAATCTGAGTAATCCCCATTCCACTGACTTAGCATGCATAATTGCAGTGGTCTGAGATGCAGGCGTGCAAAAGGTACTATGTCCATTGCCGCTACCATTAAGCCGATTACCTCCATGCATTGAGCCACTGACGGGTGTTGAATGGAATGAAGGACACGGCAAGCATTTAGAAGCTTTGTTAACCTGTCCTCTGTCAGGTAAATTTTCATTTCTACAGAATCTATAAGAGTCCCCAAGAAGGGAACTCTTGTGAGTGGCAATAGAGAACTCTTTTCTACGTTCACCTTCCACCCATGCGACCTTAGAAATGCCAGAACTAACTCTGTATGAGACTTGGCAGTTTGGAAACTTGACGCTTGTATCAGAATGTCGTCTAGGTACGGAGCTACCGATATTCCTCGCGGTCTTAGTACCGCCAGAAGAGAGCCCAGAACCTTTGTAAAGATTCTTGGAGCCGTAGCTAACCCGAAGGGAAGAGCTACAAACTGGTAATGCATGTTTAGGAAGGCAAACCTTAGGTACCGATAATGATCTTTGTGAATCGGTATGTGAAGGTAGGCATCCTTTAAATCCACTGTGGTCATGTACTGACCCTTTTGGATCATAGGTAAGATTGTCCGAATAGTTTCCATTTTGAACGATGGAACTCTTAGGAATTTGTTTAGGATCTTTAAGTCCAAGATTGGTCTGAAGGTTCCCTCTTTTTTGGGAACCACAAACAGATTTGAGTAAAACCCTTGTCCTTGTTCCGACCGCGGAACTGGGTGGATCACTCCCATTATTAAAAGGTCTTGTACACAGCGTAGAAACGCCTCTTTCTTTATCTGGTTTGCTAACAACCTTGAAAGATGAAATCTCCCTTTTGGAGGAGAAGCGTTGAAGTCCAGAAGATATCCCTGAGATATGATCTCTAATGCCCAGGGATCCTGGACATCTCTTGCCCAAGCCTGGGCGAAGAGAGAAAGTCTGCCCCCCACTAGATCCGTTTGCGGATCGGGGGCCCTCACTTCATGCTGTCTTAGGGGCGGCAGCAGGCTTTCTGGCCTGCTTGCCCTTGTTCCAGGACTGGTTAGGTTTCCAGCCCTGTCTGTAGCGAGCAACAGTTCCTTCCTGTTTTGGAGCGGAGGAAGTTGATGCTGCTCCTGCCTTGAAGTTACGAAAGGCACGAAAATTAGACTGTTTAGCCCTTGGTTTGGCTCTGTCTTGAGGCAGGGCATGGCCCTTACCTCCAGTAATGTCAGCGATAATTTCTTTCAAACCGGGCCCGAATAATGTTTGCCCTTTGAAAGGTATGTTGAGCAATTTAGATTTAGAAGTCACATCGGCTGACCAGGATTTAAGCCACAGCGCTCTGCGCGCTTGAATGGCGAATCCGGAGTTCTTAGCCGTAACCTTAGTTAAGTGTACTACGGCATCAGAAATAAATGAATTAGCTAGCTTAAGGACTCTAAGCTTGTCTATAATCTCATCCAATGGAGCTGAGCTAATGGTCTCTTCCAGAGACTTAAACCAGAATGCCGCCGCAGCCGTGACAGGCGCAATGCATGCAAGGGGTTGTAATATAAAACCTTGTTGAACAAACATTTTCTTAAGGTAACCCTCTAACTTTTTATCCATTGGATCTGAAAAAGCACAGCTATCCTCCACCGGAATAGTGGTGCGCTTAGCCAGAGTAGAAACTGCTCCCTCCACCTTAGGGACCGTCTGCCATAAGTCCCGTGTGGTGGCGTCTATTGGAAACATTTTTCTAAATATAGGAGGGGGTGAGAAAGGCACACCGGGTCTATCCCACTCCTTGTTAACAATTTCTGTAAGCCTTTTAGGTATAGAAAAAACGTCAGTACACGTCGGTACCGCAAAATATTTATCCAGCCTACATATTTTCTCTGGGATTGCAACCGCGTTACAATCATTCAGAGCCGCTAATACCTCCCCTAGTAATACACGGAGGTTCTCAAGCTTAAATTTAAAATTTGAAATGTCTGAGTCCAGTTTACTTGGATCACATCCGTCACCCACAGAATGAAGCTCTCCGTCCTCATGTTCTGCAAATTGTGACGCAGTATCAGACATGGCTCTATTATTATCAGCGCACTCTGTTCTCACCCCAGAGTGGTCGCGTTTACCCCTAAATTCTGGCAATTTAGATAATACTTCAGTCATAACATTAGCCATGTCTTGCAAAGTGATTTGTAAGGGCCGCCCTGATGTACTTGGCGCCACAATATCACGCACCTCCTGAGCGGGAGACAAAGGTACTGACACGTGAGGAGAGTTAGTCGGCATAACTTCCCCCTCGTTGTCTGGTGAAATTTTCTTTACATGTACAGATTGGCTTTTATTTAAAGTAGCATCAATGCAATTAGTACACAAATTTCTATTGGGCTCCACATTGGCCTTTAAACATATTGCACAAAGAGATTCATCTGTGTCAGACATGTTTAAACAAACTAGCAATGAGACTAGCAAGCTTGGAAAATACTTTTCAAATAAATTTACAAGCAATATAAAAAACGTTACTGTGCCTTTAAGAAGCACAAAAAAACTGTCACAGTTGAAATAACAGTGAACCAAATTAGTTATAGCAACCAAATTTTCACAGTAAATGCATAAAGTTAGCAAAGGATTGCACCCACCAGCAAATGGATGATTAACCCCTTAGTACCCAAAAACGGATAACAATTTAATATAAGCGTTTTTATCACAGTCAAAGCACAGTCTCACAGGTCTGCTGTGAGTGATTACCTCCCTCAAAACTAGTTTTGGAGACCCCTGGGCTCTGTAGAGACGTCCTGGATCATGGAGGAAGAAATAGGAAGACTGTGACTGAATTTTTACTGCGCAATAAAGCGCCAAAATAGGCCCCTCCCACTCATAATACAACAGTGGGGAAGCTCAGTAAACTGATTTTATTCATAAACAAACGACAGCCATGTGGAAAAATAATGCCCATAAAGTTTTATCACCAAGTACCTCAGAGAAAAACGATTAACATGCCAGTAAACGTTTTAAATATAAAATTATGAAATGTTATTAAAAAGCCTGCTGCTAGTCGCTTTCACTGCAGTGGAGGCTCAAATATAAGTTAAATGTATACAGTATTTTCTTAGTGAAGTTCCATTCCCTAGAAATACCTCAGTGTAAACATACATACATATCAGCCTGATACCAGTCACTACTACTGCATTTAAGGCTGCACTTACATTACATCGGTATCAGCAGTATTTTCTCAGTCAATTCCATTCCTTAGAAAATAATATACTGCAACATACCTCCTTGCAGGTGAACCCTGCCCGCTGTCCCCTGTTCTGAAGTTACCTCACTCCTCAGAATGGCCGAGAACAGCAAATGGATCTTAGTTACGACCGCTAAGATCATACACAAACTCAGGTAGATTCTTCTTCTAATGCTGCCTGAGAAATAACAACACACTCCGGTGCTGTTTAAAATAACAAACTTTTGATTGAAGAAATAAAAACTAAGTATAACAACCACAGTCCTCTCACATGTCCTATCTATTAGTTAGGTGCAAGAGAATGACTGGGTATGACGTAGAGGGGAGGAGCTATATAGCAGCTCTGCTTGGGTGATCCTCTTGCACTTCCTGTTAGGGAGGAGATATAATCCCATAAGTAATGGATGACCCGTGGACTGACTACACTTAACAGGAGAAAAAAGGTGAGAATTGATCACTTTTATAACAGAAACAGTGCAGGGGACAGTAGCACCCTTTGTTGGCACTCAGAAATCTTCAGTGTAGCCACTGCCTATACTCACATAAGGGAGCAGACATGCTGAGAACTTAAGTTGCATTCTGCCTCTTCTGAGCATGGAAAACTAACTGACTTCCTGTATGTTTGGCATTCACTGAAAGGTAAGCCAGCTCGTGTTGCTCTAGAAGAGTTATGCCATCAAACTAAACATGCCTTCCTGTAGAGAACCCAGATGCCTTATTTAGTTAATTAGTGTTGCATTAATAAGCTGTTTTTTTAAGATGTTTGCTGTCTTTGGTATCACCGTTGTTAGCTTATGAGTGTTTCTGGGCTCATTTTTCTTAGCAATAACGAGTATTTGCTCTTTTAGATATATCAGTCAGCCTTAGTATTAGCTTTCTTAAGAAGATATATTTTGTGCAAGTGCCTCTCTTTATTATGAGTTGTTGTACTGCAACCCTGTCAAATTGTAGTAAGTAAGTAAATTTAGTGTGCATATAACATATCCCTTCTTGATTATATTGTTGTACCATATTGAGTACTATGCTTTACCCAAACCTTTAGTATGTTGCCCTTTCGGTTACTATTGCTATAAACATTACAGCAAACACTGCTACCAGGTGACTAAGGAAACAAACACGCTCCTGAGCTCACATAGGATTACTCTTTAACGATACCAAGAAAACTAAGCAAAATTGATGATAAAAGTAAATTGGAAAGTTGTTTAAAATTTTATACCCGATCCAATATATTTAATATTTTTTACTTTACTGTCCCTTTAATGCAGACAAGGACATTTGTTTGATGCTTTGGCCTCTATTTAACAAAGTCTGCCGGACCTGATCCGACAGTGCGGATCAGGTCTGCCAGACCTCACTGAATGCGGAGAGCAATATGCTCTCTGTATTCAGCATTGCACCAGCAGCCAGCAGGGAGGTGTCAATCAACCCGATCGTACTCGATCGGGTTAATTTCCGGCGATGTCTGTCCGCCTGCTCAGAGCAGGCGGACAGGTTATGGAGCAGCGGTCTTTGTGACCGCTGCTTCATAACTGCTGTTTCTGGCAAGTCTGAAGGCTCGCCAGAAACACGTGCCCAGAAGCTCACTACGGAGCTTGTTAAATGGGTGCCTTTATGTTAAGAGTGGAATGCTATGTCTCTATATGTACTTAGCATAATGCTTCATTATCTTTTCCATTATTTGTAACTTTGTGTTTAAAAACCATTTACAAAAACATAAAAAAACACTGCAAACAGCTACACCATTTCCTCAGGCTGAACCAATGTAATAGTTGTTCTATTTACTTTAGAGTTAGTCATTCTTTAAATATGAAAAATGTAGTTATTTTAGGCATAAGTCTTGTGATGGGATATGCTGTAGCACTGTGTCAGTACCCACATGAAAGTGCACATCAGTCATAAAAATAAGCTGTCTCTAAGGACCCAATTGTCAAAAACTCGCCGGCAAGGAGAGAAATCATCAGTTTATTTTACTGAGCACTGTAATTAAATGTAAGTGTCTCTCCTTCACATAAAGCGCATTAGTAAACTCCCTTTAATGAGATACACAATTCACAAGGTATCATTGCCTTTAAAACAATCCCTCAAGGGCTGTGTAATACTGACCAGACATCTTATAGAATCTCACAAGACCAGAGAGCTTTAGAGAATAAGGACCTACGTTATGTGGAGGAGCAAATGTAAACCTTCTAAGCTTACACTTTATTGCCCCTTTAAGCCTTGTTGCTTGTGCAATGACAAGCTATTTGGTGTTTTCCCCCTAAAACTAATGTTAAAAGTGTAGCTAACAGGCCATATTGAAAAATGATTCTCAAGTCTTCTGATTTTCCCTTGGATTAGAATGGAAAACACAGAAGTAAGCAGTCTTCTTGATTTCCATAGCAGCTTCCAAATAATATTTCTGTATCAAGCCTGAGTAGAAGAGTTTCCTTATCATTGTTTAAGGTGACAACAGAACTAGGGTGGATAAAAAACAATGATCAGACTTTTTTTATTTAAATAGGATTTTTTTAAACAAAATGTTTTTTGAGGGAAAATCTATATGAACATTGTTTCTATTTAAAGGGACAGTATACTGTAAAATAGTTTTTCCCTTAATGTGTTTACAATTGTTTTTTTTACCAACTGCAGAGTAAAAAATATATGAAAATTAGCTTTTTAAGGTTTATTTGTGTTTATTAAAGCTCTGATTTTGTGTTTTGAAGCCACAACCTAATAAAATGGGTTGAGCTTGTAGGTATAATCAGATCTCATTACTGTATCACATTGTGCACATATACCTGCTTCTTTATCTTATATCTGTCCATAAAACAATCACCAGTACTTTGAGAGAACAATGGAAAATCAACATTTTATTACCTTATCTCTGCTATATAGCACTGGGAGTGTAATTTCTTCTGCTGGCTGTGTTTACAAAGCTTATCTATAGCTGGTACGCGCGGCCACAAACTTTCAGAATAGGTGGGGATACCACATGCTAAATTAACAATTTCAAATGCCAATATAAGGGTAAAGGAGCTACTTTACAATTTAATACACTTCAGCAGGTAAAGTGGATCATTGGGAACAAATTAAAGGGGAGAACATTTTTGAGTAAACTGTCCCTTTAAGATACATTATAGTCTAAAGGTAATTCATCCTGAAATATAGTTTCATTCACACAATGCTCTCTAAGAGGTCTCTATCAGATTATTTTGGGCAGTTTTTCTATCTTGAAGATATTATCACATATTGGGCTAGATTACAAGTGAAGCGCTAATTTAATGTGCGCCCGTAAAGCGGCAAAGTTGTCATTTACGGGCGCATGTTAAATAACCAGACTTTACAAGAGGCAGGTTAATGCTCCTGTGAGCTCACGGTAGCACTTTGCCCTAAGCAAAATTAACCAGAGCAATGCTTCCAGGTAATGCGAACGTGAGGTATATATAGGAAGATCACCACCTACCATGTATCCTTATATTTTATCTGCATACATCACTGCACAATGTGTACACTATGTAAGTCTGGAAACAAATTCAAAAATAAATCAAATCTCCCGTAGGAAAAAATGAAAAACACTCCAATCAGAGGAGTTTGGATGAAATATCAAAAGGCCCAGCCAGAATGCATAAAACAAAGCCGGAAGGAGTCTATTTACCTGGTACCATCAGTTGCACACGGAGGCTGTACCTCATTAATACTGGTGTGTAAATAGAGATGTTACAATTGCCTTGTTACAACAAAGCATTATGTTATGTGACTATAGCAGAAAAAAACTAAAGTTTGCTAAAAGTTGGCACAGCCTTTGAATTAGGCCTGATAAATATATTTGCTCAGTCATATTCTTGGGATGTATGAAAGTGGAAATCTATGGAGAAGGTTCATGGTGTGTGAAACGCGTGTTAAAGTGACACTTCCTAATGAGCTGGAACATCAACAAAAAAGTGCAACTTAAAAGGCGATATATGTGCAAAAATTATATTCTATTATTGCACTATTGCACATAACCCCTGCAGAGGATTTAAACACATATCAGCAATGCACTACTGGGAGCTAGCTGAACACATCTGGTGAGTCAATGACAAGAGGCATATGTGTGTAGGCACCAATCACCAGCTAGCTCCCAGTAGTGCATTTTGGCTTCTTGAGCCTACATAGGTATGCTTTTTTATGAAGGATACCAATAGAACAAAGTAAATTTGATAATAGAAGTACATTGAAAAGTCTGTTAAAATTGCATGCTCCGTCTGTACCATATCATTTTTATCTCTCACTCCTTTTTAAGGAAAGTAAATTCTATCATTATTTTCGTTAAATAAGTTAGTTAGTTTGGCCTTAGTTACTGCTATTTTGTGTTCTTATAATGTCTTGTACCTGCCAAATGTGTAACACACTCACGAATATGTTACCTCTTTAAATGTATAACATGGACAATAGTACTGAACATTCAAGCTAAACCATTTTATCTTTAATATGTGCTACTTAGTGATCAGAACTGGGTTAATTTGGATTAATTGATTTATTTTTTAAATTACCATAATATCTCTATAAATATTTCATGGATTTCTAAGTCGTTGCCTAACCTTATTAAAGGGACATTGAACACCTCTTGTTTTTATGTAAAAATGGCTCGTCAAACATCATCTAAGGAGCCAAAAGCTAAATTTGTAACCTGCAAATCACATAAATGGTTTAGGCAATTAGCAGCATTGGCTACAGATTTTGCTTTTTGGCTTCTCTACATGAGTGTGGGACAAAGCACAATTTTTACACAATATATTGTATATAATATACACACGTACAATATTGTCACAAATCATTGTAAGCTTATGATAATATATGTATAGTATAGTAGGTGGTTAATAGCAGAAGGCTCAGCGTAATACAGTGGTTAGCGTTACTATGTTAGTAAGGGTCTTCAACGGCCATGATTCAGATAATGCACTGTGCAGTTTAAAAAAAAACAAAAAAAACTTTCCAATATACTTTCATTATCAAAACATGCACTTTTTTTATATGCACCCTTTTTCAGGCTCCAGCTTCTACTGAGCATGTGCAAAAGTGCACAATATATATAGATGCATTTTGTGATTGGCTGAAGGATGTCACATGCTACAGGAGGAGGGAAAATTGGATTAACTTTGAAATTTGCCAGAAAATATTCTACTGCTCATTTCAAATTCAAAGTAAGCGCTATTGTATTGTTTTTGTATTGTGTATTTGTCAATTATTCAATTCTGCTGTATTTAGTTGTCATTTAAAGGGACATAAAACCCAATTGTTTTCTTTCATGTTTCAGACAGAACATTTAATTTTAAACAACTGCTACTATCTAATTGTCTTTGTTTTCTTGTTATCCTTTATTGAAAAGCAGAAAGGTAATTTCAGTTGTGTGCACGTGTCTGCAGCACTATATGGTAGCAGTTTTCAACAACGTTATACATTAGCAAATGCACTAGATGGCAGCACTATTTCCTGTCATGTAGTGCCCCAGACATGTGCACGCTACCTATCTACATATCTCTTCAACAAAGAATAACATGAGAATTAAACAAATTTGATAATAGAAGTAAAACAGAATTTATGCTTACCTGATAAATTACTTTCTCCAACGGTGTGTCCGGTCCACGGCGTCATCCATTACTTGTGGGAATATTCTCTTCCCCAACAGGAAATGGCAAAGAGCACAGCAAAAGCTGTCCATATAGCCCCTCCTCAGGCTCCGCCCCCCAGTCATTCGACCGACGGTTAGGAGAAAAAAAGGAGAAACTATAGGGTGCCGTGGTGACTGTAGTGTATAGAGAAAGAAATTTTCCAAACCTGATTAAAAAACTAGGGCGGGCCGTGGACCGGACACACCGTTGGAGAAAGTAATTTATCAGGTTAGCATAAATTCTGTTTTCTCCAACATTGGTGTGTCCGGTCCACGGCGTCATCCATTACTTGTGGGAACCAATACCAAAGCTTTAGGACACGGATGAAGGGAGGGCGCAAATCAGGTTACCTAAACGGAAGGCACCACGGCTTGCAAAACCTTTCTCCCAAAAATAGCCTCCGAAGAAGCATAAGTATCAAATTTGTAGAATTTGGCAAAAGTGTGCAGAGAAGACCAAGTCGCTGCCTTACATATCTGATCAACAGAAGCCTCGTTCTTGAAGGCCCATGTGGAAGCCACAGCCCTAGTAGAGTGAGCTGTTATTCTTTCAGGAGGCTGCCGTCCGGCAGTCTCATAAGCCAATCGGATAATGCTTTTCAGCCAGAAAGAAAGAGAGGTAGCAGTAGCTTTTTGTCCTCTCCTCTTACCAGAGTAAACGACAAACAAAGATGAGGTTTGTCTAAAATCCTTTGTTGCTTCTAAATAGAACTTCAAAGCACGGACTACATCTAAATTGTGTAACAAACGTTCCTTCTTTGAAACTGGTTTCGGACACAGAGAAGGAACAACTATTTCCTGGTTAATATTCTTGTTGGAAACAACTTTTGGAAGAAAACCAGGCTTGGTACGCAAAACGACCTTATCTGAATGGAACACCAGATAGGGTGGATCACACTGCAAAGGAGATAATTCAGAAACTCTTCTAGCAGAAGAAATAGCAACCAAAAACAGAACTTTCCAAGATAGTAACTTGATATCTATGGAATGTAAAGGTTCAAACGGAACCCCTTGAAGAACAGAAAGAACTAAATTTAGACTCCAAGGAGGAGTCATGGGTCTGTAAACAGGCTTGATTCTGACCAAAGCCTGTACAAAAGCTTGTACATCTGGCACAGCTGCCAGGCGTTTGTGTAACAAAACAGATAAGGCAGAAATCTGTCCTTTTAGAGAACTCGCTGACAACCCATTATCCAAACCCTCTTGGAGAAAGGAAAGAATCTTAGGAATTTTAATCTTACTCCAGGAGAATCCCTTGGATTCACACCAACAGATATATTTTTTCCATATTTTATGGTAAATCTTTCTAGTCACAGGTTTTCTGGCTTGGACCAGAGTATCTATCACTGAATTTGAAAACCCACGCTTGGATAAAATCAAGCGTTCAATTTCCAAGCAGTCAGCTGCAGAGAAACTAGATTTGGATGTTCGAATGGACCTTGTACTAGAAGATCCTGTCTCAAAGGTAGCTTCCATGGTGGAGCCGATGACATATTCACCAGGTCTGCATACCAAGTCCTGTGCGACCACACAGGAGCTATCAGAATCACCGAGGCCTTCTCCTGTTTGATCCTGGCTACGAGCCTGGGAAGGAGAGGAAACGGTGGAAATACATAAGCTAGGTTGAACGACCAAGGCGCCACCAATGCATCCACTAGAGACGCCTTGGGATCCCTGGATCTGGACCCGTAACAAGGAACCTTGAAATTCTGATGGGACACCATCAGATCCATGTCCGGAATGCCCCATAATTGAGTTAACTGGGCAAAGACCTCCGGGTGGAGTTCCCACTCCCCCGGATGGAAAGTCTGACGACTCAAGTAATCCGCCTCCCAGTTGTCTACTCCTGGGATGTGAATTGCAGATAGGTGGCAGGAGTGATCCTCCGCCCATTTGATGATCTTGGATACCTCTCTCATCGCCAAGGAACGCTTTGTTCCTCCCTGATGATTGATGTAAGCTACAGTCGTCATGTTGTCCGACTGGAATCTTATGAATCCGGCTCTCGCTAGTTGAGGCCAAGCCTGGAGCGCATTGAAAATCGCTCTCAGTTCCAGGATGTTTATCGGGAGAAGGGACTCTTCCCGAGACCATAGACCCTGAGCTTTCCGGGAGTCCCAGACCGCGCCCCAGCCTAATAGACTGGCGTCGGTCGTGACAATGACCCACTCTGGTCTGCGGAAACTCATTCCCTGAGACAGGTGATCCTGAGTCAACCACCAACGGAGTGAGTCTCTGGTTACCTGGTCTACTTGAATCTGGGGAGACAAGTCTGCATAGTCCCCATTCCACTGATTGAGCATGCACAGTTGTAATGGTCTTAGATGAATTCGAGCAAAAGGAACTATGTCCATTGCTGCAACCATCAAACCTACTACTTCCATGCACTGAGCTATGGAAGGCTGCAGAATAGAGTGAAGAACTTGACAAGCGTTTAGAAGCTTTGACTTTCTGACCTCTTTCAGGAAGATCTTCATTTCTAAAGAATCTATTATTGTTCCCAAAAAGGGAACTCTTGTTGACGGAGACAGGGAACTCTTTTCTACGTTCACCTTCCACCCGTGAGATCTGAGAAAGGCTAGAACAATGTCTGTATGAGCCTTTGCCTTGGAAAGAGACGACGCTTGAATTAGAATGTCGTCTAGATAAGGTGCCACTGCAATGCCCCTCGGTCTTAGAACCGCTAGAAGGGACCCTAGCACCTTTGTGAAAATTCTGGGAGCAGTGGCTAAGCCAAATGGAAGAGCCACGAACTGGTAATGTTTGTCCAGAAAGGCGAACCTTAGGAACTGATGATGATCTTTGTGGATAGTAGGTACGCATCCTTTAAATCCACGGTAGTCATATATTGACCCTCCTGGATTGTAGGTAAAATAGTTCGAATGGTTTCCATTTTGAACGATGGAACCCTGAGGAATTTGTTTAGAATTTTTAAATCCAGAATTGGTCTGAAAGTTCCCTCTTTTTTGGGAACTACAAACAGGTTTGAGTAAAACCCCTGACCTTGTTCCGCTGTTGGAACTGGGTGTATCACTCCCATTTTTAACAGGTTTCCTACGCAATGTAAGAATGCCTGTCTCTTTATCTGGTCTGAAGATAAGCGAGACATGTGGAACCTTCCCCTTGGAGGAAGTTCCTTGAATTCTAGAAGATAACCCTGAGAGACTATTTCTAGTGCCCAGGGATCCGGAACATCTCTTGCCCAAGCCTGAGCAAAGAGAGAGAGTCTGCCCCCTACTAGATCCTGTCCCGGATCGGGGGCTACCCCTTCATGCTGTCTTGGTAGCAGCAGCAGGCTTCTTGGCATGCTTACCCTTGTTCCAGCCTTGCATTGGTTTCCAAGCTGGCTTGGCCTGGGAAGCGTTACCCTCTTGTCTAGAGGCCGCAGAGTTAGGAGACGGTCCGTTCCTGAAGTTACGAAAGGAACGAAAATTGGACTTATTCTTAGCCTTAAAAGGCCTATCCTGTGGGAGGGCATGTCCCTTCCCCCCAGTGATGTCTGAAATAATTTCCTTCAAATCTGGCCCAAAAAGGGTCTTACCTTTGAAAGGAATATTAAGCAATTTTGTCTTTTAAGATACGTCCGCCGACCAAGACTTTAGCCAGAGCGCTCTGCGCGCCACAATTGCAAACCCTGAATTTTTCGCCGCTAATCTCGCTAATTGCAAAGCGGCATCTAAAATAAAGGAATTAGCTAACTTAAGTGTGTGAATTCTGTCCATGACTTCCTCGTATGGAGTCTCCTTATTGAGCAACTTTTCTAGTTCATCGAACCAGAAACACGCCGCCGTAGTGACAGGAATAATGCACGAAATTGGTTGGAGGAGGTAACCTTGCTGAACAAAAATCTTTTTAAGCAAACCCTCCAATTTTTTATCCATAGGATCTTTGAAAGCACAATTGTCCTCAATGGGAATAGTCGTGCGTTTGGCTAGCGTAGAAACTGCCCCCTCAACCTTAGGGACTGTTTGCCATGTGTCCTTCCTTGGGTCGACCATGGGGAACAATTTCTTAAATATAGGAGGTGGGACAAAAGGTATGCCTGGTTTCTCCCACTCCTTATTCACTATGTCCGCCACCCTTTTAGGTATCGGAAAGGCATCGGGGTGCAACGGGACCTCAAGGAATTTGTCCATCTTGCACAATTTTTCTGGAATGACCAAAGAGTCACAATCATCCAGTGTAGTTAGCACCTCCTTAAGTAATGCGCGGAGATGCTCTAACTTAAATTTAAACGTCACAACATCAGGTTCTGCCTGTTGAGAAATTCTTCATGAATCAGAAAGTTCTCCCTCCGACAAACCCTCCCTCACTGCCACTTCTGACTGGTGTGAGGGTATGACAGATAAATTATCGTCTGCGCCTTCTTGCTCCACTGTATTTAAAACAGAGCAATCACGCTTTCTTTGAAATGCTGGCATTTTGGATAAAATATTAGCTATGGAATTATCCATTACTGCCGTTAATTGTTGCATAGTAACAAGCATTGGCGCGCTAGATGTACTAGGGGTCGTCTGCGCGGGCATAACTGGTATTGACACAGAAGGAGAGGATGAAGAACTATCCCCACTACCTTCATTTGATGAATCATCTTGGGCAACCTTATTAAATGTGACAGTACTGTCCTTACTTTGTCTGGACGCCATGGCACAATTATCACATACATTTGAAGGGGGGACCACCTTGGCCTCCATACATACAGAACATGTTCTATCTGAAGGTACAGACATGTTAGACAAGCTTAAATAGGCTAATAATGCAAAAAAAAAACGTTTTTAAACAAAACCGTTACTGTCTCTTTAAATGTTAAACAGAGCACACTTTATTTCTGAATATGTGAAAAACTATGAAGGAAATATCCAATCTTTACCAAATTTTCACACCAACAGATATAAATTTTCAGAGTCTTAATGCTTTTAAAGTATTGCACCCCAATTTTCAAGCTTCTAACCCCTTAAATGAGGAAACCGGAGCCGTTTAATCAATTAACAACTTTAACCCCACTACAGTCCCAGCCTCAGCGTTTGCTGCGATTCCACCTGTCCCTGGGGGTTATACGATACCAATTTAAGCCTTCTAGGAACATTTTCAATGATCACCAGACCCTCTCACATGCAGCTGCATGCACTGCATCCAAAAGAAACTGCGCAATTATGGCGCGAAAATGAGGCTCTGCCTACTATAGTGAAAGACCCTTCCTGACTGGGAAGGTGTATAAATGATTGCCTGGCGTCTAAAAACGTTCCTCACACTAAAAGTTTAGAAATATCACTTCAAACTTCATAAAAAAGTTAAATAAAGCAATCGATTTAGCCCACAAGAGTGTCAACCAGTGTATAGCCCATAATAAGCCTGCATTCTGTTAAGAGTCTAAGAAAATGGCTTACCGATTCCCAAGAGGGAAAATGACAGTCTTCTAGCATTACACAGTCTTGTTAGAAATGGACTAGTCATACCTTGAGCAGAAAAGTCTGCAAACTGTTCCCCCCAACTGAAGTTCTCTGGGCTCAACAGTCCTGCGTGGGAACAGCAATTGATTTTAGTTACTGCTGCTAAAATCATACTCCTCTTTTAAACAGAACTCTTCATCCCTTTCTGTTTTAGAGTAAATAGTACAAACCGGCACTATTTTAAAATAACAAACTCTTAATAGAAGAATAAAAAACTACAACTAAACACCACATACTCTTCACCATCTCCGTGGAGATGCTACTTGTTCAGAGCGGCAAAGAGAATGACTGGGGGGCGGAGCCTGAGGAGGGGCTATATGGACAGCTTTTGCTGTGCTCTTTGCCATTTCCTGTTGGGGAAGAGAATATTCCCACAAGTAATGGATGACGCCGTGGACCGGACACACCAATGTTGGAGAAATTGGAAACTTTTTAAAAATTATATTCCCTATCTGAATCATGAAAGATAGATTTTGGGTTTATGTCCCTTTAAAGGGACATTAAACCCAATTTTTTTCTTTCATGATCCAGATAGAGAATACAATTTTAAACAACATTTCAATTTACTTATAGTATCTAATTTGCTTAATTATTTAGATATTCTTTGTTGAAGAAATAGCAATGCACATGGCTAAGCCAATCACACAAGACATCTATGTGCAGCCACCAATCAGCAGCTACTGAGCCTATCTAGATATGCTTTTCAGAAAAGTATATCAAGAGAATGAAGCAAATTAGATAATAGAAGTAAATTGGAATGTTGTTTCAAATTACATATTTTATCTGAATCACAAAAGAAAATGTTTGGGTTTATGTCCCTTTAAGGATCCCCTTTTTGAAGGATAATAATCTGACAAAAGTTTTTTTTTCCCTGGAGTGAAAACTTTGGCATGAAGGTAATTGTATTTTTTTAAAATGTATTTTTTTGCAACTTAATATACATATAGATTAATTTTAGCTTTCAGATTTGTGAGACATACCTCTCAGCAATGATATTGTTTTATTTATTATTTGTATTTTAGTTAAATATTCATAGACACTCTTGTACAATATATAAATACATATACAAAATACTATCCCAAATCCCAAATTACAAAAGAGTAAAGGAATGTAAATCCATGTCACACACTTGTACCAGTCTACTTGTATCAGAATAAATGATCAAACTAGGAAATAAGGGATATTCTTAAGAAAGGAGTGACACTGCCCCCCGGTGGTGAAATTTATATAAATTATTGCAATAATAGTCTTCGTTCTGTTTTTTTTAATTAAAAAATTATTAATGAAACACCTCTTGTTTTTATGTAAAAATGGCTTGTCAAACATCCCCTAAGGAGCCAAAAGCTAAATTTGTAACCTGCAAATCACAAAAATGGTTTAGGCAATTAGCAGCATTGGCTACAGATTTTGCTTTTTAGCTTCAAGAGAACGAAGAAAAATTGATAACAGAAGTAAATTAGAAAGTTGCTTAAAATTGCATGCTCTATCCGAATCATGAAAGAAAAAAATTGGGTTCAGTGTCCCTTTAACCCCTTAACGACTGAGGACGTGCAGGGTACGTCCTCAGAAAAAAGGCAGTTAATGCCTGAGAACGTACCCTGCACGTCCTCAGTGTGGAAAGCAGCTGGAAGCGATCCTGCTCGCTTCCAGCTGCTTTCCGGTTATTGCAGTGATGCCTCGATATGGAGGCATCCTGCAATAACCCTGCATGGCCATCCGATGCAGAGAGAGCCACTCTGTGGCCCTCTCTGCACCGGACATCGGTGGCCGGTAACGTTGGTGGGTGGGAGCTGACATGGGAGGCGGGTGGGCGGCCATCGATGGGCCGTATAAGGTGGAGGGGGGCGGGATCGGGGCCGGAGCTGACGGGGGTGCGCACGGGCGCGCGTGCGTGCACAGAGGGTGGCGGGCGGGCGCGTGCACGGGGCGGGAGCGGGTGGGAATCGCTATACTACAGAAAATTAGATTGTAACTGTGGGGGAAAAGGGACAAATTAAAAAACAAATAAACTTCAGTAAAAGGGATCTTGGAGGGGTGGGGGGTTGTTCTTGGGTGTGGGGGGAGCTACACTACAGAAAAAGGGATTTTTCTTAAAAAAAAAGCACATTTTTGTTCTAAACTGGGTACTGGCAGACAGCTGCCAGTACCCAAGATGGCGCCCATTAAGGCAGAGGGGGAGGGTTAGAGAGCTGTTTGGTGGGGGATCTGTGAGGTTGGGGGCTAAGGGGGGATCCTACACAGCAGCATATGTAAATATGCTAAAAAAAAAAACTCAAAAAAGCCCAAATATACCTTTTATTTTAGTACTGGCAGAGTTTCTGCCAGTACTTAAGATGGCGGGGACAATTGTGGGGTGGGGGAGGGAAGAGAGCTATTTGGGAGGCATCAGGGGGTCTGATGTTTCAGGTGGGAGGCTGAGCTCTACACTAAAGCTAAAATTAACCCTGCAAGTTCCCTACAAGCTACATAATTAACCCCTTCACTGCTAGACATAATACACGCGTGATGCGCAGCAGCATTTAGCGGCCTTCTAATTACCAAAAAGCATCGCCAAAGCCATATATGTCTGCTATTTCTGAACAAAGGGGATCCCAGAGAAACATTTACAACCATTTGTGCCATAATTGCATAAGCTGTTTGTAAATGATTTCAGTGAGAAACCTAAAATTGTGAAAAAGTTAACGTTTTTTTTTTATTTGATTGCATTTGGCGGTGAAATGGTGGCATGAAATATACCAAAATGGGCCTAGATCAATAGTTGGGGTTGTCTACTACACTACACTAAAGCTAAAATTACCCCAAAATGCTCCCTACATGCTCCCTAATTAACCCCTTCATTGCTGGGCATAATACACGTGTGGTGCGCAGTGGCATTTAGCGGCCTTCTAATTACCAAAAAGCAATGCTAAAGCCATATATGTCTGCTATTTCTGAACAAAGGGGATCCCAGAGAAGAATTTACAACCATTTATGCCATAATTGCACAAGCGGTTTGCAAATAATTTCAGTGAGAAACCAAAAGTTTGTAAAAAATTTGTAAAAAAGTGAACGATTTTTTGTATTTGATCGCATTTGGCGGTAAAATGGTGGCATGAAATATACCAAAATGGGCCTAGATCAATACTTTGGGTTGTCTACTAAAAAAAAATATATACATGTCAATGGATATTCAGAGATTCCTGAAAGATATTAGTGTTCTAATGTAACTAGCACTAATTTTGAAAAAAAATGGTTTGGAAATAGCAAAGTGCTACTTGTATTTATGGCCCTATAAGTTACAAAAAAAGCAAAGAACATGTAAACATTTGGTATTTCTAAACTCAGGATAAAATTTTGAAACTATTTAGCATGGGTGTTTTTTGGTGGTTGTAGATATGTAACAGATTTTGGGGGTCAAAGTTAGAAAAAATGTGTTTTTTTCGATTTTTTCCTCATATTTTATATTTTTTTTATAGTAAATGATAAGATATGATGAAAATAATGGTATCTTTAGAAAGTCCATTTAATGGCGAGAAAAACGGTATATAATATGTGTGGGTACAGTAAATGAGTAAGAGGAAAATTACAGCTAAACACAAACACCGCAGAAATGTAAAAATAGCCTTGGTCCCAAACGGACAGAAAATGGAAAAGTGCTGTGGTCATTAAGGGGTTAATTGATCATGAATATGTGCTGTAACTTACTTTTTAACCTAGCCTTGCCATTCTAATACCCCACGCTCCAGTCTCCCACTTCCCACTCCCAGTTTGAACTGTTCTTCAATCAGTGCTCTAGTTGGACAACAGTTCAAACCGTTAGCTCACAAAAATATTACTTTTGAAGTGGGTGGATTGAGCGTGCGATATTAGAATTTTGTGATTGTGATTGGAGAGCACAGAGCAGGGTATACTCACTGTACCTTCAGGTTTGTATACGTCTTATCTGATATACAAGATTCCTCTATCTTTTCATCTAACACTTTGCTAGTGAAATCATCCTATCTCTAGAGACAGACAAGAGTCTAAAGAGGCAGCAAATGCTTTTCTCATAAAAAGACAAACAAACTGTGCACTCAGGGAGCTTTGACTGTCGGTCAAACGCTCATTTCCAGATGTGAAAGTGGAGGATTCAGAAGCCTTGAAATTCAGAAGAAGACGGCCACTCGCAGCATTGGGCTCTTTTCGAAAATGCATTTATACTTTAAGTTCAACTAAGATCTTTCACAAGAATAAATCCGGTGTTCTGTTAAGGGACCGAACTTTTCAAAAGAGCGAACCATGTCACTTCCTGTGACGTTACATCAGCTGTTGTACACATTTTGCCCCTGTTGCGCATGCGTGCCAGCGTCATCACATACCTGGCCGCATACGTCACTGTGAAACTATTTAGACATGTGAAATTGAGAAGCCTTTCTATAGCGCATGCGTGGGATTTTATATCACAAATGGGGGGGTTTATGGAACGCTGTTTATTGGTCCCTTCATGACAAACAGCCAAATATTTGAATTATGGTGTAAAACCGATATAAATGTAAGGATAAAAAATACGACATTGCAAAATGGATCTTCCAACACAAGCAGTGGCGATTGCCGAGTGGCTGTTTGTCATGCAGGGACCTATAAACAGCGTTCCATAACCCCCCCCCCCCCATTTGTGATATAAAATCCCACGCATGCGCTATAGAAAGGCTTCTCAATTTCACAAGTCTAAATAGTTTCACAGTGACGTATGCGGCCAGGTATGTGATGATGCTGGCTCGCATGCGCATTAGGGGCAAAATGTGTACAACAGCTGATGTAACATCACAGGAAGTGACATGGTTCGCTGTTTTGAAAAGTTTGGTCCCTTAACAGAACATCGGATCTGAAAATTGCTGAATGCTGCGAGCTTCCGCCTTCTTCCACATTCTGAGGCATCCGAAACCTCTGAATGCACGTCTACTTTCCTTAGGATTTAACAACAATCATCTTGACCCATGTGGATAAGAGATGAACTTTGAGCCCACTATGTTTCATTATTGACAGTATGACTGATTGTATGAGGGATACAAGATGTAAGCTTTAAAGTCTGTCCTGATTTAAAGGGTCATTGTACTGTAAAATAGTTTTCTCTTTAATGTGTTTACAATGAATTGCTATATTTTTGTATAGGAAATAGTGATCTCTCTAAAGTGAGGCAGATATATTTCTAAATCACCTGGATTTACAAACACTACAATCTCCACTAATTGACAACACAACCCAATGAAATAGGCTGAACTTGCAGGGAGAGCAAACCCTTTAAAAGGGAAAGTAAACACACTGTAAAATAAACTGCTTAATTAAACCAACTTTACTTTCATTATTTATTTTACCCCATTTTCGTGTAATTTAATTAAATGCAGTTGTGAATTTTGCAGTCCTGAAACCTAAAACAGCACATGGGTTCACAAGTCTAACCCTTTCAAATATCTTTGCCTAATTTGCATTCTGTTATTTAATCATTTCTGCTGAAGCCAAAACAATGGAGATTTTGTATCACAATGATTTTGTCAAGTCCTGTCCTCTGGCTGCTCTAAATAAGGGTGGAGTTTGACCATTTTAAAACAATTGCAGCAAACAAGGTATTAATATGTTCTTATTACTTTCAGACTGAGTTGCTAATCTATTGTAAAACTGTAGAAGAATGTTCTAATTACAAGGTGTTTAATGGAATGCTTTGCAGAGCCAGATTTATTAGAGAAAAAGTGCAACATACAAATATCAGTGAAAATGCAAATATTTATTGTTATTCTGTAATAAATCCAGCTCTGAAAATAGCCAAATGGAGCAGACTGCAGGCATTTCCATCATTAGTTTAGTTAAAAAATAAAATGTGCATATACAGTGTTTACGGTCCCTTTAAAGAGGTTGTAAAGTGTGGATGTGATTTTTGCAGAATTGTTCCGACTAATAACACAGTTTACATAACTGATGCAACATAGTCTGAAAGACAAATCATCTTAAGCCTAGTCCTGCAAAGTATAAAATGTGCCCTAAGTTCCCTTCTGAACTGGTGACTGGATCTCAGAGCTGTAGAGAATCTCTAATGTCAGAAACATGCAAAGCACAAAGTTATACAGAGGCAAGTGAGGAAACGTATAGCTGGATGACACGGGAAGCAAATAAAATAAACATATTTATATAACTGACAAAGGGTTGGAATTAGTAAAAGAATATGTAATAGTAAAATATTATGTGCACATTGCCATGTGCTTCTAGTACGTAAAGCTGTGCACCTTTATGGCTAAAGCACTTTTCCATATTGCTACCTGCCCACACATACACTGGGTTTAACCCCTTCACTACCGGGACTTTCAGAGAAAAACTTGCCCAAAATACCAGAGAATTTTTAGCATTTTTGCTATCACTCCATTTAAACATAAATAGAGCCTTGTTTTTTTTTATTTACCTGTCAAAACTATATATACTTTTTAAGCAGACAACCCAAGGTATTGACCTAGGCCCATTTTGGTATATTTCATGCCACCATTTCACAGCCAAATGTGATCAAATAAAACATTTTTTAATTTGTTCACAAACTTTGGGTTTCTCACTTAAATTATTTACAAACAGCTTGTGAAATCATGGCGCAAATGGTTGTAAAAGTTTCTCTGGGATCCCCTTCGTTTAGAAATAGCAGACATATATGGCTTTGCCATTACTTTTTGGTAATTAGAAGGCCGCTAATTGCAGTGAAAGGGTTAATTAGGTAGCTTAAAATGTTAATTTTAGCTTTTTTTTGTAGAGATTACCCTCCCATCTGACACTTCCCAACCCCTGATCCCTATTTGTTTGCCAGTACCTGTAAACCGTTTTTCTTTTGTTTTATTTTGTTTTTCTGTAGCATTGAGTGTCCCCCACCTTCTCCCTCCTGCAATCTTTAGTTAGGGCCCCCACACCCCACATCCCCTTTTCTGTAGTGTAGCTGCCCCATCCCTCCCTGTACCTTTGTTTTTTTTCTGTAGCATAGGGCCCTCCCACTCCCTCCGTCCCCCCATTGCTGCTGAGTCGCCCACCCGCCCGCACCTCCCGTCGGCATAAGCAGAAGATCGTTACTGACGGTGAAACACACAGTGTCTCCGTCTGCAACAATGAGGCATCTGCCCTCATATGGAACCGGGGGACCGTTCGCTCCATATGCGGCAGATGCCTGGAGCGTCAGGAACTCCAGTTCTCGGCTGTAACTTAACAGCCAAGACTGCTGGAGCTTCCTGAAGCTCAGACGTATATATACATCTTGCAGTATGATAGGCAAAGTACTGCAAGACGTATATATAAGTCTGTTTGGGTGAAGGGTTTAAAGGGACAGTCTAGTCAAAATTAAACTTTCATGATTCAGATAGGGCATGTAATTTTAAACAACTTTAAATTTACTTTTATCATCAAATATGCTTTGTTCTCTTGGTATTATTAGTTGAAAGCTAAACCTATGTAGGCTCATATGCTAATTTCTAAGCTCTTAAAAGCCGCCTCTTATCTGAATGCATTTGTTAGTTAAACCACAGAGGTAAAAACATAATTTATGCTTACCTGATAAATTTATTTCTCTTGTAGTGTGTTCAGTCCACGGGTCATCCATTACTTATGGGATATATTCTCCTTCCCAACAGGAAGTTGCAAGAGGATCACCCAAGCAGAGCTGCTATATAGCTCCTCCCCTCACATGTCATATCCAGTCATTCGACCGAAACAAGACAAGAAAGGAGAAACTATAGGGTGCAGTGGTGACTGGAGTTTTAATTAAAATTTAGAACTGCCTCAAAAAAAAGACAGGGCGGGCCGTGGACTGAACACACTACAAGAGAAATAAATTTATCAGGTAAGCATAAATTATGTTTTCTCTTAAGTGTGTTCAGTCCACGGGTCATCCATTACTTATGGGATACCAATACCAAAGCTAAAGTACACGGATGATGGGAGGGACAAGGCAGGAACATTTAAACAGAAGGAACCACTGCCTGTAGAACCTTTCTCCCCAAAACAGCCTCCGAAGAAGCAAAAGTGTCAAATTTGTAAAATTTTGAAAAGGTATGAAGTGAAGACCAAGTTGCAGCCTTGCAAATCTGTTCAACAGAGGCCTCATTCTTAAAGGCCCAGGTGGAAGTCACAGCTCTAGTGGAATGAGCTGTAATTCTTTCAGGGGGCTGCTGTCCAGCAGTCTCATAGGCTAAACGTATTATGCTACGAAGCCAAAAAGAGAGAGAGGTGGCCGAAGCCTTTTGACCTCTCCTCTGTCCAGAATAAACGACAAACAGAGAAGAAGTTTGCCGAAAATCTTTAGTTGCCTGTAAGTAGAACTTCAGGGCACGGACTACGTCCAGATTATGCAAAAGACGTTCCTTCTTTGAAGAAGGATTAGGACATAATGATGGAACAACAATCTCTTGATTGATATTCCTGTTAGAAACTACCTTAGGTAAAAACCCAGGTTTAGTACGCAGAACTACCTTGTCTGAATGAAAAATCAGATAAGGAGAATCACAATGTAAGGCAGATAACTCAGAGACTCTTCGAGCCGAGGAAATAGCCATCAAAAACAGAACTTTCCAAGATAACAGCTTAATATCAATGGAATGAAGGGGTTCAAACGGAACACCTTGAAGAACTTTAAGAACTAAGTTTAAGCTCCACGGCGGAGCAACAGTCTTAAACACAGGCTTAATCCTAGCTAAAGCCTGACAAAAAGCCTGAACGTCTGGAACTTCGCCAGACGTTTGTGTAAAAGAATAGACAGAGCAGAAATCTGTCCCTTTAACGAACTAGCAGATAAACCCTTTTCTAAACCCTCTTGTAGAAAAGACAATATCCTAGGAATCCTAACCTTACTCCATGAGTAACTCTTGGATTCACACCAATATAAATATTTACGCCATATCTTATGGTAAATTTTTCTGGTAACAGGTTTCCGAGCCTGTATTAATGTATCAATAACCGACTCCGAGAAACCACGCTTTGATAGAATCAAGCGTTCAATCTCCATGCAGTCAGCCTCAGAGAAATTAGGCTTGGATGGTTGAAAGGACCCTGAATTAGAAGGTCCTGCCTCAGAGGCAGAGACCATGGTGGACAGGACGACATGTCCACTAGGTCTGCATACCAGGTCCTGCGTGGCCACGCAGGCGCTATCAGAATCACCGATGCTCTCTCCTGTTTGATCTTGGCAATCAGTCGAGGCAGCAACGGAAACGGTGGAAACACATAAGCCATGTTGAAAACCCAAGGGGCTGCTAGTGCATCTATCAGCACCGCTCCCGGGTCCCTGGACCTGGATCCGTAACAAGGAAGCTTGGCGTTGGGCAAAGACCTCCGGGTGAAGTTCCCACTCCCCCGGATGAAAGGTCTGGCGACTTAGAAAGTCCGCCTCCCAGTTCTCCACGCCTGGGATGTAGATCGCTGACAGGTGGCAAGAGTGAGACTCTGCCCAGCGAATTATCTTCGAGACTTCTAACATCGCTAGGGAACTCCTGGTTCCCCCTTGATGGTTGATGTAAGCCACAGTCGTGATGTTGTCTGACTGAAATCTGATGAACCTCAGAGTTGCTAACTGAGGCCAAGCTAGAAGAGCATTGAATATTGCTCTTAATTCCAGAATGTTTATTGGGAGGAGTTTCTCCTCCTGAGTCCACGATCCCTGAGCCTTCAGGGAGTTCCAGACTGCGCCCCAGCCTAGTAGGCTGGCATCTGTTGTTACAATCGTCCAATCTGGCCTGCGAAAGGTCATTCCTTTGGACAGATGGACCCGAGACAACCACCAGAGAAGAGAATCTCTGGCCTCCTGGTCCAGATTCAGTAGAGGGGACAGATCTGAGTAATCCCCATTCCACTGACTTAGCATGCATAATTGCAGCGGTCTGAGATGCAGGCGCGCAAATGGCACTATGTCCATTGCCGCGACCATTAAGCCGATTACTTCCATGCACTGAGCTACTGATAAGCTTGGAATGGAATGAAGGACACGGCAAGCATTTAGAATTTTTGATAACCTGGACTCCGTCAGGTAAATCTTCATCTCTACAGAATCTATAAGAGTCCCTAGAAAGGGAACCCTTGTGAGTGGTAATAGAGAACTCTTTTCCATGTTCACTTTCCACCCATGCGACCTCAGAAAAGCTAGAACTATCTCTGTATGAGACTTTGCCTTTTGAAAACTTGACGCTTGTATCAGAATGTCGTCTAGGTACGGAGCCACCGCTATGCCTCGCGGTCTTAGTACCGCCAGAAGTGAGCCCAGAACCTTTGTAAAAATTCTCGGGGCCGTAGCTAACCCGAAGGGAAGAGCTACAAACTGGTAATGCCTGTCTAGGAAGGCAAATCTTAGGTACCGATAATGATCTTTGTGAATCGGTATGTGAAGGTAGGCATCCTTTAAGTCCACTGTGGTCATATACTGACCCTCTTGGATCATGGGTAGGATGGTTCGAATAGTTTCCATTTTGAACGATGGAACCCTTAGGAACTTGTTTAAGATCTTTAGGTCTAAGATTGGTCTGAAGGTTCCCTCTTTTTTGGGAACCACAAACAGATTTGAGTAAAAACCTTGCCCTTGTTCCGTCTGCGGAACTGGGTGGATCACTCCCATTACTAAGAGGTCTTGTACACATTGTAGAAATGCCTCTTTCTTTATTAGGTTTGTTGATAACCTTGACAGGTGAAATCTCCCTTGTGGAGGAGAAGCTTTGAAGTCCAGAAGGTATCCCTGAGATATGATCTCCAACGTCCAGGGATCCTGGACATCTCTTGCCCAAGCCTGGGCGAAGAGAGAAAGTCTGCCCCCCACTAGATCCGTTTCCGGATAGGGGGCCCTTTCTTCATGCTGTCTTAGGGGCAGAAGTAGGCTTTCTGGCCTGCTTGCCCTTGTTCCAGGACTGGTTGCCTTTCCAACCCTGTCTGTAACGAGCAGCAGTTCCTTCCTGTTTTGGAGCGGAGGAAGTTGATGCTGCTCCTGCCTTGAAATTACGAAAGGCACGAAAATTAGACTGTTTGGCCTTTGATTTGGCCCTGTCCTGAGGAAGGGTGTGACCCTTACCTCCAGTAATGTCAGCAATAATTTCTTTCAAGCCGGGCCTGAATAAGGTTTGCCCTTTGAAAGGAATATTAAGCAATTTAGATTTAGAAGTCACGTCTGCTGACCAGGATTTAAGCCATAGCGCCCTGCGCGCCTGGATGGCGAATCCGGAGTTCTTAGCCGTTAGTTTGGTTAAATGCACAATGGCATCCGAAACAAACGCATTAGCTAGCTTAAGTGCTTTAAGCTTGTTAATAATCTCATCCAATGGTGCTGTGCGAATAGCCTCTTCCAGAGACTCAAACCAGAATGCCGCCGCAGCAGTGACGGGCGCAATGCATGCAAGGGGCTGTAATATAAAACCTTGTTGAACAAACATTTTCTTAAGGTAACCCTCTAGTTTTTTATCCATTGGATCTGAGAAAGCACAACTATCCTCCACCGGGATAGTGGTACGCTTAGCTAAAGTAGAAACTGCTCCCTCCACCTTAGGGACCGTCTGCCATAAGTCTCGTGTGGTAGCGTCTATTGGGAACATTTTTCTAAATATCGGAGGAGGGGAAAAAGGCACACCGGTCTATCCCACTCCTTGTTAATAATCTCTGTAAGCCTTTTAGGTATAGGAAAAACATCAGTACACACCGGTACCGCAAAGTATTTATCCAGCCTACATAATTTCTCTGGGATTGCAACCGTGTCACAATCATTCAGAGCCGCTAACACCTCCCCTAGCAATACACGGAGGTTCTCAAGCTTAAATTTAAAATTTGAAATTTCTGAATCAGGTCTCCCTGGATCAGATCCGTCACCCACAGAATGAAGCTCTCCGTCCTCATGTTCTGCAAATTGTGACGCAGTATCGGACATGGCTCTCGTGTCATCAGCGCGCTCTGTCCTTAACCCAGAGCTATCGCGCTTGCCTCTTAACTCAGGCAAGTTAGATAATACTTCTGTCATAACATTAGCCATATCTTGCAAAGTGATTTGTAAGGGCCTTGATGTACTTGGCGCCACAATATCACGCACCTCCTGAGCGGGAGGCGAAGGTACTGACACGTGAGGAGAGTTAGCCGGCATAACTTCCCCCTTGTTGTCTGGTGATAATTTCTTTACCGGTAAAGACTGACTTTTATTTAAAGTAACATCAATACAATTGGTACACATATTTCTATTGGGCTCCACATTGGCTTTTAAACATAATGAACAAGCAGATTCATCTGTATCAGACATGTTTAAACAGACTAGCAATGAGGCTAGCAAGCTTGGAAAGTACTTTCAATAAATTTACAAGCAATATAAAAAACCCTGCTGCGCTTTTTAAAAACACAAAAAAACTGTCACAGTTGAAATAACAATGAACTAATTCAGTTATAGCAACCAAATTTTAACAGTAAATGTATGAAATTAGCAGAGGATTGCACCCACTAGCAAAAGGATGATTTAACCCCTTAATACCCAAAACGGATAATCAATTTAACAGTTAACGTTTTTATCACAGTCAAACACACTGCCACAGGTCTGCTGTGACTGATTACCTCCCTCAAAAATAAATTTTGAAGACCCCTGAGCTCTCTGGAGACGTCCTGGGTCAAGGAGGAAGAAGCAGGAAGACTGTGATTTAATTTTAACTGCGCAACAAGGCGCTAAAAAAAAAGGCCCCTCCCACTCATATTACAACAGAGGGAGACCTGATATAACAGTTTCTATGCAGAAATATACGTTAGCCATGTGGAAAAAAATCATGCCCCAAAAGATTTATCACCAAGTACCTCACAAAACGATTAACATGCCAGTAAACGTTTTAAAAACAAACATTTCAAATGTTATGTAAAGTTATCACTAAGCCTGCTACCAGTCGCTTCTACTGCACTTAAGGCTCATACATTATTTCAGTATTAACATTATTTTCTCAGTCAAATTCCATTCCCTAGAAAATAACTCTACTGCGCATACATTTATCAGCCTGATACCAGTCGCTACTACTGCATTTAAGGCTGTACTTACATCATATGGGTATCAGCAGTGTTTTCTTAGTCAATTCCATTCCTTAGAAAATATTTTACTGCACATACCTCATTTGCAGGGGACCCCGCATGCTATTCCCTTTTCTGAAGTTACCCCACTCCTCAGAATGTACGAGAACAGCCAGTGGATCTTAGTTACGTCTACTAAGATCATAGAAAACGAAGGCAGATTCTTCTTCTAAATACTGCCTGAGAGAAAAAACAGCACACTCCGGTGCCATTTAAAATAACAAACTTTTGATTGAAGAATAATTAAGTAAAAAACTCCTAACTCCTCTCACGACCTCCTTCTTTGTTGAGAGTTGCAAGAGAATGACTGGGTATGACATGTGAGGGGAGGAGCTATATAGCAGCTCTGCTTGGGTGATCCTCTTGCAACTTCCTGTTGGGAAGGAGAATATATCCCATAAGTAATGGATGACCCGTGGACTGAACACACTTAACAAGAGAAAAGTATATTAATATAACCGTGTTGGTTAAGCAAAACTGGGGAATGGGTAATAAAGGGATTATCTATCTTTCAGGGGCATTACAAATTCTGGAGTAGACTGCCCCTTTAACAGCTGTACAAGAAACAATAAAGAGGACAGCAATTAGATTGTAGACCTATCCTCCCTCATTTACAAGTGTGAGAGCCTTCGGCACACTTAAAGGGACATTATACACTCAATTTTTCTTTGCATAAATGTTTTGTAGATGATCCATTTATAAAGCCCATACAGATTTTTTTTTTTTTTTTAAAGTATAGTTTTGCTTATTTTTAAATAACATTGCTCTGATTTTCAGACTCCTAACCAAGGCCAAAGTTTTAGGAGAATACCAAGGTATACCTCGTAACCAAGCCCAAAATGTTAGGGAAGAGGAAGGGGGAGTGTATGTTATTTCCCACTTAAAGTGGGTGTTCTAGCTACCTTTTTAACAGTGCTAAAACTGGGAGCTTTTTAAACGGTTTTATACTGGATTTTTATATCAGTATCTGTGCATATTATTCTTTATAGTAGTGTGTATTACATGCAATTGGTGTATACTGTCCCTTTAACAAAACAAAAGACATTTGTTCCACCTGAAGAGAGAAGGCATTAAACTGTGTGTAAAACATTGCTCTAGTTCTTAAAAAAAGAACAGGCCAACGAGCCCTACAGCAAAAAGCAATCAAAGAAAAGTACACCAGGGTAGATAAAGGGAAATACACATCTCTCCTTTTAGTGAGCCTGACATTTTATTCCCAGGTTTGCATATACAATGTACAGTCTCCTAATTTGTCTCCAGACAGGAGACCTGTCTCACAGAGGTGAGGTCATAGAGATCAACTAAAATACCACCTGATAATGGGTGATCTATGCCCTTGAGTGAGGAGCTACCAAACTGATATCTATTTTTTATACACAGGGTGGCAAAGTGGCCCTGTAGATCTAATAAATTATGGTATATGAAGGAAAACATTTTTAAAAGGGATTTAGATCAGCCTGTCTTTATCAGCTAATGTCTCCTTAGAATAAAATTATCCTATGGCGACTTCCGGTGGGTGGCGTATCAAGATGGTCGCAAGTCTGAACGGCTCTGCTTAAGACTCAATATTTCTTCCTTATCCCAGGATCAATTACTTGCCATCCTGCTAGCCCTTAACGGTTTCAGCTGTTCGGACATTTACAAGGATCAAGATTAACACCTCTTGGCCCCCGGAACGACGGAAAGGTATAAGGAAGGAGAGAGAAGCTGCGATATACGTTGTACATAGCATAGCTGGGGATAGAAACAAGAATGGAGGCTCTACCCGCTGAAACAGAATTTTGAAACAAAGACATTCTAATTGCCCTACAGGACTTACTTCTACCAGCGTTGAACAAGCTGGAATCTACTCTGCAACACCTACTGGCCGAAACTCGGGTCGAGCATCTTCCACGTTCTATTTCAAAATGGCACCACCTCCCAGCAGAGTCATTCTGCGATGATGTTTACATGATTCCTGAGGCACATCAAGTAGAGCAAAAGGAGAGACCGCAGGGACGGCCGCTGTGGAACCCAACTTTCACAGGTCATTGCTTCACAACAAAAATCTAAGAAGAAGAATCCATCACAGTCATTGAAGAAGTGGTGCTCAATGTCATGATAGCTGACTCTAAACTGCAGCGTGACCCTGGCAATTATTTTTCATCCCACCAGACACTGAAGAACACAATCTCCCATGCTGTATGTCAGTCACATGGCAAAGTACCACCCAGAGGACTGTGACTACTGGCGACTCAGCTACAGCTCACACCTGAAACGGAGCCGTTTAAGGACCCACCAGCTCTCTATTCACTGACTACTCAGATTCTCCTGCCCAACATCCTGGATTGCCTCCATAAATATCTGCATTGACTGATCTGGGGGACGACCACAAGGAAGAGAATGTTGAAGCTCCATACCGCAATGGGAATCGGCTGAGAGGCACACATATGGAAGTGCCTCTGGATGCCTTGCTCAAAGACATATACGATTATCCTCTCTAATGCAGCTAGACACGTTTTATTTGACTATTTTTTATTTTTAGCACTGTTAATGTTAGTGTGTTTGTTATTTGCTCTCTTGCACCACATCTATATCTTCCAGCACAAGTACCACAGCTAGCAACAGGTGAATATCCTACTCACAATACTGTGGTGTTATAATGCACTGTTGCCTAAGATGGGCCATTTTGATGCTGTGGTGGAAGCATCGTTGATGCTGTGGTGGAAGCATCGTTGCCGCAGTGTATATACTTCTGCTTTAACTTAGCATACACCTGCAATCATTCTTAACCCCTTAAGGACAAGGCCATTTTTCAATTTCTTTCCCTGAAGGACCAGGGCTATTTTTAAATTTCTGCAGTGTTTGTGTTTAGCTGTAATTTTCCTCTTACTCATTTACTGTACCCATACATATTATATACCGTTTTTCTCGCCATTAAATGGACTTTCTAAAGATACCATTATTTTTATTATATCTTATCATTTACTTTAAAAAAATGATAAAATATGAGGAAAAAATGGAAAAAACACACTTTTTCTAACTTTGACCCCCACAATCTGTTACACATCTACAACCACCAAAAAACACCCATGCTAAATAGTTTCTAAATTTTGTCCTGAGTTTAGAAATACCCAATGTTTACATGTCCTTTGTTTTTTTTTTGCAAGTTATAGGGCAATAAATACGAGAAGCACTTTGCTATTTCCAAACCACTTTTTTTTCAAAATTAGCGCTAGTTACATTGGAACACTGATATCTTTCAGGAATCCCTGAATATCCATTGACATGTATATATTTTTTTTTAGAAGACATCCCAAAGTATTGATGTAGGCCCATTTTGGTATATTTCATGCCACCATTTCACCACCAAATGCAATCAAATAAAAAAAATTGTTCACTTTTTCCCAAATATTTTCACAAACTTTAGGTTTCTCACTGAAATTATTTACAAACAACTTGTGCAATTATGGCATAAATGGTTGTAAATGCTTCTCTGGGATCCGCTTTGTTCAGAAATAGCAGACATATATGACTTTGGCGTTGCTTTTTGGTAATTAGAAGGCCGCTAAATGCCACTGCGCATCACACGTGTATTATGCCCAGCAGTGAAGGGGTTAATTAGGGAGCATGTAGGGAGCGTCTAGGGTTGATTTTAGCTTTAGTGTAGTGTAGTAGACAACCCCAAGTATTGATCTAGGCCCATCTTGGTATATTTCATGCTACCATTTCACCGCTAAATGCGATCAAATAAAAAAAAAAACGTAACATTTTTCACAATTTTAGGTTTCTCACTGAAATTATTTACAAACAACTTTTGCAAGTATGGCATAAATGATTGTAAATGCTTCTCTGGGATCCCCTTTGTTCAGAAATAGCAGACATATATGGCTTTGGCGTTGTTTTTTGATAATTATAAGGCCGCTAAATGCCGCTGCGCACCACACGTGTATTATGCCCAGCAGTGCAGGGGTTAATTAGGTCATTTGTAGGGAGCTTGCAGGGTTAATTTTAGCTTTAGAGTAGTGATCAGCCTCCCACCTGACACATCACACCCCAGGATCCCTCCCAAACAGCTCTCTTCCCTCCCCCATCCCACAATTGTCCCCGCCATCTTAAGTACTGGCAGAAAGTCTGCCAGTACTAAAATAAAAGGTGTATTTAAAAAAAATAAAAAAAATTGTATAGCATATTTACATATGCAGCTGTGTAGGATCCCCCCTTAGCCCCCAACCTCCCTGATCCCCCCCCCCCAAACAGCTCTCTACCCTCCACCTCTAACTTACTGGGAGCCATCTTGGCTACTGGCAGCTGTCTGCCAGTACCCAGTTTGCAAATAAAAATGTATTTTTTTTATTTTTTTTCCCCTTTTTTCTGTAGTGTAGCTTCCCCCCCCCCCCCCCACAGACCAATCCCCCACCCGCTCCCAGATCCCTTGGATTTACTTTTATTAGGGATTTTATCCCCCCCTTACTGTTACGTTTTTTCTGTAGTGAAGCGGTTCCCACCCGCTCCCTCCCCGTGCACGCGCCCGCCCGCCGCCCCCCGTGCATGCACGCGCTCCGGTGCGCGCTCCCGACAACCCCGCCCGCGATCCCGCCCCCCTCTGTCTTCAGCCTTTCATCGATGGCCGCCCACCCGCCTCCCACGTCAGCTCCCACCCACCAACGATTGCGGCCATCGATGCCGGTGCAGAGAGGGCCACAGAGTGGCTCTCTCTGCATCGGATGGGGGAAAAATGTTATTGCAGGATGCCTCGATATCGAGGCATCACTGCAATAACTGTAAAGCGGCTGGAAGCGATCAGGATCGCTTCCAGCCGCTTTAATCCCCAAAGTCGTACAGGGTACGTCGCTGGTCTTTTAAGACCAGGTTGTGTGTGACGTACCCTGTAAGGGGTTAATATAGCCAGTGTGCTTGTCTGTTGGTAGGGGATAACTTACTCTACTGTATAAGCTATGCATCCAAGATATTTTATAATTTGTCCTAATTTAGGACCATAAGACCAGAGAAACTGCCCAGAGTTTGGTCTTGCATGGATGCTGCATCATGTCATTATCATTATAGCTATACGTTAGTTCTTGTTCATTGCCTTATTGGCTATCTGTTCAGCTTTGTTGGGCTTGCTGCTCTGCCCTGTTACATATTATACGATCCGTGCCAATTAAATATTGCTGCTTTCTATGAGATAAAATCTATAACTATTCAGACCACGATATGTGGATTATGGCACCTGTTATTTACATGATATGCAATCTACATTTTTACTTAACCAGCAGTAAGCCTAGCCATAGCGTTCACACCCTGCCTACATGATAGAACCCTGGGGCGAACATCTGTTTGAGGTGTCTCACAGGTCACAATCTCAATTTACCAAGCTGTGGAGACGAAACCTTTCTCTACTCTTTGTTTGCTATTTTTGATGTTCTATAATCTTGCCAATTTGTTTTCTAATTTGTATGCTAAGCTGCACTACAGGATTCAGTAAACGCAGCAGTACTATTAGGACTACGTTTGGTAAGAAGGGAAATGTTTGTTAAACACTTTTAGTTTAGTTTAATTAAGTTGAGTTTTTATTTTGATTCTAATTTAGTTTGTCAGGGGCATTATAATTCCTGATATTTCTGTTAAATACTGTGGCGGTTCTACTGTGAATTTGAGGTTTACTCTGGAAGTCTTAGAACCTTTACAGTAATCTGGAGGATGAAGGTCTATAGTATCCTATACCCATTCCAGTGTACTTAGCTGTATGCTCTTTCTGATGTTTCCTTATAATTTTCCAGCGCACTAGTTCCACCACTTTGATTACGGAGTGAACCATAAAGCCTATGACACCTACTTCACCTTTACCAACATCCAACATCTCTGTATACAATTGGACACACGAAAACAACGCAACAATCATTTCTGCCACTTTGCATTTAGCCCCATTTAGTTTAGTCTAGTTTAGTTTAATTTAAACAGAATTTATGTTTACCTGATAAATTACTTTCTCCAACGGTGTGTCCGGTCCACAGCGTCATCCTTACTTGTGGGATATTCTCCTCCCCAACAGGAAATGGCAAAGAGCCCAGCAAAGCTGGTCACATGATCCCTCCTAGGCTCCGCCTTCCCCAGTCATTCGACCGACGTAAAGGAGGAATATTTGCATAGGAGAAACCATATGATACCGTGGTGACTGTAGTTAAAGAAAATAAATTATCAGACCTGATTAAAAAAACCAGGGCGGGCCGTGGACCGGACACACCGTTGGAGAAAGTAATTTATCAGGTAAACATAAATTCTGTTTTCTCCAACATAGGTGTGTCCGGTCCACGGCGTCATCCTTACTTGTGGGAACCAATACCAAAGCTTTAGGACACGGATGAAGGGAGGGAGCAAATCAGGTCACCTAGATGGAAGGCACCACGGCTTGCAAAACCTTTCTCCCAAAAATAGCCTCAGAAGAAGCAAAAGTATCAAACTTGTAAAATTTAGTAAAAGTGTGCAGTGAAGACCAAGTCGCTGCCTTACATATCTGATCAACAGAAGCCTCGTTCTTGAAGGCCCATGTGGAAGCCACAGCCCTAGTGGAATGAGCTGTGATTCTTTCAGGAGGCTGCCGTCCGGCAGTCTCGTAAGCCAATCTGATGATGCTTTTAATCCAAAAAGAGAGAGAGGTAGAAGTTGCTTTTTGACCTCTCCTTTTACCAGAATAAACAACAAACAAGGAAGATGTTTGTCTAAAATCCTTTGTAGCATCTAAATAGAATTTTAGAGCCCGAACTACATCCAAATTGTGCAACAAACGTTCCTTCTTTGAAACTGGATTCGGACACAAAGAAGGCACGACTATCTCCTGGTTAATGTTTTTGTTAGAAACAACTTTCGGAAGAAAACCAGGTTTAGTACGCAGAACCACCTTATCTGCATGGAACACCAGATAAGGAGGAGAACACTGCAGAGCAGATAATTCTGAAACTCTTCTAGCAGAAGAAATTGCAACCAAAAACAAAACTTTCCAAGATAATAACTTAATATCAACGGAATGTAAGGGTTCAAACGGAACCCCCTGAAGAACTGAAAGAACTAAATTGAGACTCCAAGGAGGAGTCAAAGGTTTGTAAACAGGCTTGATTCTAACCAGAGCCTGAACAAAGGCTTGAACATCTGGCACAGCTGCCAGCTTTTTGTGAAGTAACACAGACAAGGCAGAAATCTGTCCTTTCAAAGAACTTGCAGATAATCCTTTCTCCAAACCTTCTTGAAGAAAGGATAGAATCTTAGGAATTTTTATCTTGTCCCAAGGGAATCCTTTAGATTCAAACCAATAGATATATTTTTTCCATATTTTGTGGTAGATTTTTCTAGTTACAGGCTTTCTGGCCTGAACAAGAGTATCAATGACAGAATCTGAGAACCCTCGCTTTGATAAGATCAAGCGTTCAATCTCCAAGCAGTCAGTTGGAGTGAGACCAGATTCGGATGTTCGAACGGACCTTGAACAAGAAGGTCTCGTCTCAAAGGTAGCTTCCATGGTGGAGCCGATGACATATTCACCAGGTCTGCATACCAAGTCCTGCGTGGCCACGCAGGAGCTATCAAGATCACCGATGCCCTCTCCTGATTGATCCTGGCTACCAGCCTGGGGATGAGAGGAAACGGCGGGAATGCATAAGCTAGTTTGAAGGTCCAAGGTGCTACTAGTGCATCTACTAGAGTCGCCTTGGGATCCCTGGATCTGGACCCGTAGCAAGGAACCTTGAAGTTCTGACGAGAGGCCATCAGATCCATGTCTGGAATGCCCCACAGTTGAGTGATTTGGGCAAAGATTTCCGGATGGAGTTCCCACTCCCCCGGATGAAATGTCTGACGACTCAGAAAATCCGCTTCCCAGTTTTCCACTCCTGGAATGTGGATTGCAGACAAGTGGCAGGAGTGAGTCTCCGCCCATTGAATGATTTTGGTCACTTCTTCCATCGCCAGGGAACTCCTTGTTCCCCCCTGATGGTTGATGTACGCAACAGTCGTCATGTTGTCTGATTGAAACCGTATGAACTTGGTCTTTGCTAGCTGAGGCCAAGCCTTGAGAGCATTGAGAATCGCTCTCAGTTCCAGAATATTTATCGGGAGAGTAGATTCTTCCCGAGACCAAAGACCCTGCGCTTTCAGGGGTCCCCAGACCGCGCCCCAGCCCACTAGACTGGCGTCGGTCGTGACAATGACCCACTCTGGTCTGCGGAAGCTCATCCCCTGTGACAGGTTGTCCAGGGACAGCCACCAACTGAGTGAATCTCTGGTCCTCTGATCTACTTGTATCGTCGGAGACAAGTCTGTATAGTCCCCATTCCACTGACTGAGCATGCACAGTTGTAATGGTCTTAGATGAATTCGCGCAAAAGGGACTATGTCCATTGCCGCTACCATCAAACCTATTACTTCCATGCACTGCGCTATGGAAGGAAGAGGAACAGAATGAAGTATTTGACAAGAGTTTAGAAGTTTTGATTTTCTGGCCTCTGTCAGAAAAATCCTCATTTCTAAGGAGTCTATTATTGTTCCCAAGAAGGGAACCCTTGTTGACGGAGATAGAGAACTTTTTTCTACGTTCACTTTCCACCCGTGAGATCTGAGAAAGGCCAGGACAATGTCCGTGTGGGCCTTTGCTTGTGGAAGGGACGACGCTTGAATCAGAATGTCGTCCAAGTAAGGTACTACTGCAATGCCCCTTGGTCTTAGCACCGCTAGAAGGGACCCTAGTACCTTTGTGAAAATTCTTGGAGCAGTGGCTAATCCGAACGGAAGTGCCACAAACTGGTAATGCTTGTCCAGGAATGCGAACCTTAGGAACCGATGATGTTCCTTGTGGATAGGAATATGTAGATACGCATCCTTTAAATCCACCGTGGTCATGAATTGACCTTCCTGGATGGAAGGAAGAATTGTTCGAATGGTTTCCATTTTGAACGATGGAACCTTGAGAAACTTGTTTAGGATCTTGAGATCTAAGATTGGTCTGAATGTTCCCTCTTTTTTGGGAACTACGAACAGATTGGAGTAGAACCCCATCCCTTGTTCTCCTAATGGAACAGGATGAATCACTCCCGTTTTTAACAGGTCTTCTACACAATGTAAGAATGCCTGTCTTTTTATGTGGTCTGAAGACAATTGAGACCTGTGGAACCTCCCCCTTGGGGGAAGCCCCTTGAATTCCAGAAGATAACCTTGGGAGACTATTTCTAGCGCCCAAGGATCCAGAACATCTCTTACCCAAGCCTGAGCGAAGAGAGAGAGTCTGCCCCCCACCAGATCCGGTCCCGGATCGGGGGCCAACATCTCATGCTGTCTTGGTAGCAGTGGCAGGTTTCTTGGCCTGCTTTCCTTTGTTCCAGCCTTGCATTGGCCTCCAGGCTGGCTTGGCTTGAGAAGTATTACCCTCTTGCTTAGAGGACGTAGCACTTGGGGCTGGTCCGTTTCTGCGAAAGGGACGAAAATTAGGTTTATTTTTGGTCTTGAAAGACCTATCCTGAGGAAGGGCGTGGCCCTTGCCCCCAGTGATATCAGAAATAATCTCTTTCAAGTCAGGGCCAAACAGCGTTTTCCCCTTGAAAGGAATGTTAAGCAATTTGTTCTTGGAAGACGCATCCGCTGACCAAGATTTTAGCCAAAGCGCTCTGCGCGCCACAATAGCAAAACCAGAATTTTTCGCCGCTAACCTAGCCAATTGCAAAGTGGCGTCTAGGGTGAAAGAATTAGCCAATTTGAGAGGATGAATTCTGTCCATAATCTCCTCATAAGAAGAATTATTATTGAGCGCCTTTTCTAGTTCATCGAACCAGAAACACGCTGCTGTAGTGACAGGAACAATGCATGAAATTGGTTGTAGAAGGTAACCTTGCTGAACAAACATCTTTTTAAGCAAACCCTCTAATTTTTTATCCATAGGATCTTTGAAAGCACAACTATCTTCTATGGGTATAGTGGTGCGTTTGTTTAGAGTAGAAACCGCCCCCTCGACCTTGGGGACTGTCTGCCATAAGTCCTTTCTGGGGTCGACCATAGGAAACAATTTCTTAAATATGGGGGGAGGGACGAAAGGTATACCGGGCCTTTCCCATTCTTTATTTACAATGTCCGCTACCCGCTTGGGTATAGGAAAAGCTTCGGGGGGCCCCGGGACCTCTAAGAACTTGTCCATTTTACATAATTTCTCTGGAATGACCAAATTCTCACAATCATCCAGAGTAGATAACACCTCCTTAAGCAGAGCGCGGAGATGTTCCAATTTAAATTTAAATGTAATCACATCAGGTTCTGCTTGTTGAGAAATTTTCCCTGAATCTGAAATTTCGCCCTCAGACAAAACCTCCCTGGCCCCCTCAGACTGGTGTAGGGGCACTTCAGAACCAATATCATCAGCGTCCTCATGCTCTTCAGTATTTTCTAAAACAGAGCAGTCGCGCTTTCGCTGATAAGTGGGCATTTTGGCTAAAATGTTTTTGATAGAATTATCCATTACAGCCGTTAATTGTTGCATAGTAAGGAGTATTGGCGCACTAGATGTACTAGGGGCCTCCTGTGTGGGCAAGACTGGTGTAGACGAAGGAGGGGATGATGCAGTACCATGCTTACTCCCCTCACTTGAGGAATCATCTTGGGCATCATTTTCTCTAAATTTTGTGTCACATAAATCACATCTATTAAAATGAGAAGGAACCTTGGCTTCCCCACATTCAGAACACAGTCTATCTGGTAGTTCAGACATGTTAAACAGGCATAAACTTGATAACAAAGTACAAAAAACGTTTTAAAATAAACCGTTACTGTCACTTTAAATTTTAAACTGAACACACTTTATTACTGCAATTGTGAAAAAAGTATGAAGGAATTGTTCAAAATTCACCAAAATTTCACCACAGTGTCTTAAAGTCTTAAAAGTATTGCACACCAAATTTGGAAGCTTTAACCCTTAAAATAACGGAACCGGAGCCGTTTTTATATTTAACCCCTTTACAGTCCCTGGTATCTGCTTTGCTGAGACCCAACCAAGCCCAAAGGGGAATACGATACCAAATGACGCCTTCAGAAAGTCTTTTCAATGTATCAGAGCTCCTCACACATGCATCTGCATGTCATGCTTCCCAAAAACAAGTGCGCAATAGAGGCGCGAAAATGAGACTCTGCCTATGATTAGGGAAAGCCCCTAGAGAATAAGGTGTCCAATACAGTGCCTGCCGGTTATTTTACATAATTCCCAAGATTAAAATAATTCCTCAAGGCTATGGAGTATAAAATATGCTTATATATAAATCGTTTTAGCCCAGAAAATGTCTACAGTCTTAAAAGCCCTTGTGAAGCCCTTTTTTTCTTTCTGTAATAAAAATGGCTTACCGGATCCCATAGGGAAAATGACAGCTTCCAGCATTATATCGTCTTGTTAGAATGTGTCATACCTCAAGCAGCAAAAGTCTGCTCACTGTTTCCCCCAACTGAAGTTAATTCCTCTCAACAGTCCTGTGTGGAAACAGCCATCGATTTTAGTAACGGTTGCTAAAATCATTTTCCTCTTACAAACAGAAATCTTCATCTCTTTTCTGTTTCAGAGTAAATAGTACATACCAGCACTATTTTAAAATAACAAACTCTTGATTGAATAATAAAAACTACAGTTAAACACTAAAAAACTCTAAGCCATCTCCGTGGAGATGTTGCCTGTACAACGGCAAAGAGAATGACTGGGGAAGGCGGAGCCTAGGAGGGATCATGTGACCAGCTTTGCTGGGCTCTTTGCCATTTCCTGTTGGGGAGGAGAATATCCCACAAGTAAGGATGACGCCGTGGACCGGACACACCTATGTTGGAGAAATTTAGTTTAATTCACTTAGGTGTATAGTTTAGTTTTAATTATAATAATAAAACCCCAGTGGCAAGTGCACCAGTCACATGTAGCAATTATTGCTATCATTGGTAAAAAATTATGAGTTATAACAGCGCAATAGTGTAATCAACCGTGGCAAATATGGCTACTATGTTTACACTAAAAGTGGCTACATTATCTTATACTGAGATTAACTATAGATCTCTGTAAAATGACATGAAAGTCAAAATGACATTGTCATGACACAGAGATAGCTATAGTTAAAGGGACACTAAAGTCAGAATTAAACTTTCATCATTTAGATAGAGCATGCAGTATTAAGAAACTTTCTAATTTACTTCCATTAAGAAATTGTGCAGTCGGTCACAGTCTGTGATTGGTTGATGGCTGTCATATGATACAGAGGGGCTGACAAACACTGCTGCCATATAGTGCTCAAGACACATGCATGCTCCTGACCCTACCTCAGTATGCCCTCATGGAAAAGAGCTATGTTTTAACAAAAGATACAAAGAGAAAAAAAAAGGTACATTTTATAATAGATGTAAAATGGAAAGTTATGTTCTTTTGTTTTGTTGTTTTCAATCGTACATGAAGCTTAAAACGATGGGACCATTTAAAACCTTGCGACACCTGAACTTTCTCGAAGTAAATGATAAATTGCTTAACAAACAGTATAACAATGCGTTGTGTGCAACTTACAAAAGCTTTGCATGTTTGGCCTTGTGATTTGTTTTCATTTTACAGAACGTGAAACATAAATGTAAACATAAGTACCTTTAAAGTCTCCAGTTCTTCCTTGTGTTCCCGCTTCAGATGAAGGATTGCTGCATGATATTCTGTAAAACATGAGTTCAAAGATTTGTAGTCAGACCATACACTTACTTGCACCATAACATATTTTAATGTGTAAAGTGATTACTTCAAATGTATTAAAGTGATGTAAAACCTTAGTGTGTTTGAAATGCTAGCGTGCATCTAATGAGTAAACAAAGTGGATCTTCATTCATGATTTTTACTTGAAAATTCTATAAAATGTTCCTTTGATTGTTATACTAAAATAGAACCCTTCAGCCAAATACCACAAAAGTTAAACTTTCCACCTCTTCTCCAATAGCCGTGCTAGCCATACGGCACTCAAAGATTAGATAGTGAAGCTATTGGACAAGAGGTGGAAACGTCAACTCGTAAAAAGAAAATTAGGCTTGGGGTGGGCGGCCTGTGGGGGTTATTATAACAATCAAAAAAAGAAAGGAACGTTTATTAGGATTTTCAGTAAAAATCATGAATGAAGGTCCACTTCATTTATTCATGAGATACACGCTACAAACACGCTCAGGTTTACCATCACTTTAAACAATTTATAAGCCCAGTCTGATGAATTCTGGATTATTAGTCTAGACTGTCTTTTAGAAAACCATTTAATAAACATAGGCCAAATGCTAGTCTTGATACTGTGATATATCACGCTACTTCAGATTGTGTGTTGCTATAGTGCTAATACACACCATAGTACAATGTCTATATGGTTATTATATATGTCATTAATACAAGATAGCTATAGGGCTATATATTCTAACCCTAGAAGAAGGATTCTAAGGCTAACAAAGACTAAATTTGGACTATGGCTTCTATAGAGTAGATACAGACGACAATTACAGCATTTCTCTAGCATAAAGTTTAGGGAAGTCATCTGCAGTCTCCCTTTTTAGGATTTATATAATCCACAATCCATATAGCTAATCAGTATAATGGCATCTCTGTTAATACCGCGTTCTTCAGGGTATCTGGCTGCATTTTCACACCTGCGAGGTCTCAGAGCACAGTATTTCAGCCAGAAGGTAGCAAGTGAAATCCCTTACAATACAGAGATATCATCGCTCATAAAATCTTAGTATTTACATTCTGGATGACTTCACATGGATTGACATAAGCCCATGTCTTACGGCTTCTCCTCATTTCAGTTATATACTAATACTTCAAAAGTCATTATTGTCACACTGCACTGCAAATCACAATCCCATATGCATCTCTTCATTTTGCTCCTTTTAGTTGCAGGAGCTGACCCCTCTTACATCACCATCCTCATTCAGCGACACTTCCCTTACACAGCATGTAAAAGGACGATATACACATAAATGAATGGATGCAGACATGTTAAGCTTAACTAATTTCTTCTGATGAGGACAATTTGGAACATATATAAAACAGTCACTGTGCAAACAATGATTGTGTGGAATGTTGCAATGTTAAGATAGTTACATTATCAGCTAATTTTAAGCTGTTACTAGCAGGCCTACGCAGGGGATATAAGATAAAACATAAAAGCTTTTAAACGACCAGTAAATGCAGTAGATTTACATAATAAACTAATACATGATAAAATACAATGCAGTAGCACTTAGGGGCCGAATTATCAAGCTCCGAAAGACCGCTGCTCCATAACTTGTCTGCCTGCTCTGAGGCGGCGGACAGAAATCAACCCGATCAAATACGATCGGGTTGATTGACACCCCCTGCGGATTGGCCGCGAATCTGCAGGGGGCAGTATTGCACAAGCAGTTCTGCTGAACTGCTTGTGCAATGATAAATGCAGACGGCGTATGCTGTCGGCATTTATCGATGTGCAGCAGACATGATACGCTACATCGTATTATGTCTGCTCGCACTTTGATAAATATGTCCCATAGTCTGAACTTAAAATGAGTAGTAATTTTTTTTCTGACAAATTTCAAGTTATGTCTAATTTCCCGCCCCCTGCATCACGTGACAGCCGTTAGCCAATCACAAAGGCATATACGTATATTTTGTGAAATCTTGCACATGCTCAATAGGAGCTGGTGATTCAAAAAGTGTAAATATAAAAAGACTGTGTACATTTTGTTAATGAAGTCAATTGAATTGTTTATTAAAATTGTGTTTTTTATCTGAATCATGAAAGTTTAATTTTGACTTGAGTGTCTAGGGTTAGATTTATTCAGAAAAGGGGGCAAAATAAAAAAATACACATACTGTATTTAAAGTTTTTTTTACTATGTACAAATATCTTATATTACAAATTTGATAAGAGTTTAATGTCCCTTTAACATGAGAAACACAGAAAACCTAGCATATATCCCTTTGTCTATTCTAGGCAAATACTTCTTTCACCTGTACACTATTGAATACTAGCTCTGCCTGTAACAAGATATATTCAATAATGACCTTTTCATTTCCAGCTCCCTGCTAGCTCTCACTCAAATCTCTCTTTCTCTCTCTCTCTCTCTCTCTCTCTCTCTTTCTCTCTCTCTCACACAATTTCTACCTGCTGCACTATAAAAAGGATCCTTAAATTTAGCCAAGCACCAAGGTCTGGGAAGAGAGGAGTTGGTACTAGCATACTACTTTCTCCCAACTGTGAGCCAGATTACAAGTGGTGCGTTAACAGTTACGCACAAGCGTATTGCGGCTACTTGTGCATGTCGGGTTTTCCGCTCGTATTACAAGTTGAAAGTAAGCTTGTCAGGTTAGCGTAACCTCAGAGCTCTGGTGTGAAATAAAAAAAAGGGTCATAAAACACATCAAAAATACATAACAACAGTGAGTGCATATTCTAGGAGCCAGGGCGCCTTACATATAGTTCAGCACATATGGGTCCCTATTTGTGCTTACATCTTCACAGGTACACTCAAAAGTAGAAGCTCTCTGAAGATTGGAACAATGATCCAGACCTGCACCTTAGTTTAAAACACTTTATTTGAATTGCTTTTCTTTTCTTTGTATGCACAGATTTTTATATTAAATTGTTTTATTAAGACCTTAAAGGGACATTATACACCAACATTAATATAGGCTAGTTAAATAAAGCATAAAGTGTAGATAAAATTTGCAATTGGCTTGCATTGACTATTTTGCAGCTAACTCTCCTAAAAAATGGAAATAAACATGCAGGGAATTTCACTGAATATGTATACCCAAGTACTATACTCTAATCACTGAGCTATTGTTTTCTACTCACTCCCTAACTAACCTACAGCCAGGAAGTCACTAACTGACATGCCTGGCTCACTGAAGCTGCACTAAGTTATTTGAGGTCTGCTGAGAAACTATTTTATTTGTAAAATAAGAACAGTAAGAGATATACACAGAACTGTCTAAAACTATCCAGCTTTGTCTGTCTCCCACCTCTTCAGGTAACACTGTGCAGCTCCTTACTCACTCTCCTCACCGGACTAAAATTCTCACAGACACTTCTCTGAGAAAGGATCTCCTAGTCAGGATCATATTTCACTGAGAAGTCTGTGAGAAGTTTAGCTACCTGTGTGTAGAAGCTAATTTGCCTCAAATCAGACAGCTATGCCTCTTCTGCTGCACCAGGTGGTTACAATATAAAATAGCTTCTACACACAGGGAGCTAAACTTTTCTCACACACTTGTCAGTGAAATATGATCCTGGCTACAAGGAGATGGGTTCTCAGAGAAGTGCTGTGAGAAGTTGAGTCCAGTGAGGAGAGGGAGTAAGGAACTGCATAGTGTTACCTGAGAAGGTGGGAGACGGACAACGCTGGGGAGTTTTAGACATTTCTGTGTATCTCTTATACTGTTCTTATTTTACAAATAAAACAACAGTTTCTCAGCAGACCTGAAATAACTTAGTGTAGCTTCAATGAGTCAGGCATATCAGGCAGTGACTTCCTGGCTGTAGGCAGTTAGTTAGGGAGTGAGGAGAAAACAATAGCTCAGTGATTATAGTACGTAGGTATACATATTCAGTGAAACACTCTGCATGGTTTTTCACATTTTTAGGAGAGTTAGCTGCAAAATAGATAATGTAAGTCAACTGCAAATTAATGCTTTATTTAAATAGCCTTTTTTAATTTTAGTGTATAATGTCCTTTTAAGCAGATTACAGTTTTTATGAGCAAAAGACTCATACACTTGATATTCTATTTTGGGCTATTCTGGGGTATCCCATTTGTCCTGTAGCTAGCGTCCATAAGAAATCTCTAAACACAGAAGTTCAAAGTCCAGGAAAACCATATTACGAGTTAGATCATGTTTGCCCAAGGAGTTGAGACAAATATAGAAGGGTGTCAGCCAAAATGAGTACCTATTTTACACACAAAAACAACTCCCATCTTATCTCTGTGGAATAAAGGATATTGCAGGTTTCATACACAAGGTTAGCTGGATGTTATTGGTATCAGAACGTGCTGCAACAGAAGACAAGGTACAACCGCATCTTAACCTTAATTTAAAATAAATTCAACATGGCAGGAGGCTTGCATGATTCCTAAAATAAATCAATCAATAAATACTACTCAATACCTGATTCTCAGAGATCAAGTAACATCTAAAGTACAGAAATGGTGGCATGAACATCCTAACACAACCAGCACAATTCCAATAAACCAAAACAATAGCTTCCTACAATAAAAAAAAATAAAAAATTAGAGACACTTTGGAACATAATGAGTAGAGTACCCGAGTACTGACCACAAAAAAATGTTCATTTAGAACTGCAGATAATATATATTCTCAAATGTGCTTCATTCTCTTGGTATCCTTTGGTGAAGGGGCAACAATGCACTACTGGGAGCTAGCTGAACACATTTGGTGAGGCAACAACAACAAGAGGCATATGTGTACAGCCACCAATCAGCATCTAGCTGCCAGTGGTGCATTGCTGCTTCTGAGCCTACCTAGGTATACTTTTCAACAAAGGATACTAGAAGAACAAACCAAATTAGATAATAGAAGTAAATTAAGTTGTTTAAAACTCCATGGTCTCTCTGAATAATGAAAACTTAATTTTGACTTTACTGTCCCTTTAACAAAAGATACCAAGATAACTATGCAAAATTGTTACATGAAGTTGTTTAAAATGCCATGCTCCATCCATCGGGTTTGCGATTTAGATCTAATGTGGTGTCGGATAAGCACACATGAAGAATTGCTAACTTCAATGCGCATTCCTGAAATATTAAATGTAAAATATAAGTAAAAATTATTTAAAAATATTATACATACTATAAAAATTAGATATATTCTATGAATTATTTAGAATTTTTTACAGCATGTATAATCATTTTTGCAATTCTTCATTTCTTTCATGTAATTGGCAAGAGTCCATGAGCTAGTGACGTATGGGATATACAATCCTACCAGGAGGGGCAAAGTTTCCCAAACCTCAAAATGCCTATAAATACACCCCCCACCACACCCACAATTCAGTTTTACAAACTTTGCCTCCTATGGAGGTGGTGAAGTAAGTTTGTGCTAGATTTCTACATTGATATGCGCTTCTCAGCATGCTGAAGCCCGGTTCCTCTCAGAGTGCAGTGAATGACAGAGGGATGTGAAGGGAGTATTGCCTATTGAATGCAATGGTCATCCTATCGGGGATCTATTTCATAGGTTCTCTGTTTTCGGTCGTAGAGATTCATCTCCTACCTCCCTTTTCAGATCCACGATATACTTTTATATACCATTACCTCTGCTGATTCTCGTTTCAGTACTGGTTTGGCTATCTGCTATATGTAGATGAGTGTCTTTTGGTAAGTATGTCTTATTTTATTTATGACACTCTCAGCTATGGTTTGGCACTTTATATGTAAAGTTCTAAATATATGTTTTATACTTATATTTGCCATGATTCAGGTTAATCAGTATATTTCCTTCTTTCAGACTGTCAGTTTAATTTTGGGAAATGCATATGAATATTTTTTTTTTCTCTTACCTGAAAATTTTTCAAATTGACTTTTCTTTCTAAATTGCAGGCTGTTAGGCTTGCGGGAGCAAAAAATGCTAAAATTTATTGCGTCATTCTTGGCCCAAGACTTTTTTTGCGCGAGAATTACGTTTGTTGACGTAATGACGTCATTTCCGGCGTCTTAGTTGACGCCGAGAGTTTTCACGTAGTTGTGTCATCTATGACACTCGTGTTTGTTGCAGACGTTTTTGGCGCCAAAAAAATTTGTCAATTGTGGGTGTCATACTTGGCGCCAGTTTTTTTTACATTATTTAAGTCTTTGTTTCTTTTTGCTTCTGGTTTCCAGAGGCTTATTCTGTTTGCATTTTTTCCCATTCCTGAAACTGTCATTTATGGAATTTCATAATTTTGCTTTATATGTTGTTTTTTCTATTACATATTGCAAGATGTCTCAGTCTGACCCTGTATCAGAATCTACTTCTGGAAAGCTGCTGCCTGATGTCGGTTCTACCAAAGCTAAGTGCATTTGTTGTAAACTTGTGGTAACTGTTCCTCCGGCTGTAGTTTGTGTTAGTTGTCATGATAAACTTTTAAAAGCAGACAATATTTCCATTAGTAGTAGTCCATTACCTGTTGTTGTTCCTTCAACATCTAATGTTCAGGATATTCCTGGTAATGTGAGAGAATTTGTTTCTAATTCTATTCAGAAGGCCCTGTCTGTTATACCTCCTTCTAATAAACGCAAAAGGTCTTTTAAAACTTCTCATAAATTAGATGAATTTTTAAATGACCGCCAGCATTCTGATTTATCTATCTCTAATGAGGATCTATCTGGTTCAGAAGATTCTGCCTCAGATATTGACACTGACAAATCTTCATATTTATTTAAAATGGAGTTTATTCGTTAAAAGAGGTGTTGATTGCATTAGATATGGAGGAGACTAGTCCTCTTGATATTAAAACCAGTAAACGTTTAAATTCGTTTTTTTAACCTCATGTAGTTATTCCAGAGGTTTTTCCAGTTCCTGATGCTATTTCAGATGTAATTTCTAGGGAATGGAATAGTTTGGGTACTTCATTTACTCCTTCTTTAAGGTTTAAGAGACTGTACCCTTTGCCGTCTGATAGATTGGAGTTTTGGGAAAAAATTCCCAAAGTTGATGGGGCTATCTCTACTCTTGCTAAACGTACTACTATTCCTACGGCAGATAGTACTTCTTTTAAAGATCCTTTAGATAGGAAGCTTGAATCTTATCTAAGGAAGGCTTATTTATGTTCAGGTCATCTTCTTAGGCCTGCTATTTCTTTGGCTGATGTTGCTGCGGCTTCAACTTTTTGGTTGGAGGCTTTAGCGCAACAAGTACCAGATCATAATGTGTATAGCATTGTTAAGCTACTTCAACATGCTAATAATTTAATTTGTGATGCCATTTTTGATATCATTAGAATTGATGTCAGGTATATGTCTTTAGCTATTTTAGCTTGAAGAGCTTTATGGCTTAAATCTTGGAATGCGGATATGACTTCTAAGTCAACGTTGCTATCTCTTTCTTTCCAAGGTAATAAATTGTTTGGTTCTCAGTTGGATTCTATAATTTCAACTGTTACTGGGGGGAAGGGAGCTTTTTTGTCTCAGGATAAAAAAATCTAAGGGTAAATTTATGGCTGCTAACCGTTTTCGTTCCTTTCGTCAGAATAAGGAACAGAAGCCTGACCCTTCCCCTAAAGGAACGGTTTCCAATTGGAAACCTTCTCCAGTCTGGAATAAATCCAAGCCTTTTAGAAAATCAAAACCAGCCCCCAAGTCCGCATGAAGGTGCGGCCCTCATTCCAGCACAGCTGGTAGGGGGCAGACTACGATTTTTCAAAGATGTTTGGATCAATTCAATTCAAAATCATTGGATTCAGAACATTGTTTCTCATGGGTACAGAATAGGTTTCAAGGTAAGACCGCCTGTGAGAAGGTTCTTTCTCTCACGCATTCCAGTGAACCCAGTAAAGGCTCAGGCTTTCCTGAAGTGTATTTCAGACCTGGAGTCATCTGGGGTAATTGTGCCAGTTCCATATCTGGAACGGGGTCTGGGGTTTTATTCAAAGCTGTTCATTGTACGAAAGAAAGAGAATTCTTTCAGACCAGTTCTGGATCTAAAAATTTTCAGATCAGATTTGCAAAGCAGCAACTTGGTCTTCTTTGCATACTTTTACTAAATTCTACCATTTTGATGTTTTCTCTTCTTCAGAAGCAGTTTTTGGTAGAAAAGTTCTTCAGGCAGCTGTTTCAGTTTGATTCTTCTGCTTATAATTTCAGTTTTTTTTCATTATTAGATTAAAACTTTTTGATTTGGGTTGTGGATTCTTTTTTCAGCGGAGTTGGCTGTCTTTATTTTTATCCCTCCCTCTCTAGTGACTCTTGCGTGGAGTTCCACATCTTGGGTATTTGCTATCCCATACGTCACTAGCTCATGGACTCTTGCCAATTACATGAAAGAAAACATAATTTATGTAAGAACTTTCCTGATTTCTTTCATATTGGCAAGAGTCCATGAGGCCCACCCTTTTTGTGGTGGTTATGATTTTTTGTATAAAGCACAATTATTCCAATTCCTTGTTGATGCTTTCGCTCCTTTCTTATCACCCCACTACTTGGCTATTCGTTAAACTGAATTGTGGGTGTGGTGGGGGTGTATTTATAGGCATTTTGAGGTTTGGGAAACTTTGCCCCTCCTGGTAGGAATGTATATCCCATACGTCACTAGCTCATGGACTCTTGCCAATATGAAAGAAATTAATTTATCAAGTAAGTTCTTACATAAATTGTTTTCTTCATGTGCGCTAACCAAAAACCACGTTAGACCTAACTCATGAACCCCTATACGCATTACCCATATTTGACATTCCAATGTTTTTCACATAGAAAATAATGTAATTTTTATTATTAAATATATATTTATATATATCTATATATATATCTAATAATGTTAATGCAAAATATATATCTATACCTATATATCTATAGGAATAGATATATACAGATATATATATATATATATATGCAATAACTACATTATCCTGTAAGTGAGGAAAATTGGAATGTTAAATATGTACAGTAAATATACATTAAAACACATAAATACATTTGTGAACATATCTATACATATATGTACATACAGTCACATATTTAGACATGTCTATGTATGTATATATATATATATATTTTTTTATTATGTTTTTATTATATAGTGTTTATATGAGTGTAACTGTACTTAAATTTATGTATGTTGTGTTTTATGCAAATAATTTTTTTTTTAGATCTAACCCGTTACGCGAGGTTTCAATATATGCTAACCCGACGCACGCAAATCTTGATTCCACTTGAGTGAACACGTTTACTTTCAACTAGTAATATGTGCGATATTTCTGTTGACGAGGAAAAAAAGATAACGCCTGCTAAGTTAGCGCGACACTCGTTATCTAGCCTTAAATAGGGCTAGGTGAGAACACCGCACATGCTTTGGCTGTTTTGTGTTTTAACTTTTAAAGAACCCTTCAAATGAAGTTTCCCTTTCACTTTTACTTAGTAAACAGATTTCAGGCAACTGCATTGTTGACTTTTACTAAATTAGAAATTCTGCTAAACCCATCAGCATTCAAGCCTCACAATACATATGCACCTGTCATATCCTCCTAATAAGCAGATATCACAACACATATATCTCTGCATACAAATAAAGGTAAATCCTCACACATAGTCAAGAACTGAAAAAAAGAAAATGAGTGTTGGTATGCTGCTAAAAAACAACTTAAATACATCTACATAAAACCAAAGCACCACAGAGAGTCAAACGTGTTTTGTATGATCATACTTCCTCAATGACTCTCCGCTGCTGCTAATGCACAGACATGAGGAAACATAACACTCAACTCTTTCTCATATACAGACACACAGATCTATAATATATTTTTAATACACAAGCATCATAACAAATGCATATCAGCTTATCCTAATATAAATATTACTAGTCCTAAAGCCCGTTCACACAGGCCATTTTTTGCAGTACAGTGGTCCCACCCCTTGCGCTCTCTCCCTCCCCCTCTCTTTTGCTCTCTCTCCCCCCTCTCTTTTGCTCTCTCTCTCCCCCTCTCTTTTGAGCTCTCTCCTCCCTCTCTTTTGCGCTCTCTCTCTCCCCCTCTCTTTTGCGCTCTCTCTCTCCCCCTCTCTTTTGCGCTCTCCCTCCCCCCTCTCTTTTGTGCTTTCTCTCCCCCTCTCTTTTGCTCTCTCTCTCTCCCCCTCTCTTTTGGGCTCTCTCTCTCTCCCCCTCTCTTTTGCGCTCTCTCCCCCATCTATTTTGCGCTCTCTCTCTCCCCCATCTTTTTTGCGCTCTCTCTCCCCCTCTCTTTTGAGCTCTCTCTCTCCCCCATCTCTTTTGCGCTCTCTCTCCCCCTCTCTTTTGAGTTCTCTCCCCCCTCTCTCTCCCCCCCTCTCCTCTCTCTCTCCCCTCCTCTCTCTCTCTCTCCCTCCCCTCTCTCTCTCTCCCCCCTCTCTTTTGTGCTCTCTCTCCCCCTCTTTTGCTCTCTATCTCTCCCCCCTCTCTTTTGCGCACGCTCTCTCGCCCTCTCTTTTGCGCTCTCTCTCCCCCTCTCTTTTGCGCTCTCTCCCCCCCTCTGTTTTGCGCTCTCTCCCCCCTCTCTTTTGCTCTCTCTCCCCCCTCTCTTTTGTGCTCTCTCTCCCCCCTCTTTTGCTCTCCCCCCTCTTTTGCTCTCCCCTCCTTTCTCTCTCTCCCCCTCTCTCTCCCCTCTCTCTCCCCCCTCTATTTTGTGCTCTCTCTCTCTCCCCCTCTTTTGCTCTCTCTCCCCCCTCTCTTTTGCGCTCTCTCTCTCCCCCTCTCTTTTGCGCTCTCTCTCCCCCCCTCTCTTTTGCGCTCTCTCCCCCCTCTCTTTTGCGCTCTCTCCCCCCTCTCTTTTGCGCTCTCTCCCCCCTCTCTTTTGTGCTCTCTCCCCCCTCTCTTTTGCTCTCTCTCCCCCCTCTCTTTTGTGCTCTCTCTCTCTCTCGCCCCTCTTTTGCTCTCTCTCTCTCTCCCCCCTCTTTTTTGCGCTCTCTCTCTCCCCCTCTCTTTTGCGCTCTCTCCCCCCTCTCTTTTGAGCTCTCTCTCTCCAAGTGGACCTTTTTTCATTGATTGTAGCCTAGATTCAATAAAGCCCATTTGTGAAACTAATATGTTGTGGGAAAAAGTCACATCAACAGCTCAACCTACAAACTGCATACCTCCCAACATTTCAAAATTCAAAAGAGGGACCCCCCCCCTTGCGGCAAAAAAATTAAATGCGTTGGGCAGGAGCGGGGGCGGGGCTTAAAAAAATCATAAGACCAAAGTAATATAAATAAAATTCTAAATAAAGTCATATCTTTAATACTCTTAGGCAGCAAATCAAACACAAGCTCAAACCACTGGCATAGCTATGTGAGCTCTGTATATAATTAACCTTTGCAGAGACAGTGCTAAATATTTTTATCTTAATTGGACATTTAATAATAGATTCTTTAAAACTGCTCTCTGCATTCCCCATTAATATTCTAGATTCTGGCCTTTAAAGTTAGCAAAAATGCACAGTAATACACTACATAGCATACACTTAAACAGGCAGATACACACACACTACATTGCATACACTTACACATGCATATACACACACACACTACATTGCATACACTTACACATGCAGACACACACTACATATCATACACTTATACAGGCAGATACACACACACTACATGGCATACACTTATACATACAGATACACACACACACTACATAGCATAAATTTATACATGCAGATACGCACACATACACTACATAGCATACACTTACACATACAGAAAAACACACACTACATAGCATACACTTATACATGCAGATACACACACACTGCATAGTATACACTTACACATGCAGATAACACACACACTGCATAGTATACACTTACACATGCAGATACACACACGCTACATAGTATACACTTATACATGCAGATACACACACTTCATAGCTTACATTTATACATGCAGATACACACACTACATAGCATACACGTATACATGCAGATACACACACTTATACATACAGATACACACACACACACTACACAGCTTACACTTATACATGCAGATACACACACATACACACTTATAGATACAGATAGACACACACTACATCATATATGGGTATCTGTAATTTATTGTATGGGGTCCTGGGGTTGGCAAGCACATTAGCTGGCAGTCTGAGGCTAGTGTTAGCACTGCTCATCGTATAAAACTGAAGGCATGCTAGTATTATCACCAGGGGTTAGACGTCATCACTACCAGAGGTAGGTTAGAGAGGTCACCATTACCTGAGGTCAGAGGGTATACAGCCTTCCTACTCCTGCTTAACCCACACACCATTCATTTTCCACAAAGAATCTAACAGGTATATAACCCTGGGAGAGAAAAGCCAGCTGCTTCTGAGTATGTGCCCAATAAAAATTAATTAATTTTTATTTTATTTTATTTTTTATGCATGGGGCAATGCAGGACAGATGGCTAGCAACCCGGGACAGCATGACAGACCCCTAAAATCGGGACTGTCCCGTGAAAATCGGGACAGTTGGGGGGTATGAAACTGTGGAATTCAAAGAGATTTGTACCTGCCCCTTCATCAGAGCAGTGAGTTGCAAGTTAAAGGGTCATAAAACCCAAACATTTTTTTTCATTATTCATTCATTATTCCATTAACAAAATGTGCACAGTCTTTTTATAGTTAAACTTTTTGAGTCACCAGCTAATACTGAGCATGTGGAAGAATTCACAGAATAAACGTGCATGCATTTGTGATTGGCTGATGGCTGTCACATGGTACATGTATGATTTTGTGATTGGCTGATGGCTGTCACATGGGGGAGTGGAAAGAGACATAACTTTTACAATTGTCAGAAAAAAATCTACTACTCATTTGAAGTTCAGACATAGGGGTCGATTTATCAAAGGCTTTGCAAGCCTTTCAACCCCCTATGACTGCAGGTTCTCACAAGAACCTGCAATCCGTATTTAACAAGCAGCAGTCATCAGACCGCTGCTTTCCTAACCTTTCGCCACCTCTAAGGTGGTGAATTTAAATCTCCCCAGTCTCATCCGACCGGGGAGATTGACAGCTCCTGCCCGCGCGTGATTGGCTGTGCACAGGCAGGGGGCGGCATTGAACGCGAGCACAAAATAGCGCTCGTGTGAAATGCTGAATTCCGCCAGAGGAATTCAGCCTGTCAGAGACGAGCTGCGGTGGACAGGGGCACGTATGTACGCCCCTGTCCGTCGCAGATTGATAAATCGACCCCTAAGTGGTATTACATTGTCTCGTGTATTTTTTTCTGTGGGTCTCTCTGTGAGGGTGGGTGTGTATGTCTTTGTGCATTTTCTGTGGGTTTCTCTGTGAGGGTGGGTGTGTATGTCTTTGTGCATTTTCTGTGCATGTTTGTGAGAGTGTTTGCGTATGTCTTTGTGCTTTTTCTATGGGTGTCTCTATAAAGGTTTGTGTATGTATGTCTTTGTGGATTTTCTCTAGATGTCTCTGTGAGGGTGGGTGTGTATGCTGTTGTGTGTTTTTTGTGGAGGGTGGGTGTGTGTATGTATGTATGTCTGTGTTTTCTGTGGATGTCTCTGTGAGGGTGTGTGTGTTTATGTCTGTGTGTGTCTCTGTGAGGGTGTGTGTATGTCTATGTGTGTTTTCTGTGGATGACTCAGTGAGGTATGTGTGTGTATGTATGTCTTTGTGTGTTTTATGTGGTTGTCTCTCTGTGTGTGTATGTCTTTGTGTGTTTCTGAGGCTGTCCTTGGGTGTATGTGCAAGTTTGTGTTTGAGTTTTTGTGTGTGTGTGTGTGTGTGTGCGTCCATTGTCTGTTCCTTTTTAGGACATTTTGACCTTACTACTGATTATTCACATTTTTCTACAGACTTTGAGACTAATGAGACCTTTCCGTTAGTCACCAATCCACCATTTAACCTATCAATCATTGTTTAGGCAGTTCAGGGCCCTTCCTTTCAGCCACTGCATGCTGTTGTCATAATTTAGTTGGCATCTTCTTTGACAAAAAGATAATCAGAACTCCATATTTTGTTTTGTAAATCTCCTTTTTTGACAAAACTGTAGTCTACTTCATTACTTGTCAGGTCAATGTAAGCAATTGCTGAGTGTCTGTGTGGGTGTCTGTGTCTGAGTGTGTTTGTGTGTTTCTTTGCGTGTCTGCTAGAGTGTCTATATGTGAATCCTTATGTGTGGGGGGGGGTGTTTCAGTGTATGAGTGTGTCTGTGTGTTTCTGTGTTTGTGTGTTACTACCTTTACAACATTTCCAAGTTTGACTACACTTAAGAATAAAGTGCATATACGTTTTAGTCACTTGGTCAAAAATTGCACATGTCAAAGGGGGGGGCTGATCAATGGTTAAGTCAGGGGCCCCAGAATTTCTAGTGGCGGCCCTGCGTATAGCACTCTAGAGTCCTATAACAGAATATGTTGTAATGTTATCAAGGTATAATAGACAACAGATAAACCCTGCTGCGAAGAGAGGAAAGAAGATCCTCTTTAAAATATAACTTTTAATAATTAACTTAAAATAAAAAGGGAAAAAATAGTTAAAAACACACACTTTAGTATAACTCTTCATACTCTGTTAGTATTCACATATAAATGACTCGGATTATATACCATGGTGAGAGGGCGAATATTGGTTGTTGTCAGCGTGGCTGTAAGTGTTAGGTTATATCTTAGGATTCCCTAGGCTTTAACCGAAAAGGTTACAACCGTTGCAATACCAGCATAAATTGATTGATGTGTTTATCTTGCCATGAGGCTGAATACAAATTGTATTCGATAATATTAGTAGTGTTAAGTTGTAACCCTTGTTTCAGTAGGTTTGATGAGAAAGAGATACAATAGTTACAATTTAGATGCTAGCAAGTATAGGATGCTATAATTTTATTCACAGTTACTGTGTACAGCCTGCTCTATGATTGATACTTTGGTTAATCAAAGGTTCGTTTAGAAAATTGAATGGCTGTGAATAACAGATTTGAGAAAGCCGTTCACACGGCAAAACATGTTTTAGATCTGTTGAGGAGTTATTGGGAACTCCTGTTTTAACCAGCCACCATTAGTATCACCTCATATGTTGCTATACCTATTATTGTACTAGTATTAGTTGAAACCGGATACTGATATAGTTAAAGGGGGATAATACTGGGGTTAGTATTAAGTTTAACCTAATGTTGTCTGTGAGAATTGTTACATTTATTGTTTGGGGCTACAGGCTCTAACCTTGCAAACTTATTGGACACTGATACACATGGATTTTATCCGAATTTGAATAAAGATTGTGGACTTTTAACGTTCTAGGATTCCTGCTTTCTCTTTTGTATCTACCTTTGTTTCGGACTACGAGGAGTCCCTCTTTTCTGCTGCAATCCTGTTGTGTCCCCGCACTCGTTAACCGATGCTGCCTAAGTCCGTGGACACTTCTGATACGGCTTCAATTCCCTATAAGGAGAAGCTGATTGGCCATCAGCAACACACCTACCCCCCCCCCCCCCCCCCGCTGATGTCATACGCTACACCCGGAAGCAAACATTGGAGAGGAGACAGCGATCTATGTGAGCTGGCTGGTATTTAACAAAATTGCTCACAGCTGCAGAGATACATATCCCCAAGGAGAACTTGCAACCGGCAAGCTAACGACAGAGGGCTGATCTTGGTAGAAGGGTGAGTCTTTAGCTACCTACTCCGCTAACGTGGATACCGGATAGCTACGGGACAGGGGTTCTTGTGTGTGGTCCTATTATGACTCTAATCTATGTATGATCCTTGTGGACTTTAATGGCTCAGTTCTGCTTTTTATGAGGTCACGAGTTGTTTAATATCCATACCATTTTATGAGATGGCTTAACTGGGAAACTTCCTGTGCTTTATACTGATAAACATACTCATGTAAATGCAGATACTGCATATATTTGTCAAAGTCCGGTAACAAATATTGCTGTCCATATGCAAACTTGTATTACCCTCATTTTTCCGCTACAAACATGACAGCCAATTGAGAAAGGCAACATAAGTCACAACGTACAAGCCTGCCAGTAACCTGTTTCCATTAATACCTGAGCCTGTTAGATACCTTCTTCCGCTAATACCGGATAAATTACAGGTCCACATATTGGTATTGCTCCCTATACTTAATTTTTCTTTTACTCAGTATTAACTTAAGTATTCATGACTATAGGCAGGCTAAGTAAAACCAAGCTAGCGCTCTTCTAACTGCAATGTTAATGCTGATATAGTAATTACAATTATATCAAAATCTGTGCTACTCCAACGCTTGGTTAATATATAGCCATATTTAAGGCAAGTTTAAAATACCTAGAAGCTATCACAAGCACTAAAATAACGAACGCTCCTCAGTTTATAATCATATTGATTTATATAACTGCAATGTTAATGCTGATATAGCAAGGCAAGTCTAAAATACCTAGAAGCTATCACAAGCACTAAAATAACGAATGTTCCTCAGTTTATACACATATTAATTAAATACAAGCATCATCTTGATATAAGTGACACTATACTACTTATAAGGCAATTTTTATTAACTAACACTCACCTACATTACAAGTTTTGCGTTCGGGTTTAACGCTGAAATAATGGTAATTTCAGCGTTGAAACAGCACCGCAGCCATTACAAGTCTTGTCGATATGGCTGTAACGCAAGCCTTTTAGCCTGTAATGCAACGTTAGTCCCGCACTCATATAAATTACGTTTTTTCATGGGACTTCCATAGCGCAGCCATTACGAGTTTTTCGGTGAGGCTAAAAAGCTTGTGTTCCAGTCTATACCATCAAGATCCGTTTCGCAATCTGAGACCAGTAGTTATGAGTTTTACGCTACAAAACTGTTACATAAAACTCATAACTAAAGTCTTACAAAGTGCACTAAACACCCATAAACTACCTATTAACCCCTAAACCGAGGCCCTACTGCATCGCACATACTATATTAAGCTTATTAACCCCTAATATGCCGCTCCCGACATCGCCGCCACTAATAAAATATATTAACCCCTATTCCGCCACTCCCCGACACCGCCACCACTATAATAAACCTATTAACCCCTAAACCGCAAGCCCCTTGCAACAAAATATACTAAATTAAACTATTAACCCCTAAACCGGAAGCCCCCCACAACGAAATATACTAAATGAAACTATTAACCCCTAAACCGAAAGCCGCCACATCACGATACACTAATTTAAACTAGTAACGCCTAAACCTAACGACCCCATAAATTTATATTAAAATTACAATCTCCTAATCTTAAATCTTAAAAAACTAGGTTTAAACTAACAATTGAACTAATATAACTATTAAACTAAAATTAAACTAACTACCAATTAAAGAAAACTAAAATACACATTTAAAAAATCCTAACAGTACTATAAAAATTACATAATATATTAAATATATTACAAAAAATAAAAAATACTAAATTACAAAAAAACAAACACTAAATTACAAAAAATAACAAACGAAATTATAAAAAATAAAAAATAATTACACCTAATCTAATAGCCCTATAAAATAAAAAAAGCCAACCCAAAATAAAAAAAAACTCCTAGCCTACAATAAACTATCAATAGCCATTAAAAGGGCCTTGTGTAAGGCATTGCCCTAAGTTATCTTTTATTTGTAAAAAAAACCCACAAAGAGCCCCCAACAATAAAACCCACCACCCAACCAACCCCCAAAAAACCTAACTCTAACAAAAACCTAAGCTACCCATTTCCCTGAAAAGGGCATTTGTATGGCATTGCCCTTAAAAGGGCATTTAGCTCTTTTGCATTGTCCTCAAAAGGGCATTTAGCTCTTTTAAGAAAAGCCCAAACCCTAAACTAAAATAAAAAAACACCCAAAAAAGTTTAAAAAACCTAACACTAATTCCTTTTTAGAACAATCTTCATCCCGGCGGCTCCATCTCCATCCAGACGGCATCTTCATCCAGGTGGCTCCATCTTCATCCATCACGGGGCCGGAATCGTCTTCATCCCTGCGGAAGCGGAGCGGCGATGCGCGGAGGTCCAGGCGAAGGTCCAAGGCAGAAGTCCAGGAGGAGGACCATCGATCCAACGTGGAGGTCCTCTTCATGTGATCGACCGCCGCACACTGAGGATTGAAATACAAGGTACCCCTTTTATACTGGGGGTACCATTGCATTCCTATTGGCTGAAAAATCTGAATTAGCCAATAGCATGAGAGCTGCTTAAATCCAATTGGCTAATTTGAACAACCAATAGGATTTTAGCAGCCCTAATTCCTATTGGCTTATTCAAATTTTTCAGCCAATAGTAATGCAATAGTACCCCCAGTATAAAAGGGCTACCTTGCATTTCAATCCTCAGTGTGCGGCAGACGATCGCATGAAGAGGACCTCCACGTCGGATCGTTGGACCTCCGCCTTGGACCTCCGCCTGGACGCATCACAGCTCCGCCTCCGCATGGATGAAGAAGATTCCGGTCCTGCGATGGATGAAGATGAGCCGTCTGGATGAAGATGCAGCCGCCGAGATGAAGATTGTTCAAGCGGGACTTCAGCAACTGTGAGTACATAAAGAGGGGTTAGTGTTAGGTTTTTTGGGGTGGGATTTTTTTTTTTAGATGAGGGTGGGCACTCTTAAAAGAGCTAAATGCCCTTTTAAGGGCAGCAAAAGAGCTGAATGCCCTTTTCAGGGCAATGCCCATACAAATTCCCTTTTCAAGGAAATGGGTAGATTAGGTTTTGTAGATCTTTTTTTTATTTTGTGGGTTTGGGGGGTGGGGGTTTGTAATGTTAGTGGGTCTTTGTATTTTTTTCAGGGAAAAAAGCTGTTTAACTTTGTAAACTTAAGGGCTATTGGTAGTTTATTCTAGATTAGGTTTCTTTTATTTTGGGGTGTTTTTTTTTTTTTTAAATGGGTATTAAAATAGAAATAATTGTTATTATTCTTAAAAGAAATACTTGAAATTTCTATGTTCTTCACTTAGAAAATGTTTTGTTTTATTTTTAAATATATATATATATATTGCTCAGGCAGTCTCCACTTACAAGGTGTCTAAAAATAGACTGGTCCTAACACTATAAAGTTTAGCCTTACTGGGCTGAATCATTCGATTCTAATATACCAATACAGAATTCCAACACTGCAGTACTATGCCTCAAATCATGACTGCACAGAATGAGACTCCCTGGCGTTTTATATATAACTCAATTACGTTGTCTGGAACACACCTGAGCAGGGTGGTGTGTTCACAGCATTGCCTCAGGCAATGACTACCCTGGGGGGAAAGCCGTGATTGGAGAAAGCCGGATTAGTCATTGCTGACGTGTGAAGAGAGGATCTCCGGGTGGGGAAGCTGCTCTGGCTGTGAAAAAAACAAAGGTAAGTTTTTGAACAAAACGGCTGCTTTCTAAACTTTGATGAATGAAAGTGCCCCTGTTTTTAATAGTATTTTAAAAAAAACGGGCTTTCATTCATCAAAGTTTACCTTCACTTTAACCAAACCCCCTTGTTATAGGAATTGAAAGTATTCCTAACGCACCTTCAGCTTTAGCACAGTTGATCTAGCGCAGTATCAGGTTAACGTGCTAGCTATATCTAAACAGGCTTTATTGTAGTGCACGCCATAGAAATCTATGTGGAAAGGGAGTTAACGAGGTCTCGGTATCTAAAGTCCTAAAGTTAGCACTCCTGAGTCTTTCACTCGAGCGCTAACTTTTTTTGTTTTCAACTTATAGTACACGCACTAATCCAGACACACTCATTTTTAAATGCACCACTTATAATTTGGGCATGTGTGATGATTATATTGACTGTACCATGTATATAACTCTACAGTATATGTTGTAACAAATAACCAACTAACTAAACAACAAACAATAGGACATAACTTTCACAGCATTTAAAAAGAAAGAAGTCCTTAACTTTTATTGTGCATTTAAAAGGTATGTTCAAAGAATTGCATAAGTATTTTTTAGTATGAAAAATTGTCATCTGAAGGACTATTCGTTCTACCAAACGAATTGCACTTTCAGCACATTCGCCCACCCCTTCTAAGAAGTTTAAAAAACAAAATAAAAAAAACCATATAATTCTCTTATTGAAAATTATGATTTACATCCGGCTCTCATCTCTCCCTAAATCAGTGACATCTAGATAAAAAAAATCCATCTGTCTTGTAAAACACAGAGAAAAGAGCAAATACATTTTCTACCCACAGGTGTTATTGGACACACCCGACCTCTGCCTGATTTACACAGTTCAGCACATAAGCCTTAAAAATAGAAGACACCATTCACTTCCTTCTAATGAATTGATAACAGGAAACAGACCATCTGGCATTATGTATTGGCACATTAGTGTGGGCACTGTCCCCAAAGAGGTCACGGCAAAGAGTTACAGTAACAATAAGGCCTTTTTTTTTTCTTGCACTTAAAGGGACAGTCTAGTATAAATTAAACTTTTATTATTCAGATAGGACATGTAATTTTAATCAACTTTCCAATTTACTTTTATCATCAAATTTGCTTTTTTCTCTTGGTATTCTTAGTTTAAACTAAACCTAGGTAGGCTCATATGCTAATTTCTAAGCCTTTGAGGGCTGCCTCTTATCACATGCTTTTTAAATCTCTTTTCAACACAAAGAGACAGAAAGTACACGTGGGCCATATAGATAACACTATGTACAGGCACATGGGGTAATTTAAGATTTAGCACAATACAATGCTAAATTTAAGACAATAGATAATAAACAGTCACAGTCATGTGATCAGGGGGCTGGAAGAAGGTTCCTAGATACAAGGTAATCACAGAGGTAAAAAGTATATTAATATAACTGTGTTGGTTATGCAAAACTGAGGAATGGGTAATAAAGGGATTATCTATCTTTTAAAACAATAACAATTCTATGGTAGACTGTCCCTTTAAATAAGGTTGTTTTTTTTGTTTGTTTTTTAAATGTTATTTACTGTGCTTAAAAAACATAATTTATGCTTACCTGATAAATTTATTTCTCTTGTAGTGTATCCAGTCCACGGATCATCCATTACTTGTGGGATATTCTCCTTCCCAACAGGAAGTTGCAAGAGGATCACCCACAGCAGAGCTGCTATATAGCTCCTCCCCTAACTGTCATATCCAGTCATTCGACCGAAAACAAACAGAGAAAGGAGAAACCATAGGGTGCAGTGGTGACTGTAGTTTAATTAAAATTTAGACCTGCCTTAAAAGGACAGGGCGGGCCGTGGACTGGATACACTACAAGAGAAATAAATTTATCAGGTAAGCATAAATTATGTTTTCTCTTGTTAAGTGTATCCAGTCCACGGATCATCCATTACTTGTGGGATACCAATACCAAAGCTAAAGTACACGGATGATGGGAGGAACAAGGCAGGATTAAGCGGAAGGAACCACTGCCTGAAGAACCTTTCTCCCAAACACAGCCTCCGAAGAAGCAAAGTATCAAATTTGTAAAATTTTGAAAAAGTGTGAAGCGAAGACCAAGTCACAGCCTTGCAAATCTGTTTAACAGAGGCCTCATTTTTGAAGGCCCAGGTGGAAGCCACAGCTCTAGTAGAATGAGCTGTAATCCTTTCAGGGGGCTGCTGGCCAGCAGTCTCATAGGCTAGGCGTATTACGCTCCGAAGCCAAAAGGAAAGAGAGGTTGCCGAAGCTTTTTGACCTCTCCTCTGTCCAGAGTAAACAACAAACAGGAAAGATGTTTGACGAAAATCCTTAGTAGCTTGTAAGTAAAACTTCAAGGCACGGACTACGTCCAGATTATGTAAAAGACGTTCCTTCTTTGAAGAAGGATTAGGGCACAACGATGGAACAACAATCTCTTGATTGATATTCTTGTTAGAAACCACCTTAGGTAAAAACCCAGGTTTGGTACGCAGAACTACCTTATCTGCATGAAAAATCAGATAAGGAGAATCACATTGTAAGGCAGATAGCTCAGAGACTCTCCGAGCCGAGGAAATAGCCATCAAAAACAGAACTTTCCAAGATAAAAGTTTAATATCAATGGAATGAAGGGGTTCAAACGGAACTCCTTGAAGAACCTTAAGAACCAAGTTTAAGCTCCACGGGGGAGCAACAGGTTTAAACACAGGCTTAATTCTAACCAAAGCCTGGCAAAATGCCTGGACGTCTGAAACATCTGCCAGACGCTTGTGCAAAAGAATAGACAGAGCAGAAATCTGTCCCTTTAAGGAACTAGCTGATAATCCTTTGTCCAAGCCCTCTTGGAGAAAAGACAATATTCTAGGAATCCTAACCTTACTCCATGAGTAATTCTTGGATTCACACCAATAAAGATATTTACTCCATATCTTGTGGTAGATTTTCCTGGTAACAGGCTTTCGTGCCTGTATTTAAGTATCAATGACTGACTCGGAGAAGACACGCTTTGATAGAATCAAGCGTTCAATCTCCATGCAGTCTCAGAGAAATTAGATTTGGATGATTGAAAGGACCTTGTATCAGAAGGTCCTGTCTTAGAGGCAGAGTCCAAGGTGGAAAGGATGACATGTCCACTAGGTCTGCATACCAAGTCCTGCGTGGCCACGCAGGTGCTATCAGAATCACCGATGCTCTCTCCTGTTTGATTTTGGCAATCAGTCGAGGGAGCAGAGGAAACGGTGGAAACACATAAGCCAGGTTGAAGAACCAAGGCGCTGCTAGAGCATCTATCAGCGTCGCTTCTGGGTCCCTGGACCTGGATCCGTAACAAGGAAGCTTGGCGTTCTGGCGAGACGCCATGAGATCCAACTCTGGTTTGCCCCAACGATGAATCAACTGAGCAAACACCTCCGGATGGAGTTCCCACTCCCCCAGATGGAAAGTCTGACGACTTAGAAAATCCGCCTCCCAGTTCTCCACGCCTGGGATAAGGATTGCTGACAGGTGGCAAGAGTGTTACTCTGCCCAGCGAATTATTTTTGAGACTTCTAACATCGCTAGGGAACTCCTGGTTCCCCCTTGATGGTTGATGTAAGCCACAGTCGTGATGTTGTCCGACTGAAATCTGATGAACCTCAGTGTTGCTAACTGAGGCCAAGCCAGAAGAGCATTGAATATCGCTCTTAACTCCAGAATATTTATTGGAAGGAGTTTCTCCTCCTGAGTCCACGATCCCTGTGCCTTCAGGGAATTCCAGACTGCACCCCAACCTAGAAGGCTGGCATCTGTTGTTACAATTGTCCAATCTGGCCTGCGAAAGGTCATACCCTTGGACAGGTGTACCCGAGACAACCACCAGAGAAGAGAATCTCTGGTCTCTTGATCCAGATTTAGCAGAGGGGACAAATCTGTGTAATCCCCATTCCACTGACTCAGCATGCATAATTGCAGCGGTCTGAGATGAAGGCACGCAAATGGCACTATGTCCATTGCCGCTACCATTAAGCCGATTACCTCCATACACTGAGCTACCGAAGGGCGCGGAATGGAGTGAAGAACACGGCAAGCATTTAGAAGTTTTGATAACCTGGACTCCGTCAGGTAAATTTTCATTTCTACAGAATCTATAAGAGTCCCTAAGAAGGAGACTTTTGTGATTGGGGATAGAGAACTCTTTTCCTCGTTCACTTTCCACCCGTGTGACCTCAGAAATGCCAGAACTATCTCTGTATGAGACTTGGCAACTTGAAAGCTTGACGCCTGTATCAGGATGTCGTCTAGATACGGAGCCACCGCTATGCCTCGCGGTCTTAGAACCGCCAGAAGTGAGCCCAGAACCTTTGTAAAGATTCTCGGGGCTGTAGCCAACCCGAAGGGAAGAGCTACAAATTGGTAATGCCTGTCTAGAAAGGCAAACCTTAGAAACCGATGATGATCTTTGTGAATCGGTATGTGAAGGTAGGCATCCTTTAAGTCCACTGTGGTCATGTACTGACCTTCTTGGATCATGGGTAGGATGGTCCGAATAGTTTCCATTTTGAAAGATGGAACTCTGAGGAATTTGTTTAAGATCTTTAGATCCAAAATTGGTCTGAAGGTTCCCTCTTTTTTGGGAACCACAAACAGATTTGAATAAAAACCCTGTCCTTGTTTCGTCCGCGGAACTGGATGGATCACTCCCATAACTAGGAAGTCTTGCACACAGCGTAGGAATGCCTCTTTCTTTATCTGATTTGCAGATAGCCTTGAAAGATTAAATCTCCCTTGTGGAGGGGAAGCTTTGAAGTCCAGAAGATATCCCTGAGATATGATCTCCAACGCCCAGGGATCCTGAACATCTCTTGCCCACGCCTGGGCGAAGAGAGAAAGTCTGCCCCCTACTAGATCCGTCGCCGGATAGGGGGGCCGTTCCTTCATGCTGTCTTAGAGGCAGCAGCAGGCTTTCTGGCCTGCTTGCCTTTGTTCCAGGACTGGTTAGGTTTCCAGGCCTGCTTAGATTGAGCAAAAGTTCCCTCTTGTTTTGAAGCGGAGGAAGTTGATGCTGCACCTGCCTTGCAATTTCGAAAGGCACGAAAATTAGACTGTTTGGCCTTTGCTTTGGCCCTGTCCTGAGGAAGGGTGTGACCCTTACCTCCAGTAATGTCAGCAATAATTTCCTTCAAACCAGGCCCGAATAAGGTCTGCCCCTTGAAAGGAATGTTGAGTAATTTAGACTTTGAAGTCACGTCAGCTGACCAGGATTTGAGCCATAGCGCCCTACGCGCTTGGATGGCGAATCCGGAATTCTTAGCCGTTAGTTTAGTCAAATGAACAATGGCATCAGAAACAAATGAGTTAGCTAGCTTAAGTGTTCCAAGCTTGTCAATAATTTCAGTCAATGGAGCTGTATGGATGGCCTCTTCCAGGGCCTCAAACCAGAATGCCGCCGCGGCCGTGACAGGCGCAATGCATGCAAGGGGCTGTAAAATAAAACCTTGTTGAATAAACATTTTCTTAAGGTAACCCTCCAATTTTTTATTCATTGGATCTGAAAAAGCACAACTGTCCTCAACCGGGATAGTAGTACGCTTTGCTAAAGTAGAAACTGCTCCCTCCACCTTAGGGACCGTCTGCCATAAGTCCCGTGTAGTAGCGTCTATTGGAAACATTTTTCTAAATATAGGAGGTGGGGAAAAAGGCACACCCGGTCTATCCCACTCCTTGCTAATAATTTCTGTAAGCCTTTTAGGTATAGGAAAAACATCAGTACACACCGGTACCGCATAGTATTTATCCAGCCTACACAATTTCTCTGGTACTGCAACTGTGTTACAGTCATTCAGAGCAGCTAATACCTCCCCAAGCAACACACGGAGGTTCTCAAGCTTAAATTTAAAATTAGAAATCTCTGAATCAGGTTTCCCCGAATCAGAGATGTCACCCACAGACTGAAGCTCTCTGTCCTCATGATCTGCATATTGTGACGCAGTATCAGACATGGCCCTTACAGCATCTGCGCGCTCTGTATTTCTCCTAACCCCAGAGCAATCGCGCTTGCCTCTTAATTCAGGCAACCTGGATAATACCTCTGACAGGGTATTATTCATGATTGCAGCCATGTCCTGCAAGGTAATCGCTATGGGCGTCCCTGATGTAATTGGCGCCATATTAGCGTGCATCCCCTGAGCGGGAGGCGAAGGGTCTGACACGTGGGGAGAGTTAGTCGGCATAACTTCCCCCTCGTCAGAATCTTCTGGTGATATTTCTTTTATAGTTAAAGACTGATCTTTACTGTTTAAGGCGAAATCAATACATTTAGTACACATTCTCCTATGGGGCTCCACCATGGCTTTCAAACATAATGAACAAGTAGTTTCCTCTGTGTCAGACATGTTTAAACAGACTAGCAATGAGACTAGCAAGCTTGGAAAACACTTTAAACAAGTTTACAAGCAATATAAAAAACGTTACTGCACCTTTAAGAAACACAAATTTTGTCAAAATTTGAAATAACAGTGAAAAAAGGCAGTTACACTAACGAAATTTTTACAGTGTATGTAACAAGTTAGCAGAGCATTGCACCCACTTGCAAATGGATGATTAACCCCTTAATACCCAAAACTGAATAATAAAAGACAAAAACGTTTTTTTTTTTGTTTTGTTTTTTCAAAACAGTCACAACAACTGCCACAGCTCTACTGTGGCTTTTTACCTCCCTCAAAAAGACTTTGAAGCCTTTTGAGCCCTCCAGAGATGTCCTGGATCATGCAGGAAGAAGCTGGATGTCTGTGTCAGTAATTTTATCTGCACAGAAAAGCACTAAAATAGGCCCTTCCCACTCATATTGCAACAGTGGAAAGCCTAAGGAAACTGTTTCTAGGCAAAATTCAAGCCAGCCATGTGGAAAAAAACTAGGCCCCAATAAGTTTTATCACCAAATACATATAAAAACGATTAAACATGCCAGCAAACGTTTTATATTACATTTTTATAAGAGTATGTATCTCTATTAATAAGCCTGATACCCGTCGCTATCACTGCATTTAAGGCTTTACTTACATTAGTTCGGTATCAGCAGCATTTTCTATCAAATTCCATCCCTAGAAAAATATTAACTGCACATACCTTATTGCATGAAAATCTGCATGCCATTCCCTCTCTGAAGTTACCTCACTCCTCAGAATATGTGAGAACAGCCATGGATCTTAGTTACTTCTGCTAAGATCATAGAAAACGCAGGCAGATTCTTCTTCTAAATACTGCCTGAGATAAACAGTACACTCCGGCACCATTTAAAAATAACAAACTTTTGATTGAAGAATAAACTAAGTATAAAACACCACACTCCTCTTACGACCTCCATCTTGGTTGAGGCTTGCAAGAGAATGACTGGATATGACAGTTAGGGGAGGAGCTATATAGCAGCTCTGCTGTGGGTGATCCTCTTGCAACTTCCTGTTGGGAAGGAGAATATCCCACAAGTAATGGATGATCCGTGGACTGGATACACTTAACAAGAGAAATAGACACTATCTTTATTGATATTTTGCAATTGGGAAGCATGAAATGAAAAATGTATATTACTTGCAGAAATACAAAGCATATCATGCACAGATAATTATAATAAAAGGAATGACAATAACACAAAACATATAAATGAGACGACTTTTGGGCCTAAGTCCAATACTCTTCTATTGTATACAAATAATATAAACATATAGAAAAGGCTAACGCTTTGGTAGCAACTTGAGGAGGGATAATAACAGTGGAGGCAATATAATATCTCTTAAAACCTACAGCAGAACATAGAAGAAGCACAGGTCTACAGACATACTTATTTACTTATTAAGAGCTTAAAATGATGGTAGACTTTAACTAATCAAATGCCATATATGTCATTTTTGCCATAAAAAAGTATATGTGAACCTTTTTTTTTTTTTAATCCATCTGTGAAAGGTTTAAATTAATTAATATAGTAATGCTTCTATTGCAATGTTATGCTGGCCCCCTTGGATGAACTTTTTAAAAAAAATGAAAATTCCAGTGAACATCCAATCAACATGTGTGTCATTTGACAATCTTGAAGTCCAACCCCTTTAAAGCCCTTAGAAAGCCTATGTAGAGAGTGGGTGGGACGGCTCTATACATCACAGCTCAGCCAAAAGAGGAACTGAAGGGGGGCGGAGAAACAGACAGTACCAATTAGGATTATAAATCTTTTATTATAATATATATATACACACACACACACACACACACACACTTGCAAACTGATATATTTTTCATTGCAACATTCTTTTAGTCTGAAATTTACCATCACTTTAACAAACCAGAGGGTGTAATAGATGGCAAAAAAAGTTACCCAGAGGTACCCCTTAGTTATTTTCCCTGTGGGGAAAATAACTAAGAGGATTTGGAATAGCATAGTTGCCAACTGTCCTATTTTTTTTGGGAGAGTCACTTTTTTTGGCTTCCTGACCCTGTCTATTAAGTTTATCCCATGTTTAGTTCAAACAAAAAGAAATAAAAGTACCAGGCAATTCCGTAGATACAATTTAACTTTTATTAAGCTTGCAGCAGCTTACATCAACATTGCTTAAAAACAGTTCAAAACATCACAGCATTCAAGGGTAGAAATCCTGCTTACGAGTTTCGGCATTCGCCGTACTCATAGCATATAGGAACTATACCAATTGACTCTACTTAAAGGTCTTACCAACCTCTGATTGGTTAATTAAAAACAAAAAAAATTCTATCTACCCTATCACTGACTGGATGTTTTGTGGGTTACATCCTCCTAACAGACCACAGCACCTGGTGCATCCAAAATAACTCAAGAAATCATTCCTTTAAAAGTTCGGCTACAGGGGAAATTTTGTTTGGTTTACCTTTGAATTGGGGGCAAGTGAGCACAGGCACCAAAGAGATCGCTATCAGACCTGGGAGCCGGTAACTATCTACACGCTGACAGTGCAAAGTACTTTGAGAGAGAGAGACAATGTTCACGGATGACGTCATCGGCTACTGCCCGTGGTTGACAGAGGGAGCAGAGACAAGTCGGAGGCAGCGATATATTGCGGCGACTAGTGTGAAGCCAAGCAGACTGCTTTCCGGACAGCTCCTGTAGACCGACCATGGAGGTCAGATGCATCATATGGATGTTCAACACAGCCCACTGGTAAGGCTGGAGTACAATGTGTGAGCTGACATTTGTGACTAGGATACTCTCTTAGTACTGACTGTCTGTTAGTTTGCTGTTGCAGGCAGCGGATTTAAAGTGACAAGCAAGGCTGCGGAAGAGCAGCACACCTAAGCTCCCAGTGTGTATTATTAACAAATGATCCTTATAATGCTAAGACTTTGTTTTGTGTCTACTTGTCCATGTTTAGTTAAGCCTATGTTTAATTTTTATAATATTGAGTGCAGCACTCCCACCATGGAGGTTACCAGATTTTTTTTGTACTTTATCTGTGATCTTCTGTTATGTTGAAGTTTAGCAGTGTGTAGTCAGGTGTTAGACATTGGAGTCTATTTATCAAAGCGTCAACTAAAAATATGCTTCAATTCCGCATCGTATTTGTAGTGAGATTGATCCGCCGTAGTTATCAAAGCATCAAGATCGGCAAACGTTAAACTTTGTGACGTAAAATACGATCCCACAATCTCAAACCGACACAGATCGATGCTTGCATCATTACAGATGTTCCGAATTCAGATTAGACTCTATTTGAGCCTTTTCCCAATTTATCAAACATTTAACAGATACGCTTGTGTCTATTCCGAGGCAGTGTACCTAGTTTTAAATCCGCCACCCTTGAGGTCGCTGAAGCCATAGAACTCAATGGGAGTCTGAAAACACAGAAAGCTTATGTTCGATGCTGCAAGAGAATTAAGTATATTACGTAATAAAAGTAAATTAGAAACTCTATTCAAATTGTATAACCTTTTTAAATCAAACAATATTATTGCTCCACATTTGGTGCACCAGTAGATATAGGGATAAAAATTAAAAATACATTACTACTTATGGATTATGCTACAACTTTGTCTCTCATTACAAAGCCAGGGGACAATATTTCTACAAATTTGTAGAAAATGTTTGCCCCAAACTTTCCGCACTAATAGATATAGAAATAAAAATGATACAGAACTTAATATAGCTAACTTACTTTTTATTTTTTTGTAAAAAATCTATGTATACCATTTTAAGCCATGTAATACAAGTCCCACTCTATTCGCACCAATTTTGACGCAACACTTTTCGCACCAATTATGACGCAAACTCCTAAACAACCCACACACTAGTGAATTTTTCAACCCCTTTTGATTGGAATATGCATAATCACATGATTTATGACATCAGCCAATCTGATTCAAATATACATTTTAAACTATCACTAATGAATCAAAATGCTCTATACTTGTGTCATTGATCACTCATCAGAACTTGTAAGTGGCATTTGTTACATTGTGTATTATACTTTGAAAGTATGTATATGTGAATTTAGAATTAAAGATAAACATTGATGCTGACATTAGGACACACAGTGCAATATTTTAAACAATGATTTTAAAATTCTAATTGATGTTTGATTCAATATAATCTTAAACTGATAGCTCAAAGGGATAGCCCACCTAACATTAAACTGTCATGATTCAGATATAGCAGAAATTAAAATCACCACTTTACTGTTATGCTATTTTCAATGTATTTCTTCCTTCTCTTGAATTTCTTTTTCAGTAAGAAATGTCATCTTATATCCCAGCCCTGTGAAGGGGTGGTTTTTGAAACTAGATTGCAATCAGGAGGGGTTACACAGGTACAGAGAGAAAACTGTCCCAGCTCTTAAAATATCCATTGATTGCAAATAAATACAAATGATACTCTGATTACATGTTATATTTGCAATTATTCCTGCTCAGAATAATAATACATTTACAATATATACATAAAGTGGTATAAATAAACACAGAGATATGAAAGACAACATTGTTTAGAAAAAAAAAAGGAATTTAGGGACATGTAAATATCTTTGCAAAAGATTTCTGGCATAACACACACACACACACACATATACATATATATATATATATATATATATATATATATATATATATACACAAAGATATATGTGAACATTTTAGCATTAATAATCATTTATAAAAATAAAATATGACATAAAAGCATATCATGACTTCTAGAAATACAAATACACATTAATTTATGTGAAATCATATAACAGATTTTTTTGTATAACAAATCAATATAACAATAACTTTCTATGAGATACTGTTTGTTGCGGTATAAATGTAGCTATTTCTTGGACATTAACAGTTGAAAAATAAAAGATTAGCTTTAGAGAAATGTGCTTGTTCATGGACAGTAATGAAATGGTGTAAATAAAGTTGGGAAAAACCCGAAAAAAACGCGTCATCGTACTTGACGCGCGTGTTTTTGACAGCTTTTTTGATAAATAAGGGGATCGTATTCAGATCAGCGGCAGCGATGTCTGGCGAGCGTATTGACGCCGGCAAATGCACTGAGATTGACGCTTTGATAAATAGACCCCAAAGGGTGAAGAATAGTATAAAATGTATGAGATTTGCTTTTTTAAGATCTATTTGTATATATGAATTAGCTGATTTTGTGTTTTGAAGCCACAACCTAATAAAATGTTGAGCTTGTAAGTATAATCAGATCTCATTACTTTATCACATTGTGTACATACACCTGCTTCTTTATATTTATCTTATATCTGTCCACAAATCAATCACCAATACTTGGAAAGAACAATGGAATATTAACTTTTTATTACCTTATTTCTTCTATACCCCACTGGGAATGTAATTTCTTTTGCTAGCCGTGTTTACACAGCTTGGCCTTAAGGCCAAAAACTTTCAGGATAGGTGGGGATACCACAGGCTAAATCAACTATTTCAAATGCCAATATAAGGGTAATGGAAATACTTGTAAACAGTTTAATACACTCCAGCAGGTAAAGTGGATCATTGTGAACAAATTAAAGAGGAAAACATTTTTGAGTAAACTGTCCCTTTAAGATATCAGGCTCTTTAACCCATTAACGACCAAGGACGTGTCAGGCACGTCCTACAAAAAAATACAGTTAAGGACCAAGGACGTGCCTGACACGTCCTCTGGGGTTTCAAGCACTGGAAGTGATCGGTTCCAGACGCTTTCAGGGTATTGCAGTGATGCCTCGATATTGAGGCATCACTGCAATACCCTTTTTTGCCCACCGATGCAGAGAGGGCTACTCTATGAGCTGTAGCAGGGAGGCGGGTGGGCGACCCATCATTGGTTAGTTCTGGATCTGGTCACACAGAAGTGTGCGCAATGCGGTGGGGGGGGACGGGGGGCATGCGCGCGCCACATTTACATAAATGTCTTGTAAATGTATGAGAAGGAGGGAGAGGGAGGGGGGAATAAATGTTGGGAAAGGGATCTGGGAGGGGGGGCAGCTACACTACAGAAAATGCCAGCACCCAAGATGGCGGCAAATAGGTAGAGGGGGATACAACACTACAGAATCAATATAAAAAAAAATTGAATTAAAAAAAAAATGCTTTTTATTTTAGTACTGGCATACGTTCTGCCAGTACTTATGATGGCGGAGGTGGGGGAGGGCAGAGAGCTGTTTGAGGGGGGTCAGGGAGGGATCAGGGGTGCAATTTGTCAGGTGGGAGGCTGATCTCTACACTAAAGCTAAAATTAATCCTACAAGCTACCTAATTAACCCCTTAACTGCTGGGCATAATACAAGTGTGGCGCGCAGCGGCTTTTAGCGGCCTTCTAATTACCAAAAAGCAACGCCAAAGCCATATATGTCTGCTATTTCTGTACAAAGGAGATCCCAGAGAAGCATTTACAACCATTTGTGCCATTATTGCACAAGCTGTTTGTAAATAATTTCAGTAAAAAACCTAAAGTTAGTGAAAAAGTTTACGATTTTTTTTTTTTATTTGATCGCATTTGGCACATTTGGCGGTGAAATGGTGGCATGAAATATATCAAAATGGGCCTAGATCAATACTTTGGGTTGTCTACTAAAAAAAAATATATTTATACATGTTAAAGGGATTCCTGACAGATATCAGTGTTACAATGTAACTATGGCTTATTTGAGAAAGAAAAAAAGGTTTGCAAAGTGCTACTTGTACTTATAGCCCTATAACTTGCAAAAAAAGCAAAGAACATGTAAACATTGGGTATTTCTAAACTCAGGACAAAATTTATAAACTATTTAGCATGGGTGTTTTTTGGTGGTTGTAGATGTGTAACAGATTTTGGGGGTCAAAGTTAGAAAAAGTGTATTTCAATTTTTTCATCATATTTTATAATTTTTTATAGTAAATTATATGATATGGTGAAAATAATGTTATCTTTAGAAAGTCCATTTAATGGCGAGAAAAACGGTATATAATATGTGTGGGTACAGTAAATGAGTAAGAGGAAAATTACAGCTTAACACAAACACTGCAAAAATTTAAAAATAGCCTTGGTCCCTAACGGTAAGAAAATTGAAAAATGGTCTGGTCAATAAGGGGTTAAGGGCTGGGACTGGAATTCACAGAACATACACAAACCATAACCAGATTTACTGGGTTATTTCTTTATCTTTTAACTAGGGATGCACCGAAATTAAAATTCTGAACCGAAACCGAAAATTCAGGATGCCCTGTAGAGACTTTATAGGGCTTATACCAATTATTATTGCTCAATGTGGGTTAAATATAGTCCTTAACATCATAAAAGAGTATATGAGCTTTCCATTAAAGGGAATTATGTATAGTCACCCTGACAAACATATAACTAAACAGAGAATAAGGGTGCAGTTATTAAAGTATACATACAAGGAGGCATTGCCACTAATCTCCTCTCTAATGCCTGTTTAACAGGAATATACTTTGGTCTCTAGATAAGGGAAAGCAATAAGCTGACTCCTGAAGGCATGTTGCTATGAATAGTAATAGTGTAAAAAGATCAGCATTCATCCGCTCCATTAGATACTTCAGAAAGTCACAACAAAAACATAAACAATTGGGAGATTTAAATATTTAATATTTAGGGCTAGATTACGAGTGGCTCGTACGTTAACTGTGCTAGAAGTAAGCTTTTGTAATGCATCGGGTAGCGCACGTATTACATGTTGAGAGTAAAAAGTTTTCACACAAGCACTAGTCCGACGTGCACAAAATGCTGAAGTTATAATATCGTGACCATGTTAAGATATTCCCACATAGAAGTCAATAGAGCAAGAAAAGTGGGGGGAAAAACTAACACCCTACTCGCGCGCAAACACAATCACATTTTCTCAAGTGTGCTAACCAGACATGAAAATATTAATATTTCACATTCCAATGTTCTTCACATAGAAGAATATTTTCTATTTATTATTAAAGGGACAGTCAACACTTCCGTTAACATGATTTGGTATTGAAAATAAAAAACCCGAAGACCTGCCTGCACTATACCCCTCCTGCCTTGCCGCCTTGCTTCTGTCCTAATTAGCGTCGCTAACTTCTCTAATAACCGGTAAATATGGCAGCCGAACTCCCCCCACCGTTACGTAGCTGCCTTCTTATTCAACTGATAAGCAAATCAGATTCCTGTCCTTGGACAGAAATTGCACGCACGTGCAATTTCTGTCCTAGGACTGGATTCTGACCACTATACTAAAGTTATTAACCACTAAACCTCTGGCCTCCCACATCACTAACACTAAATAAATATATTAACCCCTAAACCTAAGTCTAACCCTAACGTAACCCTGACCCTAACACCCCTAACTTTAACATAATTAAAATAATTCTAAATAAAACCTACTATTAATAACTAAATAATTCCTATTTAAAACTAAATACTTACCTGTAAAATAAACCCTAAGCTAGCTACAATATAACTAATAGTTACATTGTAGCTATATATTAGTTATATAGTTATTAACTATTTACTAGCTACCTAGTTAAAATAAAGACACATTTACCTGTAAAATAAAACCTAACCTGAGTTACACTAACACCTACCATTACAATAAAATTAAATAAATTAAATTAAAAAAATACATTTATCTAAATTTCAAAAAATTTACACAAAAGAAAAAAAGAAATTATCAAAAATAAAAACGAATTACTCCTAATCTAATAGCCCTATCAAAATAAAAAAGCCCCCCCAAAATAAAAAAAAAACCTTTGCCTACACTAAACTGCCAATAATCCTTAAAAGGGCCTTTTGCGGGGCATTGCCCAAAAGAAATCAGCTCTTTTACCTGTAAAAAAAAAATAAAAACACTCCCCTAACAGTAAAACCCACCACCCACACAAACAACCCTCCAAATAAAATCCTATCTAAATAAACCTAAGATCCCCATTGCCCTGAAAAGGGCATTTGGATGGGCATTGCCCTTAAAAGGGCATTTAGCTCTTTTACGTTGCCCAAAACGCTAAGCTAAAAATAAAACCCACCCAATAAACCCTTAAGAGGTGTGAAATGAAAATAAAACCCAAGATAGCTACAATGTAACTATTAGTTATATTGTAGCTAGCTTAGGGTTTATTTTACAGGTAAGTATATAGTTTTAAATAGGAATTATTTAGTTATTAATTGTAGGTTTTATTTAGATTTTTTATAATTATATTTGTTTGGGGGTGTTAGGGTTAGGTTTAGGGATTAATAGGTTTATTATAGCGGCGGAGTGGGTGGACGGCAGATTAGGAGTTAATTATATTTAAATAGTGTTTTTTATGCGGGAAGGCGGTGGTTTAGGGGTTAATAATTTTATTCTAGTGGCGACGATGTTGGGGAGCGGCGGAATAGGGGTTAATAATTTTTTTAAGTGGCGGCGATTTCCGGAGCGGCAGATTAGGGGTTAATAATTTTATTTTAGTGTTTGCGATGCGGGAGGGCCCCGGTTTAGGGGTTAATAGGTAGTTTATGGGTATTAGTGTACTTTTTAACACTTTAGTTATGGGTTTTATGCTACAGCTTTGTAACGTGAAACTCATAACTACTGATTTTAGATGGTGGTACGGATCTTGTCGGTATAGGGTGTAAGGCTCACTTTTTGGCCTCCCAGGCAAAACTCGTAATACCGGCGCTATGGAAGTCCCATTGAAAAAGGACTTTTTTAAAAGTGCGGTACTGACGTTGCGTGATGGCCAAAAAAGTGTGCGGTACAGCTATACCTGCAAGACTCGTAATAGCAGCGGAAGTGAAAAAGCAGCGTTATGAAGCTTTTTCACTCATAATGCAAAACTCGTAATCTAGCTGTTAGTTATTTGCGTTGTGGGGGGTTGGCGGTTTAGGAGTTAATAGGGTAATTATGTTTATTGTGATGTGAGGGTTTTGCGGTTTAGGGGTTAATAGGTTAATTAGGTTTATTGCGATGTGGGGGTTGGGGGTTTAAGGGTTAATAGATTGGATTTATTGTGATGTGGAGGGTTGGCGGTTTAGGGGTTAATATTTTAATTATGTTATTTACAAATAAATTTAATATTTATATATATTTCTGTATATATTTTTATATATCTGAATTTTTATTTAAAGGGACATGAAAGACAAAATGTTTCAGATAGGAAATACAATTTTAAAACACTTTCTAGTTTATTTTTATTAGCATATTTGTATCATTCCTTTGGTATTCTTTATTGAAGGAGCAGCTTTGCAATACAGGCAGCTAGCTGAACACATTCGGTGAACCAATAACAAGAGGTATATATGTGCAGCCACCAATCAGAAGCTAGTTCCCAATAGTGTGTTGCTGTTCCTGAGACTACCTAGGTATTCTTTTCAACAAAGCATACCAAGAGAACAATGCAAATTAGATAATAGAAGTAAATTGGAAAGTTTTTTAATATTGTAAACTCCATCTGAATCATGAAAGGAAATTTTTCGGTTTCATGTCGCTTTAACCCCTTAGCTCAGAAAGACGTATTTATACATTGTGCAGTACTTTGGCTTTATGTATATATACGTCTGAGCTTCAGGAAGCTCCAGCAGTCTTGGCTGTTATGTTACAGCCGAGAGCTGGAGTTCCTGAGCTCTAGGCATCTGTGATCAGTGCTCCAGTTCCATATTCAGTCCTTGGCTAAATCCTGCCGCTTCCATTTTAAAACCATTTCTATAATTAGACATTTCCTTACACAAGACACAACTAAGATTTTAATCCACTTTCTCATCCTTTCCCGCCTCGATTACTGAAACTCTGTCCTCTCTGGTCTCCCCAGCTGCCGCCTAGCTCCTTTACAATCCATAATGAATGCCTCTGCCAGGCTCATCTTCCATACACGTCGCTCTTCATCTGCTGCACCTCTCTGCCAATCCTTTTACTGGCTTCCTCTTGCCTCCAGGATTAAACACAAAATTCTCACTCTGACATACAAAGCCCTCAACTGCACTGCTCCTCCCTATATCTCAGACCTTGTATCCAGATACTCTCCCTCCCGTCCCATTCACTCTGCTCATGACCTCCTACTTTCCTCCTCTCTTGTTAACTCCTCATACTCCCGTTTACAGGACTTCTCCAGACTGGCTCCCATCTTGTGGAACTCTCTGCCTCACTCCACAAGACTCTCCTCTAGTTTTGAAAACTTCAAGCGCTCCCTAAAGACTCTACTGTTCAAGGATGCATACACCTACATTAACCTTTCTTTATACCATTTCCTCTCCTCCATAGTTATCCCCTTGAACCCCCTTAGCATGTAAGCCTAAGAGTCCAGCTGTTTGTAGATCACCTTTTTTAGAGCTGACTACAACAGTGCGAATCTTGGCAGGGCCCTCTACCCGTCTGATCACTATAAATGTTTCCTTGTATTCCGCCTATGTTTATAGCGCTGTGGAATATTTTAATTATGTTATTTACAAATAAATTTAATATTTATATATATTTCTGTATATATTTTTATATATCTGAATTTTTATTTAAAGGGACATGAAAGACAAAATGTTTCAGATAGGAAATACAATTTTAAAACACTTTCTAGTTTATTTTTATTAGCATATTTGTATCATTCCTTTGGTATTCTTTATTGAAGGAGCAGCTTTGCAATACAGGCAGCTAGCTGAACACATTCGGTGAACCAATAACAAGAGGTATATATGTGCAGCCACCAATCAGAAGCTAGTTCCCAATAGTGTGTTGCTGTTCCTGAGACTACCTAGGTATTCTTTTCAACAAAGCATACCAAGAGAACAATGCAAATTAGATAATAGAAGTAAATTGGAAAGTTTTTTAATATTGTAAACTCCATCTGAATCATGAAAGGAAATTTTTCGGTTTCATGTCGCTTTAACCCCTTAGCTCAGAAAGACGTATTTATACATTGTGCAGTACTTTGGCTTTATGTATATATACGTCTGAGCTTCAGGAAGCTCCAGCAGTCTTGGCTGTTATGTTACAGCCGAGAGCTGGAGTTCCTGAGCTCTAGGCATCTGTGATCAGTGCTCCAGTTCCATATTCAGTCCTTGGCTAAATCCTGCCGCTTCCATTTTAAAACCATTTCTATAATTAGACATTTCCTTACACAAGACACAACTAAGATTTTAATCCACTTTCTCATCCTTTCCCGCCTCGATTACTGAAACTCTGTCCTCTCTGGTCTCCCCAGCTGCCGCCTAGCTCCTTTACAATCCATAATGAATGCCTCTGCCAGGCTCATCTTCCATACACGTCGCTCTTCATCTGCTGCACCTCTCTGCCAATCCTTTTACTGGCTTCCTCTTGCCTCCAGGATTAAACACAAAATTCTCACTCTGACATACAAAGCCCTCAACTGCACTGCTCCTCCCTATATCTCAGACCTTGTATCCAGATACTCTCCCTCCCGTCCCATTCACTCTGCTCATGACCTCCTACTTTCCTCCTCTCTTGTTAACTCCTCATACTCCCGTTTACAGGACTTCTCCAGACTGGCTCCCATCTTGTGGAACTCTCTGCCTCACTCCACAAGACTCTCCTCTAGTTTTGAAAACTTCAAGCGCTCCCTAAAGACTCTACTGTTCAAGGATGCATACACCTACATTAACCTTTCTTTATACCATTTCCTCTCCTCCATAGTTATCCCCTTGAACCCCCTTAGCATGTAAGCCTAAGAGTCCAGCTGTTTGTAGATCACCTTTTTTAGAGCTGACTACAACAGTGCGAATCTTGGCAGGGCCCTCTACCCGTCTGATCACTATAAATGTTTCCTTGTATTCCGCCTATGTTTATAGCGCTGTGGAATCTGTTGGCGCTCTACAAATAACCGATAATAATAAAAATAATAATAATAATATGAGGGCAGATGCCAGATCTTTACAGACGGTAACACTGTGTGTGTCAACGTCTATAATGATCATCTGCTGGTGCCGCCAGGAGGTGTGGGAGGGAATCCGGGAGACAGAGGGATTAGGAGGACACTACACACAGAAAATAATAAATAAAGGGAAAGGGAGGGAAGGGGCACTGAGCTACAGAAAAAAAGTGGGGTGAGGGTGTGGGGGCCCTACCTAATGATCGCAGGAATGACATTTTATAGGTAAGATGGTAAGGTAAGATAGCTAAGATGTCGGCACTACTTAGAGGGGGGAGGATTAGAGAGCTGTTTGGGAGGGATCCTACACTGCAAAAAATATAAAAAAAATATATAAAAAGATTTAATTAAAAAAAAAAAAAGCCTTACATTTTTAAACTGGCAGACTGTAATAGAAGTTCAGTTTGCGGCTTTCTAATTACCAAACAGCAATGGCAAAGCCATGCATGTCTGCTATTTCTGAACAAAGGGGATCCCAGAGAAGCTTTTACAATAATTTGTGCTATGATTGCAGAAGCGGTATGTAAATAATTTCAGTAAGAAACACAAAGTTTGTGAAAAAGTTAACAATTATTTTTATATGATAGCATTTACCAGTGAAATTGTGGCATTAAATATATAAAAAAATGGGCCTAGATCAATACCTTGTGTTGTCTACTTAAAAAAAAATATATAGTTTTTTGACAGGAAACTAGAAAAAAAAAACAAGGCTCTATTTCTTTATAAATGGAGTGATAGCAAAAATGCTAAATATATATATAATAATATATAGAGAAGCATATACACAGGTGTATATAGAAATATATATTGAAATATATATATTACATATATTTCAATGTGAAGAACATTAGAAGGTACAATATTAATAGTTCAGTTGAGGATTAGCATGTGAGTATAGGTGTTAGTTTTTTTTTTTCAGTTTGGCACTCGATTAAAGTCTATAGGGAGAATCCGTTAACGTGGTTGCGATATCTAAAGTCCAATTCTTTGCTCGCATGGCTTTTGGCTCTGCACAAACATTTTACTTCCAATGCCACAAAAAGTTAACTTATATCGAAGTTTACGTTTGAGTGGGAGTGCTAAACAGCACACCACTTGTAATCTAACCCTCAGTTGCTGTTTTATATTTAAAGGAATAGGAAAATCAAAATTAAACTTGCATGATTCTGAAAGAGCTTGTATTTTTAAGACACCTTTAAATGAACTTCTAGTTTTAAATGTGCTTCGTTCTCTTTTTATCCCTTTTTGAAAAAAGAATATGCACATATCCTAAACTAGTAAAAACTAGCTGCTGATTGGTGCCTGCACACATTTGTCTCTTGTGATTGGCTAACTAGATGTGCTCATCTAGCTTCCAGTAGTGCAATGCTGTTCCTTCAACAAAGGATAACAAGAGAATGAAGCAAATTTGATAATAGAAGTAAATTTGAAAAATTGTTTAAAATGGTATGTTGTATACAAATCATGAAATAAAACTTTGGGGTTTCTTGCCCCTTTAAGAAGGTAAAAGTATTTCCAAATGACCGTCTAATGCACAAACTGCAAAACCTATATTTCCAACATCATTTTAATATAGACATGTCATTCTAATACATATGCACCTCTTCCTAATGCAGAACCATTCAATCAACCCCTACGCATACACTGATCTATAAAGACAAGTACCCCCTCCTAATACACACACATCAGAACATGTATCTATCACACCCATCTAATATACAGGAATTGGGAAACGCCTATCATTCCCTCCTAAAGAACAAACAGAAAGATATGTATACATGTCACTAGAGACCTATACTTCGCATTATCTCCTAATATTCAAACAAAATGTCATAAATCATCCTAATACACAAAATGCAATATATCAGATTTTCAGGGACATTTCCAGGGACAAAAAAAAAATCCAGGGACTGTCCCTGGAAATCAGGGACTGTTCAACTATGATATATATATATATATATATATATATATATATTATATGTGTGTGTGTATATATATATATATATATATATATATATATATATATATATATATAAAACACACACACATATAATATATATATATATATATATATAAACACACACACATATAATATATAAATATATATATATATAAACACACACACATATAATATATATATATATATATATATATATAAACACACACACATATAATATATATATATATATATATATATATATATATATATATATATAAACACACACACATATAATATATATATATATAAACACACACACATATAATATATATATATATATATATATATATATATATATATAAACACACACACGTATAATATATATATATATATATATATATATATATATATATATATATATATATATAAACACACACACATATAATATATATACATATAAACACACACACATATAATATATATATATATATATATATATATATATATATATATAAAACAAGACATGTAGCTCCTGACCTCCCCCACTAAACATACTTCAGAATACAGAGCTCATACAAGGTTTTCATATACAAAAAATGGACATCTCTTACCACATGATAATATGCCAGTCCAGGAAATATAAACAATTCCTCTCCTCACAACTATAGTATCTGGAATCTTCTTCATAATCTCCTAAAGCATCTTGATTTACATTAACCCGTCCCTGTTAACACAAATATACCAGGAAAAATCTATTCATAGCAAGGAGATTGATATCAGGACATAAATTGCTTCACTGCATATAAAACTAATTAAGAAATATACCCCACCAAATACTATCACATACATTAGGATACTTACTACACACCGAATCCAAAAATGCAGACAATAATGCAAGTACCTGTCACTTCCTATCAGGATACATACTTCCCATCTCCTGCTAATACACAGAAATCAAGACACATTTCACTTCTTCCTTATACATAACACCTTGTAATCCTCAGGCTTAGGGACACAAGTCTACTTTCTTTTTTCACAGACAGGACAACAATCATTGCATAATATGCAGAAAACAAATATCTGTTGTTTTCTCCCAATACAGAGAGAAACACAAGCATTCTCATCTTTATCTAATTCACAACTACTATAAAACATAACTATCACTATCTAAGAAAAGTGTTGCTCATGCAAATGCTCACCTACCTGCTTCTGTGTACTTCAAACCAACTTTCTCCTCCTCATCTTTAGGTTTTGGAGGGGGCCAGACAGCCTGGAGTCTCCCAGGGGTTCGATCTTCAGAATCAGAAGGGCTATGGTCCGGCTATAGTAGGGCAGAGAAAGAGACACAGAAATGGTCTAATATGGCAGTTTTGGAAAATCTATATTATTATAATAATGGTTATGCAAAAAAATGATATAAGCATATCTAGTCATATGTGTGTCACAAAAATAATTAAGATCAAATAAATCTAATCATACATTTTTTCTCTCTGGCGATGATGGCTCTGTGTCTGTGGGTCTGGTCTTGTCAAATATAGACTTCAAAGTCTCCTTCTCATTCTTCTGCTTGCGTTTCACAGCCTCCAGATCTGAGGAGATCAGTGTCACTTTCCTTGAGGGTCCTGTAAAAAAGGATCTAATTGCATCTAGTGTAGATTCATGGGAGGCATTCTCCAATTTCTCCTCTGTGAGAACTTCTGTATTATGTGCCATGCTGGCCTCCTGTCTGTCCTCCTGAGAAATATCCTCTTCTTCTTGCTTAGGGTTATCAAAATTTAACAGTTGAGAAAGCTGTTCCATAAAGCTAGAAGTTTCTTTGAGCTCAGCTGGCTTCTTTAACTCTTGTTTCTTGATGGGAGATCCAAGAGGCATTATGGACTTCTGTACTGGCTGAGACAGCTTGAGCAAAGCCAGATCAGTATCCCCTGGTTTCACAGTAACTGACTCTCGCTCTTCTAGAGAAGAACCCTTTTTGTGTACACTGAGGCCACTAAAAAATGCTGGGAGCTGAAATGTCTTTTCAGTTTGTGAGTCTAAATGAGGAGCAGTTGTACTAGGAGTGATTGAGGTCAGTTTTGGGCTGTCATTTGAATCTGTACTTCCAGTGATGTCCTTGCATTCAGGCATTTCCTGATCCACTTCCTTCTTTATATTATTCTCTACAGAACCAGCATCTCTTTGCTGTTGTGTGTCTGGTTCCTCTTTGTCCAGTGACACGTGAGATCCAGAATGATTGCTGGACTTTGAAAGACTTGTAAGTTTTTGGCTTATGACTTGTTCAGAGCTTTCACTGTCTGACTCTGTATCACTTGTTGTGTGCACAAGAGTGCCTCGTACAAGCAGGCCATCATCATCATCTGCTTGACAAGGGGCAGAAATGTCTGTGTAATCGTTTGAGGAAATCATAGAACTGTTTAGATCTTTACAAATGTCTGAAGAATTCAAGCACTCTGTGTACACTTCCTTTTTTTCATCCTTCTGCTCTTGCAAATGATGCTCTTCGTCCCCCTGCCTAGTTTGTCCATCTAAGTCCTCAGGAGTCAATGACCTCTCCGTGTTAGGCTGTACTCCTTGTTCTATACTGTGCTCACAGTCAGGGGTGTCTGCCTGTGCATTTTTATTCCCTAAAGTTCTAAAAGCTTTCAATACTGCCCTCTCATCTTTCTGTTTTGTGGTTTCAAGCTTAGTAGAAAACCCAAAAAATGACTTTATGGAAAATGTACTTTTCCGTGATGTAGTAGCCTCATCTGGAGTAACTGGTTCTACAGTTAGCTCAGACTGGGGGTCTTTGGCATCAACTTTTTCCTTTTCCATGTTATTGGACAAACTAGAGGCACGTGGCATCTAAACCTTTACAGAATATCCATTTGCAAGAAAGGAAAAGCATTCAAATGAGTCAGCCTCATCCTTCCCTCCTGGTTGTTAAAAATTGACGCTGATGATGTGTCAGAAAGCAGACAGCAATAAAAAAATGTTTTTTTTAAAAAAGTTACAAAAAAGGGGAAAATAATTAGTCAAGCCATTTACTTATGGGTTATTAGTAGCTATAACATACAAATGTTATGTATTAAACTAGTTAGTTAGTTCAGCAGTGCTGCTTCCTGCTTGGGAAACATGATCTCTTTAGCTGCATGGGAGTTGTGTTAGCTGTGTTCAGTTAAACGCAATGAATGCTTCTTCCTGTGCTGCTACTGCTTCAAATCTTGTCAAATCAAATCCACAAAAATAAAAGTGAAAACATTAGAGGTGACGAAGAGACTAATCGGGTTAAGAGCAACAGATGGGAAAAAAAAAAGTTTTCCACAACAGCAGAAAGGTGAAAAAACAAACAGGGTTTAAGTGCCAGACAAGTCCTTGCAGCTGAATCAGTGAAATCTCCTTCTTCCGCCTCAGTGCAGCTTTAGTGTGGAATGTAAATGTCATAGGCTGGAGACAGCAAGAAAGAGGTTGGTTTCAAATTACTTTGCCTCCCAACTTGCAGGTAACAGGTAGTTAGTGAGTAAAGCATTCACCACACCCACTGCATAGGGAGGGAGTGAAGATAAGCAGACCAGAAAACGACCAAGCACAGAGCATAGCACAGATAGGACACTGACAGCACACACACGAGAGTGCAGCTACACAGACAACTGTCTATTTATTGTAAACCATTTGCTGTTGAGCCATTTTACATTTTTCTATGGAGTACATAGCTAGGAGCCAATATTTTAAACACACATTTTATTTAAGGGTTTTATACCTATATTGTTCCGTAACAAAAAAATGTAATTAAAAATCAGAAAATGTATTATTTTTGCACCTTCACATCATTTTAGAATATATGCAGAAACATTATTAAAACTAAACTACAAATATTAGATACATTTTAAAACTACACAACATTTTGATTAACCCATTGTGACAATGTATGAATTTTACAAAATATTAACTGGGTTTTTTTTACACTTACCCAGCTCTCCCTTTATTTTGATTACTACAATTATTTATTACTTCAGTGAAACATGGATCTAAAAGCCCTAACAACAACAACACAACAAAATGAGGCCAGAGAAAGTGAATCAATATTAGTATTTAGATCACTCAATAGCTATAAGGACACAAAGCACCTTATTTATGTTGTGGGAACTCACTCAAATGAGGTGATCTTATGATACATTTCTATTGTGAGGGAGCTTCATAAAAATCGCCAGAACACTCAAAATTGAACAAATACTGTGACAATCAGCTGGCAGTAAGACAGACACAGGATAACTCATTTGAAAGAGCAGACAAGTTTAACTATGTATTATGGGAGGCAAAACAAAGTATACCCAACCCCCTATGTGTCTATGGTTCTGTAAGCAGATCACTGCTGCCACCATGATCAGCGAATAGCCACCTGAGTATGTGACCCCTCCTTTAGAGTAGTGGCCCCTCCTCCTTCTTATTTGTCCCACTGTGGTGCTTGTTTTGGGGTGCTGGGGTCTTTTTTTAAAACACAAAACATTGTAAAAGGCACCAAGCAGACAGGTGATTGCAATTTCTAAGGCTATTATCTGTTCCAAAAAGGGGCATGAGACCTCTAATTTAAAATAGGTACTCCCCCTTATGTGTGTGTTATGTATGCTGTCTTTAGGTGATAGGGGCAATCACTACAACTGACAAGGGTATCAGACCCTACATAGGTAAGTGGGGTAAGTGGGATCCTCTCTTTCCAAACTATTACAAAAATGTGTTTAATCCTTTATTGAGCAAGTAACAATGCACTACTGGAAGCTAGCTAAATACATCTGGTGAGAAAATGTCAAGAGATATATGTGTGTAGCTACCAATCAGTAGCTAGCTCTCAGCAGCAGTATATATATATATATATATTTATATATACAGGGAGTGCAGAATTATTAGGCAAATGAGTATTTTGACCACATCATCCTCTTTATGCATGTTGTCTTACTCCAAGCTGTATAGGCTCGAAAGCCTACTACCAATTAAGCATATTAGGTGATGTGCATCTCTGTAATGAGAAGGGGTGTGGTCTAATGACATCAACACCCTATATCAGGCGTGCATAATTATTAGGCAACTTCCTTTCCTTTGGCAAAATGGGTCAAAAGAAGAACTTGACAGGCTCAGAAAAGTCAAAAATAGTGAGATATCTTGCAGAGGGATGCAGCACTCTTAAAATTGCAAAGCTTCTGAAGCGTGATCATCGAACAATCAAGCGTTTCATTCAAAATAGTCCACAGGGTCGCAAGAAGCGTGTGGAAAAACCAAGGCGCTAAATAACTGCCCATGAACTGAGAAAAGTCAAGCGTGCAGCTGCCAAGATGCCACTTGCCACCAGTTTGGCCATATTTCAGAGCTGCAACATCACTGGAGTGCCCAAAAGCACAAGGTGTGCAATACTCAGAGACATGGCCAAGGTAAGAAAGGCTGAAAGACGACCACCACTGAACAAGACACACAAGCTGAAACGTCAAGACTGGGCCAAGAAATATCTCAAGACTGATTTTTCTAAGGTTTTATGGACTGATGAAATGAGAGTGAGTCTTGATGGGCCAGATGGATGGGCCCGTGGCTGGATTGGTAAAGGGCAGAGAGCTCCAGTCCGACTCAGACGCCAGCAAGGTGGAGGTGGAGTACTGGTTTGGGCTGGTATCATCAAAGATGAGGTTGTGGGGTCTTTTCGGGTTGAGGATGGAGTCAAGCTCAACTCCCAGTCCTACTGCCAGTTTCTGGAAGACACCTTCTTCAAGCAGTGGTACAGGAAGAAGTCTGCATCCTTCAAGAAAAACATGATTTTCATGCAGGACAATGCTCCATCACACGCGTCCAAGTACTCCACAGCGTGGCTGGCAAGAAAGGGTATAAAAGAAGAAAATCTAATGACATGGCCTCCTTGTTCACCTGATCTGAACCCCATTGAGAACCTGTGGTCCATCATCAAATGTGAGATTTACAAGGAGGGAAAACAGTACACCTCTCTGAACAGTGTCTGGGAGGCTGTGGTTGCTGCTGCACGCAATGTTGATGGTGAACAGATCAAAACACTGACAGAATCCATGGATGGCAGGCTTTTGAGTGTCCTTGCAAAGAAAGGTGGCTATATTGGTCACTGATTTGTTTTTGTTTTGTTTTTGAATGTCAGAAATGTATATTTGTGAATGTTGAGATGTTATATTGGTTTCACTGGTAAAAATAAATAATTGAAATGGGTATATATTTGTTTTTTGTTAAGTTGCCTAATAATTATGCACAGTAATAGTCACCTGCACACACAGATATCCCACTAAAATAGCTAAAACTAAAAACAAACTAAAAACTACTTCCAAAACTATTCAGCTTTGATATTAATGAGTTTTTTGGGTTCATTGAGAACATGGTTGTTGTTCAATAATAAAATTAATCCTCAAAAATACAACTTGCCTAATAATTCTGCACTCCCTGTATATATATATTTATTTAGCCAAGAAGAGCACTCTTACTCAGTCCAGCAGCTGCCACTGTGCTTGTGCATGCACATGGAACAAATGAAACGTGCACTCTCTAGTCTTTACCAAAATCTTTACTGTGAAAAGTAAGTGACGTTTCGGGGACAAAGTATCCCCTTGCTCAGACACAGTGTATACAAATCAAAAGCAATATATAGCTACAAACAAACCCCACCCCCAATTAGGACCAAAAAAATGCCTAAGGGTAACTATAGAAACAACCTAATCACATAATAGACATCAGTGGTAAAATCTGCATATGATCAATTCTATAGTCTGAGTATCAATGATCAATAATTACATACCTGATTGATTGTATATCAGCCTGATGTAATATTTTTGCTATGTAGTATTGCGATGTTTGTTTATGCCTTTATTTCTATGACTGTGCATAAGTCGTTATGGCCACGCAGTGCTTATGCTCACATTTGTTTGTCCATCCTGATTGGTCTTTATAATATCTCATGGATGATAGTGCATGTAGACGCTGCGTTGCCATAGAAATGATGATGCTTGGATCTTATTGGCTTTCCCTCACATGTGACCGCACCACTAACCAGGAAGTGAGTTATTGATTCTCTTGGTGAGTGCCGCAGCCGTAATTGTGATACGTCTGAGACATACATGATCCGGTATTTGTTCAGACAGACTTTCCTCTCTGTCCTAGTCCTGAAAGTTCCAGGTAATCTACCATATAATTTAGTCAAAGTTATGACATATCTGCACCTACGTTGGTATAATTCTGTGTGCCTGCACTGATTATCCCTGTTGCTGGTCATAACATTGTCACATATCATCACTGCACTTTTTACTGTTATGTATTATTGATCATTGATACTCAGACTTTAGAATTGATCATATGCAGATTTTACCACTGATGTTTATGGTTACACTTTGGTGTTTTTTTCGGTCCTAATTGGGGGTGTGGTTTATTTGTTTGTGGCTAAATATTGCTTTTGATTTGTATACACTGTGTCTGAGGAAGGGGAAACTTTGTCCCCGAAACGTCACTTACTTTTCCCAGTAATATATATACTTGTATGTGAAGAAGGGCACTCTCATTATTTTTAGAAAGACAAACAAATGTTTTTATTTTGAGTTCTCTTTCTCTAGTTTGGGAGCACGGCTACGTCGCCGACTAAGATTAACTTCGTCCTGAAGAAGGCTCATATGTGAGCCGAAATGTCGACATTTGATTCTCTACTTATGACATGTTTTGGATTTGTCAAAATAAAAACATTTGTTTGTCTTTCTAAAAATCCTGAGAGTGCCCTTCTTCACATACAAGTATACAAGTTTCCTTGAGGATTGCACCCAGGTTGATTATACACCGCCAACGTTGGAGTGCTGGGCTACTGGCTAATTGATCATATATATATATATATATATATATATATATATACTGACGGGAGGATCCACTACAAGGAAAGCACAAACAGCCGCAATTGTTGCAAATAAAGGCAGACTTTATTGAAAGTCTAGGTGAAGCCCAGGTACATACAAGCTCGGGACGGAGCACAAAGAATGAAACGTCCGACGCGTTTCCTGCCCGGAGGCACTTCGTCAGGGACTACGTAAGTCCCTGACGAAGTGCCTCCGGGCAGGAAACGCGTCGGACGTTTCATTCTTTGTGCTCCGTCCCGAGCTTGTATGTACCTGGGCTTCACCTAGACTTTCAATAAAGTCGGCCTTTATTTGCAACAATTGCGGCTGTTTGTGCTTTCCTTGTAGCGGATCCTCCCGTCAGTATTTAAGTTTTTCTTACAAAAGACCGAGGGGTGTCTCTATTTCCGATTACAAGGAGCCTTCTTACCATCCACGCAGAGACATACAACGGACATAAGGTAATCTTTTGGATATACTAAGATACCGCTTTATGAAGTATTTAACCGTCTACACTATTTATACCTCAAGTCAGTGGTTCTATGTTCTCTATTCATAAGTGGATTAGAGTTTTTTTTACATACGAGCAAATTTGCACTTATACTGTTACATTATTTGGAGTATTACTTGAATCTGAACTATAAATTACAGGATACTTTGTATTCAAGTGCAATGCAATTATAGAGTGTCTGAGTGCGACCAACAAAGTATATATATATATATATATATATATATATATATGTGTGTGTGTGTGTGTGTGTGTGTGTTTTCCAACAAAGGATACCAAGAGAACAAAGCAAATCATTTTATATATTTTATATACAAATGACAAATTATAAAAGTTAAAGGGATATGAAACCCAAATTTTATCTTTCATGATACCCAGGTGTTGAACCAAAAATTGGGCCAGCTCCTAAGCTTACATTATTGTTAACTTCTTATGAAAAATTGGCCATGATGAAGTATCAAATAACAAAATATTTAGTAATGTAATTGAAAATGTCCTTTTTAAAGACATACCTTATAAAGTATTTCACCTTGCTCCAAAACTGTTTTATTTAAGGGCATACATTACCTATATCTTTCTTCCAATACTTGAAACGTGCCGTTGTTAAATAATCTCTATTTATTTAAGGGACACTACACACTTAATAAATCATTGCTTGAATTTTGTATTCAGAGCAAACGATTAGTCTGAGAATAATTTGTACAACTATTTAAAAAATAATATTCGTTGTTTAAATATCGAAAGAATACGAGTAAAGTTAATGTCCACAAAGCAGTGGGCGCCACCAGATTGGAACTAAGGTCACCTTTTCTGCTGAGGCCATTTAGGAATGGTTATAAATGGCTTACTATAGTGTGCAACCAATGACTGTGTGGAATATAGCTGTGTCCTCACTTCCATGTTTAACATGAATTGGAAAGCCCACAATATTCAGAATCCAATTATAGGAAAGGAGAACTAAATAAATAATTTATATAAGTATAATGCAAAGTTGTTTTACTACATGTAATTAAACAATTTATATTAATGTCCTTTCAACTAAAATTGGGATTCTCTCAAATCTGAGGATAAAGTGGTTTTATTTGCACATTTCATACTTTAAGAACATAGCAAATAAGATAACAGAAATTTATTGGAATGCTATTTCAAATTGCAATCATGACAGTTTCATTTAAAATTTAAAATCAAGTATAATAAAAAAGAGAAACCCTGTATGAAATAAATTGAAGAAAGAGTTGCATGACCCCCATTGAGGACAAGTGGAGGGTTTATCGGGAGGTCAGTAGGTTTGGCTTCTGGAGGAGAGCAAGAGTAAGAGAGCGGGAAGAAATCAGTCTGGACCAGAACGTGCGAGGAGAAGCTCCCACCCTCCCTCCCTTTTTATGTGGCTTGGTATTGATGTCGCAGCTTGTGGATGTGGCGGGGGTGCTTGCCTATTAATGCTGGTTTGAGCAGAGTTGGGATTGCTGGTACCTCCTGTTTCATTAGCAGGGGAGAATGCGGTAAAAGGGGGCTTGCCCTTCTCAGGAGGGGCACATGTTGTGGCTGGGAAAGCACCCTGGAGGGGTTTTAGGTAAATATTTTACTGTTTATTTGGTTATGTGATGGTTATATTATTTATTGTGTTCAAATAAAGTAAGCTGCGGCCTTTATAACCCCATGTTTGGTGTCATGTATTTATTTAAGCAGAACGTAGTGCCCAGTATGGGGGTCATGCATTATAACAACCTTTATGTTTAATGAAATGTTGATTTTATCTGATGTACCTGTATTTCTAATGTCAAGTGCAGAACATTCCTGTCAGGCTTCCCTTGCTGGTTCCAGTTAGGAAGATCGTCAGACTGGATATCAAACACACAGGTTCCCTCTTCACCAAAACAGCTTGGCGAACCAGGTGATAATTTGTAGTTGTCCTTCCTTAAGCTCCCACCTCCTGCATGGAAATAAATGACAATACTACACTTAAAGCAAATGACTAGATATTATCAATTGGTTCCATCCCTTTTATGGTTATGTGTTTCACTTGACTGGTACCCCAGGCCAATCCTAATTCACTAAATACTATAAAGGAAAAATATCCACCACTACTTAAAAACAAGTTACTAGTTGTAATCAAATTTATTAGAAGCAATTTTTGGTTCCAAGTATGTATTTTCATCAGAAAGGCTGTGGGAATTGCTCTTGGTCAGGGGCGAAACTGCGACTGGGCCCCCAAGGGTGGGGGCCCAGCTTTAAAAAAAAATAAAAAAAATAAAAATAAAAAATATTGACCTGCCACTGCCTGCACTGATATCATGTGAGTGTGACATGATGCTTCACTAGTGTCTCTGACTACAGGGGTTAGTGTTTCTGTATTACCCATTGGTGTGTTTGTGTGTATGTGTGTATGTATGTATGTGGCTGTGTGTGTATTTATGCATGTATGTGTGTGTGTGTGTGTGTGTTTGTGGAACCAGCAAATTACAGACCTTGTTATTACAGCATGGGGGGCAGGGGGTAAACAGTGTCACTATACAGTACCATTATATACAGTACAGGGGGGGGGGGGCTGGACCATGTCACAGACTACTGTGGTCACTTTATAAAGTACTGGGGCGGTTAGGGTCAGGCCAGCCATCTCATCGGCAGATTACAGACTGTGTCACTGACTCACTATATACAATACTGGTGGGTTAAACAGTGTCACTATATACAGTAATAGGGGGTCAGGCCATCTCACAGACTGTGGGCACAGGGTACCTCCTTTTGCAGACATGTAATCTGATTCACATTTTTTTTCTGTGTTAAATGTTAAAAAAAAAGATATGTATCAAATTCACATTTTTTTGGGGGTGGGGGGGCCCGTCTTAGATTCTTGCACCTGGGCCCTGTGGTTTCTAGTTACGCCTCTCCCCTTGGTGCCTTTATTTGTAGCGATCTCTTGTAATGGTAAAAACACTACTCAGAATGAACATTAGTTATTTTCTGAAATGTAATGCATCACTGTAAGCTATAGCTGCTTTTTAAGTGAAATATGTAACTATATAAGTTGTGTCTAATTGTTACATATTTGCAGGGCCGAATTTAGATATTGTGCTGCCTATGGCAGAGAATGAAATGACGCAACCCCCCTCCCCATAGTAACATAACTGATTAGCCTATTAACCAACTAGCCTGGCCACTGACCTTGCGAAGCCTGCTTGCTTACCTCATCTAGCTGAACTTACTTACACCATAAAGGCTGGGACAATTCAGGCAATCAGAGGTGGTAACCAAAGCCATTTGATGCGAGTGAAAGCATTCGATTGGCTACATTTTTCCAGAAGAGGATAGGCTTAAAGGTACATTAAACATTAAAATCCTCTTGTTGTGCTTTATCCCCTGCTCCATAGAAAAATCTAAATCTATAACCGTAGGTTTACAAAATGTTACAAATTGCCTAAATCAGCTTTTTTATTTTCAGTATTTCCAGATAAACATCATTTGTTTTGTTTATGGTTTTTTGGCCTCTCTATGGAGCACTGGACAAGCACAGTTTTATACAAATGCATGATGTGTTTAATGTCCTTTAAATAGATTTGAAACCCCAAAAATTTATTTTGCGATTCAGACAGAACATACAATTTAAAAAAAAAATCTTTTCTATGTAATTCTATGAGCAAATTTGCTTCTTTTCCATCGCATTCTTTGTTAAAGAGATACCTAGGTAGGTCTGGAGCACTTTATCACAGGAAATAGTGCTCTTGCAAATGGATAAAATTCTTGCAAAACTGCTGCCATATAGTGCTGCAGACATGTGCACGCTCCTGAGCTTACGTCCCTGAATTTCAACAAAAGATATCAAGAAAAGAAAATTTGATAATAGAAGTACAACTATTACTATTCAGCTGCCGATTTGGTTAATTCCGAGAGCAAGCACGGAAAAAGTGCTTTGAGTCCCACTGGGAAAAAGGCGCTATATAAATACTAGTTGTTATTATTATTATTATAAGTATATTAGAACGTTGATTAAAATTGCATGTTCTATCTGAATCACAAAATGCTTTTCATGTCCCTTTAAGACATTCTGCATATGTACAGAAGGTTTCAGTCAAATACATTCTCTAATTGGCTGTACCCTTCTGGCCTTTTTAGAGATTGGAAGGCCCAAAAAAACATATATATTTACAATGAAGATTTTCATGTAATACTATGTAGAATATATCATCACTGCAATCCCTGTACACTGAGGATAAGTAAATGCTGGAATACTATTATTATTATTATTATTATTGGTTATTTGTAGAGCGCCAACAGATTCCGCAGCGCTATAAACAAAGGGGGAGTACAACAAAACAATTATAGGGTAGAGGGCCCTGCCAAGAGTTGCACTGTTGTAGTCAGCTCTTAAGAAGGTGATCTACAGCTGGACTCTTAGGCTTACATGCTAAGGGGGTTCAGGGGATTGCAGTGGAGGAGAGGAACTGGTATTAGGAAAGGTTAGCGTAGGTTGTATGCGTCCCTGAACAGTAGAGTCTTTAGGGAGCACTTGAAGCTTTTAAAACTAGAAGAGAGTCTTGTGGAGCGAGGCAGAGAGTTCCACAAGATGGGAGCCAGTCTGGAGAAGTCCTGTAAACGGGAGTGTGATGAGGTGACAAGAGAGGAGGAGAGTAGGAGGTCATGAGTAGAGCGAAGGGGACGGGAGGGAGAGTATCTGGAGACAAGGTCTGAGATGTAGGGGGAGCAGTGCAGTTGAGGGCTTTGTATGTAAGAGTGAGAGTTTTGTGTTTGATCCTAGAGGCAAGAGGAAGCCAGTGAAGGGATTGGCAGAGAGGCGCAGCAGATGAAGAGCGACGTGTAAGGAAGATGAGTCTGGCAGAGGCATTCATTATGGATTGTAAAGGAGCTAGGCGGCAGGTGGGGAGACCAGAGAGGACAGAGTTGCAGTAATCAAGGCGGGAAAGAATGAGAGAGTGGATTAAAATCTTAGTTGTGTCTTGTGTAAGGAAGTATCTAATTTTAGAGATGTTTTTAAGGTGGAAGCGGCAGGCTGTAGCCAAGGACTCAATGTGAGGAGTGAAGGAAAGATCTGAGTCAAATGTGACCCCGAGACATCGGGCATGCGGGGTAGGGGTAATGATGGAGTTGTCGACAGTTATAGAGATATTGGGGGTGGAGATTTTGGAAGAAGGGGGGAAAATGAGGAGCTCAGTTTTGGAGAGATTTAGCTTGAGGTAGTGAGAGGACATCCAGGAAGAGATGTGAGAAAGACAGTTAGTGACACAGGTTAGCAAGGAAGGAGATAGTTCTGGTGCAGAGAAGTAGATTTGGGTGTCATCGGCATACAAATGATATTGGAAACCGTGGGACTTAATTAGGGAACCTAGTGATGACGTATAGATTGAGAAGAGAAGGGGACCGAGGACAGAGCCTTGCGGTATTTCGACAGAAAGTGGTGACGGGGCAGAGGAGGCCCCAGAGAAGGCTACACTGAAGGTACGGTTTGACAGGTAGGAAGAGAGCCACGAAAGGGCTGTGTCACAGATGCCGAAGGATTGGAGGGTTTGGAGCAAAAGAGGGTGGTCGACAGTGTCAAAGGCTGCGGACAGATCAAGGAGGATAAGCAGAGAGAAGTGGCCTTTTGATTTAGCTGTAAGTAGGTTGTTGGTTACCTTAACAATAGCTGTCTCTGTGGAGTGATAGGGACGAAATCCAGATTGCAGCGGGTCAAGAAAGGAGTTTAACGTAAAGAAATGAGATAGGCGTGCATATACTATTTTTTCGAGAAGCTTTGAAGCAAGAGGGAGGAGGGAAATAGGGCGGTAGTTGGATGGGGAGGTAGGATCAAGGAAATGTTTTTTGAGGATAGGTGTGACCAGTGCATGTTTCATCGATGAGGGAAATGTACCAGTGCTGAGGGAGAGGTTGAAAATGTGTGTTAGTATAGGGGTAAGGGTAGAGAGGGGAGCAGCTGTGAGGGGATAGGGTCAAGGGGACAGGTAGTGAGGTGAGAGCGCAGTATAAGTGCCGACACACGGGAGGTAACAGGGGAGAATGAACTAAGTTTCAGGTTATGAGGGTTGTGGTTGAGTGAGAGTATTTGAGGGAGGGAGAGAATGGAATTATGTTGAGAGCTGATTTCATGTCTGATGGAATCAATTTTGTTAATGAAGTTACTGGCAAAATCTTAAGCTGACAGAGAAGTTGTATTAGGAAGTGGGGGAGGGTGGAGGAGAGTATTGAAAGTGGAGAACAGACGTTTTGGGTTTGAAGAAAGATTAGAGATAAGGGTAAAGAAGTAGTGTTGCTTGTGGAGATTAAGGGCAGAGTAATAGGAGTTCAAGATGAATTTGTAATGAAGAAAATCAGCTGAATTCCGTGATTTTCTCCAATGCCGTTCAGCAGTACGGGAACATCTGCGTAGCTACCGTGTCAGAGGAGTATGCCAGGGCTGGGGATGAGTGTGTGATTTCCGAGCAGTGGTAACAGGGGCGAGATTGTCAAGGACGGATATAAGGGTGGAATTATAGTGGCAGATAGATTGATCAGGGCAGGAAAAGGAGGAGAAGGATGAGAGGAGCGGTTTAAGGGAATTAGCAAGTTGTTGCTGATCTAAAGACCTAATGCTTCTGTGAAGTTTGGTGTGAGGAGTAGAAGGTGGGAGAGTTGTAGGAAGGGATGATATGTTGCAGGTAAGGAGATGGTGGTCAGAAAGAGGAAAAGGGGAGTTTGAGAAGTTTGAGAGAGTGCATCGATAGCTAAAGATCAGGTGAGTGACCGTCTTTGTGAGTGGGAGAATCAGTCCATTGTGACAGACCGAAAGAGGAAGTGAGTTGCAGAAGTTGTTTAGCAGATGAGGCAGTGGGATTGTTAAGGGGGATGTTGAAGTCGCCAAGAATGAGGGCAGGGGTGTCTGAGGAAAGGAAATAGGGTAGCCAGGCAGCCAAGTGATCTAAAAATTGAGTTGCGGAGCCAGGGGGTCGGTATATGACTGCAACACGTACAGAGAGAGGGGAGAATAAGCGAATCATGTGGGTTTCGAATGAGGGAAAAGTGAGGGAAGAGATAGGGTGTATTTGTTGAAAGGTGCAACGAGAGGAAAGTAAAATACCTACATACTAAGAAAATACTGAGGATACAATTCTCAAATGCAAGAGGAGATTTTACATCTCTAGGAGTTTGTGCATATTTTTTAAAATATGCAAAAAAATTCTTAAAGGGACAGTCAACTACAAAATTGTTATTGTTTAAAAAGATGGATAAGCCCTTTATTACCCATTCCCCAGTTTTGCACAGACAAAATGGTTATAGTAATATACGTTTAACCTCTGTAAACCTTGTATCTAAACATCTTCTGACAGCCCCCTTATCACATGGCTATTTATCTATTGACTTGCATTTTAGCCAATTAGTGCTGTGTCCTGCACAACTCCACGGGAGAGAGCACAATGTTATCTATATGTCCCACATGGATTAGCAGCCTCTTGTTGTGAAAAGCTAATAAAAAGCATGCTATTAGAGGCTGTCTGTAGTGGCTTAGAAACAGGCAGAAATTTAGTGCTTTAAATGTTATAAAGTATATTAAAAAATATATATATATATGTTGGTTGTGCAAAGCTTGGGAGTGGGTAGTAAAGGCGTTATCTATCTTTTTAAACAATAACAATTTTGGTGTCGACGATCCCTTTAAATAAACAAGTATTGCTTTTACACACACTTGACAGGAAGTAATGCATTAAATTGAATCACTTTCACAACCCTTTAATTCTCAATTTCAGTGGTATAATAAGTATAATAAAGCAAACTGTGCAGCTGCAACTTATTATTTTCACTTTTACTATAATCAGCTTTATAGTTCTATATTTAGCACAGATTTGCATATTCAAACACCAAAATGTGTCACTATACACCTAGATCAGAAAAAGTAGATGTTTGCGTGGATAAAATATCATGTGTTTCTTTTAAAGTACTCAATATCCAAAGAAAAATCAATTGACTAAATCAAATAATGTGTAATTTTCTAGTAAAGGCAAAATCCAGTGCAGCCTGCGATACCTTTCATCAGGTGCAGACACCTGAAGGATTCACCACCCCCACCAACCACATGAAACAAACAAAAGAGTTACTCATATACTAGATTACAGCATTGCAAAGCTTCTAAGCAAACCCTCTCTGCTGTTGAACAATGTCTGGACACAAAAACAATATAATATCTTGCCTGTCTAATGAAAGAGCTCTCACAGTGTCATTGGTTTTATAATAATCACATGACAACAACAAATATAATCCATGGGGGGAAAAAGATATGTTTATTTCAGATTGTATATTATAACTCAATCTCTCAAAGGTACATTAACATAGTTATGGATCATAAAACAACTTTGCAAAACACTTTAACTATTCTACCTTTTCATTATTTTAGCTCTTAAAGTTGTGTCCAATGCAGACTTTTTAAGGCTAATCCTGCTACATGTATGCCCCTATTCTGATTACTACTACAAAAATAATATACATATATACTGTACATATACTAACATTGTGACCATAGCTAGCCTTGGGTTTTGCAAACTCAAGTTTAGATTGGCTTCTCCAAACAAGGCATGTGGTGAGTGGAGTTTGGAAATTGAAAAGGAAAACTGCAGTAATCAAGATGCTATTAAACCTTTGCTGCATCCAGGTGGATTCTTTTGGCTGCTCGTGCAGCCAACATTCCTTTGAGGATGCGTGCGCAACTGGCGACGGACGCGTTACAAATGCGATTATAGTATAGATGTACCATAAAACACTATATGTACGCCTATTACTATACATTAAGTGAATATATAATACTAATAATATTCAGAAATATTAAAGAAGGAAGGTAAAGAGTCCAAAAATATGGGTCAAAAGTCCCATTTTAAAGTATGGCTACGCCCCTGTAGATGATCCTAGGTCATCCAGGCTGGATAGGAAACAAAAGAGAGAGACAGGAAACTCCTCATAGGGTAAGTATGTTCATAGCAAAACCAAACATATGAGAAGACAAAGGGCAACTCACAAATTGCAGGGCACTAATCATAGTGCACGTGTCGCGTACTGGAGAACACCGGTCCCTCCAGCAAGACAAACTCTGGCCAGAACAACACTCTGGAACCTCCGCTTGTGAGAAGGCGATCAGTCACTGCATCTCATATGAGGTATACTAGTAGATCTGTTCGTCACTTCTGAAACAGTGGTTACTCTGATGCTGTTTCAGAAGTAACCTACAGCTATTTGATAAGCAGGAATTTGAAAACTAAGTCTTCCATATGGAGACTGAGACAAGCATATTTTTTTCTTTGCACTTAAAGGGACAGTATACACTCATTTTCATATAACTGCATGTAATAGACACTACTATAAAGAATAAGATACACAGATACTGATATAAAAATCCAGTAGAAAATGGTTTAAAAATGTACTTAGAAGCGTTCAGTTTAGCTCTGTTGAAAAGGCAGTTGGAAAGCCCACTGCAAGTGGGAAATAAGACCCTCCCCCTTCTTTTGCATATGAAAAGACCCTTTACACAAACAGGAGCAAGCTGGAGAAGGTAGCTGGCGGTATTCAAATAAAACTTTGGGGCTTGGTTAGGAGTCAGAAAATCAGAGCAATGCTCTTTAAAAATAAGCAAAATTATACATTTAAAAAAAAAAAAAAAAACTGCATGGGCTTTATAAATAGATCATCTACAAAACATTTATGCAAAGAAAAAATGAGTGTATAATGGCCCTTTAAGCAGGAGATGCTGCCAACTTTGCTGTTTAATGGTCCTTTACTAATCCTCACAAACACTTATCATCCCAGTGTGTGCGTTTGGGGGAGTTGCTTTCAAAACTCATCACTGTGCCCTGGCATCACAGGTGGAATCTGTTTACCATGCCCTGGAGAAGATCCGGGCAGTTTAACAGCACTTAAAATGACAGTTAACACCTTGAGAGTTTTATATTAAATCTTTAGTTGTGCATACTTTCTAATTCTCAGAACTATAAATGCACCCTGCTGACATAACAAGGCTAACCCTGCTACATATGTCCCTTATTGGCTTTGTCAGATAACAACTGCAAAACAATGCACTTTATACTAACAATATAACTGTGGCTAGCCATGTTACCTTTAGGCTAAAGCCCAGATTGGCTCATAATAAGGCAAATTGTGGGTGGAGTTTAGTAATATAAAAATAACTGCAGTAAAAAGGATGTTTATTTATTTTAAAAATGTTTAGACTTGGCTGATACGTTATTCTATAGCAACACAACAAAGTTGTCTTGTAATTATAAAGTGCTTATTATCCCTTTAAGGGAGCTGGATGGAAGGGTATTCAACCCCCTCAGCCTCAGCTCCCTTTTGCCCTAGAAACCCCAAGGCCTACCATTTAAAAGACAATCACCTGCACTTTTAAACAATGGGTGTCTTAGAGGTATAACATTGTTTGCAGACTCTAGGCACTTATAAAAGTTCACCAAAAAGACCTAGAGACCCTTGTTTTAAAGCCCAGAAGCCCCTCTTTAAAAATAAAGCCCCTATATAGGTCATTATAGCCAGGTAATCACTGTGGTAAATGAATATAGCAATCATTTGGTATGTATACATTTGCATTTAGTCGAGTAGAGGCTCATGGGAGACTCTAGATGCAGATATATAAATAAGACCCTTTAGGTATATGTATGAGGATAATCCCTTCTTCTTTTGACTATAGAGTTTAGAAAAACATACACACACTATTTTGTACAATATTGTTTATTAAAAATATACATTTTATTTTAGATTTCTCACCTATCATGATATATACATGAAGTTACAGATTAGTTTGAATCTGTGGGTCTGCTGAACCCCACCCCCAATATATATGTGAGAGTTTTTCACTGAAAAATGCTTTTAAAAGCTCCAAAACAGCTCAACACAGGGTAGGACTGGCTCAGCACTTAATAATTATGAACATTTCATATGCTCTTTTCGTTGGTTTGTAGAATTTTATTAAATTAGAATCTGTCATTCTTACGTATAGTGACGTTGTTATAAAAAGCTACCCCTAGATGGCAGTAATGAATTAATATACCAAATTGTATCCTATTAAAATTAGGACAATTTAATGCATTATATGGCTATTTTTGTAAAAGTGCTGGTGGTTATGTTATTTGAGACTTTCTCCCATATACAGGTAAATCTACAGAGAAATGTCATACCTTGAAATTAAATGTGATTAAAGGGACAGTAAACACCAGAATTTTTGTTGTTTAAAAAGGTAGATAATCCCTTTATTACCCATTCCCCAATTTTGCATAACCAACACAGTTATAATAATATACTTTTTACCTCTGTGATTACCTTGTATATATGGCTCTGCAAACTGCCCCCTTATTTCAGTTCTTTTGACAGACTTGCATTTTTAGCCAATCAGTGCTTGCTCTTAGGAGCTTCACGTGCATGAGCACAATGTTATCTATATGAAACACATGAACTAACGCCCTCTAGTGGTGAAAAACTGTCAAAATGCATTCAGATTAGAGGTGGCCTTTAAGGTCTAAGAAATTAGCATATATACCTCCTAGATTTAGCTTTCAACTAAGAATACCAAGAGAACAAAGCAAAATTGGTAGTAAAAGTAAATTGGAAAGTTGTTTAAAATTACATGCCCTATTTAAATCATGAAAGTTTTTTTTACTTCACTGTCCCTTTAATTAAACTTTAGAAACAGAAATGTAGATATGCTGGATAACGCAAAGAATGATTAATAAATGTTATGCTTAAATATAAAGAGCTCACGTTGCATAATAATTTCAGCACCTAAAGGGACAATGTCCTTTAAAAATGTTCAGCTTTTGCTTATGGAACGGCAGTGTTCAAATATGTTAGTTTTTGTTAATTTGGCCTAAAAAAAAATAATTAAATAAAAGCTTTTTAAATTAAAGGGACAATAAAGTCAAAAGTAAACTTAAATGAATTGGACAGAGAATGCAATTTTAAGTTCCGTGGGAGTTCCGTAGGTGAATACACATTGGATCCTATCTACCGGATCGTATCTTTATGGATATAAATGCCCAGAGCTCCGGAGTTATATAAAGTTATTACCATTCTATTATAACCCTTCAAGACTTTCTGATAACTTTGTTACATTATTCCTCACACAAAGACAGTGTGTACCGCAAATTACTATTGAGTGTCTTTTTGCGGTAGCGACTTTATCAACCGGATGTCCCTGGGTTTATATTAACCCTGTTAGAGGGTCTTTGGAATTTCTGACTGCAGCAGAGATTTTGTGTAGTGAATGTTTTTATAATTTTTCTTATCTAATTGCTTTATAGCATTTTACAGAATGTTTTTAGACTAGCATTGCCTTAATTAAATGTACATTTCTTTTCAAGTATTGTGTTTATTATTATTTTATATTTTTAAGCTGTTTAAAACTGCATGCTCTTTCTGAATCACGAAAATTTAATTTTGACTTTACTGCCCCTTTAAAACTAACACAGCAGTATCAGTTGTGCATGTTCTACTAATACTTTGTGGCTGATAACTTCCTACTGATGATGAGCCAAAGAGGAAAACACAGTTCTTCACCCTCCCATATGTAATAAGTTTTTTGTTAACTAACATGACAATCACTAAAGATAAGGCTATTACAAGTATAACATTACACCCCTATTTCTCTTTACACTGCATACTTCTGATACCTATACTTCTATAGCACTGTATTATTTCAGTCTTTAGAAAGAAAGTTGTTATATACCATAGAGCATCGATGGCGAACCTATGGCACATGTGCCACAGCTGGCATGCGGAGGCCTCTGTTGGCACATGAGGCATAAGCAGGGGCGCTTATATATATATATATTCCAGGAACATTTAAAGGGACAGACTATTCCTAATTTTTTATGTTTAAAAACATAGATAATGCCTTTACTACCCATTCCCCAGCTTTGCAAAACCAGCATTGTTATATTAATATACTTTATTACCTTTAAACCTCTACATTTCTGATTGTTTATAAGACTCCGCAGGCTGCCTTTATCTCAGTACACTGCTCTTCATGTCTGCCATATAGCTAAAATTTTGCTCACTCCCTTGGAGTTATTCATTAGTCTGCACAAATTGTCTAAAATGCAAGTCTGTAAATAGAACTGAGAAGGCTTAGATACAAGGTAATCACAGAGGTAAAAAGTATATTAATATTACCATGTTGGCTGTGCAAAACTGGGGAATAGGTAATAAAGGGATTATCTATCTTTTTAAACAAAAAAAATCTTTGGAGTAGACTGTCCCTTTAAGCAAAGCGGAGCACGCAGCATCACTCAGATGTGTTGAAGGCTGGAGATGTGGCTCCAGAGGATAGCAAGGCCGAAATGTTTGTGTCTGCAAATCACTGCTCAAATTTGGCATAGCGACAGAATGAAAAGCAAAAGCAAGGCCTTTTCTGTGACATGACTCTTGTCTTTGGAGTGGCGGCCGGGATATCCCTGTCCACCGTACGGTCCTGGCAGCCGCCACCAATTACTTTGCCCTGTTGCTGTCAGAACTGTTTGAGGATTCGTGCTCAGGGAGGGTGAATATTAAGTGGAGGCCTGTCATGTTAAAACTGATGTATCGCTACAAACTCACATATTTACAAACATTTATTACATGGAATTACTTTGTGAACTATTCCTTTAATATATATATAATATAAGAGGCCATCCCTCACTCATCTAATCGCTTGGTATTCTGAAGTCTCGCATACTTCCTTCCTGAGCCTGTCTACTGGAATTCGTTAACCAAACTTCCTTGACTACGCCTGTGCTCTGTATTCAGAGCTACTATGTCTCTCCTGTGTCTCTTCAGCCGACTCACCTTCCACGCCGCAGCATAGCACAGCCTTCAAGCACGGGTAGGAGTCGCGGTGACATCACACGCCAGCAACGATCTCGGGTCACACAGCTGACTCCCTCAAGCAGCTACCATCAGCATACGGGACGCTCCCCAGCAGCATCGCTATCAACCGCCTTCAACCTCTCAGTAAACGTTCCTCTGCAAACGGCGAGTTAGTAAGTTAAACTTCATAATTTAACGCTTACTCCGTTTTCACCTAACATAGTGGAGGTTACCATTATCTCTTGTACTCACATGCACTAGAATTATGTATATGTAAACCACACCTCCTGTTATCCTAACCTTTTGTGTACAAATACACAGGAACATTGTATACAATGTTTTAACCTCTTGTTTAAAGCTTATTACCTTCCTGCTTGTTTGTGTTAACACTTTGGATTACTTAAGTCAATAACTCTGCTGCAATTATTTGGTGAATCCTTCACAGGTGGCAGCTGTAGATTTATATAGCTTATATTATCCTGCAACTAATGTGCTCCTTGATTAATGTGGGTTTTACATTATTCCTAGGAGTAATTGATGTTAACCCCCATAAATCACTCCGCTACACAACTTCTCTAGCTAACACCATATCAGCAGTTGTGGTTCATAACTAGTACAAACCTTATGTTTTAGACTTGCAACTAAGGCCTGACCGAAATACCAAGCCATTTAAAGATGGACCCAGCTGAGATGGTAACACACATATAAACACTAAGCCAAAGAGTAGATATGCTCACAGATGGGTTAAACACCTTAAAGGCAGAAAATGATGCCTTAAAAGCTTACATTAAAGATTTCATAGAAACTAAAACACATATGACCGAACCCCAGATTAGTCCTCCAGAGAAATGTTATGGTGATAGGTCACAATTCAGGGATTTCAAGAACGCTTGCCTACTCCTATTTGCATTGAGGCCCCACACCTTCCCTAATGATACCTGGGCAAACAGCTTTTTTTGAGACCAATGAAAACATCCTTTTTAGACTCAGTTTTTACTGCCTTAGGCCAGCTGTATGAAGACCCCTATAAGCAGTTAACTACAGAGACCGCCATGAGGTCCCTTAAGCAAAAGAAAAGGCATGTTGAGGAGTACATAACGGACTTTAAAAAATGGGCTAAGGACTCACAATGGAATAATTTATCCTTAAGGAACCAATTCCGATTGAGCATTTCAGGGGCTATTAAGGATGAGCTGTCCCGCATAGACCTACCTCCCACACTGGAGGAGCTTATCAATTTAAGCATTACCATAGATAGACGCCTTAGAGAGAGACAGCAAGAAAAATCTTACCATGACACCTCAGTGAAAAAATACCTACACACTAGTACCCCAGTTACCACTTCTAAGATAGCTACTGAACCTATGGACATTGGCTTCCTGAAAGGCCCTCTCAGTGCTCAAGAGAAGGTCAGAAGACGTCACAACAATCTCTGTATGTACTGCACATCTGATGAACATACTGTGAAAAATTGTCCCATCCTACAGTGACAAAACAGGGGTAAGACTCTTTCACTTACTCATTGCCTTGGCACTCATGAACCTACAACAAACTATTGCAAATTACTCCTTCTTTTGCAGTGGGATCTTCTTCAAGTCAAGGTCACCGGGATAATTGACTTTGGGGCTACTGCTTGTTATATACCTTCCTGCTTGTTTGTGTTAACACTTTGGATTACTTAAGTCAATAACTCTGCTGCAATTATTTAGTGAATCCTTCACAGGTGGCAGCTGTAGAGTTATATAGCTCAGTGATTTTTAACCTTTTTTTTGCCGTGGCACACTTTTTTACATTAAAAAATCCTGTGGCACACCACCATCCCAAAATTTAAAAAAAAATCACACATTGTAGCCTAATACAGCATATATATATACACATACACACAAACACACACATACTGTATGTATTGTGCTGTTATGCCATGCCTCCTACAAACTACCCCTGCACTGGGAGTAAAAAACAAGCAAAGTTTAAAATATATGTCACACTGTTGTCAGTCTGCCGTGGCACACCTGAAGATCTCTCACGGCACACAAGTGTGCCACGGCACACTGGTTGAAAAACACTGATATAGCTTATATTATCCTGCAACTCCTTGATTAATGTGGGTTTTACATTATTCCTAGGAGTAATTGATGTTAACCCCCATAAATCACTCCTCTACACAACTTCTCTAGCTAACACCATATCAGCAGTTGTGGTTCATAACTAGTACAAACCTTATGTTTCAGACTTGCAACTAAGGACTGAGCCCAGACTGTACCTTGAGATGATTGAGGCTGTGGTACAGTACACTACACTGGGCAGATCCGTGTTTGCACCAGCAATGTCCAAGTTATTGCATTGCATGGCCAAGGGGAAAAGAGCAGCCTGAGCTCAGTACAGGACACCTGATTATCTGTGTGTATTATGTGTGATCTACTATGTGTGTGTGTATGTGTATATGTGTACATATACACATTCGTAAAACAAAACGAAAATCCGAATGAATGCACAACGAAAAAGAAAGGAAACAAAAAAATTAATTAATTTACTTTAATTTTCTTAAGGGGTTACAAATATACATGTGTGTGTATGTGTATGTATATATGTATGTGGTGTATGTAAGTGTACATGTGTATGTATGAATGTGTATGTGTATGTATATGTGTGTGTGTGTGTATTATTATTCTTTTTTTTCAAAGCGCCAACATATTCTGCAGCGCTGTCCTTGGGAACAATTCATTTAAATAAAACAATGATAAAAATTTGTAAGAGTCAAGACAACGTTTTACAAACACATACAGGAGGAATCGAGGGCCCTATTCCTGTGGGAATTTATAATCTAGAAGGATAGGAGGTTGAGAGACAGGAGGTGAGGATTGCAAGAGTGAGATGTTAATACAGAGTTAGATGAGGGAAAAATTAGGTAAATGGAATTAATTTATTATTGAGTTGGGTGGTAGGCTTCTCTGAACAAACAAGTCTTAAGAGAGCATTTAAAAGAAGAAAGATTAGGGGAAAGCCTGACAGCACGAGGGAGTGTGTTCCAGAGGGTAGGTGCTGCACAACAGAAGTCTTGCAGTCTAGCATTGGAAGAGGTGATAGTCAAAGATGCAAGGAGCAGGTCATTGTTGGATCTTAGTGGGCGGGCTGGAGTATACTTGTTGACTAGAGAGGATAGGTAGTGGAGAGCGGCATTGGTAAGAGCTTTGTATGTAAGGGTGAAGATTTAGAATTTAAGTCTGCTGTGAAAGGGGAGCCAATGAAGGGACTCGCAAAGAGGTGCAGCAGATACAGAGTGACGGGAAAGGTGGATTAGCCTTACAGAGGCATTTAGGATGGATTGAAGAGGGGAGAGGCGGGATAGAGGAAGTCCAGTAAGTAGGTTATTGCAGTAGTCAAGTTGGGAAATAACAAAGGAGTGGATTATTTGCTTTGTGGTGTTAGCGCTCAGAAAAGGGCAAATCTTGGAAATATTGCGTAGGTGGTTGTGGCAGGATGAGGAAAGTGATTGGATGAGGGGGATGAAGGATAGATTTGAGTCAAGTGTAGCTCCGAGGCGGCGGACTTGGGGACATGGTGATGTCGTCGAGAGGGATAGATAAGTCAGAAGTCGGTGTAGAGCTGGGGGGGGATTAGAAGGAGCTCAGTCTTGGACAATTTAACCTTTAGGTGGTGACAAGCCATCCAGGAAGAAATATTAGATAAGCAATCGCTGACATGAGAAAGGACAGAGGGAGAGAGAGCAGGGGTGGAGAGGTAGATCTGGGTGTCATCAGCATAGAGGTGATATTTAAAGCCATGACTGTTGATAAGTTTACCCAGTGAAGAAGTATAAATGAAGAAGAGTAGAACACCCGGAACTGATCCTTGAGGTATAGAGGCATTGGAGAGTCACCAGCAAATGACACAGAAAAAGACCTGTGAGAAAGATAAGAGTGAATCCAAGAAAGAGCAGAGTCACAAAGCCCAAAATTGCTAAGGGTCTGTAGGAGGAGGAGGTGGTCAACTGTGTCAAAGGCAGCTGAGAGGTCAAGTAAGATAAGTATAGAGTAGTGGCCATTACTTTTAGCAGAAAGAAGATCATGAACATAATTTAGACAGAGCATGCCATTTTAAATAACTTTCTAATTTACTCCTGTTATCAATTTTTCTTCATTCTCTTGCTATCTTTATTTGAAAAAGAAGGCATCTAAGCTAAGGAACCAGCCTTTTTTGGTTCAGTACCCTGGACAGCACTTGTTTATTGGTGCTGTCCAATCAGCAAGGACAACCCAGGTTGTGAACCTAAAATGGGCCGGCTTCTAAACTTACAGTCTCACTTTTCAAATAAAGATTGCAAGAGAATGAAGAAAAATGTATAATAGTGGTAAATTTGAAAGTTGCTTAAAATTGCATGCTCTAGCTAGAGGAAGAGGAAGCTGGTGGGAGGAGCACAGGTGTAAGGACGTGCAAACACCTGTTCTCAGGTTCCCTGCTAGAGCTGTTGGCAGAGCATTTTGCTGCTAAAAACCCCTGTCCTGGGCGGCTCCTTCAGTAAGGGTAAAAGGAATACTTACCCTAATCCCAGCACCCTATCAGTGCCATCCTAACGCACTGAGCTGCAATTGCAGCAAATAAATGGACTGACTGTGTCATTACAACTGCAGCCAAAGCACTATGAGAAGCCATAACAACACCCAAGGTGCATAAACTTCCATTACCAGGCGCCCAAGTTTTGGTGCAAAAAGTAAACTTCTTTTTTCCTTTCCCCCCTGTAAGCACTCTACAGAGGAAACATCAAGACCGCATCTCCAGACTCCCCCTCCCACCGGTGCCGCGTGAGGGGGAGCTTAGTAGTGCTGGATGTTCTGAGCGGGTCAGGAGATACTCGACACAGGGGGGAAGAAGTTCTTGCTACTGTGCTCACTTTTACCTACAGGCCGGATCAGGTGTTTTGCTGGAACGGGGGTCGGAGCATCCCGGTGGCCGCCGCTCCCTGACTGTAGTGGAGGACTACACTGTCCGCCCTTGCTGCAACGGGATCGCAGACCAGAGGAGGATAGAGCGGTCTGTTCCACATCGAGAAGGGGATCCGACAGCTGACCGGGTGACGTCACGGATAATTTGCTGGAAGGCGCTCCCACGCTGTGGGCGTTCGGCGTGCTGCTGACTCCGGAGGAGGATGACTCTGGTCTTGCTCCCCCCCACCGGTGCTGCGTGGGGGAGCACCGGAGCCGTCTTGGCAGATATTCCTGGCGGGGCTGGACGTTCCGACACAGGTGACCCCAGGTCCTGAGACAGGTACTTTTTTCTATGGGTTAAAGGACCCTAACTGATCCCGTACAAAAAAGGGTATCCTGGGTCTCGTAGGTTGATACTTTTATCAAGGGAGGAAGGTTCCCGTCAGAATTCTGGAATCCAAGGACTAACCGGATGGTTATGTGAATAGTGGTAACTGAAACCACCACAACTATTGCAAGTACTGTTTTCTTGTTTTCTTTTGCTTTGCAATGTGGGCCATATTAACTATTTGTGTTTAAATAACTCTAAAATGTAGAGGAAATTGTACGTTACCCTTTTTCAGAGTTAAAAAAAAAAAAAAGTGTTTTACATTGATATACAACATAATAATCATAACAGTTTATAATCCAAGGGTGAATGAAAACTCCATATGAATAACTGGGGGAATGGCATTGAGTAACATACAGATAATCTAAGAGTAAAGAATGCCATTGTTTCTGACTTCCTGAGACAAAAATCAGGCTCTGTTTGTTAAAGGCTAACGATTTAGTGTGTACCCTCTGATTTCCTATTGTTTTAAAAGCCTGAGCAAACCAGCAATAAAGGGAACGTGGGCTACAACTTAATAGAGGTTGGCATATAAGGATAGTATCATTATATGTCTGTAAATTTGGGAGAAACAATTAGGTTACATGAAGTCTTACTCTTTTATTGTTAATTAAATAGGAATAGTCTCGGTTATAAGAAAGAATTAACCTGTATCTTCTAAGTGAGTACAGCCTAACGCTTTTAAGTCCAAACAAACAAGCCAATGTACATAACTAAGGCAATATTAATTATTTCTGCTTAAGGAAATTTGAAGTGAAAGGGGAATTTCTATGTCTTTCTCTTTTTTTTATTCAAAGGTTAATGCAAAACTGAAAACAAATTCTAAACAAGAGTATTCATAAGCTCATTTCTTGAAAGATCACATAAACTGATTAACTTCACTTTAAAACTTACCCGAGCTGAGGTTACTCTCAAAGTTAGCCTAAAGGGGTAGCATTGGTACCTGATGGTATACTAGGTAGAAATATTTTTTGCACGTGGAAAATTAGCTAAGACAAACTAACTGTTATAGGAAGCAAGGAAAATTACTGAGAGCTCTTCCTCCCTACAGACCTATCAAAGAATCAGAATAAAAATCAGCCCTTGATAAGGGACTAATTTAATTTGTAAATTTGACTGTGAACTGTTTACTGCTTGAAAGTCTAAAATAGTGTAGTAAGAGTTATTATTTACTGTCTACTGAATAGGTGATTATACACATACTATTATTGTCAGAAAGCTGCCAGAAAGTACATAAATATTCGGAGCATTGAAGTGACTGCAAATTATTCATTCTTAGGGGAATAGTACTCTTTCTAATTGCCAAACCCCTACGACCGAAGTCTTAGCACAACACTGTTTTCCTTGTTTTACTTTTTTTTCTTTCTCACGCCCTTATCACTACCCACTGACACTATCACTTAGTCAACCCACTCTTCTTTTTTTTTTTCTCTCTCTCTCTTTTTCCCGACACCCAGGGGGGCCTTATTTTTTCTGCCCCCCCCCCCCCCCTCTCAATTTGTTGATTGCACTTCCCTACACGTCACTTTGTCACAACTCACAGTATTTTATCTACAAATATATGGATAAATATTTCACTGCACAAACCAGGACTTCCCCTTCGGTCATGGCGGCAAGGCAAAGAGATAAAAAAAAAAAAAAATGCACAAGAGTCATTAATAGAAACACACCCAAATATTAATATGCCTCAAATAAATGAGTCAATTGATATACACGCATTAGTTGTTAAAATAACTGAAGCACTATCCCCTAAATTTGAAGAGCTCCGATTTGAGATTAAACATGACATGAATGCAATAACTACAGAAATACGTCAATTTTTAAATAGGATCTCCGAGGCAGAGCAGAGAATATCTGACCTAGAAGATACTATACAGAGTCATAACACCACATTAGCCGACATAAATTCTAAGATAGTTAAGACTGAATTGAAATTAGAGGATTTAGAAAACCGGGCGAGAAGGAACAACATCAGATTAATAGGAGTGTCTGAGGAGAAACAGTACGAAGACCTAAATAAACTACTCACAGTAACAATACCACACTTACTACAGATACAGCAAACACAACCAAAAGTTATAATTGAAAGAATACATAGGTTAGGATGGCGGAATGTAGAAATGGAAAGGGATAGACCAAGACCAATAATCGCTAAACTATTGAACTACCAAGATAAACTTACAATATTACAATACTTCAGAAAAAAACAACCTATCTTCCTGGGAAACTCTAAAATATTGCTTTTTCAGGACTTCTCGGCTGAGACATCAGCTAAGAGAAGAGAACTTTCGCCAATATGTACTAGGTTGATAAACCAAGGGTACCAAGCTGCCCTAATATACCCAGCTAAATTAAAAATCATAATTAATAATAAAACTCAGTTCTTCGAAACATCCAAAGAAGCGGAAAGATACATAGCGCAGGCAATACCCCCATAGTTAGGGGAGATGAATAAATTAAATGGAGAAATAGATAAAATAGACCAAAAGGAAGGAGCATTAGGGACTAAGACCAGGATGGGTAGGATGGTTAACAGTAATCTTAATGAAGGCTTCTTATTTTTTTATTTTTTTGGCTTGTATTGTATGTTCAGTTCATCAATAGGGTTAATGACGGGGCGGCACAGGTCATGGGGCACTCAAACAGGCAGGGGGCACCCGGGACAACATAAAAAGAGCAGATTACGTTACACCTATGGGATTGGGGGCGGGGCCACGAGAGGAGGGTTTTTCCCTTTTTAAATCCTTTTTTTTTTCTTCTCTCTTTTATTACTATTATTTTAATCAATGGATACAGATATTAATTGTAAAATAGTTTCCTGGAACATAGGAGAGGAGGGTTGACATCCCCTATCAAAAGAAAAACAATCATATCTCATTTAAAGAAGATAAATATGGATGTTGCCTTCCTTCAGGAAACCCACATGAAAATGGAGGAGGTAATTAAACTTAAAAAATCATGGGTCCAAGAAATCTTTGCAGCCCCTGCCTTACGCCTAGATTTAGAGTTTTGCGGTAGCCGTCAAAACCAGCGTTAGAGGCTTCTAACGCTGGTTTTTACCGCCCGCTGGTATTTGGAGTCAGTCATTAAAGGGTCTAATGCTCACTTTGCAGCCGCGACTTTTCCATACCGCAGATCCCCCTACGCCATTTGCGTATCCTATCTTTTCAATGGGATCTTTCTAACGCCGGTATTTAGAGTCTTGGCTAAAGTGAGCGTTAGAAATCTAAAGACAAAACTCCAGCCGCAGAAAAAAAAACCTAATCTGCCGACCGCACACCGCCGCCACCTACGTTATAGCTATGTACCCCTAATCCGCTGACCCCTATATTATATTTATTAACCCCTAATCTGCACCCCACAACGTCGCCGCCAGCTACCTACAATAATTAACCCCTAATCTGCCGACCGGACCTCACCGCTACTATAATAAATGTATTAACCCCTAATCCGCCTCACTCCCGCCTCAATAACCCTATAAGAAATAGTATTAACCCCTAATCTGCCCTCCCTAACATCGCCAACACCTAACTTCAATTATTAACCCCTAATCTGCCGACTGGACCTCACCGCTACACTAATAAATGTATTAACCCCTAAAGCTAAGTCTAACCCTAACACCCCCCTAAGTTAAATATAATTTAAATCTAACAAAATAAATTAACTCTTATTAAATAAATTATTCCTATTTAAAGCTAAATACTTACCTGTAAAATAAACCCTAATATAGCTACAATATAACGAATAATTATATTGTAGCTATTTTAGGATTTATATTTATTTTACAGGCAACTTTGCATTTATTTTAACCAGGTACAATAGCTATTAAATAGTTAATAACTATTTAATAGCTACCTAGTTAAAATAATTACAAAATTACCTGTAAAATAAATCCTAACCTAAGTTACAATTAAACCTAACACTACACTATCAATAAATTGATAATAAATATTAGTGCGGTGAAAGTTTCATGACGTTATAACACTATTGAGTATTGGTATATGGGTAATCGATATATTTGAACCGATCGAATACAATATCTTATAATTTTATGGTATTCACGTTTGAAGATTCTCCGATTGGATAGGATATTTATCCGTTCAATTTGTAAATATATATTTTAACATAGGAGTTGTCTTACAAGGGATTCTCTCTACATGCTACCTGTGGATCAATGCGCATGCGCGACACATCAATTGCACTTCTCAGCCCCACATCCCAATCCGTTTAGTAGGCGTTTTCCACCCAGCGTAACCATTGGATATTAAGAAGGCGTCTTCCTTGAAACCCATGCAATTGGCCAACTGTTGGTTTGTAAACGTGTATAAAAGTCCGCGCATCCGGTAGCCTCGGGTTTACTAACTGTCAGCGAAAAAATATAGCATTGAGAAAGGCTAGGTCGTAGCCGAAACGCGTTTGCTCTATATATTTTAATCTTGCCGCTCAGTCACTTCAGCCACCTGATGCCGACGTTTCCTGTTATCGGCCAGGAAACAGAGAAGTGACTGTTGGCTTGTTTTTAGTTTCACTAATGTTTGGTAGTGGTTTGTGTTAAATGGTAGGGGTATTTACCCCATGTCTTTTAAATAATTAATTAAAGTATAGTTTTTTAACTAACTTCATATCCATGTAAGTAAGTATGAGTGCTATAATAGCCGCTATCTTTCTCTTCTTTTTCTTTGATATAGCTCCTCCCCTCACTACCATATACAGTCATTCGAACGAAAACAAGCAGAGAAAGGAGAAACCATAGGGCGCAGTGGTGACTGTAGTTTAAATTTAAAAATAACCTGCCTTAAAATGACAGGGCGGGCCGTGGACTGGATACACCACTAGAGAAATAAATTTATCAGGTAAGCATAAATTGTGTTTTCTCTAGTAAGGTGTATCCAGTCCACGGATCATCCATTACTTATGGGATACCAATACCAAAGCTAAAGTACACGGATGAAGGGAGGGATAAGGCAGGCACTTAAACGGAAGGTACCACTGCCAGTAAAAAACCTTTCTCCCAAAAATAGCCTCCTAGGAAGCAAAAGTATCAAATTTGTAGAATTTTGAAAAAGTATGAAGCGAAGACCAAGTCGCCGCCTTGCAAATCTGTTCAACAGAAGCCTCATTTTTAAAGGCCCAAGTGGAAGCCACAGCTCTAGTAGAATGAGCTGTAATTCTTTCAGGGGGCTGCTGTCCAGCAGTCTCATAGGCTAAGCGTATTATGCTTCTTAGCCAAAAAGAAAGAGAGGATGCCGAAGCCTTTTGACCTCTCCTCTGACCAGAGTAAACAACAAACAAAGCAGATGTTTGTCGAAAATCCTTAGTAGCTTGTAAGTAAAACTTTAAAGCACGAACTACGTCCAAATTGTGTAATAGACGTTCCTTCTCTGAAGAAGGATTAGGACACAAGGATGGAACAACAATCTCTTGATTGATATTCTTGTTAGATACCACCTTAGGTAAAAACCCAGGTTTGGTACGCAGGACTACCTTATCAGAATGAAATATCAGATAAGGAGAATCACATTGTAAGGCAGATAACTCGGAGACTCTACGAGCCGAGGAAATAGCTACCAAAAAAAGAACTTTCCAGGATAAAAGTTTTATATCTATGGAATGAAGAGGTTCAAACGGAACTCCTTGAAGAACCTTAAGAACCAAGTTTAAGCTCCATGGTGGAGCAACAGGTTTGAACACAGGCTTGATTCAGACCAATGCCTGACAAAATGCCTGAATGTCTGGAACATCTGCCAGACGCTTGTGTAAAAGAATAGACAGAGCAGAAATCTGTCCCTTTAAGGAACTAGCTGACAAACCTTTTTCCAAGCCTTCTTGGAGAAAAGATAATATCCTAGGAATCCTGACCTTATTCCACGAGTAACCCTTGGATTCACACCAATAAAGATATTTATGCCATATTTTATGGTAAATTTTCCTGGTGACAGGCTTTCGTGCCTGTATTAAGGTATCAATGACCGACTCGGAGAAGCCACGCTTTGATAAAACCAAGCGTTCAATCTCCATGCAGTCAGTCTCAGAGAAATTAGATTTGGATGGTGGAAAGGACCCTGAAGTAGAAGGTCCTGTCTCAGGGGCAGAGTCCATGGTGGAAAGGATGACATGTCCACTAGATCTGCATACCAGGTCCTGCGTGGCCACGCAGGCGCTATTAAAATCACTGATGCTCTCTCCTGCTTGATCTTGGCAATCAGTCGAGGGAGCAGAGGAAACGGTGGAAACACATAAGCCAGGTTGAAAGACCAGGGCGCTGCCAGAGCATCTATCAGAGTCGCCCTGGGGTCCCTGGACCTGTAACAAGGAAGCTTGGCGTTCTGTTGGGACGCCATGAGATCCAGTTCTGGTTTGCCCCAGCGATGAATCACTTGTGCAAACACCTCCGGATGGAGTTCCCACTCCCCCGGATGAAAAGTCTGTCGACTTAGAAACTCCGCCTCCCAGTTCTCCACACCTGGGATATGGATAGATGATAGGTGGCAGGAGTGAATCTCTGCCCAACAAATTATCTTTGAGACTTCTAACATCGCTTGGGAACTTCTTGTTCCCCCTTGATGATTGATGTAAGCCACAGTCGTGATGTTGTCCGACTGAAATCTGATGTACCTCAGAGACGCTAACTGAGGCCAAGCCTGAAGAGCATTGAATATCGCTCTTAGTTCCAGAATATTTATTGTAAGGAGAGACTCCTCCTGAGTCCACGATCCCTGAGCCTTCAGGGAGTTCCAGACTGCACCCCAACCTAGAAGGCTGGCATCTGTTGTTACAATTGTCCATTCTGGCCTGCGAAAGGTCATACCTTTGGACAGATGGACCCGAGATAGCCACCAGAGCAGAGAATCCCTATTCTCTTGGTCCAGATTCAGTTGAGGGGACAAATCTGTGTAATCCCCATCCCACTGACTGAGCATGCATAGTTGCAGCGGTCTGAGATGTAAGCGTGCAAACGGCACTATGTCCATTGCCGCTACCATTAAGCCGATAACTTCCATACACTGAGCCACCGAAGGTCGCAGAATGGAATGAAGAATCCGGCAGGAATTTAGAAGCTTTGATAACCTGGACTCCGTCAGGTAAATTTTCATCTCTATAGAATCTATCAGAGTCCCTAGAAAGGAAACTCTTGTGAGTGGGGATAGAGAACTCTTTTCCTCGTTCACCTTCCACCCATGCGATCTCAGAAATGCCAGTACTACGTCCGTATGAGACTTGGCAATTTGAAAGTTTGACGCCTGTATCAGAATGTTGTCTAAATAAGGGGCTACTGCTATGCCCCGCGGCCTGAGGACCACTAGAAGGGACCCTAGAACCTTTGTGAAGATTCTTGGGGCTGTAGCCAACCCGAAGGGAAGAGCTACGAACTGGTAATGCCTGTCTAGAAAGGCAAACCTGAGAAACCGATGATGATCTTTGTGTATCGGAATGTGAAGGTAAGCATCCACTGTAGTCATATATTGACCCTCCTGGATCATGGGTAGGATGGTACGAATAGTTTCCATCTTGAATGATGGAACTCTTAGGAATTTGTTTAAGATTTTTAGATCCAAAATTGGTCTGAATGTTCCCTCTTTCTTGGGAACCACAAACAGATTTGAGTAAAAACCCTGTCCTTGTTCCTCTTTTGGAACTGGATGGATCACTCCCATAACTAGGAGGTCTTGTACACAGTATAAGAATGCCTCTCTCTTTATCTGGTTTGCAGATAACTGTGAAAGGTGAAATCTCCCTATGGGGGGAGAAGCTTTGAAGTCCAGAAGATACCCCTGGGATATAATTTCCAACGCCCAGGGATCCTGAACATCCCTTGCCCACGCCTGGGCGAAGAGTGAAAGTCTGCCCCCCACTAGATCCGTTACCGGATAGGGGGTTGTTCCTTCATGCTGTCTTAGAGGCAGCAGCAGGTTTTTTAGCCTGCTTACCTTTGTTCCAGGTCTGGTTTGGCCTCCAGACCGCCTTGGACTGAGCAACAGTTCCCTCTTGTCTTGCATTAGAGGAGGTTGATGCCGCACTTGCCTTGGAGTTTCGAAAGGCACAAAAAACAGAATTTATGTTTACCTGATAAATTACTTTCTCCAACGGTGTGTCCGGTCCACGGCGTCATCCTTACTTGTGGGATATTCTCTTCCCCAACAGGAAATGGCAAAGAGCCCAGCAAAGCTGGTCACATGATCCCTCCTAGGCTCCGCCTACCCCAATCATTCGACCGACGTTAAGGAGGAATATTTGCATAGGAGAAACCATATGATACCGTGGTGACTGTAGTTAAAGAAAATAAATTATCAGACCTGATTAAAAAACCAGGGCGGGCCGTGGACCGGACACACCGTTGGAGAAAGTAATTTATCAGGTAAACATAAATTCTGTTTTCTCCAACATAGGTGTGTCCGGTCCACGGCGTCATCCTTACTTGTGGGAACCAATACCAAAGCTTTAGGACACGGATGATGGGAGGGAGCAAATCAGGTCACCTAGATGGAAGGCACCACGGCTTGCAAAACCTTTCTCCCAAAAATATCCTCAGAAGAAGCAAAAGTATCAAACTTGTAAAATTTGGTAAAAGTGTGCAGTGAAGACCAAGTCGCTGCCCTACATATCTGATCAACAGAAGCCTCGTTCTTGAAGGCCCATGTGGAAGCCACAGCCCTAGTGGAATGAGCTGTGATTCTTTCGGGAGGCTGCCGTCCGGCAGTCTCGTAAGCCAATCTGATGATGCTTTTAATCCAAAAAGAGAGAGAGGTAGAAGTTGCTTTTTGACCTCTCCTTTTACCGGAATAAACAACAAACAAGGAAGATGTTTGTCTAAAATCCTTTGTAGCGTCTAAATAGAATTTTAGAGCGCGAACAACATCCAAATTGTGCAACAAACGTTCCTTCTTTGAAACTGGTTTCGGACACAGAGAAGGTACGATAATCTCCTGGTTAATGTTTTTGTTAGAAACAACTTTTGGAAGAAAACCAGGTTTAGTACGTAAAACCACCTTATCTGCATGGAACACCAGATAAGGAGGAGAACACTGCAGAGCAGATAATTCTGAAACTCTTCTAGCAGAAGAAATTGCAACCAAAAACAAAACTTTCCAAGATAATAACTTAATATCTACGGAATGTAAGGGTTCAAACGGAACCCCCTGAAGAACTGAAAGAACTAAGTTGAGACTCCAAGGAGGAGTCAAAGGTTTGTAAACAGGCTTGATTCTAACCAGAGCCTGAACAAAGGCTTGAACATCTGGCACAGCTGCCAGCTTTTTGTGAAGTAACACAGACAAGGCAGAAATCTGTCCCTTCAAGGAACTTGCAGATAATCCTTTTTCCAATCCTTCTTGAAGGAAGGATAGAATCTTAGGAATCTTAACCTTGTCCCAAGGGAATCCTTTAGATTCACACCAACAGATATATTTTTTCCAAATTTTGTGGTAAATCTTTCTAGTTACAGGCTTTCTGGCCTGAACAAGAGTATCGATAACAGAATCTGAGAACCCTCGCTTCGATAAGATCAAGCGTTCAATCTCCAAGCAGTCAGCTGGAGTGAGACCAGATTCGGATGTTCGAACGGACCTTGAACAAGAAGGTCTCGTCTCAAAGGTAGCTTCCATGGTGGAGCCGATGACATATTCACCAGATCTGCATACCAAGTCCTGCGTGGCCACGCAGGAGCTATCAAGATCACCGACGCCCTCTCCTGATTGATCCTGGCTACCAGCCTGGGGATGAGAGGAAACGGCGGGAATACATAAGCTAGTTTGAAGGTCCAAGGTGCTACTAGTGCATCCACTAGAGCCGCCTTGGGATCCCTGGATCTGGACCCGTAGCAAGGAACTTTGAAGTTCTGACGAGAGGCCATCAGATCCATGTCTGGAATGCCCCACAGTTGAGTGATTTGGGCAAAGATTTCCGGATGGAGTTCCCACTCCCCCGGATGCAATGTCTGACGACTCAGAAAATCCGCTTCCCAATTTTCCACTCCTGGGATGTGGATTGCAGACAGGTGGCAGGAGTGAGTCTCCGCCCATTGAATGATTTTGGTCACTTCTTCCATCGCCAGGGAACTCCTTGTTCCCCCCTGATGGTTGATGTACGCAACAGTTGTCATGTTGTCTGATTGAAACCGTATGAACTTGGCCCTCGCTAGCTGAGGCCAAGCCTTGAGAGCATTGAATATCGCTCTCAGTTCCAGAATATTTATCGGTAGAAGAGATTCTTCCCGAGACCAAAGACCCTGAGCTTTCAGGGATCCCCAGACCGCGCCCCAGCCCATCAGACTGGCGTCGGTCGTGACAATGACCCACTCTGGTCTGCGGAAGGTCATCCCTTGTGACAGGTTGTCCAGGGACAGCCACCAACGGAGTGAGTCTCTGGTCCTCGGATTTACTTGTATCCTCGGAGACAAGTCTGTATAGTCCCCATTCCACTGACTGAGCATGCACAGTTGTAATGGTCTTAGATGAATGCGCGCAAAAGGAACTATGTCCATTGCCGCTACCATCAAACCTATCACTTCCATGCACTGCGCTATGGAAGGAAGAGGAACGGAATGAAGTATCCGACAAGAGTCTAGAAGTTTTGTTTTTCTGGCCTCTGTCAGAAAAATCCTCATTTCTAAGGAGTCTATTATTGTTCCCAAGAAGGGAACCCTTGTTGACGGAGATAGAGAACTCTTTTCCACGTTCACTTTCCATCCGTGAGATCTGAGAAAGGCCAGGACGATGTCCGTGTGAGCCTTTGCTTGAGGAAGGGACGACGCCTGAATCAGAATGTCGTCCAAGTAAGGTACTACAGCAATGCCCCTTGGTCTTAGCACAGCTAGAAGGGACCCTAGTACCTTTGTGAAAATCCTTGGAGCAGTGGCTAATCCGAAAGGAAGCGCCACGAACTGGTAATGCTTGTCCAGGAATGCGAACCTTAGGAACCGATGATGTTCCTTGTGGATAGGAATATGTAGATACACATCCTTTAAATCCACCGTGGTCATGAATTGACCTTCCTGGATGGAAGGAAGAATTGTTCGAATGGTTTCCATTTTGAACGATGGAACCTTGAGAAACTTGTTTAAGATCTTGAGATCTAAGATTGGTCTGAACGTTCCCTCTTTTTTGGGAACTATGAACAGATTGGAGTAGAACCCCATCCCTTGTTCTCCTAATGGAACAGGATGAATCACTCCCATTTTTAACAGGTCTTCTACACAATGTAAGAATGCCTGTCTTTTTATGTGGTCTGAAGACAACTGAGACCTGTGGAACCTCCCCCTTGGGGGAAGCCCCTTGAATTCCAGAAGATAACCTTGGGAGACTATTTCTAGTGCCCAAGGATCCAGAACATCTCTTGCCCAAGCCTGAGCGAAGAGAGAGAGTCTGCCCCCCACCAGATCCGGTCCCGGATCGGGGGCCAACATTTCATGCTGTCTTGGTAGCAGTGGCAGGTTTCTTGGCCTGCTTTCCCTTGTTCCAGCCTTGCATTGGTCTCCAAGCTTGCTTGGCTTGAGAAGTATTACCCTCTTGCTTAGAGGACGTAGCACTTTGGGCTGGTCCGTTTCTACGAAAGGGACGAAAATTAGGTTTATTTTTGGCCTTGAAAGGCCGATCCTGAGGAAGGGCGTGGCCCTTACCCCCAGTGATATCAGAGATAATCTCTTTCAAGTCAGGGCCAAACAGCGTTTTCCCCTTGAAAGGAATGTTAAGTAGCTTGTTCTTGGAAGATGCATCAGCTGACCAAGATTTCAACCAAAGCGCTCTGCGCGCCACAATAGCAAACCCAGAATTCTTAGCCGCTAACCTAGCCAATTGCAAAGTGGCGTCTAGGGTGAAAGAATTAGCCAATTTGAGAGCATTGATTCTGTCCATAATCTCCTCATAAGGAGGAGAATCACTATCGACCGCCTTTACCAGCTCATCGAACCAGAAACACGCGGCTGTAGCGACAGGGACAATGCATGAAATTGGTTGTAGAAGGTAACCCTGCTGAACAAACATCTTTTTAAGTAAACCTTCTAATTTTTTATCCATAGGATCTTTGAAAGCACAACTATCTTCTATGGGTATAGTGGTGCGTTTGTTTAAAGTGGAAACCGCTCCCTCGACCTTGGGGACTGTCTGCCATAAGTCCTTTCTGGGGTCGACCATAGGAAACAATTTTTTAAATATGGGGGGAGGGACGAAAGGAATACCGGGCCTTTCCCATTCTTTATTTACAATGTCCGCCACCCGCTTGGGTATAGGAAAAGCTTCTGGGAGCCCCGGGACCTCTAGGAACTTGTCCATTTTACATAGTTTCTCTGGGATGACCAAATTGTCACAATCATCCAGAGTGGATAATACCTCCTTAAGCAGAGCGCGGAGATGTTCCAACTTAAATTTAAACGTAATCACATCAGGTTCAGCTTGTTGAGAAATGTTCCCTGAATCTGTAATTTCTCCCTCAGACAAAACCTCCCTGGCCCCATCAGACTGGTGTAGGGGCCTTTCAGAACCATTATCATCAGCGTCGTCATGCTCTTCAGTATCTAAAACAGAGCAGTCGCGCTTACGCTGATAAGTGGGCATTTTGGCTAAAATGTTTTTGATAGAATTATCCATTACAGCCGTTAATTGTTGCATAGTATTGGCGCGCTAGATGTACTAGGGGCCTCCTGAGTGGGCAAGACTCGTGTAGACGAAGGAGGGAATGATGCAGTACCATGCTTACTCCCCTCACTTGAGGAATCATCTTGGGCATCATTGTCATTGTCACATAAATCACATTTATTTAAATGAGAAGGAACTCTGGCTTCCCCACATTCAGAACACAGTCTATCTGGTAGTTCAGACATGTTAAACAGGCATAAACTTGATAACAAAGTACAAAAAACGTTTTAAAATAAAACCGTTACTGTCACTTTAAATTTTAAACTGAACACACTTTATTACTGCAATTGCGAAAAAATATGAAGGAATTGTTCAAAATTCACCAAAATTTCACCACAGTGTCTTAAAGCCTTAAAAGTATTGCACACCAAATTTGGAAGCTTTAACCCTTAAAATAACGGAACCGGAGCCGTTTTTAACTTTAACCCCTTTACAGTCCCTGGTATCTGCTTTGCTGAGACCCAACCAAGCCCAAAGGGGAATACGATACCAAATGACGCCTTCAGAAAGTCTTTTCTATGTATCAGAGCTCCTCACACATGCGACTGCATGTCATGCCTCTCAAAAACAAGTGCGCAACACCGGCGCGAAAATGAGGCTCTGCCTATGATTTGGGAAAGCCCCTAAAGAATAAGGTGTCTAAAACAGTGCCTGCCGATATAATCTTATCAAAATACCCAGATTAAATGATTCCTCAAGGCTAAATATGTGTTAATAATGAATCGATTTAGCCCAGAAAAAGTCTACAGTCTTAATAAGCCCTTGTGAAGCCCTTATTTACTATCTTAATAAACATGGCTTACCGGATCCCATAGGGAAAATGACAGCTTCCAGCATTACATCGTCTTGTTAGAATGTGTCATACCTCAAGCAGCAAGAGACTGCTCACTGTTCCCCCAACTGAAGTTAATTCCTCTCAACAGTCCTGTGTGGAACAGCCATGGATTTTAGTAACGGTTGCTAAAATCATTTTCCTCATACAAACAGAAATCTTCATCTCTTTTCTGTTTCTGAGTAAATAGTACATACCAGCACTATTTTAAAATAACAAACTCTTGATTGAATAATAAAAACTACAGTTAAACACTAAAAAACTCTAAGCCATCTCCGTGGAGATGTTGCCTGTACAACGGCAAAGAGAATGACTGGGGTAGGCGGAGCCTAGGAGGGATCATGTGACCAGCTTTGCTGGGCTCTTTGCCATTTCCTGTTGGGGAAGAGAATATCCCACAAGTAAGGATGACGCCGTGGACCGGACACACCTATGTTGGAGAAATTAGACTGTTTGGCCCTGGATTTGGACCTATCTTGAGGAAGGGCATGACCTTTACCTCCAGTGATATCAGCAATAATCTCCTTCAAACCAGGCCCGAATAAGGTCTGCCCCTTGAAGGGAATGTTAAGCAGCTTAGACTTTGAAGTCACGTCAGCTGACCATGATTTGAGCCATAACGCTCTGCGCGCTTGTATAGCAAAACCAGAATTCTTAGCCGTTAGTTTAGTTAAATGAACAATGGCATCAGAAACAAAAGAATTGGCTAGCTTAAGTGCCCTAAGCTTGTCAAGTATGTCATCCAATGGAGTCGCTACCTGTAAGGCCTCTTCCAGAGACTCAAACCAGAACGCCGCAGCAGCAGTGACAGGGGCAATGCATGCAAGGGGCTGAAGGATAAAACCTTGTTGACAAAATATTTTCTTAAGGTAACCTTCCAATTTTTTATCCATTGGATCTAAAAAAGCACAACTGTCCTCGACAGGGATAGTGGTACGCTTTGCTAAAGTAGAAACTGCTCCCTCCACCTTAGGGACTGTCTGCCATAAGTCCCGTGTAGTGGCGTCTATAGGAAACATTTTTCTAAAAATAGGAGGTGGAGAGAACGGCACACCTGGCCTATCCCATTCCTTAGAAATAATTTCTGTAAACCTTTTAGGTATTGGAAAAACATCAGTACACACCGGCACTGCATAGTATTTATCCAGTCTACACAATTTCTCTGGCACTGCAATTGTGTCACAGTCATTCAGAGCAGCTAAAACCTCTTTAAGTAGCACGCGGAGGTGTTCAAGCTTAAATTTAAATGTAGAAATCTCAGAATCAGGGATTCTCCCTGAATCAGAAGCATCACCCACAGACTGAAGTTCCCCTTCTTCAGCTTCAGCATATTGTGAGGCAGTATCAGACATGGTTCTTAAAGCGTCAGTATGCTCTGCATTTCGTCTAACCCCAGAGCTATCTCGCTTACCTCTAAATTCAGGTAGTCTGGCTAATACCGCTGACAGTGTATTATCCATGACTGCCGCCATGTCTTGTAAAGTAAACGCTATAGGTGCCCTTGATGTACTTGGCGCCATTTCAGCGTGAGTCCCTTGAGCGGGAGTCAAAGAATCTGACACGTGGGGAGAGTTAGTCGGCATAACTTCCCCCTCGCTAGATTCCTCTGGTGATAAATTTTTTAAAGAAATAATATGATCTTTTTTACTTAGAGTGAAGTCAGTACAATCGGTACACATTCTGAGAGGGGGTTCCACCATGGCCTTTAAACATAATTAACAAAGAGTTTCCTCTATGTCAGACATGTTTATACAGACTAGCAATGAGACTAGCAAGCTTGGAAAACACTTTAATTCAAGTTAACAAGCAAATATAAAAAACAGTACTGTGCCTTTAAGAGAAACAAATTTAGTCAAAATTTGAAAAACAGTGAAAAAAGGCAGTTACACAAACGAACTTTTTACAGTGTATGTAATAGGCTAACAGAGCATTGCACCCACTTGCAAATGGATGATTAACCCCTTAGATCAAAAAACGGTCCCAGCAAAATGCCACAGCTTTACTGTGGCTCCTACCATCCCCAATAAACGTGTTTAGGCTCTTTAGAGATGTCCTGTAGCATGCAGGAGACTCTAGAGTAAAACTGGATGTCTCAGTCTGTAATTATAACTGCGCAAAAAAGCGCTAAAATAGGCCCCTCCCACTCATATTACAGCAGTGGAAAGCCTCAGGAAACTGTTTCTAGGCAAAATTACAGCCAGCCATGTGGAAAAAATTAGGCCCCAATAAGTTTTATCACCAAGCATATATAAAAAACGATTAAACATGCCAGCAAACGTTTTATATAGCATATCTATAAGGGTATTACCCCTGGGAATAAGTATGATACTAGTCGTTATTAAATCACTGTATTCAGGCTTAACTTACATTTATCAGGAATCAGCAGCATTTTCTAGCATTTCCAATCCTAGAAAAACATCATAACTGCACATACCTGATAGCAGAATAAACTGCACGCCATTCTCCCCCTGAAGTTACCTCACTCTTCAGACATGTATGAGAACAGCAATGGATCTTAGTTACATCCTGCTAAGATCATAGAAAAACTCAGGCAAATTCTTCTTCTAGCTCTGCCTGAGAAACAATAGCACAACTCCGGTACTATTTAAAATAACAAACTTTTGATTGAAGAAATATACTAACTATTTTTCACCACTTTCCTCTAACAACCTCCATGCGCGTTGAGAGTTGCAAGAGAATGACTGGGTATGGTAGTGAGGGGAGGAGCTATATAACAGCTTTGCTGTGGGTCCTCTTGCAACTTCCTGTTGGGAGTGAGAATATCCTATAAGTAATGGATGATCCGTGGACTGGATATACCTTACTAGAGAAATAAATATTAATCCTAAAATAGCTACAATGTAATTATTATTTATATTGTAGCTATATTAGGGGTTATTTTACAGGTAAGTATTTAGCTTTAAATAGGAATAATTTATTTAATAAGAATTATTTTATAACGTTAGAATAAAATTTTATTTAATTTAGGGGGTTGTTAGGGTTAGACTTAGCTTTAGGGGTTAATACGTTTATTAGAGTAGCGGTGAGGTCCGGTCGGCAGATTAGGGGTTAATAATTGAAGTTAGGTGTCAGCAATGTTAGGGAGGGCAGATTAGGGGTTAATACTATTTATTATAGGGTTATTGAGGCGGGAGTGAGGCGGATTAGGGGTTAATAACTTTATTATAGTAGTGGTGAGGTCCGGTCGGCAGATTAGGGGTTAATTATTGTAGGTAGCTGGTGGCGACGTAGTGGGGGACAGATTAGGGGTTAATAAATATAATATAGGGGTCGGCGGGGGTTAGGGGCAGCAGATTAGGGGTACATAGCTATAACGTAGGTTGCGGCGGTGTATGGAGCGACAGATTAGGGGTTAAAAAAAATATGCAGGTGTCAGCGATAGTGGCGGCGGCAGAATAGGGGTTAATAAGTGTAAGGTTAGGGGTGTTTAGACTCGGGGTTCATGTTAGAGTGTTAGGTGCAGACATAGGAAGTGTTTCCCCATTGGAAACAATGGGGCCGCGTTAGGAGCTGAACGCTGCTGGGGTTTTTTCAGCTCAAACTGTCCCATTGTTTCCTATGGGGGAATCGTGCACGAGCACGTTTTTGAAGCTGGCCGCGTCCCTAAGCACCGCTGGTATTGAGAGTTGCAGTGGCAGTAAATTATGCTCTACGCTCCTTTTTTGGAGCCTAACGCAGCCCTTCTGTGATCTCTAAATACCAGCGGTATTTAAAAGGTGCAGCCAGAAAAAAGCATGCGTAGCTAACGCACCCCTTCTAACCCAAAACTCAAAATCTAGGCCTTAGATAGGAAAGGGGGAGTAGCAATTTTAATTGGAAAGAAAATACAGGCTGTTGCTTCTATTCTTGAAGTAGATCCAGGTGGGAGATTCTTACTAATGCGTGTCAAGATTGCTAAGAACACATATACATTATGTAATATTTACGCACCGAACAATATTGACTATGACTTTTGGGATAATTTGCAATCCAAAATACTTTCTAAAAGAGAGGGAATGTTAATAATAGGTGGAGACTTTAACATGGCCCCACATCATGTGCTAGACAGATTAAGACAAGATGCCCGAGTACAAGGAACAAAAAAAGATAATTTAGAGAATTTTTTTTTTTCTAGATTATTCTCTAACTTAAAGGTTAAGGATATTTGGAGGGTGTATAACCCGGATTTTAAAAGCTATACATGTCTTTCGAAGGCCCATAAGACCTTTTCAAGAATTGACTTATTTCTAGTGGATGAGAATTTTTTAAACTTAAACACAGAATCTAATATTCTCCCCGTGACAGTTTCTGACCACGCCCCAATAACTTTTGAAATACGCACACATGATTTTAAAAATAAGAATCTACGATTTCACTTCCCACGATATTTGGCCACAGATCCAGAATTTAAAACAATGCTAACCTTAAAATTTGAAGAATATGCTCAATTAAATAATGAATATGTTAATTGACCATTGATTTTCTGGGAGGCAGCAAAAGCAGTTATGAGAGGGGAGATTTTAGCATACAATATAAACAGAACAAAAAAATATAAAATGAAGGAGGAAGATATCTCGAAAACATTATCAATTACTTATCATAATTATATACTTAACAAAACTCCGGAAGCATGGAATAAATACACAAAAGCAAAAAAAGAAAGAGATACCTTCCTCTTACATAAATCTACTCAAAGAGAATTAAAATTACAAGCACAATTATTTAAATATGGGAATAAAGCGGGCAAACTCCTTGCTAATTTTGTTAAACAGGATAAAGGAAGTGCATTAATCGAGTCTGTTAGGAAAGGGTAAACATTATTTACAAAATCTGATGAGATCTTAAAAATAATGGCAGAATATTATAAAGAAATTTACTCGTTAAAGACATCAAATAAAAAAGAACGTGATAAATTTTGGGAAAAGATTTACTGTCCAAACATAACAGAAGAATTAAATGAAAAGATGAATTCCCCTATTACTGAGATAGAGGTAAGAAAGAGCATAGAGAACATGTCCATTAATAAGGCGTCAGGCCCAGACGGCCTGCCTAGTGAATTCTATAAAATGTTATCGTCAGTTATAGTTCCGCATTTGACAAGATTATTTAACGACATGTACATAGAAGGCAATTTGCCATCTACTAGTTTTGTGGCTTCTTACACAACACTAATACCAAAATCTGGAAAGGATCTAACACAGAAAGAGTCTTACAGACCTATAGCCTTGTTAAATGTGGACTATAAATTAATGACCTCTATCCTTGCCCAAAGAATGCAAATTCTCCTCCCGTCTATAATACACAAAGATCAAGCGGGTTTTTTAACCAACAGGAACTCTGCAGCAAAGATTCGAGAGCTGTTTCTTACGATGGATTATTTTTCAGAATCAAATACTGAGCAAGAGAAAGGACAAGATAACTGTGATAAGGTAGTAATAACAATCGACGCTGAAATAGCGTTCGATTCAGTCCATCATGACCATCTTCTCTATACACTGACTAAATTCGGGTTTCAGGGCCAATTCTCTAAATTTATTGAAAACTTATACAGCAATGCCTCTATAAAGGATAATAGTGAATGCTAGGCAATCATCAGCTATAGCCTTAGCTAGAGGCACAAGGCAGGGATGTCCCCTTTCTCCCTTGCTCTTTGATGTAGCGATAGAACCCCTTGCGATACTAGTTAGAACTCAAGATAGCATTATATGCCGACGACATCCTAATTTATATGAGAAGATAAATATTCCTAAAATGTTAACAATAATAAACCAATTCGGTTCATTTTCGGGATACAAAATGAACGAATCTAAATCTGAATTATTTTGGTTAAAACAGAATGATCAATCTGAGAAAAATATACTCTTTAAAATTGTCAGAGTCATTTAGATACCTGGGGGTGGTAGTATCTTTAATACCAGAAAAATGGTACAGCTTAAATATACCACCGATTTTAAATCTAATTATAAATACAATGAAAAGCTGGCAGAACCTCCCCATCTCGCTTTCTGGCCGTATTGCCTTGTACAAAATGATACTACTTCTGAAAATTCTGTATATTTCCCAAAATATCCCAGTTCTTCTTAAGGAAAAAGACATTAAGATGTTAAAAACAGTGCTTAGAAATTTTTTATGGCAAGGTAGAAAGCCTAGAATCGCTTTAGAAAAACTTTGCTTACCTCAAAAATTCGGAGGCTGTGCCTTGTCAGATCTTCGTTTATATAACTTGGCAAGTCTGGCCCGAATAGTAGTAGACTGGATCTGCCTTAAAGATTATATAACAGATAACGACCTAGAAATGAACATAATATCTCCTTATTCCCCAATAGCATTAATACATATGGAAATTGGCGAAATTCCAAAAGAAATAAAGAAGATTAAATCTATTCTTACTCCAATTAAAGCATGGTCAAAGACATGTAAACTATTAGAAATAGAAAGAAGGGTATCTAAATATTTACCATTAAAAGGGAATCCTCAGTTCGAAGTAGGCCTACAATCAGCACCTATACAAAGATGGCAAGAAGCAGGTATAGAAAAGGCTATTCAATTACTAGATATAACAGGAAGGCATATTAAGTAATTTGCTGATTTAAGAATGGAGTTTGATCTCCCTCAAAAGGATTTTTATATCTACTTACAGGCGAGACATTATATCTGGAAATTAATAAATTACTCTGGCTGGAACTGGACATTAGGACCATTAGAGAATTGGCTGGCACAGGCTAAAAGGGGGTGGATATCAATTACCTATTGCTACCAAACATTAAACTCAGAAAAAGGTAGAAGTAATATAGCAAGAATCCAATCTAAATGGGTGACTAGTTTAGCCCCAGAACAATTGGAGGTAGAAGGTATTCAAGCATCTTTATTAGAAGTGAGGAAAACAACCCTCTCTGCTACATGGAGAGAATCCCATATAAAACTCCTCTATATGACTTATTTTACTCCTGAAAAAGGGTACAGATGAGGGAATTTGCTTTTTAACAAGTGCCCGAAATGTTCGCTGAGGGCGGCTAATCTTAAGCACATGGTCTGGGACTGCCCAAAATTAAAAGGGGTATGGAAGAAATTGGAATTTTGGCTGAATAGAAGAGTGGGAATCTCCCACCTGGATGTTTCATATACAAATATAATATTTCTCGGATTGGATTCAAGAATCCCCCCTGATAAGAAAAAAATTGTCAATGTTGCTATTTTAGCAACTAGATATTTGATTTTCAAAAAATGGAAAGAAATATCGGTCCCATCTATTACAGAAATTAAAAATTGTATAAAAAACAATGCATCTTAGAACAATATAACACAAAGCTATATGACACACAAAGCGTGTGTAGCTTCTTTCAAAAATGGTCATCCTTTATAAAAACATTTTCTAAAGAAGAAATAGATTATTTAATATACCCATTCAGAAACTCAGAGTTAGTTACCTTAGGAATTTGGTAAAAAATTGAACAATTAATATCTAGTAAACCATTGTGGGAAATTGGTTTTGTTTCTTTCCTTTCCTTTTTTTTTTTTTTTTCCCCCTCCTCTCCTTGCCCCTCTCCCTCCTCTGGGAAGAGATAATTTAAATAATTCCCTATCTTGATTATTCAGGAAGATTAGCGGGAACTTTAGCAAAGTAAAGTAAAATTTCACTATTTTTGTTGAATCATGGGATATAGGCTTAAAACTATGCATTGTTGCCTTGTGGTTTTTTTTTTTTTCTCCTCATAAAAATAGCTAAATTATGCCTCGGATTGGGTAAAGTAACAAAGATAAGGTGAAAATCTGCCCTTTCTTTTTCTTTTCCTTCTCTTTTTTTTTTTTCATACATCTATAATGGTAATAGGTGGTTAAATATAGAGCTCACTTTTTTTTTTTTTTCCTCTTTCCTTTTTTTTCTTGTTACATGCTCTATTGTGAGCTTACTACAAATGTTTAAAAGTTCCCCACTTCAGGTATAAACAATATTAATTTATTAATTAGAGATGTATTAAGGGGCAAACGATGTCCAGAACGCTATGCTTTTTCTCGATGTTGGACGGTTTGTCCTGATGCACTCTGTATACATTGTGTTTTTTTCTGTTGTTATTGTTTCTGTTTTTGATATGTGTCCTGAATTGGATAATAAATAAATATAATATAAAACAGCAAAAAAAAAAAAAAAAAAAAAAAAATTAAAAAATTGCATGCTCTATCTGAATCATGAAAGAAACAATTTGGGTTCAGTGTCCCTTTAATTGCAGTGTTGGCACTTTTAAGATAAATAAGTTGCTTTCATGTTGCAGTTTGGGCACTCGGGCTTAACAGGGTTTGCCATCACTGCTTTAGAGCTATTACTCCTAAATCGCTCATCAGCATATTCTCCTGGCCTCTGTCTTCTTTTTTTATATCCATCCAGTTCACTTAGAATGATTGTCATTAAAGTGCATGTTCATTTCCTTACAAATGTGTTGTCACTGTGCTATTTTTTACAAACATATATACACGGCAAAACCATAAATTGCTCTACAAAATGTATTGTGTTGTCACTGACACAAAATACATTAGATACAAAAGAAAATATCCTTGTTCAGGTTTTTGATTACCTGTATACATACATTTTTTTTACTGTGTTATTAACCTCATGAGAATAATGGCTCTGTTTTCAAATTAATGGACAAAAACAGAGACACAATGTGCCTGACTCTGGAGACTTGCTGAGAAATGACGGCAGACATGAAAACAGCAGTACAGTGACCCAAAGTAACAAGAGAAACCTTTGCATGTAGCAGTCTAAACATTCCCAGACACAGGTTATGTAACATTGTTTACTAGGAGAAACCACAGAGGCCTGCTCTAAAAAATGACCAAAACCACCAACAGGAACCTGAGTTACAAGTAGGCACAAACCACTCATTATTATAATTAGGGTTGAGGCATAGGAGGTGTTTTACATTTAGCAAATACACAGGGAGTTTTGTGAAGATTTTACTTGACAACCTGCTACAATACTGGACTGTACAGTTAAATACTGGACATCTGGCAACCCTTATTATAATTTAGGACTGTGAGACTAATACAACAGGCTTGTTAATGCTAGATAAGACCATATGTCTAAACTGGGAGCCAAATAAATATTTAGCAATTTACCTGATATTCTTTAAACATTACCATCTTGCACACGGGTTTTCTAGTCATCACTTAAAGGACCAGTAAATACAGCAGATTTGTTTCATTACCAAATGGTCGTAAGGCGCTGCTCCTTAACATGTCCGCCATCCCGATCGGGATGATTGACGGCACCTGCTAGCAGCCGATTGGCCGCCAGTGAGCAGGGGGCGGCATTACACAAGCATTTTACCATAAATGCTTGTGTAATGTTAAATGCTGACAGCATTGAATCATGTCCGCTCGCCCATTATTAAATTTACCCCTTAGTCTGAACTTCTAATGAGTAGTAGATTTTTTTCTGATAAATTTTAGTTATATCTATTTCCACTCCTCCTGTGCCATGTGACAGCCATCACAAATGCATATACGTATAGTCTGTGTGAATTCTTGCACATGCTCAGTAGGAGCTGGTGACTCAAAAAGTGTAAATATAAAAAGACTGTGCACATTTTGTTAATGGAAGTAAATCGGAAAGTTGTTCTAAATTGCATGCTTTATCTGAATCATGAAAGTTTAATTTTGACTTGAGTTTCCCTATAAGGAAGTCCACTCTACCTTCAAAGCAGATTTTTTTTCCCCCTTCTTCATGAAAGTCAAAACTGCTAAAAAAAAAATAAAATTGTATGCATTAATTTGCCCCCATATCTGCACAAAATTATTGGTTTAGGAGTTATATTAGATTTGTGCATTTGGATACTTCGTTACATCACAGCATTCGGCTCTTTTTGGAGATATTAGCGTGTTTTGCTTTCACATGATGTACGAATGCCACAAACGGCCACCTTTTTCCGCATTCGGATACTAACAAAGGATCCCAACGCACATTTTTATTTTATACTCTAAACCTTTGACTTGTTGAAACAAAATTTTGCCTGTTTCAAGTGGCTCAGTTTACATGTTAAAGCATTGTTTTTTTATTATATATAGAAAATATTGCTATAGACATGTTACTATCTAAACATTACAATATTTCAGCTTGAATACAGAATACAATTAGAAAAGTAGGAAAATCTGCCATTCACAATAAAAAAAGCTTTACTAAGACCTCTGATTTCCTTATTTAACAAACCTACGCCTAGATTTAGAGTTTGGCGTTAGCCGTCAAAAGCAGCGTTAAGGGGTCCTAACGCTGCTTTTTACCGCCCGCTGGTATTTAGAGTCAGCCAGGAAAGGGTCTACCGCTCACTTCCCTACCGCGATTCCAGGCTACCGCAGATCCCCTTACGCCATTTGTGTATCCTATCTTTTCAATGGGATCTGCCTAACGCTGGTATTTGGAGTCTTGGGAGAAGTGAGCGGTAGACCCTCTACCGACAAGACTCCTAATGCCAAAAAAAGTCAGTAGTTAAGAGCTTTATGGGCTAATGCCGGAATATAAAGCTCTTAACTACTGTGCTCTAAAGTACACTAACACCCATAAACTACATATGTACCCCTAAACCGAGCCCCCCCACATTGCCGCCACTCTAATAAAAATTTTTAACCCCTAATCTGCCGTCAGGACACCGCCACCACTTACATTATCCCTATGAACCCCTAATCTGTTGCCCCTAACATCGCCGACCCCTATATTATATTTATTAACCCCTAATCTGCCCCCCCCACGTCGCCGCTACCTAACTACACTTATTAACCCCTAATCTGCCGACCGGACCTCGCCGCCACTATAATAAATGTATTAACCCCTAAACCGCCGCACTCCCGCCTCGCAAACACTAGAATAAATAGTATTAACCCCTAATCTGCCCTCCCTAACATCGCCGCCACCTACCTACAATTATTAACCCCTAATCTCCCGTCCGCACCGTCGCCGCTACTATAATAAAGTTATTAACCCCTAAACCTAACTCTAACCCTAACACCCCCCTAACATAAATATAATTTATATTAAACGAAATAATATTCCTAAAATTAACTAAATTATTCCTATTTAAAACTAAATACTTACCTATAAAATAAACCCTAATATAGCTACAATATAATTAATAATTACATTGTAGCTATTTTAGGATTTATATTTATTTTACAGGCAACTTTGTATTTATTTTAACTAGGTACAATAGCTATTAAATATTTAATAACTATTTAATCGCTATTTGTAGAGGGGTTTTTGAGGGAGAGTTGGGTGGGTTATATTAATCCAAATTTAAGGGATAAATCAAAATTATTATTTATATATTCGTGACCCTTAAGTTCCAGAACCATTAACAGTAGTATACATCAAAATGTACAATGAGATACAAAAAAACATAATTTATGCTTACCTGATAAATTTATTTCTCTTGTAGTGTATTCAGTCCACGGGTCATCCATTACTTATGGGATTATATCTCCTTCCCAACAGGAAGTTGCAAGAGGATCACCCAAGCAGAGCTGCTATATAGCTCCTCCCCTCACATGTCATATCCAGTCATTCGACCAAAACAAGACAAGAAAGGAGAAACCATAGGGTGCAGTGGTGACTGTAGTTTAAATTAAAAATTTAGATCTGCCTTAAAAGACAGGGCGGGCCGTGGACTGAATACACTACAAGAGAAATAAATTTATCAGGTAAGCATAGTTGGATGATAGAACTATGCTTATCACCAAGTATTCTACAGAGTATGATGAGGTGTGTGCCATCCTCAAAAAATATTTTCCAATACTGTACGGGGACAAAGCCCTAAAGGAAGTGGTAGCTAAGGGTTTCAAATGCATATATTCGAAAAATATGACATTGGGCAACATACTATCTCCTTCCTTATTACCCCCTACTAAGAAGCCATCTTCTTGGCTTAGTATTCAAGGAACATATAAATGTGGTGATGGGAGGTGCAAAGCCTGTGATTATTTGGTAGAGGGTAAGGAATTTTATTCCTGTACCACAAACCAAACTTTTAAAACCAACGGGCTCATAAAATGTTCAACACCCTATACTATATACTTGATTGAGTATACACAACATCACCAACAGTATGTAGGCAGAACAAGTCGAGATGTGCGCACCCGAATACGGGAACACTTGGGTTACATTAAAAACAAAGTAACATGCTCAGCACTCTCCAGACACTTCATTGAAACACATGCTTGGCATGTCAATACCTTCAAATGGAGGGCTATTGAAGTAATAAAAAAACCATTCAGGGGGGGGAGACAAGGATATACTCCTAGCCAGACGTGAAACCTTCTGGATTTTTAAATTAAGGACTAGAGTTCCTGATGGATATAATTCGGAATTCGATTTGATTAACCATTGGCAATAAGCCGATGAATTGGTTATAACTTTATCTGCCTATGGAGCTGTGCCCTTTGTCTATCTCCAATACATGTGATTATTCATTCTACTATCTATCATCACTTTATGTGACTATTTACCCTTATTTGGTCTGTAGAAGTGGCAATACCTGCCTATTCCAGCCAACCGTTTACCCTTTACACGTTTTGGGCCGCCTGCGGCCGACATCCCAATATGCAATCACATAATTTTGTGTGCATGTAGAAGCGATGATACCTGTACTGTATAGCCTACTGCACACTTTTCACACGCTATGTAGCACTTGTGCCTTATACCCCTTTCTGGAGCTGTCCCCCTACATATACATATAATATCCTTTCATTTTCCCAAGTCATAAACATAGATAATACTCTTTACACCATATGATAGGGGTTTATATGACTTTGACAAGTCATACATATACTCTATAGATTGTGTACTATAAGAATTTGTACCATCTTAAATATTACCATTGATATTTTCTAAATAACTACAGGTTTGGTGTTATTTGAAACTTATTTGGGCCCTAATGGCTCAGAGTTTTTAGTTACTGACTACTGTTAATCATAAGACAATTGGTTTCCTTTACACCATACATTAGTGTATATGCCTTTAACTTATTAGTTTATTATCATTATACTACACCAGTGCTTAGTACCCCTACATACATATATAATGTATGATCTGTCTGGAAGAATAAATTGTTTTAAGATACCACAAAATACCAGAATTATAGAGCTCAATATGTCCTAGATGAAGCCATATGTTTATCATCAGTTCTGCTTTAATCAAAAACTATGCTCATGTGGTTATCTTGAGGTATCTTAATCTATGAATAGGTTAAATTCAATAGGATTCTTTCAGACACTTGTATAATTCTGGTTGATCTTTAGGGGGCTCTTCTGGTCAATTGAGATCAATGTATTGCATTATAGATACATGTATGTATATATATTACCCTTGTCCTTGAATTATATGTGACATGAGAAACATTTTTGAATCTTGATATAAAAGGGTTAGACATGTTTATGCAGCATTGTAATCAATAATATGGTAAAAAAAAATACTAAAACCATTTCAAATGTATGTTTAGATATAGGGATTTATGAATTACTTGGGTATTATTCTAACCTCCTCTTTTTCTGTATATATAATCTGTCACCTTAAGAACATACTGGTGTACAACAGTTAACAATAAAATACTCCTTGATTCAGTATGTACAGTCATCTAGCTCCCACTACCCCTTTCAGCACTCATGGAGTTAATATGCTTTAGCAAACAACGCCCTCTCTCCAACCAATCAGAGAATAGTAAAGTATTTTTAAACCGACACAATTTTAAGATGCACAGGTTTACGATTACGGCGAGATAGCCGAAACTAGTCAGACCTTTCATCCCTGTTCTATGTTTCCTGCTGGTGCTGGAATTTTATCCATGTACTTTAAACAATAAAGATGAACTTTTTTACCGGATGAGGTTGCGCTCTTCTTTTTCTTACCAAGCATAAATTATGCTTTCTCCTGTTAAGTGTATTCAGTCCACGGGTCATCCATTACTTATGGGATACCAATACCAAAGCTAAAGTACACGGATGATGGGAGGGACAAGGCAGGTACTTAAACGGAAGGAACCACTGCCTGTAGAACCTTTCTCCCAAAAACAGCCTCCGAAGAAGCAAAAGTGTCAAATTTGTAAAATTTTGAAAAAGTGTGAAGTGAAGACCAAGTTGCAGCCTTGCAAATCTGTTCAACAGAGGCCTCATTCTTAACCTTAACCTATTCTTAGCCTATGAGACTGTCCAGCAGTCTCATAGGCTAAGCGTATTATGCTACGAAGCCAAAAGGAGAGAGAGGTAGCCGAAGCTTTTTGACCTCTCCTCTGTCCAGAGTAAACGACAAACAGGGAAGAAGTTTGACGAAAATCTTTAGTTGCCTGCAAATAGAACTTCAGGGCACGGACTACGTCCAGATTATGTAAGAGTCGTTCCTTCTTTGAAGAAGGGTTAGGACACAGTGATGGAACAACAATCTCTTGATTGATATTCCTGTTAGAAACTACCTTAGGTAAGAACCCAGGTTTAGTACACAGAACTACCTTGTCTGAATGGAAAATCAGATAAGGAGAATCACAATGTAAGGCAGATAACTCAGAGACTCTTCGAGCCGAGGAAATAGCCATCAAAAACAGAACTTTCCAAGATAACAGCTTAATATCAACGGAATGAAGGGGTTCAAACGGAACACCTTGAAGAACTTTAAGAACTAAGTTTAAACTCCACGGCGGAGCAACAGTCTTAAACACAGGCCTAATCCTAGCCAAAGCCTGACAAAAGGCCTGAGCGTCTGGAACTTCTGCCAGACGTTTGTGTAAAAGAATAGACAGAGCAGAAATCTGTCCCTTTAACGAACTAGCAGATAAGCCCTTTTCTAAACCCTCTTGTAGAAAAGACAATATCCTAGGAATCCTAACCTTACTCCATAAGTAACTCTTGGATTCGCACCAGTATAAATATTTACGCCATATCTTATGGTAAATTTTTCTGGTAACAGGTTTCCGAGCCTGTATTAAGGTATCAATAACCGACTCCGAGAAGCCACACTTTGATAGAATCAAGTGTTCAATATCCATGCAGTCAGTCTCAGAGAAACTAGATTTGGATGATTGAAAGGACCCTGAATTAGAAGGTCCTGCCTCAGAGGCAGAGACCATGGTGGACAGGACGACATGTCCACTAGGTCTGCATACCAGGTCCTGCGTGGCCACGCAGGCGCTATCAGAATCACCGATGCCCTTTCCTGTTTGATCCTGGCAATCAGTCGAGGAAGCATCGGGAATGGTGGAAACACATAAGCCATGTTGAAGACCCAAGGGGCTGTCAGAGCATCTATCAGCACCGCTCCTGGGTCCCTGGACCTGGATCCGTAACAAGGAAGCTTGGTGTTCTGGCGAGACGCCATGAGATCCAGTTCTGGTTTGCCCCAACGATGGACCAGTTGAATAAACACCTTCGGATGGAGTTCCCACTCCCCCGGATGAAAAGTCTGACGACTTAGAAAATCTGCCTCCCAGTTCTGTACGCCTGGGATGTGGATCGCTGACAGGTGGCAAGAGTGAGATTCTGCCCAGCGAATTATCTTTGAGACTTCTAACATCGCTAGGGAACTCCTGGTTCCCCCTTGATGGTTGATGTAAGCCACAGTCGTGATGTTGTCCGACTGGAATCTGATGAACCTCAGTGTTGCTAACTGAGGCCAAGCTAGAAGAGCATTGAATATTGCTCTTAACTCTAGAATATTTATTGGGAGGAGTTTCTCCTCCTGAGTCCATGATCCCTGAGCCTTCAGGGAGTTCCAGACTGCGCCCCAACCTAGAAGGCTGGCATCTGTTGTTACAATTGTCCAATCTGGCCTGCGAAAGGTCATACCCTTGGACAGATGGACACGAGAAAGCCACCAGAGAAGAGAAACTCTGGTCTCTTGATCCAGATTTAGTAGGGGGGACAAATCTGAGTAATCCCCATTCCACTGACTTAGCATGCATAATTGCAGCGGTCTGAGATGCAGGCGCGCAAATGGCACTATGTCCATTGCCGCTACAATTAAGCCGATTACTTCCATGCACTGAGCCACTGACGGGCGTGGAATGGAATGAAGGACACGGCAAGCATTTAGAAGTTTTGATAACCTGGACTCCGTCAGGTAAATTTTCATCTCTACAGAATCTATAAGAGTCCCTAGGAAGGAGACTCTTGTGAGTGGTGATAGAGAACTCTTTTCCACGTTCACCTTCCACCCATGCGACCTCAGAAATGCCAGAACTATCTCTGTATGAGACTTGGCCCTTTGAAAGCTTGACGCCTGTATCAGGATGTCGTCTAGATACGGAGCCACCGCTATGCCTTGCGGTCTTAGAACCGCCAGAAGTGAGCCCAGAACCTTTGTAAAGATTCTCGGGGCCGTAGCCAACCCGAAGGGAAGTGCTACAAACTGGTAATGCCTGTCTAGAAAGGCAAATCTTAGGTACCGATAATGATCTTTGTGAATCGGTATATGAAGGTAGGCATCCTTTAAGTCTACCGAGGTCATGTATTGACCCTCTTGGATCATGGGTAGGATGGTTCGAATAGTTTCCATTTTGAATGATGGAACTCTTAGGAATTTGTTTAAGATTTTTAGGTCCAAGATTGGTCTGAAGGTTCCCTCTTTCTTGGGAACCACAAACAGATTCGAGTAAAACCCTTGCCCTTGTTCCGTCCGCGGAACTGGGTGGATCACCCCCAATACTAAGAGGTCTTGTACACAACGTAGAAATACCTCTTTCTTTATTTGGTTTGCTGATAAACTTGAAAGATGAAATCTCCCTTGTGGAGGAGATGCTTTGAAGTCCAGAAGATATCCCTGAGATATGATCTCTAACGCCCAGGGATCCTGGACATCTCTTGCCCAAGCCTGGGCGAAGAGAGATAGTCTGCCCCCCACTAGATCCGTTTCCGGATAGGGGGCCCTCTCTTCATGCTGTCTTAGGGGCAGAAGAAGGCTTTCTGGCCTGCTTGCCCTTGTTCCAGGACTGGTTAGTTTTCCAGCCCTGTCTGTAACGAGCAACAGGTCCTTCCTGTTTTGGAGCGGAGGAAGTTGATGCTAATCCTGCCTTGAAATTACGAAAGGCACGAAAATTAGACTGTTTGGCCTTTGACTTGGCCCTGTCCTGAGGAAGAGTATGACCCTTACCCCCAGTAATGTCAGCAATAATTTCTTTCAAGCCGGGCCCGAATAAGGTCTGCCCTTTGAAAGGAATATTAAGCAATTTAGACTTAGAAGTCACGTCAGCTGACCAGGATTTAAGCCATAGCGCTCTGCGCGACTGGATGGCGAATCCGGAGTTCTTAGCCGTTAGTTTGGTTAAATGTACAACGGCATCAGAAACAAATGCATTAGCTAGCTTAAGTGCTTTAAGCTTGGCCATAATCTCATCCAATGGAGCTGTGCGAATGGCCTCTTCCAGAGACTCAAACCAGAATGCCGCAGCCGCAGTGACAGGCGCAATGCATGCAAGGGGCTGCAAGATAAAACCTTGTTGAACAAACATTTTCTTAAGGTAACCTTCTAATTTTTTATCCATTGGATCCGAAAAAGCACAACTATCCTCCACCGGGATAGTGGTACGCTTAGCTAAAGTAGAAACTGCTCCCTCCACCTTAGGGACCGTCTGCCATAAGTCTCGTGTGGTGGCGTCTATCGGGAACATTTTTCTAAACATCGGAAAAAGGCAAACCGGGTCTATCCCACTCCTTGCTAATAATTTCTTGCTAATAATTTCTGTAAGCCTTTTAGGTATAGAAAAAACGTCAGTACACACCGGTACCGCAAAGTATCTATCCAACCTACATACTTTCTCTGGAATTGCAACCGTGTTACAATCATTCAGAGCCGCTAATACCTCCCCTAGCAATACGCGGAGGTTCTCAAGCTTAAATTTAAAATTAGAAATCTCTGAATCCGGTCTCCCTGGATCAGATCCGTCACCCACAGAATGAAGCTCTCCGTCCTCATGTTCTGCAAATTGTGACGCAGTATCAGACATGGCTCTCACATCATCAGCGCGCTCTGTCCTTAACCCAGAGCTATCACGCTTGCCTCTTAATTCAGGCAATTTAGATAATACCTCTGTCATAACAGCCGCCATGTCTTGCAAAGTGATTTGTATGGGCCTCTCTGATGCACTTGGTGCCACAATATCACGCGCCCCCTGAGCGGGAGGCGAAGGTACTGACACGTGAGGAGAGTTAGTCGGCATAACTTCCCCCTCGTTGTCTGGTGATAATTTCTTTACAGATATAGATTGACTTTTATGCAAAGTGACATCAATACAATTAGTACACATATTTCTGTGGGGCTCCACATTGGCCTTCAAACATAGTGAACAAGCAGATTCATCTGTGTCAGACATGTTAAAACAGACTCGCAATGAGACTAGCAAGCTTGGAAAACCTTTCAAGTAAAATTACAAGCAATATAAAAAAAGGCTACTGCGCCTTTAAGAAGCACAAAAAAAGACGTCACAGTTGAAATAACAAAGAACCAAATCAGTTATAGCAACCAAATCTTCACAGTAAATGTATTAAGTTAGAAGAGTATTGCACCCACTAGCAAATGGATGATTAACCCCTTAATACCCAAAAACGGATAATCAAATTAACAATTAACGTTTTTTATCACAGTCAAACACACTGTCACAGGTCTGCTGTGACTGATTACCTCCCTCAAAATGACTTTTGAAGACCCCTGAGCTCTCTAGAGACGTCCTGGATCAAGGAGGAAGAAGCAGGAAGACTGAAACTGAATTTTTACTGCGCAAAAAAGCGCTAAAATAGGCTCCTCCCACTCCTATTACAACAGTGGGAAACCTCAGTTAAACGCTTCTATATAGAAATAAACAACAGCCATGTGGAAATTTTCATGCCCCAAAAGATTTCTCACCAAAGTACCTCACAAAAAACGAATAACATGCCAGTAAACGTTTTAACCATACACTTTAAATGTTAGATAGTGTTATTAATAAGCCTGCTACCAGTCGCTTCTACTGCAGTTAAGGCTTATACAATACTTCAGTATTAACAGTATTTTCTTAGTCAAATTCCATTCCTTAGAAAATCACTTATTGTACATACATTCATCAGCCTGATACCAGTCGCCGCTGCATTTAAGGCTGTACTTACATTACATCGGTATCAGCAGTATTTTCTTAGTCAATTCCATTCCTTAGAAAAATAATTTACTGCACATACCTCGTTTGCGGGATTCCCTGCATGCTATTCCCTTTCTGAAAGTTACCCCACTCCTCAGAATGTGCGAGAACAGCCAGTGGATCTTAGTTACTTCCGCTAAGATCATAGAAAAAACTCAGGCAGATTCTTCTTCTAAATACTACCTAAGAACAAACAGCACACTCCGGTACCATTTAAAATAACAAACTTTTGATTGAAGAAAAAAACTAAGTATAAAAACACCACAGACCTCTCACAACGACCTATCTAGTTGAGTTGCAAGAGAATGACTGGATATGACATGTGAGGGGAGGAGCTATATAGCAGCTCTGCTTGGGTGATCCTCTTGCAACTTCCTGTTGGGAAGGAGATATAATCCCATAAGTAATGGATGACCCGTGGACTGAATACACTTAACAAGAGAAAGGAGAGTTTCTGCAGCGCAAAGAAAAAGGACTGTTGGTTACTGGACTAGTTAAATACTAGAACCCACTATCAGAGTAATCAAAAAAATAAGTGAAATCAAAATTCAATTCTTTGAAATACCATTGACAACTACATTCACACAAAATAACTTTATTGGGAAAATTTATTATTGAGGTAGTAGTCCGGCTGGACTAGTACTCACGCACACTCACACACATACGGTTTAAAACTTGCTGGAACTCAGACTGTATAGTTTAATCTGAATTGCACCTTATAAAATATACATCACTTCTTTACAGGAGGTATTTGAATATTTGTGTATATATAGATAATCAACCCCTGTAGGTAAGTGAGTATGTTATTAGCAGTGGTAGTGGAGTGTATCCGATAAGTACTTATGCAAAAAAGCACCACAATAATATGTATAATATCCGATCAAATTTCCGGTTTGTGTGCTAAAAAATGTAAAGTTACAAGAAATAATCTACAGTACACTCGGTGTATGTATATTAATCAATCAGTCAGAAGTAAAGCTGGTGGTTTACTGTGTTTCTAAAGTTTAATCATTGCCAGTATTGCAAAATATGTTAAATTGGCATTAAAGGACCCCAGTCACAGCAAAGTCATTGGTGATTTTAAAGTACAATATATACCTTTAAATTAATTAGAAAATCAAATGCACTTTATATGCATAATGCACATATGCATCATTAAATATAATATTAGTATATAACTTGTACAGACAATTATTAACTTTGCTTTAAAAAGGGTAGAAATTAAATTTACAGTTCAACCTTGCTAAGTATAAATATGCCAACAGGTTTCCATTCGTGGGTACCAGGCTTTTCTAGTGTTTTTACTAGCCACTGATCAAGGCTAGTATTTTTAATCGGTCTTTTTTGCGCTGTTTTATATAATTTTAATTGTTTGTTAGTTGTTTTTTACCTGTTTTTTACCTGTTTTTTATCTGTGAATCTGTATGAATAAATGCACCTTTTATGCTAATTGTGATTTTAACTATTATTGGCTCAGACCCAGCCTTTTATTTGGCGCTTTGGTAACCCCTACCTTTATCTAAATTGTATATTGACTACTAGGAGTCAAATTTCCAAAGCTAGGGTCTTATTTAGGTAGGCGCTCAGTGTACCCCATTGTATACTGTATAACTGCAACACCTTATGCAATGGTATAAAGAATAGATAAAAAATTTATGTTACACTATAAGTTACTGGAATGTATTTATTATGTACTAAGTGACCCACAGATGTTGGAATGTATGATTATTGCTTATTGTCTTTGTAATATCCTGAATAAAAACTTTTCAACATAAAAATAAAAGCAGCAAAAATCTGGGTGGGGTTTGATCAAATATAATGTTCAATATTTTCAAAACCAAACCAGCACAAACGTTAATTTTTTTAGCACAAATCAGCAGAAACTCTGCACAAACAAATGGTATGTTTTTTTTTTTTTTTAAATGTAATAATGTGTGGTGCAAAGTGGGCGGAGTTTGATCATATATAATGCTCAGTATTTTAAAAAAGAAACAGGCATAAATGTTTGTTTTTGCTGCACAAATGCTGCACATACAAATGGTATATTTGTTTTTTTAAAATGTCAAGTATAATGCTCAATATTTCCAAAACCAAACTGGCACAAACATTCTTTTTTGCTACACAAATCAGCACAAACAAATATTATATTTGTTTTTAAAATGTAATAATGTGTGGTGCAAAGTGGGCGGAGTTTAATCATATATAATGCTCAATATTTCAAAAACGAAACTCACACAAATGTTTGATTTTGCTGCACAAATCAGCACAAAGGCAGCACATACAAATGGTAAATTTGTTTTTAAAATTTTATAATGTGGGGTGCAAAGTGGGAGGAGTTTGATCAAATATAATCATCAATATTTCCAAAACCAAAACAGCACAAACGATAATTTTATTGAGCACAAATCAATAGAATCTCAGCACAAACTAATGTTATGTTTGTTTTTAAAATTTAATAATGTGGAGTGCTAAGTGGGTGGAGTTTGACCATATATAATGCTTAATATGTGCAAAACAAAACTAGCACTAACGTTAATTTTTTAGCACAAATCAGCAGAAACACAGCGCAAATGAATGGTATATTTTTATTCACATTTTAAAAACATGGAGTGCCAACTTTACACAGCTGAGGTGAATTGGATGGTGGGTTACATAATTTCATTGACAAAAAAAAGCAACTAAAAAAAAACAAAGCAGCACAAATAAAAAATTTTAACGGCACAAACTGGCACAAACATAGCACTAACTAACCAGCCCGTTTCATGTCTTTTGGCTGTTGTAGGGGGGCTGGGTGACCTTTGGTGACCATTATTAAATCGTTAATAAATCGAAAACGAAATGAGAGAGAACAGGGATTTAAACAGCACAAACGCAGCACTAACCAACCAGCTGAATTCATGTGTTTTGGCTGGGTGACCTTTATATAATCTGTAATAACTCAAAAAACATAATTTATGCTTACCTGATAAATTTATTTCTCTTGTAGTGTATCCAGTCCACGGATCATCCATTACTTATGGGATATGCTCCTTCCCAACAGGAAGTTGCAAGAGGATCTCCCACAGCAGAGCTGCTATATAGCTCCTCCCCTCACTGCCATATCCAGTCATTCGACCGAAAAAAGATGAGAAAGGAGAAACCATAGGGTGCAGTGGTGACTGTAGTTTAATTAAAATTTAGACCTGCCTTAAAAGGACAGGGCGGGCCGTGGACTGGATACACTACAAGAGAAATAAATTTATCAGGTAAGCATAAATTATGTTTTCTCTTGTTAAGTGTATCCAGTCCACGGATCATCCATTACTTATGGGATACCAATACCAAAGCTAAAGTACACGGATGATGGGAGGGACAAGGCAGGATTAAACGGAAGGAACCACTGCCTGCAGAACCTTTCTCCCAAAAACAGTATCAAATTTGTAAAATTTTGAAAAGGTGTGAAGCGAAGACCAAGTCGCAGCCTTGCAAATCTGTTCAACAGAGGCCTCATTTTTAAAGGCCCAGGTGGAAGCCACAGCTCTAGTAGAATGAGCTGTAATCCTTTCAGGGGGCTGCTGTCCAGCAGTCTCATAGGCTAAGCGAATTATGCTCCGAAGCCAAAAGGAAAGAGAGCTTGCCGAAGCTTTTTGACCTCTCCTCTGTCCAGAGTAAACGACAAACAGGGAAGATGTTTGGCGAAAATCTTTAGTAGCTTGTAAGTAAAACTTCAAGGCACCGACTACGTCCAGATTATGTAAGAGACGTTCCTTCTTTGAAGAAGGATTAGGACACAATAATGGAACAACAATCTCTTGATTGATATTCTTGTTAGAAACCACCTTAGGTAAAAACCCAGGTTTGGTACGCAGAACTACCTTATCTGCATGAAAAATCAGATAAGGAGAATCACATTGTAAGGCAGATAGCTCAGAGACTCTTCGAGCCGAGGAAATAGCCATCAAAAACAGAACTTTCCAAGATAAAAGTTTAATATCAATGGAATGAAGGGGTTCAAACGGAACTCCTTGAAGAACTTTAAGAACCAAGTTTAAGCTCCACGGGGGAGCAACAGTTTTAAACACAGGCTTAATTCTAACCAAAGCCTGACAAAATGCCTGGACGTCTGGAACCTCTGCCAGACGCATGTGCAAAAGAATAGACAGAGCAGAAATCTGTCCTTTTAAAGAACTAGCTGATAATCCTTTGTCCAAACCCTCTTGGAGAAAGGACAATATCCTAGGAATCCTAACCTTACTCCATGAGTAATTATTGGATTCACACCAATAAAGATATTTATGCCATATCTTATGGTAGATTTTCCTGGTGACAGGCTTTCGTGCCTGTATTAAGGTATCAATGACTGACTCAGAGAAGCCACGCCTTGATAGAATCAAGCGTTCAATCTCCATGCAGTCAGTCTCAGAGAAATTAGATTTGGATGATTGAAAGGACCTTGTATTAGAAGGTCCTGCCTCAGAGGCAGAGTCCATGGTGGAAAGGATGACATGTCCACTAGGTCTGCATACCAGGTCCTGCGTGGCCACGCAGGCACTATCAGAATCACCGATGCTCTCTCCTGCTTGATCTTGGCAATCAGTCGAGGGAGCAGAGGAAACGGTGGAAGCACATAAGCCAGGTTGAAGAACCAAGGAGCTGCTAGAGCATCTATCAGCGTCGCTCCCGGGTCCCTGGACCTGGATCCGTAACAAGGAAGCTTGGCGTTCTGGCGAGACGCCATGAGATCCAGTTCTGGTTTGCCCCAACGATGGATCAGTTGAGCAAACACCTCCGGATGGAGTTCCCACTCCCCCGGATGAAAAGTCTGACGACTTAGAAAATCCGCCTCCCAGTTCTCTACGCCTGGGATGTGGATCGCTGACAGATGGCAAGAGTGAGACTCTGCCCAGCGAATTATCTTTGAGACTTCTAACATCGCTAGGGAACTCCTGGTTCCCCCTTAATGGTGTGATGTAAGCCACAGTCGTGATGTTGTCCGACTGAAATCTGATGAACCTCAGGGTTGCTAACTGAGGCCAAGCTAGAAGAGCATTGAATATTGCTCTTAACTCCAGAATATTTATTGGGAGGAGTTTCTCCTCCTGAGTCCACAATCCCTGAGCCTTCAGGAAGTTCCAGACTGCGCCCCAACCTAGAAGGCTGGCATCTGTTGTTACAATCGTCCAATCTGGCCTGCGAAAGGTCATACCCTTGGACAGATGGACCCGAGATAGCCACCAGAGAAGAGAATCTCTGGTCTCTTGATCCAGATTTAGTAGAGGGGACAAATCTGAGTAATCCCCATTCCACTGACTTAGCATGCATAATTGCAGCGGTCTGAGATGCAGGCGCGCAAATGGCACTATGTCCATTGCCGCTACCATTAAGCCGATTACTTCCATGCACTGAGCCACTGACGGACGTGGAATGGAATGAAGGACACGGCAAGCATTTAGGAATTTTGATAACCTAGACTCCGTCAGGTAAATTTTCATCTCTACAGAATCTATAAGAGTCCCTAGGAAGGTGACTCTTGTGAGTGGGGATAGAGAACTCTTTTCCACGTTCACTTTCCACCCATGCGACCTCAGAAATGCCAGAACTATCTCTGTATGAGACTTGGCAATTTGAAAGCTTGACGCCTGTATCAGGATGTCGTCTAGATACGGAGCCACCGCCATGCCTCGCGGTCTTAGAACCGCCAGAAGTGAGCCCAGAACCTTTGTAAAGATTCTCAGGGCTGTGGCCATCCCGAAGGGAAGAGCTACAAATTGGTAATGCCTGTCTAGAAAGGCAAACCTTAGGAACCGATGATGATCTTTGTGAATCGGTATGTGAAGGTAGGCATCCTTTAAGTCCACTGTGGTCATGTACTGACCCTCTTGGATCATGGGTAGGATGGTCCGAATAGTTTCCATTTTGAATGATGGAACTCTGAGGAATTTGTTTAAGATCTTTAGATCCAAGATTGGTCTGAAGGTTCCCTCTTTCTTGGGAACCACAAACAGATTTGGATAAAACCCCATGTCCCTGTTCCGTCTGCGGAACTGGATGGATCACTCCCATTACTAGGAGGTCTTGCACACAGCTTAGGAATGCCTCTTTCTTTATCTGGTTTGCTGACAACCTTGAAAGATGAAATCTCCCTTGTGGAGGAGAAGTTTTGAAGTCCAGAAGATATCCCTGAGATATGATCTCCAACGCCCAGGGATCCTGAACATCTCTTGCCCACGCCTGGGCGAAGAGAGAAAGTCTGCCCCCCACTAGATCCGTTTCCGGATAGGGGGCCGTTCCTTCATGCTGTCTTGGGGGCAGCAGCAGGTTTTCTGGCCTGCTTGCCCTTGTTCCAGGACTGGTTAGGTTTCCAGGCCTGTCTGGAATGAGCAACCGTTCCCTCTTGTTTTGAAGCGGAGGAAGTTGATGCTGCTCCTGCCTTGAAATTTCGAAAGGCACGAAAATTAGACTGTTTGGCCTTTGATTTGGCCCTGTCCTGAGGAAGGGTGTGACCCTTGCCTCCAGTAATGTCAGTAATAATTTCCTTCAAGCCAGGCCCGAATAAGGTCTGCCCCTTGAAAGGAATGTTGAGTAACTTAGACTTTGAAGTCACGTCAGCTGACCAGGATTTAAGCCATAGCGCCCTACACGCCTGGATGGCGAATCCGGAATTCTTAGCCATTAGTTTAGTCAAATGAACAATGGCATCAGAAACAAATGAGTTAGCTAGCTTAAGCGTTCTAAGCTTGTCAATAATTTCCTCCAATGGAGCTGTATGGATGGCCTCTTCCAGGGCCTCAAACCAGAATGCCGCCGCAGCAGTGACAGGCGCAATGCATGCAAGGGGCTGCAAAATAAAACCTTGTTGAATAAACATTTTCTTAAGGTAACCCTCTAATTTTTTATCCATTGGATCTGAAAAAGCACAACTGTCCTCAACCGGGATAGTGGTACGCTTTGCTAAAGTAGAAACTGCTCCCTCCACCTTAGGGACCGTCTGCCATAAGTCCCGTGTAGTGGCGTCTATTGGAAACATTTTTCTAAATATAGGAGGTGGGGAAAAGGGCAACCGGGTCTATCCCACTCCTTGCTAATAATTTCTGTAAGCCTTTTAGGTATAGGAAAAACGTCAGTACACACTGGCACCGCATAGTATCTATCCAGCCTACACAATTTCTCTGGAATTGCAACTGTGTTACAGTCATTCAGAGCAGCTAATACCTCCCCAAGCAATACACCGAGGTTCTCAAGCTTAAATTTAAAATTATAAATCTCTGAATCAGGCTTCCCCGAGTCAGAGATGTCACCCACAGAATGAAGCTCTCCGTCCTCATGTTCTGCATACTGTGACGCAGTATCAGACATGGCTCTTACAGCATTTGCGCGCTCTGTATTTCTCCTAATCCCAGAGCTATTGCGCTTGCCTCTTAATTCAGGCAATCTAGATAATACCTCTGACAGGGTATTATTCATGATTGCAGCCATGTCCTGCAAGGTAATCGCTATGGGCGTCCCTGATGTAATTGGCGCCATATTAGCGTGCGTCCCCTGAGCGGGAGGCGAAGGGTCTGACACGTGGGGAGAGTTAGTCGGCATAACTTCCCCCTTGACAGAACCCTCTGGTGATAATTCTTTTATAGATAAAGACTGATCTTTATTGTTTAAGGTGAAATCAATACATTTAGTACACATTCTCCTATGGGGCTCCACCATGGCTTTCAAACATAATGAACAAGTAGGTTCCTCTGTATCAGACATGTTTAAACAGACTAGCAATGAGACTAGCAAGCTTGGAAAACACTTAAAACAAGTTACAAGCAATATAAAAAACTTTTACTGCGCCTTTAAGAAACACAAATTTTGTCCAAATTTGAAATAACAGTGAAAAAAGGCAGTTACACTAACGAAATTTTTTACAGTGTATGTAACAAGTTAGCAGAGCATTGCACCCACTTGCAAATGGATGATTAACCCCCTTAATACCAAAAACGGAATAACAAATGACAAAAAAACGTTTTTTAAACAGCCACAACAAACTGCCACAGCTCTACTGTGGCCTTTTTACCTCCCTCAATACGACTTTTGAAGCCTTTTGAGCCCTTCAGAGAAGTCCTGGAACATGCAGGAAGAAGCTGGATGTCTGTGTCTGTAATTTTTCTGCGCAAAAAAGCGCTAAAATAGGCCCCCTCCCACTCATATTACAACAGTGGGAAGCCTCAAGGAACTGTTTCTAGGCAAAATTCAAGCCAGCCATGTGGAAAAAACTAGGCCCCCAATAAGTTTTATCACCAAACATATATAAAAAAACGATTAAACATGCCAGCAAAACGTTTTAAAATACACTTTTATAAGAGTATGTATCTCTATTAATAAGCCTGATACCAGTCGCTATCACTTGCATTTAAGGCTTTACCTTACAATTACTTCGGTATCAGTAGCATTTTCTAGCAAATTCCATCCCTAGAAAAATATTTTAACTGCACATACCTTATTGCAGTAAAAACTGCACGCTATTCCCCCTCTGAAGTTACTCACTCCTCAGAATATGTGAGAACAGCAAAGGATCTTAGTTACTTCTGCTAAGATCATAGAAAACGCAGGCAGATTCTTCTTCCAAATACTGCCTGAGATAAACAGTACACTCCGGTACCATTTAAAAATAACAAACTTTTGATTGAAGAAATAAACTAAGTATAAAACACCACAGTCCTCTTACGACCTCCATCTTAGTTGAGAGTTGCAAGAGAATGACTGGATATGGCAGTGAGGGGAGGAGCTATATAGCAGCTCTTGCTGTGGGTGATCCTCTTGCAACTTCCTGTTGGGAAGGAGAATATCCCATAAGTAATGGATGATCCGTGGACTGGATACACTTAACAAGAGAAACAATTGCTATTATCTTAAAAATAAAAGCAGCACAAATCTTAATTTTTGCGGCACAAAACAGCACAAACGTAGCACTAACAAAACACAGTGGATTTTTTATTTGTGCCAATTGTAGGGGGGCCAGCTTGACACAGCTGAATTGGGCAAGGGGCAAGATACAAGGCAAGTGCTTTTGTAATATTATGTTTTATGTATCTTATTGTTTCCTTATGCAAGAGCTGCTGTAATACTGTGTCTTATGTGTTTGATTGGTTCCAACTTTTGTAAAAATGCTCAATATATTCATATTCCTTTTTGCTACCTCTTGTCTCTATAACAAACTACTTTATTCAATTACTCCTTCCCTTCACCACCTGCACTGTTTATTAGCCCATATCTCTTAAACTCACCTTACTTTTTGTACTCGTGAACTTTATCTATTCCTAAACACTCTCTCTCCCGCCTGCATCTTGCCTCAAAAACATCTCATTACTGCAAATCTGTATCTCATCTCATGTCACTCTCCCTCTTACCTTATACTAGCTGCTGGTGACATCTCCCCTAATCCTGGTCCCCCAACAACTTCCTAGCCGTGCACATCCATGTGGTACCGTTTCCATAGACTCAAAAAACAAAACTCTGGTAACCTTACTCACATTCCTCTAACAGAAACCTGGCTCTCTCCCCTAGACACAGCATCCATTGCTGCACTGTCACATGGGGGTCTCCACTTCAGGTCTGATAATAGACAAGGAGGTGGTGTAGGTATTTTACTTTCCTCTCGTTGCACCTTCCAACAAATACATCCCATCTCTTCCCTCACATTTTCCTCATTCGAAAACCCACATGATTCGCTTATTCTCTTCCCTCTCTATACGTGTTGCAGTCATATACCAACCCCCTGGCTCCTCAACTCAATTTCTAGATCACTTGTCTGCCTGGCTACCTCATTTCCTCTCCTTAGGCACCCCTGCCCTCATTCTTGTCGAATTTCAACATCCCTCTTGACAATCCCCTTCTCTTCTCAATCTAAGCGTCATCATTAGGTTCCCTAATAAAGTCCCACGGGTTCCAATATCATTTGTATGCAGACGACACCCAAATCTAATTCTCTTCATCAGACCTATCTCCTTCCTTGCTAACCCGTGACACTAACTGTCTTGCTCACATCTCTTCCTGGATGTCCTCTCATTACCTTAAGCTAAATCTCTCCAAAACTGAGCTCCTTATTTTCCCTCCTCACCAAAATCTCCACCCCCAATCTCTCTATAACTGTTGACAACTCCATCATCACCCCTACCCCCCGCATGCCCGATGTCTTGGGGTTCACACTTGACTCAGATCTTTCTTTCGCTCCTCACATTCAGTCCTTGGCTAAATCCTGCTGCTTCCACCTTAAAAACATCTCTAAAATTAGACATTTCCTTACACAAGACACAACTAAAATTTGAATCAACTCTCTCATCCTTTCCCGCTTTGATTACTGAAACTCTGTCCTCTGCTGGTCTCCCCAGCTGCCGCCTAGCTCCTTTACAATCCATAATGAATGCCTCTGACAGACTCATCTTCCATACACGTCGCTCTTCATCTGCTGCACCTCTCTGCCAATCCCTTCACTGGCTTCCTCTTTCCTCCAGGATTAAACACAAAATTCTCACTCTGACATTCAGAGCCCTTAACTGCACTGCTTCCCCCTATATCTCAGACCTTGTCTCTAGATAATCTCCCTGCTCATGACCTCCTACTCTCCTCCTCTCTTGTTACCTCCTCACACTCCCGCTTACAGGACTTCTCCAGACTAACTCCCATCTTGTGGAACTCTTTGCCTCGCTCCACAAGACTCTCCCCTAGTTTTAAAAACTTCAAGCGCTCCCTAAAGACTCTACTGTAAAGGGATGTATACAAACTAAACTAACCTTTTATTTATACCATTTCCTCTTTTCTATTGCTATCCCCTCGAACCCCCTTAGCATGTAAGCCTAAGAGCCATGCTGTTTGTAGATCACCTTCTTTAGAGCTGACTATAACAGTGTGACTCTTGACTCTTTGATCCCTATAAATGTTTCCTTGTATTCCGCCTATGTTTATAGCGCTGCGGAATCAGTAACCGATAATATATTTATATATATATATATATATACATATATATACCGCATATATAATTTATTTTTTATTTTTTTTAAAGTACATTTTCTTTCATGAAAAGAACAATGGAATGTAAAATATGCATAACTACCTTCGGGTTTAACGCGATGTCGGGGTAGCGAGCAATCGATAAGTGTTAGTGTTTTTTAAAACAGTGAGCTCCATTAAAGTCTTGGGGGAGAATTCCACGTGGTCACGATATTCAAAGTCCTGAAGTTAGTGTGCACAGGGTTTGCACGAGAGTACGTGCATTAACCTCCCCATGTTAAAAGTTTAGTTCCAGCGGTGTTTGCGCAAGAGTGAAAGCACTAAATATCAAGCCACTTGTAGTCTGGCCCTTAATTTGATACAAAATATAATAAGTCTAGTGTAAGAGTCTTAAATGCATAATAATTTTAAAAAAAAATCTTATTCTGATTTAATTCAGCTCTAGCCCTTAATTGACCTCAGGGATATGTGGTAAAGGGGGCTATATCAATTATCACTCTGTGTTGTCATCTCAATGCAAACGTTTTCTCAATGCAAACTCTAACAGATAGGATTATGGAACTTGGAGTTCACATCTAATCAGCTTCTTTCCACATTTTTCCCCACAAAAAATCACCTTTTTATTGACAAATTAAAGGATTACTTTGAATCCACTGATTGGAGTATTTTTGGTAATTATGCGGATACAATCACCTCATATCTACTTTTGTGAAGGAGTGTTTATTCCAACAAACTCTGTACATCAATTGCATAATAATAAACCTTGGTTCACTCTAGAGCTAAGGAAGCTACACTCTGTTTAAGAGGAATAGCGATAACGAAGCATTTAAAAAACTAAGGGATAGATAACAAGTGGAGTTCTAAATTATTGTGCGCCCACAAACGGGCAAATTTGCCTGTTTGCAGGGAGCACGATAATTAAACAGCCATTACAAATTAGCGTTTAGAAAATTAACCAGAGATTAGATCTCTGGTTAATTTTCTAAAAGTTTCCCAAATGCCCTCAAAATAGAGGGCATTGTAGTTTTTTTATTTATAAAAAAAAAATAGTAGTTTTTTTTTAAAAAAAAATAAAAAAACAACTGCACTAGGCAGTTTTTTAGGTTCTAAAGTTGGTGGGAGTGGGGTGTTTAAAAAAATATATGTATATGCTTATATACATATATATATTTATGTGTTAATATGTATTTATACACATATTAAACACATACAGTATCCCACAAAAGTGAGTACACCCCTCACATTTTTGTAAATATTGTATTATATCTTTTCATGTGACAACACTGAAGAAATGACACTTTGTTACAATCAATGTATGCAGCCTGTATAACAGTGTAAATTTGCCGTCTACTCAAAATAAATCAACACACAGCCATTAATGTCTAAACCATTGGCAACAAAAGTAAGTACACCCCTAAGTGGAAATGTCCAAATTGGGCCCAAAGTGTCAATATTTTGTGTGGCCACCATTATTTTCCAGCACTGCCTTAACACTCTTGGGCATGGAGTTTACCAGAGCTTCACAGGTTGCCACTGGAGTCCTCTTCCACTCTTTCATGACGACATCACGGAGCTGGTGGATGTCGCTACCCCACCTTCCGTTTGAGGATGCCCCACAGGGTTAAGGTCTGGAGACATGCTTGGCCAGTTGTCAGGGTATGGCTGAGTGGCATTGGATATCACATAATTTAATATCTCATTTAGCTAATATCTACTATGAATTGATTTAGCTGCACTGTGAATGACACTGGAATGGGTGTTAACAATGGGTGATAACAACCCCTCCCTTTTTGTTCCGAAACACAGATTTGAAGAACAAAGAGATAGACACTTGTAAACCCAAGATCTCTCAATTATCCACTTTAAAGGAAGCCTGTATAAGGAATTTTCCTATCTGAAGGAGCAGTCACTCAGTCTAAAGTGATCTTTGAAGCTAGCTGAATCTCAGAGGATGTAGCTCTTATTATCTAGGTGTTAAATTGTCCCATACTGAGTTCAAATACACGAAGCTCAGATGTACATCTCAATTGAAACAGCAGGAGAAAACAGACAAACATCTTTAACCCTGTGAGTGCTGAAAGCATTATAAGAATGTAAATCTTGATTTTAGAAGGGGAAATTAGAACTTCATATAAAATGAATTGTGTAATTTTTGAATGTATATATATATATTTCAGATTTGTAATAGATTACATGAACAACTGTATAGCCTTAGTTTAAAGATGTATGAAATAAATAACATTCTTTTTGTTTTCCAGGCATCTGAAATACAAACTACGTCCAGATATGACTAGTAGATTAGATACTAATATATGGTTGCCTATATAATATGTGCCCTAAATCATATCATATAGCGTATACACTAAATATTAAAATAATATCCATAGATATGCAATATTTATATTAATATGGTATAATAATCAAGTGTAAATATAGCTATATGAAATCACATCAGACTGCCAATCACAAGGTATGTATATGATATTGTAAACTAAAATATTCATTGGATCCATGCTAAAAAATATTAAAATCCTCGTTAAGTGCCATAATGAAGTGGAAATATACTCATGTTTAGTATGAAAATACTCAGATTAAATGGTACTATATGGTACAATATATTAATATTAGGAAATAGTAAGTATATTAAAGATACATTTGGATATAATAATATTGTGCTAACAAAGCTGTTTTTCCTGCTCATGTTGCCCTCTGGTGGTTTATGCGAGAATTGCAACCAAAGGAGATTGTAGTTTCAAATAACCATACATTCCCAGTAGGCTAATGAAGGGACATGCTTCGATAAGGTTGTATTCCAATATTCACCAATGATTACAAAATACATGCAGGCTTACCACTTGATAAAAGCTCATGCAAGAGAAAAGAAAGGAGTCTTTGATGGAATTTTGACTGACTGAAAACTGCTGCCTTTGGAACGCCAGGGAAAAACGGCCTAATTTTTTCTTTATCCATAATTGCAATAAACTTTCATATGTGGTGAACGGATTTATCTGAAAAAGATGAAACCCTTCAAATTGGTTTATTTGGTGATGTATACGGTTGGTCTGTATTTTTAATGTTTTAAATCAATGTATTCTAGAACTATAGTTATATCGTAGTGTGATTTAAAAGGAGATTTATTCTTATATTTAATATTAATTAGACCAAGAGTAGTAAGTATACTGGTATTAGATATTAATGTTTAGAAATAATTTTAGTATTTTAATATTATAAGTTAATTACAGTTATTGCTATACATATATATATATATATATATATATATATATATATATATATATATATATATGTTGCATTAATAATATATACAATTTCTGGTGTTTAATTGGAATTATATAGAACCATTTGTGGTATTGTAATAAGCGTGTATAATTGATTCATAATCTAGTTTTCTTCATAAATATAATTCAAGGTGTCTATAAAGGTAACTAATTTAGAATTAAAGAAATAAATATTGATTTAATAAATATATTGTTACGTATATACATTTTATTGGTTGGCAACTGATGAGATAATATATACAACATTTTACTGGAGGTTACTGCTAAGATAATAATAAATAAATGATATCGTAAACCTAGTATATACCAACACAGTCCATCATCTTTTACCCTCAGCTTCTTTAGCAAGGCAGAGGGGTCATCTTGGAGGTGTGTTTGGGGTCGTTTTCATGTTGGAATACTGCCCTGCTGCCCAGTCTCCGAAGGGAGGGGATCATGCTCTGCTTCAGTATGTCACAGTACATGTTGGCATTCATGGTTCTGTAGCTCCACAGTGCCGGCAAAACTAATGCAGGCCCAAACCATGACACTCCCACCACCATGCTTGACTGTAGGCAAGAGACACATGCTTGACACCATCTGAACCAAATAAGTTTATCTTAGTCTCATCGGACTACAGGCATGGTTCCAGTAATCCATGCCCTTAGTCTGCTTGTCTTCAGCAAACTGTTTGCAGACTTTCTTGTGCATCATCTTTAGAAGAGGCTTCCTTCTGGGATGACAGCCCATGCAAGCCAATTTGATACAGTGTGTGGTGTATCGTCTGAGCAACTGACAGGCTGAGGCCCCTGCCCCTTCAACCTCTGCCAGTATGCTGGCAGCACTCATACGTATATTTCCAAAAGACAACCTCTGGATATGACGCTAAGCACATGCACTCAACTTCTTTGGTCGACCATGGCGAGGCCTGTTCCGAGTGGAACCTGTCCTGTGAAACCACTGTATGGTCTTGCCCACAATGCTGCAGCTCAGTTTCAGGGTCTTGGCAATCTTCTTATAGCCTAGGCCATCTTATGTAGAGCAACAATTCTTTCTTTTCAGACCCTCATTAGAGTTCTATGCCATGAGGTGCCATGTTGAATTACCAGTGACCAGTATGAGACGAGATGTGTGAGAGCGATAACACCAAATTTAAACACACCTGCTCCCCATTCACACCTGAGACCTTGTAACAATAACGAGTCACATGACACTGGGGAGGGAAAATGGCTAATTGGGCCCAATTTGGACATTTTCACTTAGGGGTGTACTCACTTTTGTTGCCAACGGTTTAGACATTAATGGCTGTGTGATGAGTTATTTCGGGGGACAGCAAATTTACACTGTTATATTGGCTGTACACTCACTACTTTACATAGTAGCAAAGTGTCATTTCTTCAGTGCTGTCACATGAAAAGATATAATAAAAACTTAAATTATGCTTACCTGATAATTTTCTTTTCTTCAGATGGAAAGAGTCCACAGCTGCATTCATTACTTTTGGGAAATAAGAACCTGGCCACCAGGAGGAGGCAAAGACCCCCAGCCCAAAGGCTTAAATACTCCTCCCACTTCCCTCAATCCCCCAGTCATTCTGCCGAGGAACAAAAAACAGTAGAAGAAATACCAGGAAGAAAAGTTGCCAGAAGAATAAAAATAAGAGACGCCCCACAGAAAAATACGGGTGGGGAGCTATTGACTCTTTCCATCTGAAGAAAATAAAATTATTAGGTAAGCATAATTTAAATTTTTCTTCATAAATGGAAAGAGTCCACAGCTGCATTCATTACTTTTGGGAAAACAATACCCAAGCTATAGAGGACACTGAATGCAAAAATTGGGCTGTACAATAGGAGGCCCATTCTGAGGGCACCAGGCCTGAAAAAAAAACAACCCAACCAAACCTGCTTCATCAGAGCCGGGCAAATAAAATTATAAGAAAAAGTCCCCAAGGACACTGACCCACAGATAGTCTGAAAGCCTAACTAGAGACCACAAAGCATACTCACGGAGCCAACACTCCTCCAGGAGAACCGTCACCCAGCAGTCGGGCCCCACACAACCCTTACTAGTACAGTACCAAAATCCCCAAAAGGTAGAGGACAAGGGTCAGCCAAATGGATACCCAAAATATACAGCAAAATCCATAAAGGAAAAACCCCCTTCAAAAGAAGGCCAAGTTCACAGAGACCCGAATGGATCCCCGAGAAAAAGGGGAGATGACGCCCAATCCACAAGGAGCAACCGGGCATCATCAAGAAGAAGAAATGTCTCCCAAACATCGTGCAACAGCTCCGAAAAAGACAGCTGAAGACAAAGTCCTCAAAACGTCAGAACTCAGAGACTGAGCAAACAGAAAATTTACAAGTAGCAAAATCAGAAAGCTAAACATCTGAGTCCAGTAACATTCTGCCATCCGTAGGAACACACAGAGAAAACACTATCTGTAAGGAAAAAGCAGCTGAACAAAATAGCAGATTGCCCAACCTCCAAGACAGAGGACACACTCCAGGCAATCCAGGCCGCCAGGCCTACTGACAGATCTCAAAGGTGGAGGGCACAGAACCTCCAAACAAAGGTCCACTGGCACCCCCAAGACCGGAGAATGAACAACAGATCTCAGATCCTACACCTAGCCGGACCACTCCAAATAATGGCAAAACAAGGGAACAGAAATTAACCCCAAAAGGGAGGAAGAGTGGACACAGCCACTTCAACCTAGAGACAATCGAGCAGGCGTTAGACCCAAAGAGATCTAGCAAAGCCACCCAACTAAAGTCTTAACCTCCCGAACACAGGAGAGGCCCCTAAAAAGGAACCACACCTCCATAAGGAGGACAACAAGCCCCCTGAAGAGGAGAGCATAGATAAACACCTGCCCATAAGACAGGAAGTCGTAGGAAGAACTGAGAGAACACAAGGCCATGTCACTGATGAACACAGAAAGAACCCCCTTAAAACACCATTGTGCTAGCACACCATACCAGGCGCAAGAGTGACAGTCTGAGCAACCCGCAAACCTTCTGCTTGCTAGGCAGGAAACCCCACCATCAGGTCACATTAGTTGGCTGTCCCAAGGGAACTGTATAGTCCTGCACAATTCAAGCTTCAAGGAGCCCCGGCACTCAGTAAATCTGGCCAAGTTGCAAAACCAAACAGCCAGAACAAAGGCAGAGCCCAGGACAGGAAGCCCGGGCCCCACAAAAGTTTAGATTAAACAATCTGCCAGGAACATAAATCCCTCGTCTGATATAAAAAAACAGACATCCCAGGGAAAAATCCAGAATAACCCGGATAACAAGAGCAAGAAGCCCTTGCAAGTCCTGACCCAAAGGTAATGGACCACCCCTTGCAGGAGCCCAACATTCCAAAAAGCCAAGGCCTAAAAGGACACTAGAGCTTACAGGCGTCCAAGCAACATTAACATGATTGTGCTTGAAAAGTGCGGCTAATCCCCTTAAGGGACACAAGGCGCTGCTCATTTTATCAACCTCGAAAGGAGGAAGGGCTGAGTAGACCTCGCCGGAGATCAAACTAGCCACCCTTGGTTTGCTATATAGAGTAGCCACAGAGCCTCAGTATGCAGAGCTAGCTGTCCAGACACAAGGGGAACATTGAGGACAAGTCACCCGAACAGAGCAACAGCAAGCCTCCACATCACCTCAGATTCGAAGTCAGAGGACAGTAAAACATGGGTTTGGATGCTACCTGGATGGCAATACCTGAACCATATAAGTGGAAAACCACTAGAACCTCTTCTATCCCAAGAAGGAGATGCAGAGCATTCCCAACACCGGGGAAGGACCCCTAACCGGAGCCCAAAAAGACCTCACAGTCTAATGTCCCGAAAAAGGAACAACCAACTCCCGAAGGGGATCCAATCCACAAGGAGAAATGGATAAAGTCCAAGAAGGTCTCAAAGAAGAAGAGAACCACTAAAGGAAAAAGTCCAAAAAGAACAATTCCCAGGGCCTCCTAAGGCAACACCGCCCCGACCAGCGGAAAAAGGCACTAAACCCTCTAACCTTCCCACCATGTGGTAAGGAATACTCTAGGTTCGGAGGGTATCGGAAGCAACAGAGAGTGACGCAGCAATATTCACTGACCCAGTCACCAGAGAGACAGCTATTTAAGGACTGAAACAATCCCGAGAGCCACACGGACCCGCAAGTCCTCTTGAGAATGCTCAGCTGATACTTGTAAAACAAATAACAAGAAACATAAATAATATAGAGAGCACTCGGCACCCCAACTTGACCAGCAAGGTATAATAGGCGCCATGTGTCTGAATAAGCCACAAGACAGAAGATCTGAACCCAAGCAGGACCAGCCTGCAACCAGGGTCATAACTGCTAAGCTGGCTAACTCTACCCTCAGAGAGGGAGGAAGAAAAACAGGACAAACATGGGACTAACATGTCCCAAACAACTTCCGTAGAAGCAAACAGCAAGTATCGATCCCAGAGAAAGTTCCCGCAGGAAACATAGTATGAAAAATAAAATTCATCCTAACCGGATAAAATAAAATAACAGGCAACCCGAGGGTTAATGCCCAAAAAGAACAGAAAGATCCGCAGGACCAGCCTAACGGAAACCCTGTTCCTCCAACAAAACTGGGAAAATTCTCAATAACAAGACTTAAAGGAGATTATGTCATCCCCCCATGTCTACCGAGGTGAGCTATTCGAAGGAGAAGATTAATGAGTCCCATAGCCGAGAAGGATAGGGTCCCCAAACAGCCTCAAAAACGTGTCTGAGTAAAACACGAAGGTGAGCCAGCCTGTAACAAAAGGCACAACACTCAGGAACAGTTACACCCGCAGGGAACTGCACATGCCCTGTGGCCGAGAGACCTGGGACAATCGGGCACGAGCACAATCGCAAATAAACATCTGGACTTTGTAGACAAGCAAGCGCCAAAAGTATGTAAAAACGAAAACGTGTCTCAACCTCCGGGGGGAACAATCCACCCTCCAAGGAGGAAAAAGCATAACCTGGGTTACCTGCATGTGTAGTAGTAGTAGGGAACTCGCCTCCCGGAGGACAGGGCCTCCCAAGGCGGATGGCTCTGCAGTCCCTTGAATCCCAGAGTCTGAGGAACAAGGCGCTCTAGGACGGCCTAAAGAACATAACTGACTGACGAAGAATCTGAATAAGAATGTTGAACAATCTCAACATCATCATCCTTCATAACTGGATAAAGGATACCAAAAAATGGACTATATATAAAACAATTTAAACGGCACCTGACACCCACAATGGCTGGGGCACTCACCACCTCCTATGACTAGACACCAGCGGACACGAATTCTCCATCGCCACACAGTCAGGAAATGGGAGACCAGAACGTAGACACGCCCAGTCACAAAATGAACCATACAGTCCAAAAAAAGCATGCCCAACCGTAAGGTCGTGTCACTTCGAAAAGACTGTTATGTTCCAAAAAGCCACGAGCCCAGTTAACACTACACATAAGCAGATTGTCACACATAACAAACATGATTAAAAAAAATCCTGTTCAATAATCCCCCTAAGGAGCTATTAACCCTTGATTCCAAGATACTAAAGGAGTCCCCCTGAGACCCTGTATTTTTCACGTGAGTTCGCAGGAACAAAATGAGTTACAGTACAATCATGAAGAAGTAAATGAAACAATCTTACCATGCTGATGGTCCTATTGAATGTGGATATCCATAAAAAACCCACAGACAGAAACACATTGTTGGCTTTTGATAGCTATCACCCTAACCCAATTAAAAAATTCCCTCCCACATAGCCAAATGCTAAGGGTCAAGAGAATAGTGACAGACAGAGAGGGTGGCAGAACTGAGATTAGATTAAATGGCTGCCAGGTTTAAAGAAAGGGTTTACCCGGATCCATTAATCAATAGAGAAAGGGAGAGGATCCTGGAAGAGAGACCAGTTTGTTGTTGGGAAAGAAAAGAGACCACAACGTAATGGTCTGTGTTACTCAATTTAACCCCTACAGCAAGGATATCTCTAAGATAATTATAAGCATTGGAATATACTTAGAAAATTGTAATCCTGACATTCCTGCTTTTAGGGATTCCCCCAATGATGGCCTATAAAAGGGTACCGAATTTGAAAGATAGACTAGTGAGGAGTGATGTAGGATCTAGGAAAACTATGAACCAGACTTATATAACAGCTAAAAAAAAAAAACTGGCACGTATCCCTTGTCTTGGATGTGCCAGTTGTAATGCAGTAATCAATAGGCGAGTATTTTGTACATTCCCCCTCACAGGCAAAAAATTCAAAATAAGGGATTTCTATACGTGTGACTCATCCTATGTCATCTACTTAATAAAGTGTCCGTGTTCCAAGATCTATCTAGAGATAGGATGAGTCAACACAAGTCCAATATTAGATGTGGAGATATCAATGCCTCTGTATTCCAGTCACTTTTTTAGAGGCTGGACACAGTATCAGCCAACCTAAGATGGCAGTTCATAGACAGTGTAGGTAGGCTAAGTAGAGGAGGTAATAGGGAACAAGTGCTAAAGCAAAAGGAATCCTTTTGGATCCATAAATTAAATGCAATGGCCCCTATGGGTCTAAAATAGGAGCTTGATTTTGCAGTGTTTTTGTGATGTGAAATTGCAACTAAAAAAAGCCTCTAACTGCACCCCTCTGTCTAAGTATTGTTTTTAAGTAGATTAACAGGTTGAAATACATGTTTTAATATTAAAGTAAGGTAGTGTTTAAATAAGATTAAATTGTGTTATTGTGCAATTTTCACTAGATGGCGCTATGTTAATTCATGGTGATTAATATATGGTGATAAGGATGTGAAGGGTTAAGGTTTTCCCTATATAAGCTCTGTATACACCTGTTGATGCTATGCATGATTAAGGGAAATACTCCCGAAACGTTGCATTTGTTTGTACCTCAATAAATCTTTTTCCTATGAACTCTTGGTGCTGTTGGAATTTCACTGTATTGATGTAATATATAAGCATATACATATATATTTACTGGGAACACACCGTTCCCATAGACTGCAATGTAAAGGCACTTTTCAGTGCCGTTTTTTTTTCTAACACCCCACTCCCGCCAACTTTAGCCCCAAAGTACTCTCTGGTTAATTTCATAAGCCCTAATTGCTTCTGCAAGCTAACAGCTTGTAATGGCTGGTTATTATCCAAGCCCGCAAATGGTGAATTTGCCCATTTGCTTGCGCAAGATAATTTAGCACTCCACTTTTAATCTAGCCCTATATTGTTTACAGTAATAACACACAGGATCAATTACCAGAATCACATTCATCAATTATTTATATTCCCCCTTTAAGAATTTTAAAGTTCCTAAGTTACGAATCAAAAACACCCCTTTCTTAAGGTGAACCTCACAATATCTTTCCTAATATTAAAAGTAAATCTTAAAGTACATTCATACTGAATGGGTTAAGTTCTAATACTGCAGCCGCACTGTACAAAGGACTGGTGCTACAATAGAGGAAAACAAATTTGGTGCATAATATATATATATTATATATATATATATTTTTTTTTTGTTTTGTTTTAATGAGTATATTTTTTCTCCTATCTTCTTCACATGTCTATTAGCTATCTAGTTTACATACATACACATTAAAGTATATAGATGGCCATAATAATTATTTAGCACAACATATCCTATTTCAGTGTGTTCATTTTCAGGCAGCGCAGTCTGTTCTGTTTTTTTGTGTATGAATTGAACCCTCAATATCATTATACAGTGCAGTATATATGTTATCAGTGTATAGGTACTATGCATTAATTATACAGTGCAATATGTTTATATGTACTATGCATTAATTATACAGTGCAGTATATATGTTATCAGTGTATAGGTACTATGAGGCCGATTTATCATGGCCCGAATGGGGTCGTATATACACCCGTTTCACCGTAAACAGGATTTAAGAAGTAGCGGTCGTTAGACCTCTGCTCCTTAACTCGTCTGCCACCTCTGAGGCGGCGGACAGAAATCAGCACGATCAGATACGATCAGGTTAATTGACACCCCCTGCTAGAGGCCGATTGTGCAATGATAAATTTATCGATGTGCGGCGGACATGATCCATTCGCTCGCACGTTAATAAATCGTCCCCCTATGTATTAATTCTAGATTGCTGCATTGTTTATTAGTGTATAGGTACTCATGCATTAATTATACAGTATATAGATGCCTTGCATTATCGTTTACTGCAGAGTGGTATGTTTAATGTATAAAAGTTCATTATTATCACTAAACAGTGATACTTGTCCAAAAGTAAGTATGAGTTGTACTTTTCCCTTGGTTAAAACTTGCCACTACTTCACTGCATGCCTGCATGTTAATGTGATCTGTTGTAGGGTTTAAAAAATGTATACTTATGGGAAAATGTATCAAGATGCATTCGCAGCTTCTGCGAACTTGCAGTTCATTTAAGCTTTTTCAAGAGTGAGTCTGCAACCACAAATTTAAGAAGTGTCAGAGATAAATCAGCTCAAACTCACAGGTTTGAGGTGAATGACAGGCCCTGCTCTCATGCAACTGGTGCCCTAAGAGCAGGGGGCAGGATTGATGATTTAAATTTTGGCAAGTATTGATTGCAGGTGAACAGGTTCTCTGCTTGAGAACTTGCCCTCCTGCTGCTTGATACATTTTCTGTTAGTGCTAGTATCAGTCTAGGTATAATGGTGGCAAAAGAAAACGTGTCTCAACCTCCGGGGGGGAACAATCCACCCTCCAAGGAGGAAAAAGCATAACCTGGGTTACCTGCATGTGTAGTAGTAGTAGGGAACTCGCCTCCCGGAGGACAGGGCCTCCCAAGGCGGATGGCTCTGCAGTCCCTTGAATCCCCGAGTCTGAGGAACAAGGCGCTCTAGGACGGCCTAAAGAACATAACTGACTGACGAAGAATCTGAATAAGAATGTTGAACAATCTCAACATCATCATCCTTCATAACTGGATAAAGGATACCAAAAAATGGACTATATATAAAACAATTTAAACGGCACCTGACACCCACAATGGCTGGGGCACTCACCACCTCCTATGACTAGACACCAGCGGACACGAATTCTCCATCGCCACACAGTCAGGAAATGGGAGACCAGAACGTAGACACGCCCAGTCACAAAATGAACCATACAGTCCAAAAAAAGCATGCCCAACCGTAAGGTCGTGTCACTTCGAAAAGACTGTTATGTTCCAAAAGCCACGAGCCCAGTTAACACTACACATAAGGCAGATTGAATCACATAACCAAACATGATTAAAAAAAATCCTGTTCAATAATCCCCCTAAGGAGCTATTAACCCTTGATTCCAAGATACTAAAGGAGTCCCACTGAGACCCTGTATTTTTCACGTGAGGTTCGCAGGAACAAATGAGTTACAGTAACAATCATGAGAGAAGTAAAATGAAACAATCTTACCATGCTGATGGTCTATTGAATGTGGATATCCATAAAAAACCCACAGTACAGAAACACATTGTTGGCTTTTGATAGCTATCACCCGAACCAATTAAAAAATTCCCTCCCACATAGCCAAATCTAAGGGTCAAGGAGAATAGTGACAGACAGAGAGGTGGCAGAACAGAGATTAGATTAAATGGCTGCCAGGTTTAAAGAAAGGGGTTTTACCCGGATCCATTAATCAATAGAGAAAGGAGAGGATCCTGGAAGAGAGACCAGTTGTTTGTTGGGAAAGAAAAAGAGACCACAACGTATGGTCTGTGTTACTCAAATTTAACCCCTACAGCAAGGATATCTCTAAGATAATTTATAAGCATTGGAATATACTTAGAAATTTGTAATCCTGACATTCCTGCTTTTAGGGATCCCCCAATGATGGCCTATAAAAGGGTACCGAATTTGAAAGATAGACTAGTGAGGAGTGATGTAGGATCTTAGGAAAACTATGAACCAGACTTATATAACAGCTAAAAAAACTGGCACGTATCCTTGTCTTGGATGTGCCAGTTGTAATGCAGTAATCAAAGGCGAGTATTTTGTACATCCCCCTCAACAGGCAACAAAATTCAAAATAAGGGATTTCTATACGTGTGACTCATCCTATGTCATCTACTTAATAAAGTGTCCGTGTTCCAAGATCTATCTAGAGATAGGATGAGTCAACACAAGTCCAATATTAGATGTGGAGATATCAATGCCTCTGTATCCAGTCACTTTTTAGAGGCTGACACAGTATCAGCCAACTAAGATGGCAGATCATAGACAGTGTAGGTAGGGCTATACGTAGAGGAGGTAATAGGGAACAAGTGCTAAAGCAAAAGGAATCCTTTTGGATCCATAATTAAATGCAATGGCCCCTATGGGTCTAAATAAGGAGCTTGATTTTGCAGTGTTTTTGTGATGTGAAATTGCAACTAAAAAAAGCCTCTAACTGCAACCCCCTCTGTCTAAGTATTGTTTTTAAGTAGATTAACAGGTTGAAATACATGTTTTAATATTAAAGTAAAGGTAGGTGTTTAAATAAGATTAAATTGTGTTATTGTGCAATTTTCACTAGATGGCGCTATGTTAATTCATGGTGATTAAATATAAGGTGATAAGGAGTGAAGGGTTAAGGTTTTCCCTATATAAGCTCTGTATACCCTGTTGATGCTATGCATGATTAAGGGAAATACTCCCGAAACGGGTTGCATTTTGTTTGTACCTCAATAAATCTTTTTCCTATGAACTCTTGGTGCTGTGGAATTTCACTGTATTGATGGTAAGATATATAAGCATATACATATATATTTACTGGGAACACACCGTTCCCATAGACTGGGCAATGTAAAGGCACTTTTCAGTGCCGTTTTTTTTTTCTAACACCCCACTCCCGCCAACTTTAGCCCCAAAGTACTCTCTGGTTAATTTCATAAGCCCTAATTGCTTCTGCAAGCTAACAGCTTGTAATGGCTGGTTAATTATCCAAGGCCCGCAAATGGGTGAATTTGCCCCATTTGCTTGCGCAAGATAATTTAGACACTCCACTTTTAATCTAGCCCTATATTGTTTACAGTAATAACACACAGGATCAATTACCAGAATCACATTCATCCAATTATTTATATTTCCCTTTAAGAATTTTAAAGTTCCTAAGTTACGAATCAAAAACACCCCTTTCTTAAGGTGAACCTCACAATATCTTTCCTAATATTAAAAGTAAATCTTAAAGTACATTCATACTGAATGGGTTAAGTTCTAATTACTGCAGCCGCACTGTACAAAGGGACTGGTGCTACAATAGAGGAAAAACAAATTTGGTGCATAATATATATATATATATATATATTTTTTTTTTTTTGTTTTGTTTTAATGAGTATATTTTTTCTCCTATCTTCTTCACATGTCTATTAGCTATCTAGTTTACATACATACACATAAAGTATATAGATGGCCATAATAATTATTTAGCACAACATATCCAATTTCAGTGTGTTCATTTTCAGGCAGCGCAGTGCTGTTCTGTTTTTTTGTGTATGAATTGAACCCTCAATATCATTATACAGTGCAGTATATATGTTATCAGTGTATAGGTACTATGCATTAATTATACAGTGCAATATGTTTATATGTTACTATGGCATTAATATACAGTGCAGTATATATGTTATCAGTGTATAGGTACTATGAGGCCGATTTATCATGGCCCGAATGGGGTCGTATATACACCCGTTTCACCGTAAACAGGATTTAAGAAGTAGCGGTCGTTAGACCTCTGCTCCTTAACTCGTCTGCCACCTCTGAGGCGGCGGACAGAAATCAGCACGATTCAGATACGATCAGGTTAATTGACACCCCCTGCTAGAGGCCGATTGTGCAATGATAAATTTATCGATGTGGCGCGGACATGATCCAATTCGCTCGCACGTTATAAATCGTCCCTATGTATTAATTCTAGATTGCTGCATGTTTATTAGTGTATAGGTACTATGCATTAATTATACAGTATATAGATGCCTTGCATTATCGTTTACTGCAGAGTGGTATGTTTAATGTATAAAAGTTTCATTATTATCACTAAACAGTGATACTTGTCCAAAAGTAAGTATGAGTTGTACTTTCCCTTGGTTTAAAACTTGCCACTACTTCACTGCATGGCCTGCATGTTAATGTGATCTGTTGTAGGGTTTAAAAAATGTATACTTATGGGAAAATGTATCAAGATGCATTCGCAGCTTCTGCGAACTTGCAGTTCATTTAAGCTTTTTCAAGAGGTGAGTCTGCAACCACAAATTTAAGAAGTGTCCAGAGATTAAATCAGCTCAAACTCACAGGTTTGAGGTGAATGACAGGGCCCTGCTCTCATTGGCAACTGGTGCCCTAAGAGCAGGGGGCAGGATTGATTGATTTAAATTTTGGCAAGTATTGATTGCAGGTGAACTGGTTCCTCTGCTTGAGAACTTGCCCTCCTGCTGCTTGATACATTTTCTGTTAGTGCTAGTATCAGTCTAGGTATAATGGTGGCAAAAGAAAAGAGGTCATCCTGCCTCCAGGTTTGTGTGCTTTTATATTATATTGTCCACTACTGTTTATTTTTGCAGAACCGCCACTGTTTTGCAATGTGGTGCAAAGCCACTACTTTGGTATGTTGTTTGATGTTATGCAGTAATTAAAGGGACAGGGCTACTTTTTTTTATTGTTTAAAAAAGATAAATAACGTCTTTCTTTTTTTTTTTTTAAATCTTTTTATTGCTCATAATTTCACAAAAAAATAATAAATACAGTCTTGTGGTCGGATAATGAGATTAAACCTATCTTAATAAAAATGTGCCCTTGTGACAACATTATAATATAAACATATTATAATTCATACATTACTTCCAGTATAGAGGCAAATATATGACACATATTACTCATATGTTACATCGTTCAGCTCATTTACAAATAGGAAACATTTGGCATCATCTGGGTTTCATGATTTCACACATCCATGATAAATGCAATATAACAAGTTTAAACCATCTTAATAACAATTACAATGTACCCTTCTGACCATAATATAATTCATACATTACATCTAGTATAGAGCAATATTGTCACATGAATACGTTTATGTTATTGATAACACAGGTCTTGGTCAATAGCCACATTATCCTATTGAATTGAACTCTAATACGTGACAATCTGCCTCATCTCAGTCATTATAAGCAATACTCTCGTGACAATCTTCATCGTATAATCATTACAGTCAATATGAGACATTTGGCATTATCTGGGTTTCATAATTTCACAAAGAAATAATATATACAGTATAATGAATTTAAACCATCTTAATAGCAGTCAAAAAATATCCTTATAACTAATACATAATATAGACATATCTATAATTCATACATTACATCCATAAAGAGCGATATTAACACATATTACTCATATGTTGCTGAGACACAATCTTATCAATAACCAAATTATCCTATTAAATTGAAATTCATCATCCCATCTTTTACCGTAAGAATAAACAAAAAAACAGGAGGGAGGAAAAGGAGAGAGGAGAAACTCCCCCCCCCCCCCCACAAACTCCCCTCTAATCTTCCCTTCCAGAACTGATTCCAAAACCTGATATTTCCTCTAAACATTCCTCATGCGAAACAAGGCCTCTGGGAAATAACCTGCGTATATATTTTGCAAGACATATTCCGAATAATAAAAGGGTTTAATTAATTGCATTTGAATATTATTTGGGAGTATCTCAATTATCCCCAACCATTTATTAAAGTGAGATTTTAATTGTCGGTTATTTAAATCTTGTATATTATATTGTTCCAATGTAAGTTGCAAAAGTAAAACTTTCTTAAATTCACTAAATTGAGACCCCCGAGTAGCCTTCCAGGTCCTCAATATAAGATTGCGGGCCACTATCAATATTATATTGATTAATCTATAGTTAGGCTGACCTATTGAATAGTTAACCACAAAAAAAAATAACTCTTAATTCATTTTTATCACATTTCTAAACCAATACTTTATTCTAGCCCAAAACTGTGTTATTTTCGGACATGACCAGAGACAATGGTATATGTTAGCCCGCTCTATATTGCAACGTGTGCAGTAGCTTACTTTTTTGTACCAATTTGTTAATTTTTCAGGAGTAAAATACACATCATACAGGACTTTTATATGCGATTCACTCCAGGTAGTTGGTGCCCATGTATCATTGATTCTTTTAATACACTCTTGTATGCCTTGGAGCTCAATGTTTGGAAAGTATTTTTGCCATTTATATTGTATATATTTCAATTGGCTCGAATTATGATATATAACAAGGATATGATAAAAGGGCGAGATCGAGTACATACCTTCTTGGTACATTTTTATTTTTCCAAACATAGGACCCAATGACCAATCAGGTTTTTACTTATTTTGTAATTCTGTAAAAAAGTTTCTAAATTGTAAAAATGCAAAGAAGTTTCTATTGGCTAATCCAAATTGTATACAGATGTTACTGAATGAGTCTAATGTCATATCTGCCATCAGTACTTTAATCCATTTTAACCCTTTATATTCCCCAAACCTGAAAAAAAATCTAAGAAGGATAATATAGGTACATTAAAATGCGTGGAGGGTAGCATGATAAATAATGACAAGGAGAAGGCTGAGGTACTAAACCAGTTTTTTTCTTCAGTATACACAAGAGAGGAACCATTGGATGATACTTTGGAACAGAATAGAACATGCCAGTCCATACCACTAACTGGGTTATGTTTAGAGGATATCAGAAAAAAAATGGAAAATATTAAGGTAAATAAAACTCCAGGCCCAGATGGAATACACCCAAGGGTGTTAAGGGAATTTAGCACTGTTATAGACAAACCTTTACTCTTAATTTTTCAAGACTCATTATCCTCAGGCATGGTACCCCAGGATTAGCGTAAAGCTGATGTGGTGCTCTTCAAAAAGGGAAGCAGCTATAGACCAGTTAGTCTGACATCAATAGTGGGGAAGATATTTGAAGGGATTATAAGGGATTATATTGATGAGCATATTTGTGTAAACAAGATTATGAGTTCTAATCAGCATGGCTTTAGGAGAAATAGATCATGTCAAACTAATCTAATTAGATTCTACGAGGAAGTAAGTAAAAATATAGATAAAGGGGAATCAGTTGATGTGATATACTTAGATTTTGAAAAGGCATTTGATACAGTGCCACATGAGAGATTAATGCACAAAATTAAGGGACTGGGAATAGCTGAAAATGTTAGCTCATGGATAAATAACTGGATAAAAGATAGGGAGCAACGAGTAGTAGTAAATGGATCATACTCAGATTGGACAAAGGTTATCAGTGGCGTCCCCCAGGGATCAGTACTGGACCCTGTTCTTTTTAATATTTTTATAAATGACTTGGAGCAAGGATTAAATAGGAACATCTCTATTTTTGCAGATGATAGTAAGTTAAGTAAGGTCATTAGGTCAGAGCAGGACGAACTCTCTTTACAAAGGGATTTGCTAAAATTAGAACTATGGGCAAGTGAATGGAAAATGAGATTTAATACGGAAAAATGCAAGGTTCTACATTTTGGAAGTAAAACTAAGCATGCTACATATTTTTTAAATGGGACAAGACTTAGCCAAACACAAGAGGAAAGGGATTTGGGAGTAGTAATAGATAACAAGCTAAAGATGGGTGCACAATGCAGGGCAGCGGCTTCAAAGGCTAATAAGATACTAGCATGTATTAAAAGAGGCATTGATTCAAGGGAGGAAAGCATAATTCTGTCATTATATAAAGACCTGGTAAGACCTCACCTTGAGTTTGGAGTGCAGTTCTGGGGACCGATTGCTAAAAAAGATATTGCAGAACTAGAAAAAGTTCAGAGAAGGGCCACAAAGCTAATAAGGGGATTGGAAAAATTAACCTATGAGGAGAGGCTAGCCAAACTGGGTCTGTTTTCTTTAGAAAAAAGGCTCTTGAGAGGTGACATGATTACTTTATATAATTATATTCAAGGCCCATATACAGAGATGGCAGAAGCTCTGTTTATTCCAAGAAAATTGTTTCTGACAAGAGGTCATAATTTAAGGTTGGAGGAAAGGAGATTTAATCTCCTGCAACGGAAACATTTTTTTCACTGTAAGAGCAATAAAATTGTGGAACTCATTACCAAAGGAGGTAGTGAATGCCAATACCATTGATACATTTAAAAATAGTCTGGATAAATTTCTGTATATAAACAAAATTCATGGATATGATTGCTAGTATTAAATGGGTCACCTTTTAATGGGGTTATTTAAGCTTAACTGGAGCTTTTTGTAAGTATTTTAGATTTGTATAGGTTGAACTCAATGGACTTCAGTCTTTTTTCAACCTTATCTACTATGTTATCTACTATGTTACTATGTATAGCTTGGGAGGAAGCAAGGGTTACCCCTAATTGGAAGAAACTCTGTAACGTATGGAATTAGCTTGATCCCCACACAATATTTCTGCCACACTAAAATTACATTCCTGAAGGTGATAAGATTGTAGAGGGTAATTGAGATATTGGGCAGTGTAAAAGGGCTTTAAGATTAAATGGTACAACTATACTGGATTCACATTGAAGAAATGAAACATTTTTTTTCGGTGATCCAATCTATGGCAAATTTGAGTAGTGCTGCTAAATTATTAATATTTAATATTTGGGAACGCTAATCCCGCAGCTAAATTGGAACTCATCAGTCTGGTTAATGCAATACGCGGTCTATTCCCTTTTTATATAAACTCGGTACACTGTTGGTTAAATTTATCAATATTAGTTTTCCGCAACAGGATTGGAATATTTTGTAACAAATACAATAACTTAGGAAATAATATACAGCTAGATTTTAAATTTTGCGTTATGAGTAAAAAAGCAGCGTTATGGGTTATAACGCTGCTTTTTCACTACCGCTGCTATTACGAGTCTTGTAGGAACAGCTGTCCCGCACACTTTTTTGGCCGTACCACAAATTAACTTACGCAATTTTCGTAAAGTCTTTTTTCAATGGGATTTCCATAGCGCCGGTATTACAAGCTTTTTTTTTGGAGGCCAAAAAGTGAGCGGTACAGCCTATCCCGCAAGATTCGTAACGTATTCTAAAGTCAGTAGTTATGAGTTTTACGCTACAAAGCTGTAACATAAAACTCATAACTAAAGTGCTAAAAAGTACACTAACACCCATAAACTACCTATTAACCCCTAAACCGAGGCCCTCCCACATCGCAAACACTAGTTAAATATTATTAACCCCTAATCTGCCGCCCCTAACATCGCCGACACCTACCTACATTTATTAACCCCTAATCTGCCGCTCCCGACATCATCGCCACTATAATAAACATATTAACCCCATAAAACGCCACACTCCCGCATCGTAAACACTAGTTAAATATTATTAACCCCTAATCTGCTGTCCCTAACATCGCCGCCACCTATCTACATTTATTAACCCCTAATCTACCGCCCCCAATGTCGCCGCCACTATACTAAATTTATTAACCCCTAAACCTAAGTCTAACCCTAACACCCCCTAACTTAAATATAATTCAAATAAATCTAAATAAAAATTAATATCATTAACTAAATAATTCCTATTTAAAACTAAATACTTACCCATAAAATAAACCCTAAGCTAGCTACAATATAACAGTTACATTGTAGATAGCTTAGGGTTTATTTTTATTTTACAGGCAAGTTTGTATTTATTTTAACTAGGTAGTCTAGTTAGTAAATAGTTATTAACTATTTACTAACTACCTAGCTAAAATAAATACAAATTTACCTGTAAAAAACTCTAGCCTAAACTACTAATAGCCCTTAAAAGCACCTTTTGCGGGACATTTCCCCAAAGAAATCTGCTCTTTTACCTGTAAAAAAATACCAACAACCCCCCCAACAGTAAAACCCACCACCCACACAACCAAACCCCCCAAATAAAATCCTAACTAAAAAAAACTAAGCTCCCCATTGCCCTGAAAAGGGCATTTGGATGGGCATTGCCCTTAAAAGGGCATTTAGCTCTATTGCTGCCCAAACCCTAACCTAAAAATAAAACCCACCCAATAAACCTTTAAAAAAAAAATGAAGATACACTTACAGTTTTGAAGAGCCGACATCCTTCCTCAATGAAGGGCAGAAGTCTTCATCCAGACGGCATCTTCTATCTTCATCTTCAAGACATCCGGCGCGGAGCATCCTCGTCTTCCGACGACTAAAGACGAATGAAGGTTCCTTTAAATGACATCATCCAAGATGGCGTCCCTTGAATTCCGATTGGCTGATAGAATTCTATCAGCCAATCGGAATTAAAGGAGAAAAAATCCTATTGGCTGATGCAATCAGCCAATAGGATTGAGCTTGCATTCTATTGGCTGAGTTATATCCTGATATGGAGCCAAAAGAAAGCATATCAAACAGTAATTTTGGAAGATTTTCCCCTAAATTATTTAAAAACAACAATAGATCATCTGCATAAAGAGATAAGACAAACTTATGATTCTCTACTTGAATTCCTTCTAAGTGCTGACGCAACATGAGATGTTGAATGGTAAAGGTGATAAAGGACATCCTTGACGTGTCCCTCTCTGTAAGAGAAAAGGGTCAGTATGTGACCCATTAATGTTAATTGAGGATATTGGTGTACTGTAAATTAATTTGACAAAATTATAAAAGTGCCCATTAAATCCAAATTTATCTAGCGTAAAAAAAAAAGATGATCCCAACTTATAAAATCAAAAGCTTTATCTGCATTCACTGTCAAAAGTGCTAAATCAGTTAAATGTTTATTTTTTTAATCTTGTTCTGGAAGAAATCCAATGTGATCATAGTCTTGCGTACATTTTTAACAGGATTCCTTCCAGCCATGAATCCTACTTGGTTTTCATGGATAAGCTTATCTAGATGTGGTTTCAGTCTTTTAGCTACAATTGATGTTAAAAGTTTGTAATCAATATTTAAAAGTGATATTGGTCTATAGAATAGCCTTCTTTAAAATAAGTTAAATATTAGAAGCTGCAAAATATTTGGAACAGTATGGTGTGAGTAAAAAATATATACTGAATAATTTAAAAAGAATGGGTGTAATTTGTTCTTGCAGAATTCTATAAACTTCAACTGGTAGGCAGTCTGGACCGGGTGCTTTATTCAATTTTTCTGCCTTAATGGCTTTTAAAAATTCTTGGATAGAGATTGGCAAGTTTAATATATCTATCACATCTTGAGGGAGCTTAGGTACCTTCATATTTGTCCAGAAAATCCTTTTATGCTCTATATCAGGTATTTCTGCTGTGTATAATTTTTGAAAGAAAGTAAAAAAAGCCTTTTTTGTACCCATAGTCAACTTAAGAAATCAATTATGCATAATACCACACTGAAAGTTCACATCACATAAACGAATAGGCAGGGGAAGAAGGAAAGAAAAAAAAAAAAAAAAAAAAAAGTGTACATTTTTTTTTCTCCTTCCTCTCCCCCAATTCTCCCTCCCCCCCCCCCCCCCCCGGCGCGCCCCCCCCCACCACCGCTCTGGCACTCCCACCCCCCCATCCCCACTGGGTCACTCCAACCAGCTATGCGGAAAAACATTCAATAATGTCAGCTCCGCAAAACTCACTGTTGATAGGAAAAATCATCTTTTGCGACGATATAGGGTATGATAGAATAACCGGAGACCACTTCCAAAGAAATTTCTGGATTTGTTTCTCAGCGGCATCATATAGTTGATATGATTCAAACACTACTTGATCTTGTAATATTTTAAAGACCATAGTTAGACCAGGCGTACTCTTAGCTTTCCAATTTTTCATGATACAATGTCTAACAGCTAATATAATTGTGTTTAAACTATTTATAGTATTGCAATTAATCACATCATTTGATGAAACCAGAAAAATAATGTCTCTCCCATCTAATGCTATTGTTACTTTGTATAATTTATTGAACCAAAAGATAATTTTCAACCACAATTGTCTAACCTTAGGGCATGTCCAAAACATATGGAGTAAATCTGCCTTACCATGTGCACAACGTGGACATAGATTAGCTGTCATCGGATAGAATTTAGATATTTTCCATGGTGATAAATAGAAATTATTAATCAGCTTCATATGAGATTCTTTCCACGATATAGGTATTTTACATTTACCCATGGCCTTAAAGCTCTGATTAAAAGAATCATGGTCTACTGACGGAAATATTGAAACCCATACCTTACATAGTTTATCCAGAATAAGCTGGCTCTGTTTACTCAGCAAGATATCATACATTAGAGAAATCGACGCATCTCCTACAGTGAATTTTTTGTACACATAACTTAATATCTGCCCAAATCATTGTGGTCGAAATACGCCATTTCTGCCCTGTGACAAAATGCCGGATTTGAAAGTAGGCAAATAGATCAACTATATTAATCCCGAATTTGCTAAAGATATCTTCTACTGATGCCATTTGGCCACCTTCATCTAGAACTTGTTCTACATAATGTAAACCTTTTCCAGCCCAATCTCTAAATGTTTTTTGATATAACCCCGGTAGAAAACTCGGATTACCTACAATAGGTAAAAATTCAGAAAAGGAAAAATCCAAATCTAAGGCCTAGATTTAGAGTTCGGCGGTAGCCGTGAAAACCAGCGTTAGAGGCTCCTAACGCTGGTTTTGGCCGCCCGCTGGTATTTGGAGTCAGTGATTAAAGGGTCTAACGCTCACTTTTCAGCCGCGACTTTTCCATACCGCAGATCCCCTTACGTCAATTGCGTATCCTATCTTTTCAATGGGATCTTTCTAACGCCGGTATTTAGAGTCGTTTCTGAAGTGAGCGTTAGAGCTCTAACGACAAAACTCCAGGCGCCTGAAAATAGCAGGAGTTAAGAGCTTTCTGGGCTAACGCCGGTTCATAAAGCTCTTAACTACTGTACCCTAAAGTACACTAACACCCATAAACTACCTATGTACCCCTAAACCGAGGTCCCCCCACACCGCCGCCACTCGATTAAAATTTTTTAACCCCTAATCTGCCGACCGCCACCTACGTTATACTTATGTACCCCTAATCTGCTGCCCCTAACACCGCCGACCCCTGTATTACATTTATTAACCCCTAACCTGCCCCCCACAACGTCGCCGCCAGCTACTTACAATAATTAACCCCTAATCTTCCGACCGCAAAGCGCCACCACCTACGTTATCCTTATGTACCCCTAATCTGCTGCCCCTAACACCGCCGACCCCTATATTATATTTATTAACCCCTAATCTGCCCCCCTCAACGTCACCGACACCTGCCTACACTTATTAACCCCTAATCTGACGACCGGAGCTCACCGCTACTATAATAAATGGATTAACCCCTAAAGCTAAGTCTAACCCTAACTCTAACACCCCCCCTAAGTTAAATATAATTTAAATCTAACGAAATAAATTAACTCTTATTAAATAAATTATTCCTATTTAAAGCTAAATACTTACCTGTAAAATACATCCTAATATAGCTACAATATAAATTATAATTATATTATAGCTATTTTAGGATTTATATTTATTTTACAGGCAACTTGGTAATTATTTTAACCAGGTACAATAGCTATTTAATAGTTACCTAGTTAAAATAATAACAAATTTACCTGTAAAATAAATCCTAACCTAAGATATAATTAAACCTAACACTACCCTATCAATAAATTAATTAAATAAACTACCTACAATTACCTACAATTAACCTAACACTACACTATCAATAAATTAATTAAACACAATTCCTACAAATAAATACAATTAAATAAACTAGCTAAAGTACAAAAAATAAAAAAGAACTAAGTTACAAAAAATAAAAAAATATTTACAAACATAAGAAAAATATTACAACAATTTTAAACTAATTACACCTACTCTAAGCCCCCTAATAAAATAACAAAGCCCCCCAAAATAAAAAATTCCCTACCCTATTCTAAATTAAAAAAGGTAAAAGCTCTTTTACCTTACCAGCCCTGAACAGGGCCCTTTGCGGGGCATGCCCCAAGAATTTCAGCTCTTTTGCCTGTAAAAAAAAACATACAATACCCCCCCCCCAACATTACAACCCACCACCCACATACCCCTAATCTAACCCAAACCCCCCTTAAATAAACCTAACACTAAGCCCCTGAAGATCTTCCTACCTTGTCTTCACCATCCAGGTTCACCGATCCGTCCTGAAGAGCTCCTCCGATGTCCTGATCCAAGCCCAAGCGGGGGGCTGAAGAGGTCCATGATCCGGTCAAAGTCTTCATCCAAGCGGGGCAGAAGAGGATCTTCCATCCGACTGAAGTCTTCATCCAGGCGGCATCTTCTATGGTCTTCCATCCGGAGCGAAGCGGCAGGATCCTGAAGACCTCCAGCGCGGAACATCCATCCGGCCCGACGACTGAACGACGAATGACTGTTCCTTTAAGGGACGTCATCCAAGATGGCGTCCCTCGAATTCCGATTGGCTGATAGGATTCTATCAGCCAATCGGAATTAAGGTAGGAATTTTCTGATTGGCTGATGGAATCAGCCAATCAGAATCAAGTTCAATCCGATTGGCTGATCCAATCAGCCTATCAGATTGAGCTCGCATTCTATTGGCTGATCGGAACAGCCAATAGAATGCAAGCTCAATCTGATTGGCTGATTGGATCAGCCAATCGGATTGAACTTGATTCTGATTGGCTGATTCCATCAGCCAATCAGAAAATTCCTACCTTAATTCCGATTGGCTGATAGAATCCTATCAGCCAATCGGAATTCGAGGGACGCCATCTTGGATGACGTCCCTTAAAGGAACAGTCATTCGTCGTTCAGTCGTCGGGCCGGATGGATGTTCCGCGCTGAAGGTCTTCAGGATCCTGCCGCTTCGCTCCGGATGGAAGACCATAGAAGATGCCGCCTGGATGAAGACTTCAGTCGGATGGAAGATCCTCTTCTGCCCCGCTTGGATGAAGACTTTGACCGGATCATGGACCTCTTCAGCCCCCCGCTTGGGCTTGGATCAGGACATCGGAGGAGCTCTTCAGGACGGATCGGTGAACCTGGATGGTGAAGACAAGGTAGGAAGATCTTCAGGGGCTTAGTGTTAGGTTTATTTAAGGGGGGTTTGGGTTAGATTAGGGGTATGTGGGTGGTGGGTTGTAATGTTGGGGGGGGGGGGTATTGTATGTTTTTTTTTACAGGCAAAAGAGCTGAAATTCTTGGGGCATGCCCCGCAAAGGGCCCTGTTCAGGGCTGGTAAGGTAAAAGAGCTTTTACCTTTTTTAATTTAGAATAGGGTAGGGAATTTTTTATTTTGGGGGGCTTTGTTATTTTATTAGGGGGCTTAGAGTAGGTGTAATTAGTTTAAAATTGTTGTAATATTTTTCTTATGTTTGTAAATATTTTTTTATTTTCTGTAACTTAGTTCTTTTTTATTTTTTGTACTTTAGCTAGTTTATTTAATTGTATTTATTTGTAGGAATTGTGTTTAATTAATTTATTGATAGTGTAGTGTTAGGTTAATTGTAGGTAATTGTAGGTAGTTTATTTAATTAATTTATTGATAGGGTAGTGTTAGGTTTAATTATATCTTAGGTTAGGATTTATTTTACAGGTAAATTTGTTATTATTTTAACTAGGTAACTATTAAATAGCTATTGTACCTGGTTAAAATAATTACCAAGTTGCCTGTAAAATAAATATAAATCCTAAAATAGCTATAATATAATTATAATTTATATTGTAGCTATATTAGGATGTATTTTACAGGTAAGTATTTAGCTTTAAATAGGAATAATTTATTTAATAAGAGTTAATTTATTTCGTTAGATTTAAATTATATTTAACTTAGGGGGGGTGGTTAGAGTTAGGGTTAGACTGAGCTTTAGGGGTTAATCCAGTTATTATAGTAGCGGGTGAGATCCGGTCGTCAGATTAGGGGTTAATAATTGAAGTTAGGTGTCCGACGATGTTAGGGGAGGGCAGATTAGGGTTAATACATTTATGATAGGGGGGTTAGTGAGGCGGATTAGGGGTTAATAACTTTATTATAGTAGCGCTCAGGTCCGCTCGGCAGATTAGGGTTAATAAATGTAGGCAGGTGTCGGCGACGTTGTGGGGGGCAGATTAGAGGTTAATAAATATAATCTAGGGGTCGGCGGTGTTTAGGGGCAGCAGATTAGGGTACATAGGGATTAACGTAGGTTGCAGCAGTTTACGGAGAGCGCAGATTAGGGGGTTAAGAAAAAATATGCAGGGGTCAGCGATATCGGGAGGCGCAGATTAGGGGTTAATAAGTGTAAGGTTAGGGGTGTTTAGACTCGGTGGTACATGTTAGAGTGGTAGGTGCAGACGTAGGGAAGTGGTTCCCCATAGGAAACAATGGGGCTGCGTTAGGAGCTGAACGCCTGCTTTTTGCAGGTGTTAGGGTTTTTTTTTCAGCTCATAACAGCCCCATTGTTTTCTATGGGGGAATCGTGCACGAGCACGTTTTTGAGGCTGGGCCCGCGTCCCGTAAGCAACTCTGGTATCGAGAGTTGCAATGGGTAAAAATGCTCTACGCTCCTTTTTTGGAGCCTAACACAGCATTTGTTTTGAACTCTCGGATACCAGAGTTCAATTTATGGTGGCGGCCAGAAAAAAGACTGCGGAGCGTTACAGCCCTTCTATACCGCCAAACGTCCAAATCTAGGCCTAAGAAAATACAGAATTTCTGCCAGGGGGCGGGATACAATATTCTTAATAGAAATGAGACAGCAATATTTCTGCGGTAGCTTCTGTACTGGGATGTGTATAATGGCTTTCAATGCAAATGGCGCAATTAGAGAAGAATATATTTCTTCAGGGAGGCTACATACTAGGATATATAGGATGAGAAATCCATTTTTTTTTTGTTTGTTCAACTGTTTTTTGTTTTGTTTGTTTTGCTGAAATTGTAAGATAGACAGGAGCTCATTCTGTGTTTCTTGACAGGCAATATTTTATTTGTATTTGTGGTTTTAATCCTGTTTTTTTCTTTTTTTATTATTATTGTTTGTGTTGATATATGTTGAGGTTGTATACATTGTAAAAAATCAATAAAAACTATTGCAAAAAAAAAAAAAAAAGCCTTTTAATGTAGACATTTCTAGTGGTATCTTCTTTTCCCTGTTTATTTGCACAGATTGTATTCCTAGACTTATACTTGGTAAATCTCACTAGATATTTAGTAGACCTTCCCACATGTCCCCCATGTAAAGGCTTTTGTCTTAAGTTATCTTGGGACGATTTTTTGCTTCAGGAAGATGTCTCTTTGAGTCTTAGCATTGATATATCTACCCCAAGAAATTCTCAGCCTGATTACGAGTTTTGCGTTAGAGGCTACGCGTGCTAATGAACAGTGTTTCTCTCACCGCTCACGTACATGCAGCGCTGGTATTATAGTTTTTACAAACCCGGCCGTTAAAAGGCAAGAAGTGAGCATAGAGCTAAATTTTGCTCATTACTACACTCCAATACCAGCGCTGCTTAAGTTAACGGTGAGGCTGGGTCATAGCGTGCTCATGCACGATTTCCCCATAGGAATCAATGGGGAGAGCCGGCTGAGAAAAAAGGTCTAACACCTGCCAAAAAGAAGCGTAAAACTCAGTATCCTCAAGGAAGCGCAGAAGTCTTCATCCAACCGGGGCTGAAGTCCTCAACGAAGCCGGGAGAAGTCTTCATCCAAGCCGGGCGAAGTGTCCTTCAGACGGGCAGAAGTCTCATCCAGACGGCATCTTCTATCTTCATCCATCCGACTCGGAGTGGGACATCTTCAAGACATCCTGACGCGGAGCATCCTCTTCAAAACAAAGTCTTCTTTTACTGTATGACGGTTCCTTTTAGTGACGTCATCCTGATGGTGTCCCTTAGACTCCGATTGGCTGATAGAAATCTATCAGCCAATCGGAATTAAGGTAGAAACAATCCTATTGTCTGATGCAATCAGCCAATAGGGATTGAGCTTGTATTCTAATTGGCTGTTCCAATCAGCCAATAGAATGCGAGCTCAATCCTTCCAGTAAGAAGACTTCGTTTGAAGAGGATGCTCCGCATCAGATGTTTTGAAGATGGAGCCGCTCCGCGTCAGATGGATGAAGATAGAAGATGCAGTCTGGATGAAGACTTCTGCCTGTCTGGAGGACCACCTTGCCCGGCTTGGATGAAGACTTCTCCCGGCTTCGTTGAGGACTTCGGGCTCATTTGGATTAAGACTTCTGCCGCCGTCCTTGAAGATGGATGGTCTCCGGTCTTCAGAACAGTAAGTCGATCTTCAGGGGGTGAGTGTTAGGTTTTTTTAAGGGTGTATTGGGTGGGTTTTTTATTTTTTAGATTAGGGTTTGGGGGCCGCAAAAAGAGCTAACTACCCTTTTAAGGGCAATGCCCATCCAAAATGCCTTTTCAGGGCAATGGGGAGCTTAGGTTTTTTTAGTTAGTATTTTTAGTTGGGTGGTTGGTTGTGTGGGTGGTGGGTTACACTGTTGGGGGGGTTGTTGTGTATTTTTTTTTTACAGGTGAAAGAGCTGATTACTTTGGGGGCAATGCCCCGCAAAAGGCCCTTTGAAGGGCTATTGATAGTTTAGTTTAGGCTAGGGTTTTTTTTTTATTTTGGGGGGGCTTTTTTTTATTTTGATAGGGCTATTAGATTAGGTGTAATTAGTTTAAATATCTTGTAATTTGTTTATTATTTTCTGTAATTTAGTGTGTTTTTTGTACTTTAGCTAATTTAATTTAATTTATTTTATTGTTGTTAATTTAGTTAATTTATTTAATTATAGTGTAGTGTTAGGGGTTATTGTAACTTAGGTTAGGTTTTATTTTACAGGTACTTTTGTATTTATTTTAGCTAGGTAGTTATTAAATAGTTAATGACTATTTAGTAACTATTCTACCTAGTTAAAATAAATACAAACTTACCTATAAAATAAAAATAAACCCTAAGCTAGCTACAATGTAACTATTAGTTATATTGCAGCTAGCTTAGGGTTTATTTTATAGGTAAGTATTTAGTTTTGAATAGGAATTATTTAGTTAATGATAGGAATTTTTAGTTAGATTCATTTTAATTATATTTAAGTTAGAGAGGCATATTTAAGAAATGTCTTGCGGACCTGATCCGACAGTGCGGATCAGGTCCGCAAGACATCGCTGAATGCGGAGAGCAATACGCTCTCCGCATTTAACATTGAACCAGCAGCTCACAAGAGCTGCTGGTGCAACGCCGCCCCCTGCTGACTCTCGGCCAATGGGCCGCCAGCAGGGGGTGTCAATCAACCCGATCGTACTCGATCGGGTTGAATTGTTGCGATTCCTGTCCGCCTGCTCAGAGCAGGCGGACAGGGTTATGGAGCAGCGGTCTTTGTGACCGCTGCTTCATAACTGCTGTTTCTGGTGAGTCTGAAGACTCGCCAGAAACATGGGCCGTCAAGCTCCTTTTGGAGCTTGATAGATAGGCCCCAGGGGGTGTTAGGGTTAGACTTAGGTTTAGGGGTTAATACATTTAGTATAGTGGTGGCGATGTTGGGGGTGGCAGATTAGGGGTTAATAAATGTAAGTAGGTGGTGACGATGTTAGGGATGGCAGATTAGGGGTTAATAATATTTAACTAATGTTTGCGAGGCAGGAGTGCAGTGGTTTAGGGGTTAATATGTTTATTATAGTGGCGGCGATGTCCGAAGCGGCAGATTAGAGGTTAAAAATTGTATTATAGTGTTTGCGATGCGGGAGGGCCTCGGTTTAGGGGTTAATAGTTAGTTTATGGGTGTTAGTGTACTTTTTAGCACTTTAGTTAGGAGTTTTATGTTACGGCGTTGTACCATAAAACTCTTAACTAATGACTTTTAAATGCGTTAGGACTCTTAACGGGGTAGGGTGTACCGCTCACTTTTTGGCCTCTCAGGACAAACTCGTAATATCAGCGCTATGGAAGTCCCATAGAAAAAAGACTTTACAAAGTTTACTTAAGTCGTTTTGCGGTAAGGCCAAAGAAGTGTGCGGTACCCCTAAACCTGCAAGACTCGTAATAGCAGCGGTAGGGAAAAAGCAGCGTTAGGATCTTTTGCGACGATATAGGGTATGATAGAATAACCGGAGACCACTTCCAAAGAAATTTCTGGATTTGTTTCTCAGCGGCATCATATAGTTGATATGATTCAAACACTACTTGATCTTGTAATATTTTAAAGACCATAGTTAGACCAGGCGTACTCTTAGCTTTCCAATTTTTCAAGATACAATGTCTAACAGCTAATATAATTGTGTTTAAACTATTTATAGTATTGCAATTAATCACATCATTTGATGAAACCAGAAAAATAATGTCTCTCCCATCTAATGCTATTGTTACTTTGTATAATTTATTGAACCAAAAGATAATTTTCAACCACAATTGTCTAACCTTAGGGCATGTCCAAAACATATGGAGTAAATCTGCCTTACCATGTGCACAACGTGGACATAGATTAGCTGTCATCGGATAGAATTTAGATATTTTCCATGGTGATAAATAGAAATTATTAATCAGCTTCATATGAGATTCTTTCCACGATATAGGTATTTTACATTTACCCATGGCCTTAAAGCTCTGATTAAAAGAATCATGGTCTACTGACGGAAATATTGAAACCCATACCTTACATAGTTTATCCAGAATAAGCTGGCTCTGTTTACTCAGCAAGATATCATATATTAGAGAAATCGACGCATCTCCTACAGTGAATTTTTGTACACATAACTTAATATCTGCCCAAATCATTGTGGTCGAAATACGCCATTTCTGCCCTGTGACAAAATGCCGGATTTGAAAGTAGGCAAATAGATCAACTCTATTAATCCCGAATTTGCTAAAGATATCTTCTACTGATGCCATTTGGCCACCTTCATCTAGAACTTGTTTTACATAATGTAAACCTTTTCCAGCCCAATCTCTAAATGTTTTTTGATATAACCCCGGTAGAAAACTCGGATTACCTACAATAGGTAAAAATTCAGAAAAGGAAAAATCCAAATCTAAGTAAATACAGAATTTCTGCCAGACGGATACAATATTCTTAATAGAAATGAGACAGCAAATATTCTGCGGCAGCTTCTGTACTGGGATGTGTATAATGGCTTTCAATGCAAATGGCGCAATTAGAGAAGAATCTATTTCTTCAGAGGCTACTATACTAGGTTATATAGGATGAGAAATCCATTTTTTTTTGTTTGTTCAACTGTTTTTTGTTTTGTTTGTTTTGCTGAAATTGTAAGATAGACAGAGCTCATTCTGACCTAGATTTGGAGTTTGGCGTTAGCCGTGAAAACCAGCGTTAGAGGCTCCTAACGCTGGTTTTAGGCTACCGCCGGTATTTGGAGTCACTCAAAATAGGGTCTAACGCTCACTTTTCAGCCGCGACTTTTCCATACCGCAGATCCCCTTACGTCAATTGCGTATCCTATCTTTTCAATGGGATCTTTCTAACTCCGGTATTTAGAGTCGTTTCTGAAGTGAGCGTTTGACATCTAACGACAAAACTCCAGCCGCAGGAAAAAAGTCAGTAGTTAAGAGCTTTCTGGGCTAACGCCGGTTTCTAAAGCTCTTAACTGCTGTACTCTAAAGTACACTAACACCCATAAACTACCTATGTACCCCTAAACCGAGGTCCCCCCACATCGCCGACACTCGAATAAATTTTTTTAACCCCTAATCTGCCGACCGCCACCTACGTTATCCTTATGTACCCCTAATCTGCTCCCCCTAACACCGCCGACCCCTGTATTATATTTATTAACCCCTAATATGCCCCCCTCAACGTCGCCTCCATCTGCCTACACTTATTAACCCCTAATCTGCAGAGCGGACCTGAGCGCTACTATAATAAAGTTATTAACCCCTAATCTGCATCACTAACCCTATAATAAATAGTATTAACCCCTAATCTGCCCTCCCTAACATCGCCGACACCTAACTTCAATTATTAACCCCTAATCTGCCGACTGGAGCTCACCGCTACTCTAATAAATGTATTAACCCCTAAAGCTAAGTCTAACCCTAACACTAACACCCCCCTAAGTTAAATATAATTTACATCTAACGAAATTAATTAACTCTTATTAAATAAATTATTCCTATTTAAAGATAAATACTTACCTGTAAAATAAATCCTAATATAGCTACAATATAAATTATAATTATATTATAGCTATTTTAGGATTAATATTTATTTTACAGGTAACTTTGTATTTATTTTAACCAGGTACAATAGCTATTAAATAGTTAAGAACTATTTAATAGCTAAAATAGTTAAAATAATTACAAAATTACCTGTAAAATAAATACTAACCTAAGTTACAATTAAACCTAACACTACACTATCAATAAATTAATTAAATAAACTACCTACAATTACCTACAATTAACCTAACACTACACTATCAATAAATTAATTAAATACAATTCCTACAAATAAATACAATTAAATAAACTAGCTAAAGTACAAAAAATAAAAAAGAACTAAGTTACAAAAAATAAAAAAATATTTACAAACATAAGAAAAATATTACAACAATTTTAAACTAATTACACCGACTCTAAGCCCCCTAATAAAACAACAAAGCCCCCCAAAATAAAAAATGCCCTACCCTATTCTAAATTACTAAAGTTAAAAGCTCTTTTACCTTACCAGCCCTGAACAGGGCCCTTTGCGGGGCATGCCCCAAGAAGTTCAGCTCTTTTGCCTGTAAAAAAAAACATACAATACCCCCCCCAACATTACAACCCACCACCCACATACCCCTAATCTAACCCAAACCCCCCTTAAATAAACCTAACACTAAGCCCCTGAAGATCATCCTACCTTGTCTTCACCTCACCGGGTATCACCGATCCGTCCTGGCTCCGATATCTTCATCCAACCCAAGCGGGGGCTAGACATCCACTGAAGAAGTCCAGAAGAGGGTCCAAAGTCTTCATCCTATCCGGGAAGAAGAGGCGATCCGGACCGGCAACCATCTTGATCCAAGCGGCATCTTCTATCTTCATCCGATGACGACCGGCTCCATCCTGAAGACCTCCACCGCGGACCCATCTTCTTCCGGCGACGTCCAACTGAAAAATGACGGTTCCTTTAAGGGACGTCATCCAAGATGGCGTCCCTCGAATTCCGATTGGCTGATAGGATTCTATCAGCCAATCGGAATTAAGGTAGGAATATTCTGATTGGCTGATGGAATCAGCCAATCAGAATCAAGTTCAATCCGATTGGCTGATCCAATCAGCCAATCAGATTGAGCTTGCATTCTATTGGCTGTTCCGATCAGCCAATAGAATGCGAGCTCAATCTGATTGGCTGATTGGATCAGCCAATCGGATTGAACTTGATTCTGATTGGCTGATTCCATCAGCCAATCAGAATATTCCTACCTTAATTCCGATTGGCTAATAGAATCCTATCAGCCAAACGGAATTCGAGGGACGCCATCTTGGATGACGTCCCTTAAAGGAACCGTCATTCTTCAGTTGGACGTCGCCGGAAGAAGATGGGTCCGCGGTGGAGGTCTTCAGGATGGAGCCGATCGTCATCGGATGAAGATAGAAGATGCCGCTTGGATCAAGATGGTTGCCGGTCCGGATCGCCTCTTCTTCCCGGATAGGATGAAGACTTTGGACCCTCTTCTGGACTTCTTCAGTGGATGTCTAGCCCCCGCTTGGGTGGATGAAGATATCGAGCCAGGACGGATCGGTGATACCCGGTGAGGTGAAGACAAGGTAGGATGATCTTCAGGGGCTTAGTGTTAGGTTTATTTAAGGGGGTTTGGGGTAGATTAGGGGTATGTGGGTGGTGGGTTGTAATGTTGGGGGGGGTATTGTATGTTTTTTTTTTACAGGCAAAAGAGCTGAACTTCTTGGGGCATGCCCCGCAAAGGGCCCTGTTCAGGGCTGGTAAGGTAAAAGAGCTTTTAACTTTAGTAATTTAGAATAGGGTAGGGCATTTTTTATTTTGGGGGGGGCTTTGTTGTTTTATTAGGGGGCTTAGAGTAGGTGTAATTAGTTTAAAATTGTTGTAATATTTTTCTTATGTTTGTAAATATTAGTTCTTTTTTATTTTTTGTACTTTAGCTAGTTTATTTAATTGTATTTATTTGTAGGAATTGTATTTAAATTAATTTATTGATAGTGTAGTGTTAGGTTAATTGTAGGTAATTGTAGGGTAGTTTAATTTAATTAATTTATTGATAGTGTAGTGTTAGGTTTAATTGTAACTTAGGTTAGTATTTATTTTACAGGTAATTTTGTAATTATTTTAACTATTTTAGCTATTAAATATTTCTTAACTATTTAATAGCTATTGTACCTGGTTAAAATAAATACAAAGTTACCTCTAAAATAAATATTAATCCTAAAATAGCTATAATATAATTATAATTTATATTGTAGCTATATTAGGATTTATTTTACAGGTAAGTATTTATCTTTAAATAGGAATAATTTATTTAATAAGAGTTAATTAATTTTGTTAGATGTAAATTATATTTAACTTAGGGGGGTGTTAGTGTTAGGGTTAGACTTAGCTTTAGGGGTTAATACATTTATTAGAATAGCGTGAGCTTCCGGTCGGCAGATTAGGGGTTAATAAGTGTAGGCAGGTGGAGGCGACGTCGTGGGGGGCAGATTAGGAGTTAATAAATATAATACAGGGGTCGGCGGTGTTAGGGGCAGCAGATTAGGGGTACATAAGGATAACGTAGGTGGCGGCGCTTTGCGGTCGGCAGATTAGGGGTTAATTATTGTAGGTAGCTGGCGGCGACGTTGTGGGGGGCAGATTAGGGGTTAATAAATATAATATAGGGGTCGGCGGTGTTAGGGGCAGCAGATTAGGGGTACATAGGATAATGTAAGTAGCGGCGGTTTACGGAGCGGCAGATTAGGGGTTAAAAATAAAATGCAGGTGTCAGCGATAGCGGGGGCGGCAGATTAGGGGTTAATAAGTGTAAGGTTAGGGGTGTTTAGACTCGGGGTACATGTTAGAGTGTTAGGTGCAGGACGTAGGAAGTGTTTCCCCATAGCAAACAATGGGGCTGCGTTAAGAGCTGAACGCGGCTTTTTTGCAGGTGTTAGGTTTTTTTTCAGCTCAAACAGCCCCATTGTTTCCTATGGGGGAATCGTGCACGAGCACGTTTTTGAGGCTGGCCGCGTCCGTAAGCAACTCTGGTATTGAGAGTTGAAGCTGCGTTAAAAATGCTCTACGCTCCTTTTTTGGAGCCTAACGCAGCCTTTATGTGGACTCTCAATACCAGAGTTATTTTTATGGTGCGGCCAGAAAAAAGCCGGTGTTAGTTTTTCGGGTCGTTACCGACAAACTCCAAATCTAGCGGTCCTGTGTTTCTTTGACGGCAATATTTTATTTGTATTTGTGTTTTTTCTTTTTTTTTTTTTTTTTTATTATTATTGTTTGTGTTGATATCTGTTGAGGTTGTATACATTGTAAAAAATCAATAAAAACTATTGCAAAAAAAAAAAAAAAAAGCCTTTTTAATGTAGATATTTCTAGTGTATCTTTCTTTCCCCTGTTTAATTGCACAGATTGTATTCCTAGACTTATACTTGGTAATTCTCACTAGATATTTAGTAGACCTTCCCATGTAAAGCTTTTTGTCTTAAGTTATCTTGGGACGATTTTTGTTTCAGGAAGATGTCTCTTTGAGTCTTAGCATTAGTATACAACCTCAACATATATCAACACCCTATATCAGGTGTGCATAATTATTAGGCAACTTCCTTTCCTTTGGCAAAATGGGTCAAAAGAAGGACTTGACAGGCTCAGAAAAGTCAAAAATAGTGAGATATCTTGCAGAGGGATGCAGCACTCTTAAAATTGCAAAGCTTCTGAAGCGTGATCATCAAACAATCAAGCGTTTCATTCAAAATAGTCAACAGGGTCGCAAGAAGCGTGTGGAAAAACCAAGGCGCAAAATAACTGCCCATGAACTGAGAAAAGTCAAGCGTGCAGCTGCCAGGATGCCACTTGCCACCAGTTTGGCCATATTTCAGAGCTGCAACATCACTGGAGTGCCCAAAAGACATGGCCAAGGTAAGAAAGGCTGAAAGACGACCACCACTGAACAAGACACACAAGCTGAAACGTCAAGACTGGGCCAAGAAATATCTCAAGACTGATTTTTCTAAGGTTTTATGGACTGATGAAATTGAGAGTGAGGTCTTGATGGGCCAAATGGATGGGCCCGTGGCTGGATTGGTAAAGGGCAGAGAGCTCCAGTTGGACTCAGACGCCAGCAAGGTGGAGGTGGAGTACTGGTTTGGGCTGGTATCATCAAAGATGAGCTTGTGGGGCCTTTTCGGGTTGAGGATGGAGTCAAGCTCAAATCCCAGTCCTACTGCCAGTTTCTGGAAGACACCTTCTTCAAGCAGTGGTACAGGAAGAAGTCTGCATCCTTCAAGAAAAACATGATTTTCATGCAGGACAATGCTCCATCACACGCGTCCAAGTACTCCACAGCGTGGCTGGCAAGAAAGGGTATAAAAGAAGAAAATCTAATGACATGGCCTCCTTGTTCACCTGATCTGAACCCCATTGAGAACCTGTGGTCCATCATCAAATGTGAGATTTACAAGGAGGGAAAACAGTACACCTCTCTGAACAGTGTCTGGGAGGCTGTGGTTGCTGCTGCACGCAATGTTGATGGTGAACAGATCAAAACACTGACAGAATCCATGGATGGCAGGCTTTTGAGTGTCCTTGCAAAGAAAGGTGGCTATATTGGTCACTGATTTGTTTTTGTTTTGTTTTTGAATGTCAGAAATGTATATTTGTGAATGTTGAGATGTTATATTGGTTTCACTGGTAAAAATAAATAATTGAAATGGGTATATATTTGTTTTTTGTTAAGTTGCCTAATAATTATGCACAGTAATAGTCACCTGCACACACAGATATCCCCCTAAAATAGCTATAACTAAAAACAAACTAAAAACTACTTCCAAAACTATTCAGCTTTGATATTAATGAGTTTTTTGGGTTCATTGAGAACATGGTTGTTGTTCAATAATAAAATTAATCCTCAAAAATACAACTTGCCTAATAATTCTGCACTCCCTGTATATCTTTCATATCTGCTTTTAGATCAACTCCAAGCAAGGTATCAGAAACTAAAAACATATCTATTCTGGATAAAGATTTGTGGCCTTGTGACATACAGGTGAAAGCTTTAAGGTCTGGATTCTGTATACGCCAAATATCTTGAAGTCCCAAATTATTGCAAAATGTTTGTAAAATGCGAACCTTCTTATCCTTCTTAGTGTTATTCTTGATGCCCATTCTATCCAATTGTGGTATTGGAGTTAAGTTCAGATCTCCTGCTATTATTAAATATTGTCCTATGTAAACCAACAGTTTCATGGTCAGGTCATCCCAGAATTTATGATCCACTATATTCGGGCTATAGATATTACATAAGATAAAAGATACTTTATTGAGTATTATCTCTATGATCTGGAATCGGCCTTCAAGGTCATTTTCTATGGCCGTTATCTCATACTTAATGTGTTTACTGAGTAATGTTGCTACTCCCTTCTTCCTGTCCCTACCAGTGCAGCAATAACTTCTCCCACCCATTTACTCTACAATTGATCATTTTCTTTCAAATGGGTTTCTTGCAAAATCACTATGTCAGGATAATACAATCCAAGTTGTCTAATAATGGCCTTTCTTTTAATCAGAGAGGTTATCCCTCCTATGTTCCAGGATATAATTTTAAGTTTGTCTATTCCCATGATAACCAAAATTTAAATGTAAGTTAAAAGGGGGAGTAGTGGTAGAGAGGGAGGGGGGGAGCTTGGAAGGAGAGAAAACAAAAATATTTTTTATAAGGTAACCTTTCTCAGATACCATCCAGAATCCTAAACCAAAAAAACATTGACCAGAACCTGGTCCAGAGTAAGTTCCAATAAAACTGAAAACCTGTATAGTAAAAATATAAAAACCCTCCTCATGTGTCATCCAAACTCTTATGCCACTGAGGCAAAAAAAGAAAATCGTATCAATCATCAAACGATAACTATATAAGTATAGAATCGGGTCCTTCATTATAGAAGCTCAGTCAGTGACTAAATTCAATAGACGTACTATTATTCAATTCCATGTGTTTTACAAAAGGCTTGTGCCTCTCCACTATTGCTCTGTATTTTAGGAGTCCCATCTACCATTAGAATTAATTTTGCCGGATATATCATTTTGACATCAAATTTAGCTTTTATAAGCTTAGAGCAGTATTGGGATATCTCTTTCCTTTTAGTAAAGGTCTCGCTAGAAAAATCTTGGAATATCATGATCTTGTGTTGTTCTACCATGAAGGAGTTAATTTTACGGTAATACCTAAGATAATTGACTTTATCTTTGAAATTTAAGAATTTTAAGATGATTGGTCTCGGTTTATTACAACCATCTACATTTTTATGTATTGTTCCAGTTCTATGTACCCGTTCAATCTGAACTGGCAATACACTAGGGTTAATTCCCAATAATTGTGGCAGTTTATTACTTGTAAAATCCATAAGATCCTGGTATTTACTTGTTTCGGGCAGGCCAATAATTCTGATGTTATTACGTCTTGACCTATCTTCTATCCAGGCTGTAAGGGTAGCTATGTTACTATTATAAATTGTGTTAGACGGCTCTTGAAAGTTAAGTCTGTCCTCAATGTCAGAGATTCTAGCCTTAACTTACTCTGTCCTTATAGAGAATTGTCTTACTTTGTTAGTTAAGCTGTGAATTTCTTGCTTAATTTCTTGCTTTAACGTATCAAATTGGGGTATCATTACCTTGGAGATCTGATTCACTAACTCAGCCATATCAACGTTTAAGCTATTTGTGTCACTACGTTTTTGTGAGATCTCTAAGCTCTGATTTGTTTATTCAATTTCTTATCCCTTGGTTTTAGCGGCATGTTGGGAGAATTTGTTTTATTTTGAGTAATAAATCTTTCCATATGTACATCAATAATATTATACAGATAAAGTGAAAAGTGGTGAGGAAAAAAAAAAAAAAGTTGTCTAAACTGATGGGACAAAAAAGGAGCACACACACCGTATGTGGACTTAAAGTATAACAGTCAAAACTGTTAAGGGGTTTAAGTGATGAATGTGAAAACCTAATAGTGGTGATCAAACTCAAAGAGTGAACGTACTTGCTGGTATTACACCAGCTAACTGTGTTTCAGTGTAATCCAATTAATTTAAAAAAAATTTGCATTGTCTATGAATTAAAGTGTTATTATTAAAGTTAAATAATTACAAGAAACAAATCTCAGAGTTATAGAAAGTAAATCTTATGGAGGATCCAATGATCCTCTATGTGGAGTGCCACCATATCTGTATTTTAGATATTCAAATTATATATCTAACTATGTCAGAGCTGAAATCACCTAGAACCTGAAAAATTTACGCCTAGATATAGAGTTTTGCGGCCAAAGGGGTGCGTTAACTACGTGTGTTTTTTTTCCCCCGCACCTTTTAAACAACGCTGGTATTTAGAGTTCTCTGAAGGGCTGCGTTAGGCTCCAAAAAGGGAGCGTACAGGCATATTTACCGCCACTGCAACTCTCAATACCAGCGTTGCTTACGGACGCGGCCAGCTTCAAAAATGTGTTCGTGCACGATTCCCCCATAGGAAACAATGGGGCAGTTTGAGCTGAAAAAAACTTAACACCTGCAAAAACCAGCGTTCAGCTCCTAACGCAGCCCCATTGTTTCCTATGGGGAAACACTTCCTAAGTCTGCACCTAACACCCTAACATGTACCCCGAGTCTAAACACCCCTAGCCTTACCCTTATTAACCCCTAATCTGCCGCCCCCGCTATCGCTGACCCCTGCATATTATTTTTAACCCCTAATCTGCTGCTCCGTACACCGCCGCAACCTACGTTATCCCTATGTACCCCTAATCTGCTGCCCCTAACACCGCCAACCCCTATATTATATTTATTAACCCCTAATCTGCCGCCCCCAACGTCGCCGCCACCTACCTACAATTATTAACCCCTAATCTGCCGACCGGACCTCACCGCTACTCTAATAAATCTATTAACCCCTAAAGCTAAGTCTAACCCTAACCCTAACACCACCCTAAGTTAAATATAACTTTATTCTAACGAAATAAAATAATTCTTATTAAATAAATTATTCCTATTAAAAGCTAAATACTTACCTGTAAAATAAACCCTAATATAGCTACAATATAAATAATAATTATATTGTAGCTATTTTAGAATTAATATTTATTTTCCAGGCAACTTTGTATTTATTTTAACTAGGTACAATAGCTAACTATTTAATAGCTACCTAGTTAAAATAATTACAAAATTACCTGTAAAATAAATCCTAACCTAAGTTACAATTAAACCTAACACTACACTATCAATAAATTAATTAAATAAACTACCTACAATTATCTACAATTAAATAAAATTAACTAAATTACAAAAAAACCCCACTAAATTACAAAAAATAAAAAAAGATTACAAGAATTTTAAACTAATTACACCTACTCTAAGCCCCCTAAAAAAATAACAAAGTCCCCCAAAATAAAAAAATGCCCTACCCTATTCTAAAATAAATATTTTACAGCTCTTTTACCTTACCAGCCCTTAAAAGGGCCTTTTGCGGGGCATGCCCCAAAAGAAAACAGCTCTTTTGCATTTAAATAAACATACAATACCCCCCCCCCCAACATTACAACCCACCACCCACATACCCATAATCTAACCCAAACCCCCCTTAAAAAACCTAACACTAAGCCCCTGAAGATCTTCCTACCTTGTCTTCACCACGTCGGGTATCACCGATCAGTCCAGAAGAGGGTCCGAAGTCTTCATCCTATCCGGCAAGAAGAGGTCCAGAAGAGGGTCCGAAGTCTTCATCCTATCCGGCAAGAAGAGGAGATCCGGACCGGCAAACATCTTCATCCAAGCGGCATCTTCTATCTTCTTCCATGCGGCGCGGAGTGGGACCATCTTGAAGCAGCCGACGCGGATCCATCCTCTTTTAACGACGTCCTAAGTCCGAATGAAGGTTCCTTTAAATGACGTCATCCAAGAAGGCGTCCCTCGAATTCCGATTGGCTGATAGGATTCTATCAGCCAATCGGAATTAAGGTAGGAAAAATCTGATTGGCTGATTGAATCAGCCAATCAGATTCAAGTTCAATCGGATTGGCTGATCCAATCAGCCAATCAGATTGAGCTTGCATTCTATTGGCTGATCGGAACAGACTCTAAATACCAGCGTTAGAAAGATCCCATTGAAAAGATAGGATACGCAATTGACGTAAGGGGATCTGCGGTATGGAAAAGTCGCGGCTGGAAAGTGAGCGTTAGACCCTTTCCTACAAGACCCCCTAACGCTGGTTTTGACGGCTAACGCAAAACTCTAAATCTAGGCGTTAAATTCTTTATCTTATTTTCTTCCAGACTAACCTCAGATTACCAGTATATATAGTTAATGACTCAATACAATTGTAAGCTCAGGTATAATATCTTTCACAAAATCCTTAATACGCAGTCCAATCCTAGCTAGGCTTTCTGTATACATATATTTATTTAAGCATATGATCTTTAAATAAGTTTTAACATTCAAGGGAAATTTTAACTCTAAGTGATACCTTCCCGCCGTGCAGCAGATACTCAGTATATTATCATTTAGACTTAAGCTGGATACTTTGGGAGCCGCAGGAATTGCCCGTCCCCCGTCCGATGAGTAAGGGTATGAGCTTGCAATCATCTTCCGTTTTTAGGGATCACCTCCGTCGGTATTAAACGTCCCTTCTCAGTCGGATTTGAAGTAGGTGCAGCCACGTCAGAGCTGAGCTGTCTTTACTGACCTCCCTAGCGCTGAACCCATAGGTCCTCAATCTGGGTCGACCATGTGTTGGTAAGCCAAGGAAACTGCGTTATTCGGGTGCTGGAATCACTCTCTCAGTGTAGAGGGCGAAGCTACGACCAGCGTCTAGTCTGCTCCACCCCTTCTGGAAGTCCTAAATAACGCCTTTACTACCATTCCTCAGATTTGCACAACCAACATTGTTATATTAATATACTTTATAACTTCTAAACTTCTAAATCTCTGCCTATTTCTAAGCCTTAGCAGGCTGCTTTTCACAGCCAGACTGTGCTAGTTCATGTGCCATATAGATAACATTGTGCTCACTCCCATGGAGTTATGCATAAACTAGTACTAATTGGCTAAAATGCAAGCATGTAAAAAATAACTGAAATAAGGGGGCAGTCTGCAGAGGCTTAGATACAAGGTAATCACAGAGGTAAAAAGTGTATTAATATAACAGTGTTGGTTATGCAAAACTGGGGAATGGGTAATAAAGGGATTATATATGTTTTTAAACAATAACAATTTTCAAGTAGACTGTCCCTTTAACCACTATAGCTATTATAGTTATAATAAATCAGATTAACAATCAAGAATTTGATGTGATAATGGAAGTCTATGTTCTCTATCATTATAGATAAAATAGTTATCTATAGCTGCTTAACACATCACTAGAACATTTATGTATATAATTTCTTGGGGCGAAGCAAAATGAGATATCGGCCTCCATTTATTAAAGCAGCTGATGTTCCTTCGGAGTGCCATTGTTTTAGGTCCGCTTGAAACAGAATTTAAGAAGCAGCGGTCGTAAGACCGCTGCTCCTTAACTTGTCCACCACCTTTTAGGTGGCGGACTGAAATCATCCCGATCCGATCGGGGTGATTGACAGCCCCTGCTAGCAGCCGATTGACCACCAGTGAGCAGGGGGCGGCATTGCACAAGCATTTCACCAGCATACTCTGTCGGCATTTAGCTACAGCGAATCATGTCCGCTCGACTGTTGTTAAATCAACCCCTACACCTGTGTAGCTAAAACTCCTAGCACTTTCCCTGACTGTGCCAAATGTGCTATTAAAATGAAACACGTTTGGTACAGTGCAAGTGCAACATTAGAAGTAAACCCATTAAGTACAGTGTGAACTTACTTTAAAGTTGCTTGGTTGTAGCGGCAACAATATATGTCTTCTTTTAAAAAAGCATTCTACATAGTGCAATGTTTAAAAAACACTATTTTAAAAATGAAAAACATGCGGCTACTGTCTTCTATGGGATACTAATATCCGTACATAAAATCTTCTTCCTAAAAAGAAAAAACACTCCAAAAATTAAGAACACATTTACATAAAGGGATAGAAAGGTCAAAATGTGAATTGTGCCGGGGTGCATTTCGATTTTAAATAGAAACATTTTTGCATTATACAAAAGTGTTTTACCTCAGCTGGGTTTAAAACAAACCCCATTCAGTTGGTTAGATCTTTGTTAGATCAGGTTTGATCAATTGTTGTTTTCATTAGCTCTAGCATACAAGGAGCTGTATTAAAGGGACAGTCTACACTGAAGCTAAGTTTAACTATACAGATTTATTACCTTCTATAATGCTCCCTTATTCGGTTCCCCATACTGCAGGACCAACGGCAAACTACATTTTCAAGCAAAATATCCATTATTTGGCCGTTAGGAAATGGCCACCTGACTCCGCCTATTAATGACATCTTCACTCCAGCTTACTTTCTCACTGCCTATGCATAACATGGAATCATATATAACCCATTGAAGACTAGTGTGTACACTTTCGCTGTGTTTTGCGCATGCGCTCCTTGTGTTTTGAAATGTCAGTGCCCAAAAAAACTCTGGAAGTTTTGAGATTGCAGAACGGCAGAGTGTCCCATACTTGTGGGTACTGGGTAAGGAGGCAGGAGGCGTGCTGGTTGCAGTGCTTATAAACGTTTTTACAGTATTATCAGTGTATTGGTGCTAAGAATACTTTCCCACACAAAGATCTCAACTGCCCCAATACACTGATAATACTGTAAGCACGTTTATAAGCACCACAACCAGCATGCACTCTGCCTCCTTACCCAATACCCACAAACCATAAACATTACACTAACTTTTGTTCCCAGTTGTTTATTTTATTTTAAAATTCCCAATGAACCATAATCTATGTGCTATAAAAAGACACACAGTGATGATTCCCTAAATTGGTTACATAAATTATAATCCTCCACAGTCCTTTACTCAAATTTTTCCCTGCCTAACTGAGCATGCGCAACATCACATGAATGGCATTTTCATGTCACACACACTAACAAGAATGAGCATAACAAGAAACACACAAAAAATGACAAGAGGTAAGAATCATATGGGTGGAGTCAGATGGACGTTTCCTAACTGCTAAGTAATGGAGATTTTGTTTGAAAATGTCATTTGACGTTAGTCCTGCAGTATGGGGCACCGGATAAAGGAACATTATAGAAGGTAATAAATCTGTACAGCTAAACTTAACTGCAGTGTAGACTGTCCCTTTAACAATTATTTGGAAGGGGCTAACCCGACATCAGCCCCCCGTTATCAAAAAATTTGATATTTGATAGATCAGGTATGATCTGCGATTTGATTTGTTAGTTCTAACATAATTACAGAGATATTAGTTATTAAATAAGGGGGCTATACCCCCCAAAACAAAATTTAAGTCAAAACATCATTCAGGCTAATAGATATTTGTTAGATCAGGTTTGATCAAGAATCATATGGGTGGAGTCAGATGGACGTTTCCTAACTGCTAAGTAATGGAGATTTTGTTTGAAAATGTCATTTGACGTTAGTCCTGCAGTATGGGGCACCGGATAAAGGAACATTATAGAAGGTAATAAATCTGTACAGCTAAACTTAACTGCAGTGTAGACTGTCCCTTTAACAATTATTTGGAAGGGGCTAACCCGACATCAGCCCCCCGTTATCAAAAAATTTGATATTTGATAGATCAGGTATGATCTGCGATTTGATTTGTTAGTTCTAACATAATTACAGAGATATTAGTTATTAAATAAGGGGGCTATACCCCCCAAAACAAAATTTAAGTCAAAACATCATTCAGGCTAATAGATATTTGTTAGATCAGGTTTGATCAAGTATTTATAAAGTTAGATCTAACAAGCTAAAGCTGGTATTAACAATTTTCTGGAGGGGGGGCTAACCCGTCATCAGCCCCCCCTTATCAAAAAAATTTGACAAAATGTTATTTAATTTTATAGATATTTGTTAGATCAGGTATGATCAGCTATTTGTTTTGTTAGATCTAATATAATTACAGAGTTATTAGGTATTAAATTAGGGGGCTGGCCCCTCCAAATCAAAATTTCAGTCAAAAAATCATTCAGGCTGATAGATATTTGTTAGATCAGGTTTGATCAAGTGTTTATAACATTAGATCTAGAAGCAAAAGCTGGTATTAAAAATTATTTGGAGGGGGGCTAACCCGTCATCACCCCCCCCCCCCTTCCCTTATAACAAACTGGAGGAAAAGTTATTTGATTTGATAGATAATTGTTAGATCAGGTATGATCAGTCAGTTGATTTGCTAGATCTAACTTAATTACACAGATATTATATACTAAATTAGTGGGGACTGATAGATATTTGTTAGATCAGTTTAGTTCAAGCTTTTAAAATGTAAGATCTAACTTGCAAAAGGTGGCATTCATAATGATATCATGGGAGCTTCAACGTACGATAATTAGCCAGCCATTACAAGAGGCTGGTTATTGCTACAACGAGCTTGCGCTAGCAATTAGCGCTTATAAAATTAACCAGAAATCCGATCTCCGGTTAATTTTATAAATGTACCCCAAATACAGTTTAGTGTTTTTTATTAAAAAATAAACGGCTAGATTACAAGTTGTGCGTTACGGTTTTACTGCTGAAAAAAATGGCAATTTCAGTGTAAAAACAGTAACCCAGCCATTACGAGTCATGTCGGTATAGCTATACCGCAAGCATCTTATCCTGTAACGCAACGTCAATCCCGCACTCGAAAAAATGACGTTTTTGCGTGAAATTTCCATAGCACCGGTATTACAAGTTGTGCGGTGAAGCTAAAATGCCTGCGTTACAGCCTATACCGCCATCTGAAAGCAGATCCATACCGCCATCTGAAAGCAGTAGTTATGGATTTTGTGTAACAAAAATGTTTCACAAAACTCATAACTAAACTGTTACAAAGTAAACTAACACCCATAAACCACCTATAAATCCCTAAACCGAGGCCCTCCCGCATCGCAAACACTGTTTAAAACTTATTAACCCCTAATCTGCCGCCCGCCCACATCGCCGCCACTATAATAAAGTTATCAACCCCTAAACCGCCAGTCCCCCACATTGCCACTAATAAATTAACCTATCACCCCCAAACTTTAAATTAAAATTACAATATAACTATCTTAAAATAAATAAAAACTTACCTGGGAAATTAAAAAACCCTAATGGTTAGATTACGAGTTTTGCTTTAGGCTTAAAAAACAGCGTTAGCCGGTCCTAACACTGCTTTTTAATGCTCGCTGGTATTACCAGTCTTGCAGGTACAGGTGTACCGCTCACTTTTTTGGCCAGACTTGGAAATAAATTGCTTATCCTCTTTTTTCAATGGGACTTGCATAGCACCGGTATTAGGAGTCTGCCAAAAAGTGAGCGGTAGACCCTCTCCTGTCAAGACTGGTACCGCATTTTAAAGTCGGTAGTTAAGAGTTTTGCACTACAAAGCCGTAGCATAAAACTCTTAACTAAAGTGCTAAAAAGTACACTAACACCCGAAAACTACCTATTAACCCCTAAACCGAGGCCCTCCCACATCGCAAACACTAAAAGAAAAATTTTAACCCCTAATCTGCCGAACCAGACATCGCCGCCACTATAATAAATATATTAACCCCTAAACCGCCGCACTCCCGCCTCACAAACACTAGTTAAATATTATTAACCCCTAATCTGCCGTCTCTAACATCGCCGCCACCTACCTACATTTATTAACCCCTAATCTGCTGCCCCCAACGTCGCCACCGCTATATTAAAGTTATTAACCCCTAAATCTAAGTCTAAACCTAACCCTAACACCCCCTAACTTAAATATAATTGAAAGAAATCTAACTAAAAATTCATATCATTAACTAAATTATTCCTATTTAAAACTAAATACTTACCTGTAAAATAAACCCTAAGATAGCTACAATATAACTAATAGTTACATTGTAGCTAGCTTAGAATTTATTTTTATTTTACAGTCAAGTTTGTATTTATTGTAACTAGGTAGAATAGTTACTAAATAGTTATAAACTATTTAATAACTACCTAGCTAAAATAAATACAAAAGTACCTGTAAAATAAAACCTAACCTAAGTTACAATTACACCTAACACTACACTATAATTAAATAAATTAACTAAATTAAATACAATTAAATAAATTACATACAATTACCTAAATTAAATTAAATTAGCTAAAGTACAAAAAAAAATACTAAACTGCAGAAAATAATAAACAAATTACAGAAATTTAAACTAATTACACCTAATCTAATAGCCCTATTAAAATAAAAAAGCCCCCCCAAAATAAAAAAAAAAACCCTAGCCTAAACTAAACTACCAATAGCCCTTAAAAGGACCTTTTGCGGGGCATTGCCCCAAAGTAATCAGAACTTTTACCTGTAAAAAAAAATACAAACAACCCCCCCAACAGTAAAAACCACCACCCACACAACCAACCCCCCAAATAAAAACCATTCTAAAAAAACCTAAGCTCCCCATTGCCCTGAAAAGGGCATTTGGATGGGCATTGCCCTTTAAAGGGCAGTTAGCTCTTTTGCCACCCAAAGTCCCTAACCTAAAAATAAAACCCACCCAATACACCCTTAAAAAAACCTAACACTAACCCCCTGAAGATCGACACCGGGAGAAGTCTTCATCCAAGCCGGGCGAAGTGGTCCTCCAGACGGGCAGAAGTCTTCATCCAAGCTGGGCAGAAGTGGTCCTCCAGACGGGCAGAAGTCTTCATCCAGACGGCATCTTCTATCTTCAAAACTTTTAGGAATGGGGGCCTGTATTAGCAGCAATCCTAGTCGATCGCACACTCCTAGAACTCCTGTTGATACTCTAAAAAAACGCAGATTTTAGGAGTCCTTTTACAGTATAATCATCTGCTTTGACTATCACTGGGCACTAGCACACAGTGGCACATTATATATCCTCAATTGCACTGTATTCTTGACACCAGAGCACGGGACAAGACAGAAGAGGCCTAGAGCGGCAGCTCATTACAGGTGACACTACCCCCCTCGAAACGTTGAGGTATTCTGCCAACACCAACCATCTTGGTATGGACCCTAACTATAATACTTTCTCACAAGAGGGAACATATCTATTAAGAAAACAACTGGTAAAACTAAAGGGACTAAACGCAAGAGACTCATACATTCCTGTGGCTGAAATGGCCCCTGCAGAGGAAGCAACTACACAAAATAACATAGACAACCACATTGCCAGATTTGAAGAACGGTGTAAACATCTCATCGCCAATGCTCCATATGACTACCTTATGGGCCGAATGAATGCCATGAGCACAGCGGTCACATCTACTGAGAGCGAGAAAACAACACTGTCATCAGTTTCAGATGCATGGCAGGAGAGCTTCCAAAACCTGGAGATTAATCTTGCAACAACACTTAAGCTACCGCGCAGAGAGGCGAGGCTGAAGACTTCGTATAGAACATCAACTAAACATTCAGATCCCGGATTCTAGCTAGAAACAAATATCACCGCTAAGGAGCTAAAGGATACATGGGAAAACTATCTACCAGCGGGAGAACAATCATCACCTAATACAGCTGAAGGGGAGTTAGTGGGGAACCCCCATGAAGCCAAGACAGCACACAGGGATTACTCCCTAGCTTTCACCACTGCTCCAGAAGACAAATTTAATGAAAGGGATCAGCAGACAGAAGTCTCGTGCAAGAGGATTGACCACATAAAACCTGCTTCTCTTGCGGAGGGAGCATCAGAATAGCCGGAGGTCTGCCGCAAACAGTTTGTACATCCCATGCCCTTAGGAAATGATGAGGAGACACTAGAGAAGAGTAATCGGAAAATACAATCGATCCTGTGGCATCACAACAGCTATTTCCAGAAAACCTTCCATACAACTGGAAAGACTCAGCCCCTGTCAGGGACAAAATCTTGGGGCTAAATTATGAGAACAGAAGAAATCTGTTCTAATCGTCCTATGTCACAAAATAATAGGGAGGACACTGATGGGACATTCACGTATGTTACACTGTTTTTAATATGTTATATGTTTTTTAATTTTGTCCTCTAGCTAGGAAATAGTGAAATATTCTCTACGAGATAGATAGTAGTGAACAAGGGGGAGATACATATCATAGAACAAAACCAGTTTGCCTTCATCGCTTCCTACTTTATAACATCAGTCATGCCCTTCCGGGATAAATATGTAGGATGTTCTGTATTGAGTGTACTACCTCCCTCTCAACCATTTTATTTAACCCCTTAATATTCTATATTTTTGCTATATTTTATACATTATACTGTTTTGCACACCCTAATGAGGGAAAAAGGATAGTTACTAGTCCTAGGACAAGCCGTACTACTTAAATGACTTATGCCCATAGGTCGCCCTCACATTAGAAAGATCTATCTACGTTTTATCATTCCTTCACCATACATACACAGTATTAAAACACCCCTTCTTCACGTGGCTAGCGGCCGGAGCTGCAGGAAAGGATAAGAAAAGTATAGGGTGGAGGAAGAGAGATAATTATACTACAGCACAAGGTCAAGATCCACTGCAGACAAAACCTACCCATATAAGTATATATTCCCTGGAGATCAAGAAAATTGTGTCACAGTTACCTATCACCATAGTTAATATTGTCCTCTACAGTTTACTGATCCTGAACAATAAACAGGGAATATTTATCAAATGCTATAGTTTTGTCGGTAACGACCCGCGTAGCTAACGCTGGCTTTTTTTCCCCCGCACCTTTTAAATACCGTTGGTATTTAGAGTTCACAGAAGGGCTGCGTTAGGCTCCAAAAAAGGAGCGTAGAGCATAATTTACCGCCACTGCAACTCTCAATACCAGCGGTGCTTACGGACGCGGCCAGCATAAAAAACGTGCTTGTGCACGATTCCCCCATAGGAAACAATGGGGCAGTTTGAGCTGAAAAAAAACCTAACACCTGCAAAAAAGCAGCGTTCAGCTCCTAACGCAGCCCCATTGTTTCCTATGGGGAAACAGTTTCTAAGTCTGCACCTAACACCCTAACATGCACCCCGAGTCTAAACACCCCTAACCTTACACTTATTAACCACTAATCTGCCGCCCCCGCTATCGCTGACACCTGCATATTTTTTTTAACCCCTAATCTGCTGCTCCGTACACCGCCGCAACCTACATTATACCTATGTACCCCTAATCTGCTGCCCATAACACCGCCGACCCCTATATTATATTTATTAACCCCTAATCTGCCCCCCACAACGTCGCCGCCAGCTACCTACAATAATTAACCCCTAATCTGTTGACCGGACCTCACCGCTACTATAATAAATGTATTAACCCCTAATCCGCCTCACTCCCGCCTCAATAACCCTATAATAAATAGTATTAACCCCTAATCTGCCCTCCCTAACATCGCTGACACTTAACTTCAAGTATTAACCCCTAATCTGCCGACCGGACCTCACCGCTACTCTAATAAATTTATTAACCCCTAAAGCTAAGTCTAACCCTAACCCTAACACCCCCTAAATTAAATATAATTTAAATCTAACGAAATAAATTAACTCTTATTAAATACATTATTCCTATTTAAAGCTAAATACTTACCTGTAAAATAAACCCTAATATAGCTACAATATAAATTATAATTATATTGTAGCTATTTTAGGATTAATATTTATTTTACAGGCAACTTTGTATTTATTTTAACCAGGTACAATCGCTATTAAATAGTTAATAACTATTTAATAGCTACCTAGTTAAAATAATTTCAAAATTACCTGTAAAATAAATCCTAACCTAAGTTACAATTAAACCTAACACTACACTATCAATAAATTAATGAAATAAAATACCTACAAATAAATACAATTAAATAAACTAACTAAAGTACAAAAAATAAAAAAAGAACTAAGTTACAAAAAATAAAAAAATAATTTACAAACATTATAAAAATATTACAACAATTTTAAGCTAATTACACCTACTCTAAGCCCCCTAATAAAATAACAAAGCCCCTCAAAATAAAAAAAATGCCCTACCCTATTCTAAAATTAAAATAGAAAAGCTCTTTTACCTTACCAGCCCTTAAAATGGCCTTTTGCGGGGCATGCCCCAAAGAAAACAGCTCTTTTGCCTGTAAAAAATAACATACAATACCCCCCCCCAACATTACAACCCACCACCCACATACCCCTAATCTAACCCAAACCCCCCTTAAATAAACCTAAACCTAAGCCCCTGAAGATCATCCTACCTTATCTTCACCACGCCGGGTATCACCGATCGGTCCAGGCTCCGAAGTCTTCATCCAAGCCCAAGCGGGGGCTGAAGAGGTCCATGATCCGGCTGAAGTCTTGGCCCAAGCGGGGGCTGAAGAGGTCCATGATCCGGATGAAGTCTTCATCCAAGCGGGAGCTGAAGAGGTCCATGATCCGGCTGAAGTCTTCTATCAAGAGGCATCTTCAATCTTCTTTCTTCTGGATCCATCTTCATCCCGCCGACGCGGAACATCCTTCTTCACCGACGACTTCCCGACGAATGACGGTTCTTTTAAAGGACGTCATCCAAGATGGCGTCCCTCGAATTCCGATTGGCTGATAGGATTCTATCAGCCAATCGGAATTAAGGTAGGAAAATTCTGATTGGCTGATTGAATCAGCCAATCATATTCAAGTTCAATCCGATTGGCTGATTGGATCAGCCAAACAGATTGAGCTCGCATTCTATACCTTAATTCCGATTGGCTGATAGAATCCTATCAGCCAATCGGAATTCGAGGGACGCCATCTTGGATGATGTCCCTTAAAGGAACCGTCATTTGTCGGGAAGTCGTCGGTGAAGAAGGATGTTCCGCATCGGCGGGATGAAGATGGATCCGGAAGAAAGAAGATTGAAGATGCCGCTTAATAGAAGACTTCAGCCGAATCATGGACCTCTTGAGCCCCCGCTTGGGCCAAGACTTCAGCCGGATCATGGACCTCTTCAGCCCCCGATTGGGCTTGGATGAAGACTTCGGAGCCTGGACCGATCGGTGATACCCGGCGTGGTGAAGATAAGGTAGGATGATCTTCAGGGGCTTAGTGTTAGGTTTATTTAAGGGGGGTTTGGGTTAGATTAGGGGTATGTGGGTGGTGGCTTGTAATGTTGGGGGGGGGTATTGTATGTTATTTTTTACAGGCAAAAGAGCTGTTTTCTTTGGGGCATGCCCCGCAAAAGGCCCTTTTAAGGGCTGGTAAGGTAAAAGAGCTTTTCTATTTTAATTTTAGAATAGGGTAGGGCATTTTTTCATTTTGGGGGGCTTTGTTATTTTATTAGGGGGCTTAGAGTAGGTGTAATTAGCTTAAAATTGTAATCTTTTTCTAATGTTTGTAAATTATTTTTTTATTTTTTGTACTTTAGTTAGTTTATTTAATTGTATTTATTTGTAGGTATTTTATTTAATTAATTTATTGATGGTGTAGTGTTAGGTTTAATTGTAACTTAGGTTAGGATTTATTTTACAGGTAATTTTGTAATTATTTTAACTAGGTAGCTATTAAATAGTTATTAACTATTTAATAGCTATTGTACCTGGTTAAAATAAATACAAAGTTTCCTGTAAAATAAATATTAATCCTAAAATAGCTACAATATAATTATAATTTATATTGTAGCTATATTAGGGTTTATTTTACAGGTAAGTATTTAGCTTTAATTAGGATTAATTTATTTAATAAGAGTTAATTTATTTCGTAAGATAAAAATTATATTTAACTTAGGGGGGTGTTAGTGTTAGGGTTAGACTTAGCTTTAGGGGTTAATAAATTTAATAGAGTAGCGGTGAGGTCCGGTCGGCAGATTAGGGGGTTAATACTTGAAGTTAGGTGTCGGTGATGTTAGGGAGGGCAGATTAGGGGTTAATACTATTTATTATAGGGTTAGTGAGGCGGATTAGGGGTTAATAACTTTATTATAGTAGCGGTGAGGTCCGGTCGGCAGATTAGGGGTTAATAATTGTAGGTAAGGTAGCAGCGACGTTAGGGGCGTAGATTAGGGGTACATAGGGATAACGTAGGTGGCGGCGGTGTGCGGTCGGCAGATTAGGGGTTACAAAAATTTAATAAAGTGGCGGCGATGTGGGGGGACCTCGGTTTAGGGGTACATAGGTAGTTTATGGGTGTTAGTGTACTTTAGAGCACAGTAGTTAAGAGCTTTATGAACTGGCGTTAGCCCAGAAAGTTCTTAACTCCTGGCTTTTCTCTGCGGCTGGAGTTTTGTCATTAGATTTCTAACACTCACTTGAGCCAGGACTCTAAATACCGGTGTTAGAAAGATCCCATTGAAAAGATTGGATACGCAAATGGCGTAGGGGGATCTGCGGTATGGAAAAGTCGCGGCTGGAAAGTGAGCGTTAGACCCTTACCTACACGACTCTAAATACCAGCGGTAGCCCAAAACCAGCGTTAGGAGCCTCTAACGCTGGTTTTGACGGCTAACGCCAAACTCTAAATCTAGGCGATAGTCTTTAGTCACCTTAGAAAACTTTTTATGGTGCCTACTCCTAGCTTTGTATCTTTAGATCCCTTCCAGCGTGATGTGTATGCTCCCTCTCCACACCCAAAATAGGTTTGTACAGGGTACTATATGAATAGGTTGAACATTGATGTTAAAAGGTTTGGTTTTGGCCCTTAGGTTAAAAGCTTCATAATACTCCATTCATATAGTTATTGGTATGTTTTAACTATTAAATCCCTACTTATCTTTATCTATATAAAAAATTATGGACCCAAAAATGATCTGAGCTGAAGCAATCAGGGATAATAAAATAAGAAAATGAGGGTTGTTACTTAAGATGTGCAAAAATGCATGTTTGTATTTTTATTGAGCAATGTTTGTATTTTTATTGAGCAATGTTTTTCTTTTGCTTTCAATTATGACTGTATAATAATAAATAATAATTGTATCGCACAATTCCTCAATAAATTAAAAAAAAAAAAAAAAAAAAAAAAAATCTTGTAGAAAACAGGAGAAAATTTACAAACACATACAGGAGGAATTGAGGGCCCTATTCCCGTGGGAACTTACAATCTAGAAGGGTAGAAGGTTGAGAAACAGGAGGTGAGGACTGCAAGATTGAGAAAGATGTTAATGCAGAGTTAGATGAGAGAAATATTGTTAGGTAAGTGAAATTAATTTATTATTGAGTTGGGTGGTAGGCTTCTCTGAACAGAAAAGTCTTCAGGGAGCATTTAAAGGAAGAAAGATTAGGGCAAAGCCTGACAGCACAAGGGAGAGTGTTCCAGAGGGTAGGTGCTGCACGACAGAAGTCCTGCAGTCTAGCATGAGAAGAGGTGGTAGTCGCGGCTGCAAGGAGCAGGTCATTAGGATCTTAGTGGACGGGCTGGAGTATACTTGTTTATTAGAGAGAATAGGTAGAGGGGAGCGGCGTTGGTGAGAGCTTTATATGTAAGGTTAAGAATTTTTAATTTAATTCTGCTGTGAATGGGGAGCCAATGAAGGGACTCGCAGAGAGGTGCATCAGATACAGAGCGAGGGGAAAGGTGGATCAGTCTGGCAGAGCATTTAGAATGGATTGAAGGGGGGAGAGGCGGGAAAGAGGAAGGCCAGTAAGTAGGTTATTGCAGTAGTCATGTCGGGAAATAACAAGGAAGTGGATTATTAGCTTTGTGGTGTTAGCGCTCAGAAAAGGTTGAATCTTGGAAATATTGGTAGATGGTTGTGGTAGGATGTAGAAAGTGATTGGATATGGGGGACGAAGGATAGATTTGAGTCTAGTGTAACTCCGAGGCAGCGGACCTGGGGGTGATGGGGAAATGGTAATGCCGTCAACAGGGATAGAGAAGTCTGAAGTCGGTGTAGAGTTTGAGGTGGGGATAAGAAGGAGCTCAGTCTTGGACATGTTAATCTTTTGGTAGTGAGAGGCCATCCAGGAAGAAATACCAGATAAGCAGTCGCTGACATGAGAGAGGACAGAGGGAGAGAGAGCATTTAACCTAACACAATTAACCTAACATAACTATTATACTAAACTATTATACTAATATTAAACTAACTACCAATTAAAAAAACTAAATTACACATTAAAAAAAACTAACAGTACTAAAAAAAAATTAAGTCTAAAATTAAAAAAAAAAATACTAAATTACGAAAAATAACAAACACTAAATGATCAAATTATCAAAAATAAAAACAATTACACCTAATCTAATAGCCTTATAAAAATAAAAAAGCCCCCCCCCCCAAAAAAAAACAAACCTAGCCTTAAAAGGGCCTTTTGTAGGGCATTGCTCAAAAGAAATCCGCTCTTTTACCTGGAAAAAAATAACCAACCTCCCAAAATAAAAAACCTAACTCTAACAAAAACCTAACCTACCCATTTCCCTGAAAAGGGCATTTGTAAGGACATTCAGCTCTTTTACATTGCCCTGAAAAGGGCATTCAGCTCTTTTACCTAAAGCTCAAACCCTAAAAAAAAAACTCCACCCAAAAAGATTTAAAAAGACCTAACACTAAAATCCGAAGTTCAACTAACAGTTTCTGATGTCCGGACATCCATCCTCATCCAGGCAGTGAGAAGTCTTCATCCAGACGACGAGAAGTCTTCATCCAGGCAGCATCTTCTATCTTCATCCAGGCGGCATATTCTATCTTCATCCCGGTGGCGTTTTCTATCTTCATCCCAGCGGAGCAGATCCATCCTTGAAGACATCCGGCGCAGAGCGTCCTCTTCATATGGTCACCGCCATACACTGGATCTTCAATGAAAGGGATACTTTTCAAAATGACGTCCCTTGCATTCCTATTGGCTAATTTCATTCTTCAAATTCAAATCAGCCAATAGGATGAAAGCTACTGAAATCCTATTGGTTGTTCAAATCAGCCAATAGGATGAGAGCTACTAAAATTCTATTGGCTGATTTGAATAGCCAATAGAATTTCATTAGCTCTCATCCTATTGGCTGTTTAAACAGCCAATAGGATTTCAGTAGCTCTCATCCTATTGGCTGATTTGAATTTCAAGAATCAAATCAGCCAATAGGAATGCAAGGGACGCCATTTTGAAAAGGCTCCCTTGCATTGAAGATCCAGTGTACAGCGGTGACCATATAAAGAGGACGCTCCGTGCCGGATGTCTTCAAGGATGGATCCGCTCCACGCCGCCAGGATGAAGATAGAAGATGCCGCCGGGATGAAGATAGAAGCTGCCGCCTGGATGAAGATAGAAGATGCCGCCTGGATGAAGACTTCTCGCCGCCTGGATGAAGACTTCTCGCCTCCTTTATGAGGATGGGGTTAGTGTTTTTTTTTAATCTTTTATGGGTCGTGGTTTTTTAGATTAGGGTTTTTGGGCTTTAGGTAAAAGAGCTGAATGCCCTTTTCAGGGCAATGTAAAAGGACAATGTCCATACAAATGCCCTTTTCAGGGCAATGGGTAGATTAGTTTTTTGTTTTGTGGGGGTTGGTTGGGTGGTAGGTTTTACTGTTGGGGGGTCTTTGTATTTTTTCCAGGTAAAAGAGCTGATTTCTTTAGGGTAATGCCCTACAAAAGGCCCTTTCAAAGGCTATTAGTAGTTTATTGTAGGCTAGGGTTCTTTTTTTATTTTTATTGAGCTATTAGATTAGGTGCAATTGTTTTTATTTTTGATAATTTTGTTTGTTATTTATAGTAATTTAGTATTTTTTTTATTTTTTTGTAATTTTAGACACATTTTTTTAGTAGTGTAAGGTTTTTTTTAATTGGTAGTTATTTTAATTTTAGTATAATAGTTTAGTATAATAGTTATGTTAGGTTAATTGTTAGTTTAAACTTAGGGTTTTTTTTATTTCACAGGTAAGTTTTTATTTATTTTAAGATAGGGATATTGTAATTTAAATATAAAGTTAGGGGGTTGTTAGGTTTAGGGGTTAATAGTTTAATTTAGTTTTTTGCCATGTGGGGGGCTGGCGGTTTAGGGGTTAATAGATTTATTTAGTGGCGGTGATGTGGTAGGCCAGAGGTTTAGGGGTTAATACATTTATTATAGTGGCGGCGTTGTCGGGGAGCAGCAGAATAGGGGTTAATAACTTGTATTAGTGGCAGCGATGTCGGGGAGTGGCGGAATAGGGGTTTATAACTTTTATTAGTGACAGCGATTTCGGGGAGCGGCGGAATAGGGGTTAATAACTTTTATTAGTGGCGACGATGTCGGGGAGCGGCGGAATAGGGGTTTATAACTTTTATTAGTGGCGGCTATTTCGGGAAGTGGCGGAAGAGGGGTTAATAACTTTTATTAGTGGCGGCAATGTCGGGGAGCAGTGGAATAGGGGTTAATAACTTTTATTAGTGGCGGCAATGTCGGGAGTGGCAGATTAGGGGTTACTAACTTTAAGTGTCGGCGATGTCGGGGGCAGCAGATTAGGGGTGTTTAGACTTGGGGTTTATGTTAGGGTGTTAGGTTTAAATGTAACTTTTTTTTCCCGATAGACATCAATGGGGTTGCGCTACGGTGATCGCCATTCCGCACTTCAGGTGTTAGGTTCTTTCTAACACCTTATCCCCATTGATGTCTATGGGGAAAGCGTGCATGAGCACGTCAAAGCAGCCCTTGAATTGTGTGTGGTATGAAGCTTATCACCACCATATAGCACAAACAAGGAGGCTTTTCAGAAACTTGTAATGGCAGCACTATGGAGGGTGAAATAAACCAACTTTTGTTGCGTTCGTTTCGCACCCTCTATAGCGCAAAACTCATAATCTAGGCAAAAGATAGCAGCATCTTTATTTTTTATATTTAGCGCTCCACTTGTAATCTGGCCCTTAATACCTAATATCTCTGTATATATGTTAGATCTAACTAACTGATCATACTTTTCATCCAATTTATTTTAAGGGGGGCTGATGACAGGTTAGCTCCCCACCTAATAATTGTTAATACCAACTTTTGCTTGAAATTTTTAAGTGGAGGGCTAGTCTCCCAATGTAATACATAAAATCTCTGTAATTATATTGGGTCTAACAAAAGAACGGAATGATCATACCTGAACTAGCAAATTTCTATCAAATTATATAACTTTTTGACCAATTTTATTATGGGAGCTAACAGCCTATTATAGTATACTGAAGCTCCCATGATATGATTAGTACCACATTTTGCAAGTTAGATCTAACATTTTAAACACTTCAACTTACAAATATCTATCAGCCTGAAAGATTTTTTGCCTGAAGTTTTGATTTGGTAGGCCTGCCCCCTTCTCTAATTTAATATCTAATATCTCTGTAATTAAGTTAGATCTAACAAATCAACTGACTGATCATACCTGATCTAACAAATATCTATCAAATGAAATTACTTTTTATCCAATTTTTCTTTAGGGGGTCTGATTACAGGTTAGCCCCACTCCAAATAATTGTTAATACCAGCTTTAGCATGTTAGATATAATGTAATAAACACCTGATCAAACCTGATCTAACAAATATCTATTAGCCTGAATTATTTTTTGTCTGACATTTTGGTGTTTTTTGGGGGGGCAGCCCCCTAATTTAATACCTAATATCTCTGTAATTATGTTAGATTTAACATAACAAATAGCAGATCATACCTGATATAACAAATATTTATCAAATTAAATTGTGTCTATTGCAACTATGAATAAAACGTAAAAATAATAGTCAAACAGAGAGGAGCCGCGTGTGCGTCAGGCGATCACATCAAAAGTTCAGGAACACAAAATCACATTAAGAGGAAGCACCCTATTGTGCTGTTGGAAGCATGCTGGTATCTTATAGGTGAACCAGCTCACCACCGCCCAGAAACAGGAACTTCCAATGTAGTTTGAATATGCCTAATTAATACAGCTGTACGATACATATGTAAATCCAAAGCAGATACATTGGAAGTTCCTGATTCCGGGAGGTGGTGAACTGGTACACTTATAATATACCAGCACGCTTCCAAAAGCATATGACACGCACATGTGGTCCCTCTTTGTACCGATACGAGTGTGAGAAGTTGTGCAGCCTACATGTACATTTGAAGATCTTTGGTCCCAAGTGGTTTGTCTTAAGACTTTTACCATTTAGGGTCTCACCCACATAGGAAGACCCCTGTAGACTTTATTCCCCACTATTTGGTTTGTTTGATATTTTATATATTTTTTTGTTGTTTTGTTAATGCCCTCTACTTATGATTTATATATATATATATATATATATATATATATTTATCTCCCGTGTGTATCTGCACTCTCAATACAATTTGGTCAGAGACCAGGGTGCCCAGTCAGTATATCAATAGGTATCCACAATCAAGGACTGCACTCACTGGATTCAGATAAATTATAAATTATTTAATAAGTGGAGACGTTTCAGGGTTCACAGACCCCTTCCTCAGACCCAACACAATGTAAATGAACCATGGTGGCTTTAAACACAATAAGCCTCTCCCATCTCACAATACAAATATTGCGCCAAAAACTGTAACCATGGCAACCAGGTGGTTGCCTGGATACCATTATACACAAAGATATATGATATAATAAATAAATCACAACATAAGTGACATATTTTCCATCTCAATAGCGATGGCAATTAGGTTTTAAGCTGCCCTAATTGCCATCACTATTGAGAGAGATGACTTGTTATGCCTCATTGTACCTGATTGAACATTACAAATATAAACACTAATGTAATATAGGACTTGCTAGGTAACTATAATACTGAACTAGAATGAATGATATTGTGCAAGATTTTAATATACACTTATTTCACTATTGGGTTTCAATTCTTTATCTATATAGAAATAACTGTTGTGATGGAAAATATGTCACTTATGTTGGGCTTTATTTATTATATCATTTATCTTTGTGTATAATGGTATCCAGGCAACCACCTGGTTGCCATGGTTACAGTTTTGGCGCAATTTTTTTGTATTGTGAGACGGGAGGGGCTTATTGTGTTTAAAGTCACCATGGTTCATTTGCACTGTGTTGGGTCTGAGGAAGGGGTCTGCGAACCCCCGAAACGTCACCACTTACTAAATAATTTATAATTTATCTGAATCCAGTGAGTGCAGTCCTTGAATGGCTGTCAGGGTGCATATCAAACAAATGATATGAAAATATGAAAAAAGATAAGCACTCACTGGACTTTATAAAAATATAAACTAGTCCAGTGAGTGCTTATCTTTTTTCATATTTTTATATATATATATATATATATATATATATATATATATATATACTGTATATATATATACATATACAGTGTATATATATATATATATATATATATATATATATATATATAGCGCCCCCTAGAAGCTGAATTTAGACAACTTGCATCATGCAACCCACCTCTAGCTTTCTAAGAAGGTGTTTGAATACTAGTGCAGGGGCCTTTACAGCATATGTGCGTATACTACTGAAAAACAGTAATAACTTTTGCTAGAAGCATTTTTGCTAATTGAAGTATATTGCAGAAATGCTTCTGTTTAAAATTTAAATAAAACCATGCACATTTTCAATTTTGACCTTTCTATCCTTTTAAATAACGAACTTACTTAAAATATACAATATATTATTGTAGTCTTTTATATATACATATATATAAATATATGTATATATATTTATATATATATATATATATATATATATGTATAAATATGTGTGTGTGTGTATGTATATACAGCTGTATTTTTGCCTTAGACTGTGTTTTGGAAACATGTCTGAGCAGGAGTCTTCTCTTATGAATTCATGCCTATGCAGTGTTGTTCCCCATGTAAGAGGACTTTAAAGTGTAAAGATACATTCTTTTTTGTTGAGCCTAATGTCTTTCAGGATGATGCTGTTCAGGCGATGCCACAGCTTTCTTCTATTCTGTCCCAAGCCTCAATGATGTCACATGAAGTGCCCTGCGGGTCCTCTCAGCCTCCTGGAGGCGTATATTTCCCTGCAGAATTTGCTGCTCAGTTATCGGCGGTATCTGCAGCATTATCTGCTATTCCTTTGCTACAGGGAAAGCGCAAGAGGAAAACTAGAGATTCAGATAGCAAGGTTGTTGTTCTTCCCACTACTATTCCGGTTGTCCTCTCTCATAGAGAGAAGGAGGACACGTCGGTAACTTCTGAGGGTGAAATCTCAGACTCGGACAGTATAATTCCTTCATCTGTTGAAGTGGTATCCTTCAGGTTTAAGCTTCGTGTTTTACTAAAGGAGGTTTTGGCTGCTTTGGACGACTCCGATACATCTATCGTGGTCAACCCTAAGAAATATAGTAAACTTAACAACTGCTACAATGTTCCTTCCACTGTTGAAGTGTTTCCTGTTCCAGACTGTGCAACAGAGATTATTGCACAGGAATGGGAGAGACCAGGGATTCCCCTTTCCCAGTCTCTTGTTTTTAAAAAGATGCCTCCTATCACTGACTCCATTAGGGATTCATGGCACACGGTTTCTTAGGTAGAAGGGACCATTTCTACTCTGGCTAAGAGAGCTACTATTCCCATAGAGGATAGCTGCTCTTTCAAGGATCCAATGGACAAAAAGATGGGGGCTTATTTGAAGAAGATGTATATTCATCAAGGTCTTCAATGGCAACCTGCAGTATGTATTGCCACTGTGTCAAGTGCGACATCGTTTTGGTACAAAGCCTTGTCCGATGCACTTCAGGTAGAGACTCCTTTGGAGGAGATCCAAGACAGGATTAAGGCTCTCAAGCTAGCCAATTCCTTTATTTCTGATGCTACCATGCAGGTTATTAAACTGGGAGGCAAGATATCTGGTTTCGCTGTGTTAGCCTGCAGAGCGTTGTGGCTAAAGCCTTGTTCAGCTGATGTAACTTCCAAGTTCAAGCATCTTGCGCTTCCTTACAAGGGGAAGACCTTGTTTGGACATGGTCTGACAGAAATAATTTCTGACATCACGGGTGTAAAAGGGTCTTTTCTGCCACAAGACAAAAAAATAGACCTAGAGGACGTCAGAGTAATTTTTGTTCCTTTTGTAACTTCAAAGGAAAGTCTTCCTCATCTTCTTCCAAACAGGAGCAGTTCAAGTCTTCTTGGAAGCCAAATCAGTCCTGGAACAAGGGGAAGCAATCTAAGAAACCCATCAGGTTTGCTCCCGATCCGGGATCGGATCAAGAGGGGGGGCAGAATTTCTCTGTTCTAGTAGTATCGCAGGGTTACAAAATAGAATTCAAGACTCTTCCTCTCAGGGGCAGGTTCCTCCTCTCAAGATTATCTGCAAACCAGATAAAAAGAGAGGCATTCTTGAATTGTGTCTGAGACCTTTCTTCCCTGGAAGTGATAGCTCCAGTTCCTTTAAGGGAACAGGGCCTAGGATTCTATTAAAATCTGTTTGTAGTTCTCAAAAAAGAGGGGATTTTTCATCCTATTCTGGAACTAAAGTGTCTCAACAAGTCTCTCAGGGTACCATCCTTCAAAATGGAAACTATTCGTTCCATTCTTCCCTTGGTCCAAGAGGGTCACTTCATGAATACCATAGACCTGAAGGATGCGTATCTTCATGTTCCCATCCACTGGGATCATCACAAGTTCCTTAGATTTGCTTTTCTAGACAAGCATTTTAAGTTTGTGGCTCTTCCGTTTGGCCTTGCCACAGCTCCCATAATTTTCTCAAAAGTTCTAGGGGCTCTGTTGGTAGTGATCAGGTCTCGAGGAATTGCAGTGGCTCCCTACCTGGACGACATCTTGGTTCAGGTGCCATGTTTTCAACAAGACAACTCTCATACAGCGATCTTGTTATCTTTTCTACATTCCCACGGATGGAAAGTGAATCTGGAAAAGGATTCCCTTGTTCCAGCTACAAGGGTGGTTTTCTTAGGGACAATAATAGATTCCCTATCTATAAAGATCTTTCTGACGGAGGTGTACTGTTCAGCCATCAGTGGCTCAATGTATGGAGGTAATTGGTCTGATGGTCGCTTCCATGGACATCATTCCCTTTGCTCGATTCCATTTGAGAGCTCTTCAGTTGTGCATGCTCATCCAATGGAACGGGGAACATTTGGATCTGTCTCAGAGGATAGATCTAGATCGGATGACAAGAGACTCTATTCCGTGGTGGCATTCTCAGGAGCATCTGTCTCAGGGCACTTGCTTCCGGAGGCCTTCCTGGGTAATTCTGACCACGTACTCCAGCCTGCTGGGCTGGAGAGCTGTCTGGGACTCGTTAAAGACGCAGGGACAATGGACTCAGGAGGAGTCTGCTCTCCCCATAAATATCTTGAAGTTGAGAGCAATTTACAATGCTCTGATGGCTTGGCCTCAGTAGTCCTTAGCCCAATTTATCAGGTTCCAGTAGGACAATGTCACCTCAGTGGCTTACATCAACCATCAGGGAGGAACTCGGATTTCCTTAGCCATGAAGGAGGTGGCTCGGATTGTTCAGTGGGCAGAAGCTCACAATTGCTGTCTATCTGCCATACACATTCCAGGAGTGGACAACTGGGAAGCGAATTTTCTGAGCAGACAGACATTTCACCCCGGGGAGTGGGCTCTTCATCTGGAGGTGTTCTCCAGGTTAACATTCAAATGGGGGTTACCGGAGTTGGATCTGATGGCGTCTCTGCAGGACGCCAAGCTTCCAAGGTACGGTTCAAGGTCAAGAGATCCGCAGGCCGCTCTGATAGATGCCCTTGTGGTTCCTTGGGATTTCAGTCTGGCATATCTGTTTCCCCTGTTTGCTCTCCTTCCACGAGTCATCACTCATATCAAACAGGAGAGAGCTTCGGTAATTCTAATAGCTCCTGCGTGGCTTTGCAGGATCTGGTATGCAGACCTAGTGAAGATGTCATCTCTTCCACCTTGGAGGTTGCCTCTGAGGAAGGACCTTATATCTCAGGGTCTATTCCTTCATTCAAATCTTGTTTCTCTGAAGCTGACTGCTTGAAGATTGAACGCTTAGTTCTGTCTAAGCGTGGTTTTCTGAGTCGGCAATTGAGACTATGATTCAGACTTGCAAGCCTGTTACTAGAAAGATTTACCATACGATATGGCGTAAATACCTTTATTAGTGTGAATCCGAGGGCTAATCTTGGAGTAGGGTGAGGATTCCTAGGATTTTGTCTTTTCTCCAGGATGGTCTGGAGAAGGGTTTATCAGTCAGTTCTCTGAAGGGTCAGATTTCTGCCTTATCTATTTTAATACACAAGTGTCTGGCGGATGTGCCAGATGTTCAATTTTTTGACAGGCCCTGGTCAGAATCAGGTCTGTGTTTTTTAATCTGTTGCTCCTCCTTGGAGCCTTAATCTTGTTCTTAAAGTTTTGCAGCAGGCTCTGTTTGAGCCATTGCATTCCATAGATATTAAGTTATCTTGGAAGGTTTTGTTTCTGGTTGCTATCTATTCTGCTCGAAGAGTTTCGGAACTCTCGGCTTTGCAGTGTGACTCGCCTTACCTTATCTTTCATTCTGATAAGGCGGTTCTTCGTACTAAGTTGGGTTTTATTCCAAAGCTGGTTTCGGATAGAAATATTAATCAGGAAATTGTTGTTCCTTCTCTATGTACTAATCCTTCTTCTCATAAGGAATGTTTGTTACACAACTAGGAAGTTGTGCATTCTCTAAAATTCTACCTGCAGGTGACTAAGGATTTTTGCCAGTCCTCTGCCCTGTTTGTTTGTTTCTCTGGAAAGCGTAAAGGTCAGAAAGCTACTGCTACTTCTCTTTCTCTCTAGCTGAGAAGTATAATTCGTTTTTCTTATGAGACTGCTGGTCAGCAGCCTCCTGAGAGAATTACAGCTCATTCCACAAGGGCTGTCTCCTCTTCTTGGACTTTCAAAAATGAAGCTTCTGTGGAACAGATTTGCAAGGCTACAACTTGGTCCTCTCTGCATACTTTTTTCCAAATTTTACAATATTGATACTTTTGCCTCGGCTGAAGCTTCTTTTGGGAGAAAAGTTCTTCAAGCGGTGGTGCCTTCTGTTTAGGTCTGCCTGTCTTGTTCTCCTACCCTAGTCATCCGTGTCCTCTAGCTTGGGTATTGGTTCCCACTAGTAATTGATGACGTCATGGACTTACTTTATCTTAGGAAAGAAAACAAAATTTATGCTTACCTGATAAATTTATTTATTTCCAGATATGGTGAGTTCACGACCCCTCCCATTTCTTTAAGACAGTTATTTTTTACTAAACCTCAGGCACCTCTACACCTTTATGTTATTCCTTTTTCCATTTCCTTTTGGTCGAATGACTGGGGTTTATGGGTAGGGGAGTGACACTTAACAGCTTTGCTGTGGTGCTCTTTGCCTCCTCCTCCTGATATTCCCACTAGTAATTGAGAACGTCTTGGACTCACCATATTCCGGAACTAAATAAATTTATCAGGTAAGCATAAATTTTGTTTTTCATGTTTTCATCTACTTAACTGCAAAGGGCTCCAGCGGGACAACAAGGGTTAGCCCACTATTTCTTTGTTTCACTCTCTCTCACTGTATATATATATATATCTTTTCATGTGACAATACTGAAGAAATTACACTTTGCTACAATGTAAAGTAGTGAGTGTACAGCCTGTATAACAGTGTAAACTTTCTGTCCCCTTAAAATAACTCAACACACAGCCATAAATGTCTAAATTGTTGGCAACAAAAGTGAGTAAGCCCCTTAGTGGAAATGTCCAAATTGGGCCCAATTAGCCATTTTCCCTCCCCAGTGTCATGTCACTCGTTAGTGTTACAAGGTGGCAGGTGTGAATGGGGAGCAGGTGTGTTAAATTTGGTGTTATCGCACTCACACTCTCTCTTACTAGTCACTGGAAGTTCAACATGGCACCTCATAGCAAAGAGCTCTCTTAGGATCTGAAAAAAAAAGAATTGTTGTTCTACATAAAGATGGCCTAGGCTATAAGACGATTGCCAAGACCCTGAAACTGAGCTGCAGCATGGTGGGCAAGACCATACAGCGGTTTCACAGGACAGGTTCCACTTAGAACAGGCCTCGCCATGGTCGACCAAAGAAGTTGAGTGCACATGCTCAGCGTCATATCCAGAGGTTGTCTTTGGGAAATAGACATATGAGTGCTGCCAGTATTGCTACAGAGGTTGAAGGGGTGGGGGTTCAACCTGTCAGTGTTTAGACCATACGCTGTACACTGCATCAAATTGGTCTGCATGGCTGTCATCCCAGAAGGAAGCCTCTTCTAAAGATGATGCACAAGAAAACCTGCAAACAGTTTGCTGAAGACAAGCAGTCTAAGGACATGGATTACTGGATGAAGGAAAAAGGATTCGATCCACACCAGAGAAAGTTTTAACTTTCTCTGGCGTGGATTGAATCCTTTTTCCTTCAACTTGTGCATCTTCCAGTTATCCGACGCCGAGGTTCATGCCACCGAGCACACCCCCACCAAGGAACCAATTGACAGTCCTCCTGAAGCGGTGACGTCATCCCGGAAGTACCGGGGCATTCTGAGGAGTAGTTCAGGCAGCGGGCGCCCACGGAGGCGGAGGAGACCATGGAGTACGTTCACTCTTATTGAAGGTTTGGTCCCAGATCCCGGAGGAGCCTGACAAATCCCAGCTGCAGGGTAAGAGGGCACGATCTGAGTGCCGCTCCCTTTGACACTGTGTGACACTGTGTAACTTTGACTTTGTTCAGGGACAACAGGGGACACTTATAATCCCAGACTCTGGTTCCTCTAACAGTGGAGGTTTTTATTACTGGTGATTTACCTGTGATTAACATACAGTAAGGATTCACCCCCTTCTCCCTCTTTGATTTAACATGGATTACTGGAACCATGTCCTGTGGAACGATGAGACCAAGATAAACTTGTGTGGTGGCAACCAGGTGAGTAGTACAAAGACAAGTGTGTCTTGCCTACAGGCAAGCATGGTGGTGGGAGTGTCATGGTCTGGGCCTGCATGAGTGCTGCAGGCACTGGGGAGCTACAGTTCATTGAGGGAACCATGAATGCCAACATGTACTGTGACATACTGAAGCAGAGCATGATCCCCTCCCTTCGATGACTGAGCCGCAGGGCAGTATTCCAACATGATAGCGACCCCAAACACACCTCCAAGACGACCACTGCCTTGCTAAAGAAGCTGAGGGTAAAGGTGATGGACTGGCCAAGCATATCTCCAGACCTAAACCCTATTGAGCATCAGTGGGGCATCCTCAAACAGAAGGTGGGGGAGCGCATGGCCTCTAACATCCACCAGCTCTGTGATGTCGTCGTGGAGAAGTGGAAGAGGACTCCAGTGGCAACCTGTAAAGCTCTGGTGAACTTCATGCCCAAGAAGATTAAGGCAGTGTTGGAAAATAATGGTGGCCACACAAAATATTGACACTTTGGGCCCAATTTGGACATTTCCACTTAGGGGTGTACTCACTTGTGTTGCCAACGGTTTAGACATTAATTGCTGTGTGTTGTTATTTTAAAGGAACAGCAAATTTACACTGTTATACAGGCTGTACACTCACTACTTTACATTGTAGCAAAGTGTCATTTCTTCAGTGTTGTCACATGAAAAGATATAATAAAATATTTACAAAAATGTGAGGGGTGTACTTACTTTTGTGAGATACTGTGTGTGTGTATATATGTATGTGTGTATATATATATATGTATATGTATATATATGTGTGTGTGTGTATATATATATAAATAGATAGATAGATAAAAAGCTATGTATGTGTGTATATATATATATATATATATATATATTCATACAGAAAGAGAAGTGCCCTACTAGTAGCGAACAACAGCTCAGTAGCTTGTTATATGGCTAGTTATCACCTGGTAGCAGTCTCTTTTAGCCCAATAATGATTTTCTTATCTATCTATCTATCTATCTATCTATCTATCTATCTATCTATCTCTCTCTCTCTCTCTCTCTCTCTCTCTCTCTCTCTATATATATATATATATATATATATATATATATATATATACACACACACACAGTATATATATATACTTTTATTTACAACAAAAAAATACCCTGATAAGACCCTATAAACATGAAAGCTATAAACAACTCTGTCACTAAAAAAGGATGGTTAAGACTCTGTCATCTCTGTCATACTTAATCACAGACAGGGACGAAACTACAGGGGGTACAGAGGTCGCAATTGCGACTGGGCCCCAAGGGTGGGGGCTCAGCTTCAAAAAAAAATTTTTTTATTTTTTTTTAATAAAAAACGTTGACCTGCCACTGCCTGCACTGATATCATTTGAGTGTGACATGATACTTCACTAGTGTCTCTGACTACAGGGGTTAGTCTTTCTGTTTTACCCATTGGTGTTTGTGTGTGTATGTGTGTATGTATGTATGAGACTCTGTGTGTATTTATGCATGTATGTGTGTGTGTATGTTTGTGGAACCAGCAAATTACAGACCTTGTTACTACAGCATGGGGGGGCGGGGGTAAACAGTGTCACTATACAGTACCACTATATACAGTACAGGGGGGGGGGGCTGGACCATGTCACAGACTACTGTGGTCACTTTATAAAGTACTGGGGCGGGTAGGGTCAGGCCAGCCATCTCACCAGCAGATTACAGACTGTGTCACTGACTCACTATATACAGTACTGGTGGGTTAAACAGTGTCACTATATACAGTAATAGGGGGGACCATCTCACAGACTGTGGGCACAGGGTACCTCCTTTTGCAGACATGTAATCTGATTCACATTTTTTTTCTGTGTAAAATGTAAAAAAAAAAAAGATATGTATCAAATTCACTTTTTTTTCGGGGGGGGGGGGCGGGGGTTCCTTCTTAGATTCTTGCACCTGGGCCCTGTGGTTTCTAGTTACGCCTCTGATCACAGACAATCCCTTCACATTGCATGCCATTCTCTGTATGCTGTAATGTTTACTTACCATCTTTCCCAGAGTTGTTACATATGAACTGTATGACATTTCAGCCTCATTGCTTATTCAATTAACCCCATTATTAACTTTCACTGGATGACTTTGAACTTCAAGTAACAAGTTTTACTAAGTCAAGCATATATCTTACATGAGATGTCATGCTGATAGTTCTCAGTATTATTCAGCTGATAAGTCTTATGTTCATAAGGCTTTATCTACACAAAGCATTTTCTTACCCTTGCATCATTGGTGTTTGATATTACATAGGGCATGGCCATTAACTGCAATAGTAAAACATTAACTTCACATTAACTTAACAACCCATGTATTTCTGTTGTTTCTAGATGGAAACATATAGAATCTTTTGATCCTTTTAAACATATAGTGCAACCATTATAAAACAAAAAGTTGCAGCAGGTACAGAGTTAATATCCAGATTCAAACATATATATTATACAAAATGAGAGAAGCACAAAATACAACTTACATTGAGAAAATATTTCAGGGGCATATAATTTAACTTATTACCATAAACGTTGCACTACACAATTTATGACCAGCAGAATATAAGAACCAGTGAATCAAATCTACTAACCTGTAGGAGGAAGGTCCAGCTGCAGGATGTTTGTTCTTCCATCTTCAAATTGTTTTTGAAATACTTTATCAGGAGTAGGGAAATCTTTGGCTTTACTCCCCTGTATCTGACGTGATGGTGCCTCTCTGCTGTATAAAGCTGGATCCTCTTCAGATGTTAAAGAGGGTAGCAGGAGAATTCTGTGGTGAAGTTGGGGGCTTGGTAAGCGAGAGGTTCCAGGAGAAGGAATAGGAGAAATCCGTTTGTATTTACTACTGGATAAGACTGAGTTACTGACCACATCATGTACAATTGATGGATCGTTGGGGGTCTCCTCTTCTGCCCTTTTGCTAGAGCTCTGATTATAGATTGTAGGGGGAGTTAAGGATTCTGGTAGCCTGCTTTCCTGCTTTTGCCGGTTGGAAACTTTACTGCTTGTTTCTCCCCTCTGATCTAACTGCCCCAGCCAATACTCTGTCTCCTCCACACTGTCACTTTGTAGTACCCTGAGGAGACTTTTATTAACAAATCCATGAGAACACTGTGACTCATTAGTTTGTAATAATAAACTGATGTCTTGACTTAACTGCTGTTGCCTCTCATTTTCCCTTGCTCCTAAATGAGGCCTCTCGTTGCCCTGCAAACCAATTTGATGCCTCTGACCTTGGTCATGTACTGTAAACACATCCACCTTAGACATGAATTCATTAGGTAAAGTGGAGTGGATAGGATTGATTTGCTCATACGTTCCTTCTCTGCTTTCATCCCCAGTGTAACTGTAGGTGGTGAGCACTCTCTGCACACAGGGCCTGATTTCCTGCACTCTAGCAACAACTGAGCTCTGACTGGATGTTTTATCATTGTCATGATGTTCTGTCGGGATTTTAAGGGGTGGACTGCCCTGCAGCACTGGAGTACTGTGATCTACCTTCATGTTTTGCATAACTCCCTGCAGGTCGCCCAGAAGGCTGTCACTGTGAGGAAGCAGACAAAAGTCAGAAAATACATCATTATCATACAAAGAAAAGGAGCTGCCCATTGCTACATCAGAAGAACGCATCCCTGAGCTCTTAAAGCTTGTTTCTCCAACATGAGCACTGCTCACTGAGTGTCCTGGTACAACACTATCTGTGTTCTCAACAGACTGCAGTCTCGGGCGTGTTAAGGAATCCACAGAGTCACTCAGGGAAACCCTTGCTCTATCTCTGCCCTGGGCCCCCACAGTCTCCTGGGCTACTTGCCCTTTCCACTTTATCTTTTTGTTCACAAAGTCCTCAATACTCTCCTTCCTCTTACTAAATCTCCTGCCCTTCTTTAATTTAGATGAGTGGCCCCTCTTATCAACAGAGGCTGAAAATGATTCCTGAAAATCCATGTGGTCAGGGGTCTCCCCTTCTGGGAATATATAATCTGCTGGAATGTCTTGAAATTTGCCATCCTGGTTACCCATATTGGCACGTGTATTCCTGATGGAGTGGAGAAGATGAACCAGCAGCCTGTCTTTTGCAGCTGTAAGCTTGTAGTGCTCTGCAAGGATGCTCTGGGTTGTGGTTTGCTTTAAGGCCTCTGTGAAGCTTTCATAAGGTGGATTTTTCTGCTCTGCCGCTTCTGTCTCTTTCCTTATTTGATAACAGTTTTCAAAACATATTCTGGCTTTGTCTCGAGTTACACAGCGTTTGTAAGTGAATCCCCTGACATTACCCCCAGGAAGGTAAAAGCTGACGTAGCAGAGTTCCATAATGGGTTTATGCAATTGGAGGACGGAGTGAGTGCTTTCCATTATACGCCTCTAATTATTCTCAAATTTAAATAATGTGATCAATGTTTCTAGGCTTCAATACATAGCATGTGATAACCAGACGGGGAGTCATCTGACTGAGATTCACAAAACACAGCCTGTTAAAGAAAGGAAACACTTATCAGATATTCAGCATGCCAGGAATCTATAATACACATAACTATACTTACTGCTATGCAAGCCTCCATGCATTAGAAATATATTGTATAGATGCATGTGTACTTGTACAATGATATAAGCAATTAGGAACCAGAGGCAAAATTCAAGTATCAGTGGCTCTTAACAGTTCAGTCGTTGCATTAAACTATTAAAGTTTAATCTCTTTTTCACAAGTTCTCCTTATCTCCTCTGATTGTAAGCTCATTGGCACTCTCTAAGGCAAGCCCCTACCACTATTCTAACCTCCAACACTGTGAACCCTTGGCACAGGGTCTCTCACTATAGGTTGTCATTTGTTGTATCAATAGATTATAAGGTCTTTACACATTGTTCTCTACTTGAACATTTAATTTTAGGTTTCTGGTGGCAGACTTCCATGTATGTTATATTTCTTATTTCTTATACACATAACCTTATTGTCATTATCTCATAGTGGTTATGTTGAATCATTTATTGTTTTCTATCACTTTGCTAATGTTCCATAGCTGTTATTTGTAATGTTTAATATTTAACATATATTCAAAATAGTCCTACCACAAATATTTAAAGGGACAAAAAACACATTTTTCTTCCGTGATTTGGATAGAACATACATGTTAAACAACTTTCGATTTTACTTCTATTACAAAATGTCTTTGTTTTTTGTTATCCTTTGTTAAAAAGCAGTAAAGTTCAGGGGTGTGCAAGTGCCTGCTGCACTATATGTCAGCAGTTTTGCAACAATGTTATACTTTAGCAAGAGCACTAGATGGCAGCACTATTTCCTGTCATGTAGTGATCCATGCATGTGCACACTACCTATCTGTCTCTTCGACAAAGAATAACATGATATTTATGCAAATTTGATAACAGAAGTAACTTGGAAACTTTTTTTAAATTGTGTTCTTTATCTGAATGATTAAAGGAAAAAATTGTGTTTCATATCCCTTTAAAGAATGACAGAGTTTAGGTAAAAGTTCCTTAAAGGGGCATTCAAGAGCTGCTACACATTGTGCTCAGCCTCCACAAGGGTGTTAAACATATAGTTATAGTTCTGCATCCGAGCCAAGCAGGAAACAGCCATTGTGCCAACCAGCAGCAGCAGTCAGGTGACCTTGCCAATCACTGGCTGTGTTAATCTCAGCAGCTGCAGGGTTTGTGACTCTGAGCAAGTATTTAACCACTTACAGTGGTTGAACACACAGAGCTGTTTAAATGCATAGCTCTGCAGTGTCACTAGTGATAGGATGACGTGCTCTTTGAACCACTCTAGTATAAAAGGAAACATTAAAGGGACACTGAACCCAAAAGTTTTCTTTCGTGATTTAGATAGAGCATGACATTTTAAGCAACTTTCTGATTTACTCCTATTTTAAAATTTTCTTCATTCCCTTGGTATCTTTATTTGAAATGCAAGAATGTAAGTTCTTGCCGGCCCATTTTTGGTGAACAACCTGGGTTGTTCTTGCTGACTGGTGGATAAATTCATCCACCAATAAAAAAGTGCTGTTGAGAGGACTGAACAAAAAAAAAGCTTAGATGCCTTCTGTTTCAAATAAAGGTAGCAAGAGAACAAAGAAAAATTGATAATATGAGTAAATTAGAAAGTTGCTTAAAATTGCATGCTCTATCTGAATCATGAAAGTAAAAAAAATTGGGTTCAGTGTCCCTTTAAAGGGATATTAAACATCTTGTGATTTTGTGTACAAATTGTGCTTTCTCCCATACTCCTTAGGGAGGACAAAAGCAAAATCTGTAACCTACGATTTTAAAATGCTGTAAATTGCATAAACCAGCTATTTGGTTTGTAGGTTACAGAATTCCTTTTTTGTCCTTACTAGAAATCCTGGGACTTAGTGCAATTCTACACACTAACAAGAGGTGTCTAAATAATGACGCTTTAATAACATGGGTTTCATATACTGCTAAAGACTTTATTTTACTATTGGATATTAACTGCCAAAACATTATTAGCAAAGCATGGTAAATGGTTAAATAATCTTTTTTTTTTTTTTTTTTTAAATTGTTTTATTCAGTCATTGCTAAACCAATTTAAAATCATGCAAAAATCAACTAATATTTTCTCAGTCAAAGTCAGACCTCATTACCCCCTTCAAGATTCCTGTGAATCAATGAACCAACTATAATAATTTTGATCTTACTATTATACATGCTGTGGTTTGATTAATGTGGAGTGAAAATGCAACTGGTCACCTCAGATTAAAAACATATCCAAACGGGCAATTTCACAGTTGGGCTGCATTTAGGTTATCTAAATATAGTACTCATTGTTAGTGATGTATAAATAACATACTAGAAGATGGAGTAAAGACAAATGTCACACACAGATGTTCTCCTGTTACGTAACCTAGTGCAAGATCGCATATCTAGCATCCCTAGGGTTGCATTTAATACAAAACGCTCGGAATTCCATAGAATGCAGTGCTCTGGTGCATAATCATTTAGGGATTCGACATGATGAAAATGCTTTATTATAAATTATGGCTACACAGTAGTATACAGGTTTATACGAGTAGCCACACTGGATTTTTTAAAGCACAAGGTTAGTAAACACATTTTAGAAACTGTATAAATTCAAATAAAATTATAAAGTAAACTTTAAACAGGCAGTTCAACAACATAAGATGTACTAAAATCTGCAAAAACAGACAGATTAAAAAACATATATATTGGATGACTACAATAAAAATGAGCTATTTCAGAGAAGGTTTCTCTGTGAGTTGCAAATCAATAGAGGTAAAAAAGTAGTGGGAGACAGATAAAAAGCAGAAAGTAAAATGCATTGTGGTCATTGGGTCATAGGTTGACCAAAGGTCAAGGCTATATAAGAGTGATTATGACTTCTCAACATTCTTCTTTCAGGGTCTGGCATAGTCATGGCATTTTCTTCATTCTCTTGGTATCTTTATTTGAAAAGCAGGAATGCTTAGGAGCTTAGGAGCCAGCCCAGTTCATCACCTGGGTAGCACTTGCTGATTTGTGGCTAAATGTAGGATTAAACAGGAGTAAATTATAAAGTTGCTTAAAATTACATGCTCTATCTGAATTATGAAAGAAAAAATGTGGGTTTCATATCCCTTTAACTATGTACTTGAAACAGAAACTAGAGTCTATGAAGCTCTGTACTTCACATACAGAAGAACTATTATGTCCTTGTCAAATCAATCACAAACTTATTTAGTAAAAAAAAAAAAGAAGTCTGGGAATATGAAACATGTGATAACATTTTGACAGAAGAAACGCTTGTTCCTCTCAGGCTGCTGGATACCTCTTATTTGTGTTGACTTGGTCAGACCTACAGCCAATGTCCACTGACCCTGACAGAGAGTATCTGTAATATTCCCCAGCTGTGAAGTTTCAGTCAGTTTCCCTTATTTAAATTAATTAAAAGTACGAAGCAACATGATGTGCCTCTCTCACTTTCACCTAAATCTGCCCCATGCAATTTCATCTCGATACAATTACAGTCTATGAGATGTAGTTATTATTGATATTATCAGTTTTTATAGAATGCCAATAGATTCCACACCACTTAGTAGTTGAGAAGTTTAATCATACATTATTTTGCAGCAAAAAGTTGTTTTCTTATTGATAAATTCTATAACAAACTATTCAGCAGGAATAGAATATACCCTATGATGGCACTAAGTGACTAAAGAGATGGTACTGAGTAAGTCTCACACTACAAGACACTAATAACTGCCTCACTTCCTGGCCACATACAATATTACTAACAAGATTTGTTCATGTGACTAAAGAGATGGTACTGAGTAAGTCTCACACTACAAGACACTAATAACTGCCTCACTTCCTGGCCACATACAATATTACTAACAAGATTTGTTCATGTGACTAAAGAGATGGTACTGAGTAAGTCTCACACTACAAGACACTAATAACTGCCTCACTTCCTGGCCACATACAATATTACTAACAAGATTTGTTCATGTGGTTATAGAATATAACTGGCATTTAGTGTACCAGTTACTGCCTCTTTGATTACTGACAGAGTAAGCTTGATGACACAAAAAAGTCAAAATACAGTGACAGATGCTTAGCATCCCACTTACCCAGACTGCTGGCTTGTAGAGTGTATGTGTGAGGAAAAAACTGCAACATCCTGGTGCGTACTTGAAACTCTATGATTGGATTAACACAAGAGAAACCGACAGTAAGCCACAGCATTGGGTGGGGAAGTTCGACACAAGGTAGATTGCGTCTGGGCTGGCACTAAATCTAATAGCCTCTGGCTAGAGCTATCGTATGAGACAACACAGAAGGGAGAATGGAGCATCAGTGACAAGGCTGCTTAAGGTCCCGAGCACTAACTCTCATCTGCAAGACGTGCTGCTAATCATACCAGAAGTACACAAATAAAAGCTTTTAATTATATTAAATGTGCCTGCCAAAGGCCTGCAGAATGTCTTACTCCAATTTGTCTGCAGACTCCTTGGCAAACACAGATACAGGTTACTCCTCTTTGCTAGGAGGTTAATTCAGGGACAGCATTAATGTTTAAAGGGACATTCTGAGATTGAATTATAATATGATCAAATTTGTTACAGCATGTAATTTATGCATTGCTAACCCTAGCCAATTATGGGTTAGATTATTCGTCGGGGTGTACTCATATTACAAACTGAAAGCAAAAAGTTTACACATGAGCGCTAAGCCTATGCGCTCAAAAAGTGGAACTTCGAATATCGCAACTGTGTTAACATATTTCCCCATAGATTTCAAAGGGCCAGATTACAAGTGGAGAGCAAAATATCACTTTTGCGCTGGTATTACAAGTTGCACGGATGCTTAGCGCTCACAAGAGTGCGCTTCCATAGGCTCCAATGGGAGCCTCGCTCTCGTGCGGTCTGACGCGGCATGAGAACCTATCGCAGCGAAGGGGGTAAGTTGTGCAGCGATGGGCATCAGATTTAAATATATACCGTATGTATATGAATATATACATATATATTTATGTGTTTGTGTATATACACATATATTTTTTTTTCTAACACCCCACACCCGCCAACTTTAACCCCTTATAAATGCTTTGTGCCGTTTGTCTTTACTTTTTTTGTTTAAATGCTACTTTTTAAAAAAAAAAAAAACCTACAATATGCTTTATTTTGGGGGCCATTGGGGGGTATTTTGAAAATGAATGGGATATGAAACCCAAATGTTTTTCTTGGTATGCTTTGTTGAATGAGCAGCAATGCACTACTGGTTGCTGATTGAACACATGGGTGAGCCAACGACAATCGGTATATATATATATATATGCAGCCACCAATCAGCAGCTAGAACCTAGGTTCTTTGCTTCTCCTGAGCTTTCCTAAATAAACCTTTAAGCAAAGGATAACAAGAGAAGGAAGCAAATTAAATAATATAAATAAATTGAAAAGTTGTTTAAAATCTGAATCATTAAAGAAAAAATTTAGGTTCAGTATCCCTTTAACCAGAGGTCTGACCTCTGGTTAATTTTCGGAGCGCTAATTGCCTCCGCGAGCTCACGGTAGCAATAACCAGCCACACAAGAGTCTGGGGATAGCGAGTGTTATTTGAGAGATGACATGCATCTAAATGGGATGTTTAAGAGTTAACTGGACCCTCCTTTCTTGCATGGTAAGGACATAATTAAGGAAGTTAGGATTCCCTCAAGGGTCAGGAAGCCATAAAGGAATTCACTGTTAGAGCATGGGATCTCTAGGGCATGGGGTCTTGATGGGATCATTCAAAATATAAATGTTTACAAGAAGTATAATAAAAAGGGAAATGAGAAGGCAAAAAGAAAATGCTCTAATATGAACATTTCATTATTGCCCTATTGCTTGTATATAATTGAGTATTTAACCCCTGCATAGGGATTAAACACACAGCTATAGTCAGTGCACTACTGAGAGCCAATAACTTGAGGAAATGTGAGTAGCCACCAATAAATAGCTAGCTCCAAGTAGTGTAGGATATGTAAATATTATTTTTCAATAAAGGATACCAAGAGAACAAAGTAAATTTGCCATTGGACATGAATTTAAAACTGTCTTAAAATTACATCTGAATTCATCTATCTGAATCATGCAAGTTTAATGTTGATTTTCATATCCCTTTAACTATTGTCATCTTGGTTTTATGATGTGCCTGTGCATATGTATTATACACACACACACACACATATATATATATATATATATATATATATATATATATATATATATATATATACACAGTCATGGACAAAAATATTGGCACCCCTGCATTTCTGTCAGATAATGCACCACTTCGCCCAGAAAATTGTTACAATGACAAATGTTTAGGCATTCCCATGTTTATTTATTTTGTTTGTATTTGTATGACACAAAAAGTGGAGAAAAACCCCCCAAATCTGACACATTCCACGCAAAACTCCAAAAATGGACTGGACAAAATTATTGGCACCTTCTCGAAATTGTAAGAAATAATTGCATTGCAAGTTTGTGATGCTCCTGTAATTTGTAATTAAACTCGCCTGTATCAATTAACATGTGCTAACAATATAGAAGTCACACCAGCACCCAGTTAAAATGGTGAAAAATTTACTCAACCTTTTCTGATGTGTGTCTCTGTGTGCCACACTGACCATGGAGAAGAGAAAGAGCAACAAAGAATTGTCTGAGGATTTGAGAACAAAAATTGTGGAAAAGCATGGACAATCTCAAGGTTACAATTCCATCTCCAGAGATCTTAATGTTCCTGTGTCCACTGTGCGCAACATTGTCAAGAAGTTTACAGCCCATGGCACTGCAGCTAATCTACCTGGACGTGGATGAAAGAGAAAAATTGATCAAAGATTGCAATGAAGGATTGTTTGAATTGCGGATAAAGAACCTCAATCAACTTCCAGACAAATTCAAGCTGACCTTCAGGCACAGGGTACAAATGTGTCAGCTCTCACTATACTTTGCCATCTGAATGAAAAGGGACGCAGGAGGATCCAGGAGGACCCCACTGCTGATACAGAAACATAAAAAAGCCAGATTAGAGTTTGCCAAAACTTAGCTGATGAAGCCCAAATCCTTTTGGGAGAATGTGCTGTGGACAGAGTAAACAAAACAACAGCTTTTTGGTAAAGCCCATCATTCTACTGTTTTCAGAAAAAAGAAATGATGCTTTTAAAGAAAAGAGTACAGTCATTACAGTAAAACATGGTGGAGGTTCACTGATGTTTTGGGGTTGCTTTGCTGCTGCTTCAGGCGCTGGATGTCTTGACTGTGTGCATGGCATTATGACATCTGAAGACTTATAAAGAATTCTGTGGTGCAATGTAGGGCCCAGTGTCAGAAAGTTGGGTCTCCGTCAGAGGTCATAGGTCTTACAGCAGGACGATGACCAAAAGCACACGTCAAAAGCACCCAGAAATGGTTTAAGACAAAGCACTGGAGAGTACTGAACTGGCTAGCAATGAATCCAGATTTCAATCTTATAGAGCACCTATGGATAGATCTCAAAACAGCAGTTGGGAAAAGGAACCCTTCCAATCTAAGAGACCTGGAGCAGTTGGCGAAACAAGAGTGGTCCAAAATTCCAGTAGAGAGGTGTAAGAAACTCATTGATGGTTACAGGAAGCAATTGATTTCAGTTATTTTTTCCAAGGGGCGTGCTACCAAACATTAAATTGAGGGTGCCAATAATTTTGAGTTTTGCATGTAATGTGTCAGATTTGGCTTCCCCCCCACTTTTTTGTGTGATACCAATACAAACAAAATAAATAAACATGAGAATGCCTAAAGATTTGTAATTGCAACAATTCTCTGGGGGAAGTGGTGCATTATCTGACAGAAATGCAGGGGTGCCAATATTTTTGGCCATGACTGTTTGTGTATGTGTGTGGTTTTATATATATATATATATATATATATATATATATATATATATATAAAACAGCAAAGAAAGTGCACTGCAATAGGGATCCTTTTATCAATTTTCACTTTGTTTGATTTAATTGATGAAAGGATTCCTATTGGAGTGTGTTTTCTTTGCTGCTGTTTATACATTGTTTTGCTGCACCCTGGGTTGCTGCTTTGGAAGTCTGAAGTGCGATCTGTTTGGACTTATATATATATATATATCTCAAACATAGCAGGGGGATAAGCACTCTCACTTTAAATAAACAGCCAGGGTGTCGGGAACAAAAGTATTATAAATGGAGAGATAGATCCGCACTCACTGGACTTTTCAAAAACAGGTGCCAATTTATTGTAACGTTTCGGAGATCAAACCATCCCCTTCATCAGACCAAACAAAAGTGAGCAATACAGTGGACTTATATAGCCAATAACCCCTCCCCCAGGAAATGACATCAAAGCTCATTACCATAGTAACAGAAAAATAATAAGTAGGTTCTTAAGCATTGATTTCTCTTTACTCATTCATATTCCTTCCTAGGTGTTTTCTCAACCTTAATCTTTATTACATGTAATTTATATGATACATGTATTACTTTTTGAGTTGGAATACACTGTCCAATTATTGATGATTCACATATAGACCCACCTACATAATAGACTGATGCATATTTTTACACAAGCACTTACATCAGTATTCAAGATTGTTTAGGTCACACTTTAATGGTGATCGCTATCCATAAACCACATCTCATCTAATGCATAGACTATGATTTAGTTCTGAATACTTAGGGTATAGGATGCGTATAATATCTCTTTTTACTTATATGCCTAAACTTGTGGTTTTTCATCCACACATACATTCCAACTATATATATATTGTAATCTGACAGCTGATATTGGGCGGTCCTCCTATTGGGGATGACTGAATCTGATTGGTTAGGGGGTGGATACTGAATCATTACAACACACCACACAATCTAGAAGATAAAAAAGGAAACAAAAGACAGAAGTAGACAAAACAAAGGGAGTTTTTAATCTAAGTAAAATTGACCTAAATAAAGATCAGATTAATGTCCTTAGCAAAGGTTTATCCTTTGCTCCAAATTGCAGAATGAATAAATTTCAAACAATGATTAATGTAAACCAATTTGCCAGGAAATTGACCTTAAAAAGATATTTAAAAAAAAACCATTAGAAAGAACCATAGTACAATCAAATCCTAAAAATAACCAGTATTCCCAGACAGAACTAAGAAACAAATCAAAATTCTTTCCAACTCAGGAAAAAGGAAATTTTTTAGAAATCTTTGAAAAATCAGTTAAAAATGAAATACATCAGTTTAATCTAAAGAAAAAAGGTAAAAGGTACACACAAAATCTCACAAAAAAGTAAAATGAAATTTTGAAAGATTTAAAAAATAATGGAGATATAATCATAAAATCTGCCGATAAGGGCGGAGGATTGGTTATTTTAAATACTGAAGATTACCTAGAGGAAGCATACAGACTTTTAAATGATGAAACAAATTACATAAGATTAAAAAAGAATCCGATTATAGAACAAAAAAAGAAGTTAGAGAAAATATTATGTTTTGCTAAAAATGAACACATAATTAATGACAAAGAATATCCCTTTTTAAACAATAATGAACCTAAAACTCCAATTTTCTACTACCTCCCAAAAATTCATAAATCCCTTGAAAAACCCCAGGAAAGCCTATTATATCGGGCATTAATTCTTTAACGTCCAACCTGTCAAGGTATGTAGATACATTTCTTCAAAAATATGTAGTTATATTACCCACCTTTTTAAAAGACTCAACAGATCTGATTAATATTCTTCAAAATATTGAGTGGAATGACAATTATATATTTGCAACCTGCGATGTTAATTCTTTGTACTCTAACATTAAACATAAATTGGGCATTGAAGCTATAAAATTCTATCTACATAATGATAAAGACCTACCTATAGTACAAGCAGATTTTATATTAGAATGTATTTTATTTATTTTAGAGAATAACTATTTTAGCTTTAATGCAGAATTTTTCTTGCAAATAAAAGGAACAGCAATGGGCACGAGGTTTGCACCCAGCTATGCCAATTTATTTATGGGTCTCTTTGAACAAAAACATATAATAGACTCATGCTGGGGTGCAAACCTCGTGCTTTTTAAACGTTTTATCGATGATATTTTTATCATTTGGAGGGGTGGACAAGAATTATTTGAAGTATTTATGGAAGACTTAAATAAAAATACGTGGGATATCTCTTTCACCCACGAAACAAATAGTACAATTATACATTTCTTAGACTTAACAATTGAAAAGTGCGAAAAGAATCTTAAAACAAAAATATTTTTAAAAAAAGTGGATTTGAATAATTATATTCACTCTACGAGTTGTCATTTAGAACAGTGGAAGCTAAATATACCAAAGGGCCAATTTTATAGATTAAGAAAGAATTGTTCTTCTATAGAAGATTATCAAGAACAGGCCAGTATTCTTGAGAATAAATTTATTGAGAGAGGATATAACCAAGAATTGATAATGGAAGCTAAAAAAGAAGCGGAGGTGAAAGAGAGACCAGAATTATTATCCAGAAAAGCTTCTCCAAAAATTTTTAAAAAAAGAACAGATATTACTAATATACTAATTCTGATTATAGATTAGTGGAAAAAATTAAAAAAAGCACTGGCACTTTATAAAAAAAGACCCAATTCTAGGAGAATTAGTAGAAGATAAACCGAAAGTTATTTATAGAAAAGCAAAAACTCTAAAAATTTTACTTGCACCAAGCAAATTTAGAAATAAGAAAAAAGTAGGCTATTTCACAGACCTAGAAGGAAATAAGTTAGAAGGTTTTTTTCCATGTAGATCCTGTAAAGCTTGTAAATTTAGCAATAAATGTAAAATAGTGAGTTCTAGCCAGACAGAATTTAAACATAAAATTAAAGATATTATCAAATGTACTGATAGAAATGTTATTTATTTAATTCAATGTCCGTGTAAGAAACAGTATTTGGGACAAACGGGACAACCCCTACGTGATAGAATTAGACAACATCTTCTAAACATAGAATGGGGATATGAAGATCATCTATTATCCAAGCATTTTAAAGATGATCATGATCAGAAAACAGAGGTTTTTTTATATTGGAGTATAAAAAAAGTGAAAACAGGGGGGGGCGGAGCCGGCACTGAATGAGGATGGCCGCACATTAGGTGAGCTCCGGTGTCTAAGCCCACATTAGTGCCCTAAAACCATCATAGACCTTGCATATCACCTTGATTGCACAGACCGGAGGTGCTTAATCAAGGTCTAAGCTTAAAAATGAATTGATGAGCGGCCGCTGACCATTTCGCCACCATTAACACCTACTGGCTGGAATAACGTGTGCAAACAGCTCAAAAAGTACTGAGCTATCAGAGGAACTCCCCGACACATCACCACATCGATCCGGTGGAAGGTTATGAGGTAATGCTGCTAGCCGGGGAATTTTACCGCTGTTACAAAAATTCTCAGAGTGAGTAACGGGCAGAGAGGCATAGAGAATGATGGCGGCCGCCATTTTAAAAGCACATACACACTTATTATAACAAGCCTCCCTGAACATGATCTTATGACACAGTTCACTAAACGGATAACCGGAACAGGAGAGAGACAGACTAAAACACCCTTCTCACCATAATCAGAAGCAGATCACCAAAAATAAAAGGTACCTACAAGTATTTATTTGCTAAACAGCGGTTCTAAGCTAAACTTGCGGTTCAGCCTGTGAAACCCCTAAGACCTTCCAGAGCAAGAATACACTGGTAATCAAACAAATTAGGGACAGCAGGCACATTGAAAGCTTCATTATACACAGAACAGGCACATACGAAAGGAGATGCATACTTAGTGAACTGTCTGATTATAACGTGCCTGGGCAATCTGAGTATTTTACACTACATCACATTTAGTGGTCATACCATGAAAGCTGATTATGAGGAAGAGTGAATCTTGTCTTGGATATAAACACATCAATGTTAACTGTTAATATTCCATGATATCAGAGTCTATACTTCAGCACTAACTTTTTGCACACCATCTACTTTGCTTTATTGTGTCTTCCTTTCCTATGAGTTATATGTAAAGGCAGCTAAGACCAAGTGGAGTATATCTTATATATCATCACACTCCAGATCAGCTCACTGCTCCAAGGTAAACACAGCCAAAATGTCTCCTAGAAAAAGCATATCAAAAGCAAAGCAAAACAAGGGAAGCGGACAAGCAAATCCTTCCATGGATGACTATTTCAAGTCCTCTACACCCCAGATATCAAAAGAAACCCCCACAGCATCGCAAAGATCACATATTTCATCAGATACTTCAGACCTAGGTTCTGAGGAAGAAGAAAATATGATGTCTGTGCCACAGTCTGTGCTGTCTTCTATACCCTCAAAACAAGATTTCTCTGCATTGATTTCTCAGGTGAAGCAATGCATAAAAGACGAAATTTCAGAACTGAAAAGAGACATAAAAGAGATTGGTACCAGAGTCAATACTTTAGAAGATACTGCTCAAGAACATAATGCCTACTTCACAAATGTTCACAACCAGTTAGAACAACAAGACCAAACCATCAAACAGATGGAAGATAAAATCGAGGACATAGAGAACAGGTCCAGAAGACAAAATATCAGAATACGTGGTATTCCAGAAGAAATAGAGGCCTCAGCATTAAATGACTATTTGCAAGCTCTGTTCTCACAACTTCGAGACCCAGCGGACAACTCAATAATTGGTATAGACAGAGCGCACCGGGCCCTTAGGCCAAAGCCTCCAGAATCTGCACCTCCCAGAGATGTGATTATAAGAATCACAGAATACCAGCTTAAAGAACAGCTCATGAAAGCAGCGAGAGACAAACGTCCCATCCAGAAAGATGGCAGCACCCTTCAGTTTTTTGCAGATTTATCATCCAGAACACTAGCCAGAAGAAAAGAACTTTCTCCATTGACGAAACACCTACAGGCTAGAAATATCCCTTACAGATGGGGTCATCCATTTCAGTTGCTCATCATTTGGAAGAACAGAAGGGCGAGCTGTTCCTCACCTGAGGAAATTGAAGAATGCTGCAGAAAGTTGGAAATACCTCCACCGTTAATTGACTCTGACACAAGACAAAGTATTGCCCCAGCAGGGGACCCTCTTGCCTCTCCCTTAGCACAACGTAGGGAGTGGCAAACAGTCCGCAACAAAAGACTGAAAACACCCATACCACCTTCAGACTCTAGAGCCCGCATGGGCTGAGTATGTGTATAGGCATGTATCCTTTGCTAGATGTAGGTTGCATAACCAAACGTTATTAGCCGGAAAATGGAGATGACAGTATGAATATTACTAGTTGTTTCTTTTGTCTGTTCTAGGTTTCTAAAAATGTATAGTTCTGACCATACAATAACTAAGTCCTTGTTATAGTAAATGTAGGTCGTAATAAGTAATGAAACTGCTCGCACTTTGTGGGCTGAATGATTCCAAAAAAGGAATCTTTCAGTCATTTCCCTCTTTAGATGTAAGGTTAAAGTCTTTAAAATGTTTGATGTTTATGTTTTTAGTTTGATTTTAGGAGTTTACCTGCAGAGATGCTTCCTTAAATAGATGGATAAGTCCACCAGATGACACAACTTATGTATGATAAAGGTAATAGAGTAACAGACGCCACTGTCCATTTTGCAACACAAAATGTAAAAGGTTTCAACTCCCCATCCAAGAGATCAATGGCCCTTAGAGATATAGTACAAAAAGGGGGGGAGATAGTAGGCCTGCAAGAAACTCATTTTAAGAGAGGGTCTATACCCAAATATCTCCATAGCTGTTTCTCCCAACACTTCTATAGCGCACACAAGAACAAAAAAATAAATGGTGTCAGCATTCTAATACGTAATTCCATACCTTTCAAATTAATAGCTCAGAAGAAAGACACAGAGGGCAGATTCTTAGCCATTAATGGCATACTATACAATAAATTGGTAACTATTGTGAACTTATACGCTCCAAACCACAAACAAGCATTATTCTTCAAAGCTATAGTCCCTCTACTCCAGGACATCCACAAAGGTCAGCTGATAGTTTTAGGAGATTTTAATTTACCGCTTAACCCTAAATTGGATAGCTCAAACCCGCACATACAAATTGCAAAACGCACACTTAAATCAACAGGGAATTTTTTAAGATCCTTCAGTTTACACGACCCTTGGAGAATTGCAAACCCTGAACGTAGAGATTACACATTCTTTTCTAATCCGAATAAAACATACTCAAGAATAGACTTTATTTTACTAGACCACATAATCCTGGCAAACGCTAAATCAACATCCATCACGCACACAGCGTGGTCAGATCACTCTATGGTTAGATGTGTCATAGATTGGCCCTCAGCTCCCATAAAGGATTTTACATGGAGGTTAGATGAAACCTTATTACTAGACCCGATGATATGTCATACCTTAGAAAAGGAAATCAGGGAATATTTCACACAAAATGCTAAGGGGGATGTAGCACCTGCCATGGTGTGGGAGGCTCACAAGAGCTACATTAGGGGCACTCTAATTAAACTACGAGCTAACAAGCTTAAACAACAGAGAGAAGAATACACACATATCACCAAGGAGTTAGAGCATTTAGACTACCTTCATAAAATACACCCACAAGATGAAAAAGTCCTACAACAGCTAAAATTCTATAGATCTAAGCTGCAATCTCACTTACATATCAAAGCACAGACAGCAGCATTTAAACTTAAGCAGAGATTCTATCATGATGCCAATAAACCGGGACGTCAACTAGCCAGATCACTAAAATCCAAACAAACAAAAACTTATATTTATTCAATAAACAACCAAAAAGGGGAAAGAGTGGAAGATACCAAACGCATAGCTGAGATCTTTATAAACTACTATCACACCCTATACAATCTCTATCCAAATAGATTAGTTTCAGATCACGAAACCAAATGTACAAATTACATGGACAAAATCAAGGCTCCAGAAATCTCTGAGTAAGATAGTGAGATGTTAAAGGCCCAGATAACTCACAAAGAGATCATAGAGGCTATTAGGTCTCTGAAGCCTGAGAAGGCTCCGGGACCGGATGGATTCTCGGGCTCTTATTATAAATTATTCTCGCACCTATTATCACCTCACATGTTAGAAACTTTTCATCAGATTGACAATGGGGGTACACTTCCAGACACCATGTTACAAGCAGTTATCACTGTACTCCCTAAACCAGGCAAGAAACCTGACACTCCAGCGAATTTCCGCCTCATATCGCTACTGAATATAGACCTTAAGGTCTATGCCAAAGTACTAGCAGCCCGACTTAATAAATTATTACCACATTTGATTTCGCCAGATCAGGTGGGGTTTGTACCGCGGAGAGAGGCGAAATACAACACGGTTAAACTACTAAACTTATTAGATTATATAAATACCAAGACCATACCATCAGTTATGCTTTCCACTGACGCTGAGAAAGCGTTCGATAGGTTAGACTGGACCTTTCTAGAATCCACTCTTCATAAGTTCAAGTTTCCCCCTCCATTTATAAACAGAGTCATGGCCCTTTACTCATTTCCCACAGCCCAAATCAGAATAAATGGTACATTATCGGAACAATTTGAAATACGCAACGGCACTCGCCAAGGTTGCCCACTCTCCCCACTATTGTTCATCCTATCATTAGAAATGATGGCGTGTAAAATAAGATCAAACAACAATATAGCAGGAATAAATATCAATCATAAGGAATACAAATTATCTATGTTTGCAGATGATATTTTATTGACCTTGGTAAACCCTCTTGACTCTCTCTCCGCGGTACAATCAGAATTCTTAGATTATGGAGAGGTTTCAAACTTCTCAATAAACGCAAATAAATCAGAACTATTGCCCTTAAATTTACCTACCAATATCAAGAACTTAATTCAGACCCATAGTCCCTTCGCGATACAACAGAAATCTATAAAATATCTAGGAGTACACTTGCTGAACAATATAGATTCCATTCGAACATTTAATTACTCCAAATTACTAAACACAATCACCAATCAGGCGTCGACATGGCTGGCTAAGAATATATCTTGGATCGGGAGAATAAATTCTGTTAAGATGGTACTTTTACCAAAGATCTTATACATCTTGCAGACGCTACCACTACCTAACACACAGACATACATTTTGAAGCTACAAAAAGTCATTCACAGTTTCATCTGGAAAAAAAGACCCCCTCGAGTAAACATGCTGTCCATGTATGCAAACAAAGATATGGGAGGCTTGGGTGTACCCAATATAACTTTATATAAACAAGCAATCTCATTGCAAAGAATTATTGACTGGAGTAGGCACTCAGTAGAAGAACCTAAACACTGGATACATTTAGAACATGACATATCGGGAATATCACAACTAGGGGGGTTATGTTGGCTACCTAAATTACTGTCCAAACCTCATACTAACTTTACTGCCACTATCTTAAGCACCCTTAGGGATTGGAAGTTTATACGGGATAGATATCAAGGCATTTCTAGCGCTTACACCCCGCTGACACCAATTCTGGCAAACCCCGAATTCATAGAGGGTCTAGAACATAGCTCAGGTCACAACATTAGTCTAAAAGGCTACATCCCAGTATCATTAATGACCAATTTGGGGAAACTAACCCCAAGATCTGATCTTTTGGACATAGGAAATGGGTATTTCGCTCAATGGATGAGATACCATCAGGCGAGCCATTACATTTACACGCATAGAGAAAAGGCCAATTTTCTGAGAAAATTGACAACGTTTGAACAGATGTGCTTTAATAACACTGCACATAAAAAGATTATTTCAACCACATACAAACTACTACTTGAGTCCCCAGCCCCCAAGCCCCATAGATATATAAAAGGGTGGGAAAGAGATCTCACAGGGCCACAGGATTCTAAAACATGGAATAAGATATTTTACAACATAGCTCACTCAGCTCACACAACTCATGCAATAGAAACTAACTATAAAATATTGTTTCGTTGGTATCTCACACCAAATAGACTGAAATATTTATTCCCCTCAGCCACTGAGAAATGCTGGAGATGTAGACAGGCAGTAGGTAACATGGGTCACATTTGGTGGTCCTGTGAGTTAATCAAACCATTTTGGAAGAAAATAATAAAAGAAATAAATACAGTTTTATCTTGCAATATCCCACAGGATCCACTAATATGCATGTTTAATATGTTGAACGATGTTAAGTGTACCATTAAAAGAAATTTGGGGCATATCATGTTGAATGTAGCCAAACAGCTCATAGCCTCCTCATGGAGATCTGATAAAATCCCAACAATAAGTAGATGGAGGGAGAAAGTAAAAGAAACACTGATGCTAGAGAGATATTCCTATTTTAAGACAAACAGGTTAACAATGTACACCGACATGTTATTCTTCTGGGAATCATATGCTGGTCTTTAACTTAACTCAGTCTGAGATATTTTACGCCAGTATGAGCATATAAGGGGGCAATAAGTGGCGTCTGGAAATCACAACATTCTATGTATTCAGAGTATACAAACATATGTTCATGCCGCAAACTTGACAAGACTTGGGTAGTCATTCTCTGCAGGATGCAATTGTTGAAAATGTTAATGTTTAGTTAATTTTATTCGCTAAGTGTTAATTTTAGCGATTGGTTATAGAGGTCCTAGGAAGAATTTTGCATTATCTGTAGTCTTTGGATTATGATATTAAATGTATTCTCACTATGTATCATCTGATGTACCTCTTTAAAGGAAAAATTCAATAAAGAAATAAAATATAAAAAAAAAAAAAAAGTGAAAACAAGTAATTTTGGTACTAACAAATTAACAATTACTACAGATCTTCTATACAATGAAGCAGAATTAATAGTCAATTTTAACTCCTTAACCCCATATGGGTTAAATGCAGAATTGGATCTAAATCCTTTTATCTGAATTATAGTGTAATTTTTTATATTCAATTTTTTATATACTCCCACACTATATTTTTAATCCATATATATATATAAAAGAACTTTTAAATTATATTAATTTATATGTTTTTCTCTATTACTCAAAAGTCCTTTTAACAGAATTATAGTGCATATTTTGACTCTTTTTTTATATATAATTCATTTACTCCCACCTATATATTTTAAATCCACATATATATTAAAAGAAATTTTAAAAAACTTTTAATAATATTAAATTATAAGGTTATACATATACTTTTTTGATAGGATTATATATATATTTTAGTAGATATATGTACAAGCAGTGATTTGGGTATTTTCCAATATAATCAAAATTGAATTGAACAATATATTCAATCTAATGTTTTTATTTTTATTTATTTTTCTATTTGTTTTCAAACTAATGATTTGTTTTTCTATTTGTTTTCAAACTAATGATTATAGCAACATATAAATGAATTAAATTGAAGTAACATATGTAACCCAGAATCAATAAGTAATTTCACTTGCAACATAATACCCTAAGAGGTTAAATGAACCGGAAAAACAAAGAGGACAGGATATAAAAATTCAGGTATCTAACTAAGGAGTCATCTTGATAAAGGCTCACTACCGAGCCGAAACATGTAGATTTGGCTCTGTAACTTAAGGAAACTACTACATCTATCACTGGAGATAGATCCCAAGGATTAAAAGCCGTTTTTTTCATATATCGGCAAAGAAATAAATACCCCGGACAGGGTACAGTGAGGATCGTAACCAGAAACAGCGGATAAACTGCTTTTTCAAAGACATCAGCTGTTATACTTTCAAATAACCCCGCGAGCCCAGTATTCAGGTGGTACAAAAACAAATCCTTGTGATAGGCTCTTGCAACGACTGGAACAGCTGTCTATTGAGCAATCCGCAAAAGACCACTAGCCAAGCACCAAGGGGGTGTACTTCAAAGACACAAGGATACTTGTAAAGATCGGAAGTTCCTTCTTTGCTTCATTACTGAAGGATGTGCTATACAATAACGACATACTTGATCTACAAGAATTAAAGGTAACTTTGTCATTTTTATCACAACAAGGAATACAAATATCTATCCCTAGAGGTAGATTGCAATACAGTCAAGGATAGCATTGCAACATTGTATAAACTTGCCAAACCTGGGAATAATATATAAATGAATAAGTGACAATAAATCCACTACAAACCCATTGATACAAAACTTTATGGCAAAATTTCTTTTGAATGGTTACTAATACCGTGAATAATGTGCAAATATTTTTAAGAAGAAAAGTGGACTGGACATAAAACATTTTGTTTATAATTTAGTCACATACTGCTGCTATATTGAGAACCTAGCTTATTAGCACATATTTTACTGAAATCATTTATGATATTTATTGCTATATTTTTAAATAATTTTAAATAATACATCTTTTTCACTCAGTGTATAGGTTTTTATGAATTGCAATTCAATATTGTGTATCAAATTGTGGCCACATTTGTACACTCAATTCCGTTTATATTGTGTTTTTTGTATTTATTTTTTATTTTATTTTCTATGTTCTGTTGAATTTTGCAAATTAAATATTGGGAATATACCCCTAAGTGTTGCTTTACATATATTATTGACCTTAGCTTATGCATTAAGCGCCCCTCTTAAATTTTACCTCTTGTAGGTAAAATACCTTTTTTTCTGTTATACACAATCTAGAAGATATTCACATTAGTGGTAGACATGCTTAAACCTAACGCATGTTACCCTAATTCTGTACAATTGATTTGGGTCTAGTATCCAATTTGACTCATACTTCTAGTTATTAGGGCCATAGTGATATATTTCTCAGCCTATCGGATCTTGATGGAGTAACCATTTATAGTAATAATCCTTATTGATATATGTTAAGACTTAATTGATCACTGTATGTACCAACGTATATTCTCTCATTCACAGCACCTCTGATATTCCCAGCACTTTCTAGTGAATATTTATAACTCAATATCCTTTGTGTATGGTTTTGCTGTAGATGCGATACATTGCGAAGTGTTACTTTTTCGGTCACGCTCTGCGTATGTTTTGGTTTGTTTATTATCCCTTGAGGGGTGGACCCTCCCATGTGAACGATGGACCTCATTGGCCATGGGGGCGTATACACAACATACACGCAGCATGACAGGAAGTTACACCCACTGATGTGTAATCTCTTACAGCGTGTTGCCTGTCAGCAATTCTGAGCTGAGCGCAACGGTATGATCTGCGCACTTATAAACATTGATCTGTTTTGATCTCAAGATGTTCTATATCTCTCTGATATGTCTCATAACCTCTGTATAGATATACTTGGTGACAATTGCATTATATACTGTATATTGTTTTAGCCCATAACAATAGTCTATTAGTTATACACTGCATAAATATGTTCTATTTCCATCCAACTCTGATATGCCTAATGTGGATGTCCATATAGTTTTTTATGTTAATTCCTCTGATTTACACTTTACATATAGTACACAATGAAGGTTGAATACCTTGATACATGCTGCACATTGTTACACTTATTATTTTTCTCTTACTATGGTAATGATCTTTTATGTCATTTTCTGGGGGAGGGGTTATTGGCTATATAAGTCCACTGTATTGCTCCCTTTTTTTGGTCTGATGAAGAGGACGGTTTGATCTCCGAAACGTCACAATAAATTGGCACCTGCTTTTGAAAAGTCCAGTGAGTGCGGATCTCTCTCTCTCTCTATATATATATATATATATATATATATATATATATATATATATATATACTGTATAAATATATCTATATTAGACCTACACGATTAGGTCTTCTTCATCTGGGAGGGAGTGGTGTGGCGGTGGTCAAGCGGTGGTGTACTCTAACTATAACTGTTCTTAATGTTCTGTACTACAGCTATAGCTGTAAAAATGTATGTAATATGACAGGCTGTAGGATGTCAGGATTGACCTTGTCAATGCAACATCCCTCATGTTTTCCTGGACAGTCACTCAGCTAAATGACTAACGCATGAAGCAGTGTGCATTGTACTAAGTACTACCTTTACTGCACTTAGAAACACAAATCATGCTGCTGGACAGTCAGCACTTTTCAGGTTTCTCCATGCACACACTGCTTCATATGTTACTCATACCACAGCTAGACTGATTGCCCAATAAAACATGGACAATGTGGTAAGAACTGGCCAGCTAATTTCATTTCAATTAGCTTTGTATGTGTTCAGTTCACTTGTTTGTATTATGTACTCTAGCCTCTAACTATAAATGATCTTAGTGTTCTGTTATGTACTACTACTACAGAATAGCTGTGTGATGTAATATGACAATGACAATGCCACATTCCTCATGTTTGCCTGAACAGTCACTCATCTAAATGAATAACACATGCAGCAGTGTGTGCATTGTACTACCTTTACTGCACTTATATTATACACAAGTCATACTGCTGTAAAGTCAGCACTTTTCAGATTTCTCCATGCTTACACTGCTTCGTATGTTAATCATACCACAGTTAGAATGACTGCCCAAGAAAACATGACAATGTTGAGTCAGAAGACCTAAGAACTGGCTAGTGGCTACTATGTAACCACAGCACAGGCAGCTAATTTTATTTTAACTATTTTGTGGTTTGTATTTTTATGCTCCAAGAGTGTATTGGACATTGAGAAATATGTACATTAAGATTCTGTAGTGTTAAATGAAAATTTTATTGAAAAATTAAGGTGTTATAGTCATTTATAAGAAAATCCTGATTAAAATTTTGGCCAAATACGGTAACTAACCTTTCCATTTTTGCTTTTAATTTTAGCTGAGAGCTTGTAAGTGAGTGCTGGACTTTCTCTGTGTGTTGTATTAATTTGTTTTGTAATTTTCCCTATGGTTCTTGCACCCAGACTTGTCTGGGGTTAACTGGCTGCGACTCTGGGGACAGCACAGCTTCCTGTGAGTGCCAGTGTTTTCTATCTTAATGGGAGGAGAGTCCACTGCTTCCTTCATTACTTGTGGGAACAAATACCCAAGCTCTAGAGGAATGAAAAAAGCAGGAGGGTAAAAGGAGGCAGACCCTATACTGACCCTATACTGAGGGCACCACAGCCTGCAGAACCTTTCTCCCAAAAGCTGCTTCCGCCGAAGCAAAAACGTCAAACTTTTTGCAAAAGTATGTAAGAAAGACCAAGAGGCCGCCTTACAAATCTGCTCCATAGAAGCCTCATTCTTAAAGGCCCAAGAAGAGGCCACAACCCTAGTCAAGTGAGCCGTAATCCTCTCAGGAGGCTTGTGTCCCGCTGTCTCATATGCCAGATGGATCATACTCCTCAACCAAAAAGATGGAGAGGTAGCAGAGGCCTTTTGCCCCCTGCGCTTCCCTGAAGACACAACAAATAAGGACGAAGCCTGTCTGAACTCCTTCATGGCCTGAAGATAAAACTTTAAAGCCAGAACAATGTCCAGATTATGAAGTAACCTCTCCTTCGAAGAAGAAGGGTTAGGACACAAAGAAGGAACCACTATTTCCTGATTGATGTTACGACTTGACACTACCTTGGGAAGGAATCACAATCCAGTGTGAAGAACCGCCTTATCAGCATGAAAAACTAAGTAGGGAGGCTCACATTGGAAGGCCGCCAACTCAGAGACTCTGCGTGCCAATGCAATAGCCAGTAATAATAGGACTTTCCATGAAAGAACCTTAAAGGGACATGAAACCCAAACATTTTCTTTCATGATTCAACTAGAGAATACAATTTTAAACAACTTTTCAATTTACTTCTATTATTTAATTTGCTTCCTTCCCTTGTAATCCTTTGCTGAAAGGTTTATCTAGGAAAGCTCATGAGCAGCAGAAAACCTAGGTCCTAGCTGTTGATTGGTGGCTGCATATATATCTCCATTGTGATTGGCTCACCCATAAGTTCAGTTAGAAACCATTAGTGTTTTGCTGCTCCTTCAACAAATGATACCAAGAGAATGAAACAAATGAGATAATAGAGGTAAATTAGAAAGTTGTTTAAAATTGTATTCTCTATCTAAATCATGAAAGAAAAAAATTGGATGTCCCTTTAATGTCAAGAGCATGCATAGGCTCAAACGGAGCTCTCTGCAAAACCTTAAGAACCAAGTTTAAGCTCCAAGGAGGAGCCGGGTTCCTGAAGACAGGCCTGATCCTCACCAGTGCCTGAACAAAGGACTGAATGTCAGAAAGCTCCGCAAGCTTCTTATGCAACAGTACAGATAAAGTTGAGATTTGTCCCCTCAGGTAACTGGCGGCAAGGCCCTTATCCACACCGTCCTGGAGAAAAGCCAAAATCCTGAATACCCTGACCTTATGCCAGGGATATCCTCACTCCTCACTCCAGGACAAGTAGGTCCTCCACACCTTGTGGTAGATGTGACGAGTGACCGTCTTCCTGGCCTGAACAAGAGTGTCAATCACTTTTTCCAAAAATCCTCTCTTGGCTAAGACTAGGCGTTCAATCTCCACGCAGTTAGCCTCAGAGAATCGAGATTTTGATGTAGAAAAGGACCTTGAACTAGCAGATCCCTGCGACAAGGTAACTTCCACGGCGGAGATGATGACGTTGCCACCAGATCCGCAAAGCACATCCTCCGCGGCCACGACGGAGCAATCAGAATAGCCGAAGCTTGCTCCTACTTGATGCTGGCCACTACCCGCGGTAGAAGAGGCAACGATGGAAATATGTAAATTAGGTTGAAGTCCCAGGGTACCGCCAAGGCATCTATCAGTTCTGCATGGGGATCCCTGGATCGCGACCCGTTTCTGGGTAGCTTGCAATTGAGTCTGGACACCATGAGATCTATCTCCGGCGTCCCCCATCTGCTGCAGATCTCCGCAAACATCTTGGGATGGAGGGACCATTCCCCTGGATGAAACATCTGTCTGCTCAGAAAATCCACTTCCCAGTTTTCCACACCCGGAATGTGAATCGCTGAGAGCGAACAATTGTGAGTCTCCGTCCATTCTTCCCTCATGGCTAGGGAGCTTCTCGTCCCCCCCTGATGGTTTATGTAAGCCACCAAGGTAATGTTGTCCAACTGGAATCTGATGAATCGGGACGACCCCAGAAGGGGCCAATCCCTCAGAGTGTTGAATACTGCTCGAAGTTCCAAAATATTTATAGGTAGATTCGACACTTCTCAAGTCCATCTGTCCTGTGCCTTTCTGGCACCCCAGACAGCTCCCCATCCTGATAGACTTGCATCCATGGTCACAATCTCCCAGGATGGTCCACCAAGATAGGGACTCACCGGTCTGTGTAGAGATATCTGTTGTGACAGATCTGAATGATCGTTCCTTTGTCCCAACATGCACAGCTGAAGAGGTCTGAGATGGAACCTGGCGAATGAAATGACATCTATGCTGGATACTATGAGCCCGATCACCTCCATACATCTGGCCACAGATGTCCTGGATGATGTCTGAAGAGCTAGACAGTTGGACGCAAGCTTCATGGCTGAAGAATCTATTATCATACCCAGGAACTCCACCCTGTTGCTGGGGACAAATTAACTCTTTCCTTCATTTATCTTCCACCCGTGGGACCGAAGGAGAAGAGCTCTCGAGTGGTCCTCTTCCAGACTGTAAGACAGAGCCTGGACCAGGATATCATCCAGATAAGGTGCCACTGCAATGCCTCTGGCTCTCGCTACTGCGAGTAAAGCTCCCAGAACCTTTGTGAAGACTCTTGGGGCAGTCGCCAGACCAAATGGAAGGGCCACAAACTGGAAGTGCTGGTCCAGGAAGGTGAACTATAGAAACCTGAAATAGTCCTTGTGGATTGGAACATGAAGGTAAGCGTCCTTCAAGTCTATAGTTGTCATTAATTGCCACTCTTCCACCAGGGGCAAAATTGACCTGATCATCTCCATCTTGAACGATGGAAATGACAAAAACTTGTTTAGGGCCTTTAGGTCCAGAATTGGACGAAATGTACCTGCCTTCTTTGGGACCACGAAAAGGTTTGAATAGTACCCCAGACCTCTTTCTGCCTGAGGGACTGGGACGATTACCCCGAGAGATGAGAGATCCCTCACACACCCCAGGAAAGCGTCTCTCTTTTCTGGTCTTGAAGATATATTGGACAGGAGGAATCTGCCCCTGGGCAGATAAGACTTGAAACCTATCCTGTAATCCTGGAATACGACCTCCAGAACCCAAGGGTCTATCACGTCTCTTCTCCAGGCCTCAGCAAAAAGAGATAGTCTTTATATATAAGTATATATATATATATATATATATATATATATATATATATACACTTATAAGGGCTTAACTCTAGAACATATAAAACACATATGATATGCACTACAGCTATAACTAAGATATTTTAGTCATATATGTAAATTCAACAATTGGAGTATATAGACAGTTTTTAACCATTAGTGAGGTCTCAGGCTAAACCTGGATATAATAGTCTATGAATAAACTTTTGTAGTGCAATTGGGATATTGCTAAATAAGTACAACAGTTCACTCGTACTTCCTTAGAGCTTATTATAACAGTCCAGGACTTTGTAAGCAATTACCTTGATGACTAGTGAAACGTCTTTATATGCGTTAATGTGGGGAAGTCCTGTTTTATATATCTTTCTCAATCAACCCACTCAATGGCGTTCGGAGCTGGAGGTGCTAATTGAGAGAACGTGCCCTGAGTGTAAAAGTTGCCGGCTCCAAGGGCTCAGTGCTACCAATTGAATTGTTTGCACTGAAATCTGGCTCTCGTAGACAGAAAGTAATTCTCCTCCTAGTTCATTCCCTGCCACAACTGGAGTTAGCGATCGATAAGGTGCTTAGGCACTTGATCTCTGGCTCTGCAGTTTCCAGGAAGGTGAGAGGGGAGAACACTTTTAGTTCCTCTGTTACAGTTCCCTCTCTCTGGCAGACATCACATAGAAAGGTGCACTCCTTGGTCTCTCCTGGAATGGTCATCGTACCCTCTCCAGGACTAGGCATGGTGTTCACTTGAGAGGTAGAGGGCTCTGCATTGTAGGTCGTGCCTCCTAGGGTTCCAAGGACCTCCGTTGAATGCTCAAGGGTAAGTAGGGTCCTTTCAGAGACCGGATTTACCGGATTGGTTGTGAGGGTACTCTCATTTCAGTGATAGGGAAAGGCCTCAAAGTAAAAAGTCCGGTGCTGAGGGCTATTAAGCCATGCCACGTTCCAAAACCCTATATCTCGGATCAGGACACCAACAGACAAGCCTCTCCACAATTTTAAATTCGATAATCCCAGATCTGTCTCAGAATTAAAGAACTGTGAAGAAAACCTGAGGAGCTTCAGCTCAGTGCGACCAGTAAGATGGCCTAAGCCCGGAAGTCCCCCTGGGAAAAGCTTTTTAGAAGAAGAAGAGGGGAAAAGGGACAAACCAAGTTTCCCCCATTCATTCTTAATAATGTTAGCCATCTTGACTGGAACCGGGAAGGCCTGGGGCACGACCCTATCCTCATAGACCCTATCTAGTTTAGGGATCGAAGGTTCCTCCGGGAGTTTCTGTTCGGGAACCTCCAACGTAGCAAGCACCTCTTTCAGCAGAAAGCGCAAATGCTCCATCTTAAATTTAAAATCTGGCTCCTCCACGGACGGAGGCCGAGAAGTAGCCGATTCCGACCCAGAAGCGACATCCTCCGATAAGTTGGAGTTGTCCTCCCCAGTGGATAATGTGTCTGAGACATCCAGCGGAGTCGAAGACCCCTGAGACGGATAGTAGTGCCGTACCTTCCGCTTGCGCTTAGTAGGGCGAGGCATCGCATTAACAGCCGCAGAAACTGGCATCTGTAATTGATCGGCGAAGTCTGGAGGCCAAAGGGCCCCTCCCACAGGAGGATTAGTAGTGCCCTGGGGAACTGCTTGTGTAATTGGAGATTATTGCAGGGAACACACCTCGCGGGGCAGAGAACCCTCAGAGGTGGACGGCTCAGTCGTACTAAATACCTTATTCCTTTTGGAAATAGCAATATTGTTAAAGCATGTGGAACAGAGTTGCGTATGTGGTTCGACAGGAACCGCCTCACAAAATACACAGTTAATGGGTTTAGATAAAGAGGGAGTATCCTCTAACATATCAGAGTCCTCCATAGCTTGTGCCTTTATTACGGACCTGATCAAAAATAAATGGCACCTTTATATCCCAATGGTCGGGGCACTCACCACCTCCTATGACCCGGACTAAAAGAAACAGCTTTCGTCTCCTCTGAACACAGGTCGAGAAAGAGGAAGTTGTAGAGGCCACACCCGGTCACATGGAGAGCCATGCAGGACCACCCCTGCACTCGAGAGAAAAACGCACCAAAAAGCACACCAATCATCTCTCGCTAATGAACTGTGTTCCGCACTGACAGAGCCTCATCTCACACAAATGCAGTAGCAAACACAATAAACAATATTATGCATAATAATATCCCCCCTGTTCAACAGCCCAAAGGGTATTACCTTAGATTCTATAAAGATAAAAGGAGCCACACTGTGACCCTGTCTTCATGCGTTATCAAATATATATATAAATGAAACGATCTTACCAGAATCAACGCCGTGGAACAGGTACACGGCCCTTCAAGTGTGACAGGGTAGTAGCATCGCTTCTGACATGGACTTGAGAGAAGAAAAGCAGGCAGCGAAACTCGTCAACGCTCTCACTGAGAGGTTGACAGGACTTCTTAAAACTCCAGTCCCATTTTGAAGAGTACTACCCTCCATAAGAGACTACTCCGATCTTCCAACAATTCTCTGCCAACCTCCTGTGACAAAAGGCAAAGAATGACTGGGGGGTGAGGGGAGTGGGGGGAAGCTATTTAAGCCTTTGGCTGGGGTGTCTTTGCCTCCTCCTGGCGGCCAGGTTCTGAATTTCCACAAGTAATGAATGAAGCAGTGGACTCTCCTCCAATTAAGATGGAAAAGCTTATGTCTAGCGCAATTAATGCTCAAGCAGAAGTGTTGATTTGCGCTCCACTCGCAATCTGGCCCGTATATAATGCACAGGCAGTCACTGATGTTAACATGTACATATGTGTACTGGCCCATGACAGATGTTAGGTGACTTATTATATAAAGTTTTGGTAATGTGACAAAAATCTTGACTGCATTCAGTCCTGTGGCGAAATATGTTGCCATTTTCATTTGAAATGTTTTCTGTTCCTGGGTGCTTTTAAAGTTCCCTTTCAGTATTTTAATAGTGAGGTTTCCAATTAAGTGGCCAGTCTGTGTGAAATGGTGTACGACTGGGGTACAGTATTTATTTTATTTGCAGATTCATCCTAAGGTGCAGTCTGTGTCCAGTTTCCCCAGTCACATGCTGTGCACTGTATCATATGCAGACATACATGAGTACTCTCCCTTATAGGAATAATCTACTCCAGAATTTTTATTGTTTAACCCCTTACGGACAAGGCTATTTTTCAATTTCTTTACCTTAAATTGAAGGTAAACTTTGGTGAATGAAAGCCCGTCTTTTAAAAATACTATTAAAAACAGGGGCACTGGGGGGGCGGAGCCGGCATCCCAGAGGAATGGCCGCACTTTATGTGAGCTCTGACGGTCATCTCTCCAGAAATCCCATAAATGAGGGTAATATCTTCGAACCTCTGGTCCTGGAGCAAGATTAAGCTGCACAGAGTAGGATGTAAGGTCTGAGCACTTTGAACATACAGCACTTGAAGCCGGATCATGCTATTAGGAAAAACGGGCCTACTAAACCGCCGCCATCTTGAAGCCCTGACAGGCTGTAAATTGAAAGTGTACGTAGCTCATATAAAGCATCTGACTCAGCCTGCAGGCCTGCTGCTTACTGCAAAGTGCCATATAAAGAGTCTCCACAGTCCCATCTTAGGACAATGAGGTATGAACTTTTTACACCTGCCTGATAACGTTATAAATATGACGGTAAACCTCCTGTTCCCGGACAAAGTGACTATAACCGCCAAAACATAAGCACACCTAGAGGGAAAAATTATGGATGACACTGTCTTTAGCACAATAACTCTGGGACAGACCTATACCTAAACGCTTACATATAGCTGCAAAAGGGACCGCAGATATGACCTCAGCACTTCAAGCCATGCATTATGCCTTACACTAGCTGCCTCATCTGATCACATCACCTGCTGCCTATACTACATATATATAGTGAAAGAACTTTCACCCCCTCCAGAGGATATCTTCTATGTAAATATACCTGCTTAAAGAGGACCCCAAAGGTGGAGCTAATTGCACGATTAATTATATAACGTATCAGCATATCTGAGAACTCTAAGCTGGTGTTAAGGGCCCGGGACCCTTACCCTTACAAAGTCCCAAAATGTCGCCAAAGAAGCTTAATAAAGCAGAGAAACCTGGCAAAACTACTGCCATATCCCAACAAACAGTGAACTCATACTTCAAGCTGCCGGAACTGACCCCTATGGGTAAAACTGCACCCTCAAAGAACCAAAAAACAGACATTTCATCCTCAGAAGATGAAGAAACAGACGCGACAGACATCACTCACATACCTATGCCTTGTTACATTCTATGCTGTCTAAACAAGATTTTCATAACTTGGTGACCCAGGTTACCAGAGGAAATAGCTGGTTTGCGGAAAAAAGTAACAGAGATTGGCAATAGGGTAGAGGCCCTAGAAGAGGATAACGGCTATAACCAGTCAGAGCTATCTAACTTGCAAACTACCGCCAACGTCCATGACTCACAAATTCTCCAGCTCCAGGATAAAATTGAGGACATGGAGAACAGAGAGAGACGACAAAATTTTCGATTCAAAATCGATTTCTTAACAGGTCTGTTCTCCCACATGGCTACCTGGCTACCTGCGACACTGCAATGGACAGAGCCCACAGGGCCTTACGGCCTAAACCCACAGATAGTGCCCCACCAAGAGATGTTGTCCTGAGGATGAAGGATTTTCAAGCAAAAGAGGAGATCATGAGAACGGCGAGGCAAAATAAGCAGATCACATATCAAAACTGCCACATTCAGGTGTTCACGGATCTCGCACCTAGAACATTGCAAAGGAGACAGGAGTTTCGGCCAAAGCCCTCAGAACACAGGGTATTTTGTATCGCTGGGGATTTCCCTGCTCCCTCATAGTGACTCATCAAGGTAGTCAACATACCTGCAAAGCCATGTCAGAAGCACACTCCTTTTGTTCATCACTAGGTATTCCTATACCGAAAGACCTCCCTCCATCAGAGGATCAAACTACGCCAGGACAAGTAACATCACCGAGACCACAACGACCGCAATGGCAGGTAGCTCCTGCAAAAAAATCCAAAGAAACACCCGATAGCACCCACGGCTGAGCCCACATGAAATGAGGACACTGTAGACTGCTTTAAGGGACTCAAATGTAAAGAGCATATGGCTATTTCTAACCAGACTCATATCTAAAGACAGACAGGTAACCTCTGTATGTTGTATGTTTTATGGTTGGCATTTATTGTTTACACATCATACATGTTACCCTGGTTCAAGTATCCTAACCCTTGCCTTATGTGTTACACATTCAGAAGTTAATGGAGAGATATACCATTCTCCCCACAAATGTTTCCTTCTTTTTTTTCTCTTACGACTTATGTCAATTTTGTTGTATTTGTTTTTTTGTTTGTTAGTTCAATGTTATTTTAATGGTGTTGACAGATGCAATCTCTTAACTCTTTTCTACCTATACTATAGGCCTTTACTACGAACACTAATACAGTCTTGTTTACCCAGCGTTACCAACTGTAAAGCCATTATAAGGTACCGATATACAGGTATGATGATAAGCACGTTACTTTTACAACAGTGTAATGGGTAAGCCTCTAAAAATTCTCACACTAAACATGAAGGGGTTCAACTATCCGCACAAAAGGCGTATGGCCTTCAAAGACATCTCCCACCAATGTATCGATATACTCCTTATGCAAGAAAAACATTTTATAGCAGGGAAATAACCCACCTTTTTTGCTTCCACATACCCCACACACCATCACAGTAGCCACAACACAAAAAAGGTTTGTGGGGTTTCCATCCTGATACATAAAACAACCCCATTTCAGGTTCAACAGATAGAGAGGGATGATGAGGGGAGATACCTTGCGGTTACCGGACTTTTATTCGGCAGGTTAATAACTTTGATTAATATATATGCCCCCAATACACGGCATGCTATTCGTAAAACTACTAATTCTATCCTATCCTTCTTTAGAGGCCCTTTCATTATAGGAGTAGACCTTAACGTCCCCTTAAATCCTGTATTGGACAGCTTCACATGCACTTCACACATCTCCAAACGGGCCCTCAAATCTATTCATGAGGACATGCTTTTATTTGGTGTCCACGATGCCTGGAGATACAGGCACACAACAGTAAAAAATTATACATATTACTCAGCACCGAATCAAACATATACGTGTATTGACTATATTTTATTAGACCATATCAGGCAATCCGGTTTGTTAGAAATGGAAGTAACCCCCATAGTTTGGTCAGACCACTCTGCAGTGTCCTGCAAGCTAACATGGGCCCAAACCCCATTAACACCCTTCTGGTGGCGTCTAGATGACACCCTTTTCAAAGATAAACTATTAATCCAGCAGACTGAACAATTGCTCAAAGAATTTTTCCAGATCGACACATAAGTCCAGGGAGACACATAAGTGTTTTCTGAGAGGGGAACTAATTAAGTCAAAATCGACCCAAACTAAAGAAAAGAGAGCACTCCACAATGACTTGATTACTGATTTAACAGGTCCCATAAATTGTACCCCACAGATGAGACTATTAAGACAAAACTGGACCAAGCCGCCAATAGGCTTAGAGTATTCCTTCAACAAGCTGCTCACACCCAAGCCTTTAAATTACAGCAAAAATTCTTTATCGAGGGCAACAAACTATGTCTCCCACCTTCAGACAACTCTAGGTAACAGAATAGCAGATTCACTGGGGATTGCGGACGGTTTTCATGACTTTTACTCCAGGTTATACAACCTCTTCCCTGACAGAGACAAGGACAGACAAGTACATGACTATCAGACATACCTGAGACATGTAGAACTACCGAAATTAACACAGGATCAAACTGATCTACTAAAAAAAACTTTTACAGCTAGATAAATCGAGTTAGCTATCAAGTCATTAAAACAGGGTAAGAGTCCACAACCAGACAGCTTTACTGATGGCTATTATAAAAAATTTAAACACATTCTGATACCACATCTATTAGCTGTCTTCAGACATATAGGTGAGGGTAATGCATTGTCGTCATCTATGCTTGAAGCAGAGGTCACTGTGATTCCTAAACCAAATAAGGACCCAGCGCTCCCATCTAGCTATAGACCCATATCGCTGTTAAATGTAGACATAAAAATCTACTCTTAAGTACTGGCCAATAGACTAAATGCCCTCTTACCATCATTGATACATCCAGACCAGGTGGGTTTTGTACCGGGGAGAGAGGCAAAAGACAATACGGTTAGAGTCCTTCATCTTCTACAGTATTCTAAAGTCAAAAACTCCCTTTTATATTACTATCTACTAACGCTGAAAAAGCTTTCGACAGACTTGACTGGACATTTCTTAAATTGACCCTAGAAAAATTTGGCCTCCCAGACAGTTTCATAAATTGCATATTCGCACTATACTCTTCCCCTACAGTCAGAATACGGGTCAATAGCATCCTGTCAGAGCCCTTCCAAATTCGGAATGGAACTAAACAGGGGTGCCTTCTGTCACCACTGTTATTCGTGTTATTCGTGTTAGCAATGGAGGTCGTTGCATCCGCCTTGCGCGCAAACCCAGAAGTTCAGGGAATAACCAGTATAAATTACCACTCTAGGCGGACGATTTATTATTAACACTGACCTCACCAGATCCTCTCTCTCCACGGCGCAAACCACTCTTGAAGATTATGGTAGAGTGTCTAATTATTCTGTTAACCTACCCAAATCAGAAATCTTGGTGGCTAACCTCACTGAAAGGGAGACACTAAAATTGGCACAACAGACCCCATACTTAATCCAAACATCATCCCTAAAATACCTTGGAGTACACCTAACGACCTGTCCCCAACGACTAGTAGAACTTAATTATGACGCCCTTCTAACGACTTTAACTAGGGAGACCTCTAGCTGGCTGAACAAAAACATTTCATGGATAGGTAGAATTAATGTTGTCAAGATGACATTCCTCCCCCAATTCCTTTATATATTCCAAACCCTACCAATTCCTCTCCCAGAAACTTACATACCCAAACTACAAAGCATGATTAACTCATATATCTGGGAAAAAAACTCCAAAAATAGCCAAAAACACATTGTATATGACCAAATTGAATAGAGGCTTAGGAGTTCCTGATATGGCAAAATATAGAGCAGCGATGTTTATTCGTAGAGTCTCTGGGGCATATTTATCAAGCTCCGAATGCCCCGTGTTTCTGGCGAGCCTGCAGGCTCACCAGAAACAGCAGTTATGAACCAGCGGTCACAAAGACCGCTGCTCCATAACCTGTCCGCCTGCTCTGAGCAGACGGACAGACATTGCCGGAAATCAACCCGATCGAGTATGATCAGGTTGATTGACACCCCCCTGCTGGCAGCCTATTGGCCGCAAGTCTGCAGGGGGCGGCATTGCACCAGCAGCTTTTGTGAGCTGCTGCAATGCTGAATTGCTCGCCGTATTCAGCGAGGTCTGTCGGACCTGATCCACTTGATAAATATGGGCCCTTGACTGGTGTACATATGCGGTTGACAGCGGTGGATTGTGGATCCGCCTAGAACATTCGATCAAGGCTGCGCCCCAGTTAGGTGCTTTTTGCTGGCAACAGCCACATAATCATCTGAACTCCATAAAAAATTACACAATTATCAAAGAAACCCTAGATCTGTGGCTCAGTCTGATCCATAAATATACTCATATCTCCTCAATCCCATCTCCACTGTTGTTTGTACAATTTCAACTCTCTATGCACTTTTAAATAATCCACCCACGATTATGCATACCAAAACAATAATTTCTTGGCACCGAGAGCTACCTTACACCTTGGGTGAGGATGAGTGGGCTACAATATTTTGCAAAATGGGTAGAGTGGCCCACTCTGCATCACTTCAAGAAACGAACTACAAATTTCTACTCAGGTGGTATCTTACACCACAACATCTTCCCCCAAGCTTCAGACCGCTGCTGGTGTAAATGTGCAGAACAGGGATCCCCATATCACCTGTGGTGGACATGTCCAAAGATTAAACAGTTCTGGGCTGACATACATTCTACAATTAGTAAAATCCTAGAGTGTGAGTTTGACTTAGATCCATTAGTGTACTTATTTAATGTTACCCCTAGACTACCTTCCAAACAACATGAACCTCTCTTACATCTAGAAATCTGTAGTGCCAAACAGGTGATTCCACGGATGTGGAAATCAGAATCTCCCCCGACACTGAATATGTGGGTCACACAGATGACTACCAACCTCAAATTAGAAAGGTATTACTATTATTCAATGGATAGATTAGGGGGTCGATCCGATATAAATCGTCGCCCGCAAAAGCCGGCGACGCCAATATTTACGCTGATTTGGTATCCTATATACGGCGTAACCTAGAAGTTACGCGCGTATATTTCTGCCGTCGCCCGTAGTTTTTTGGGCCATAGGCAGGTATACCAAACCAGCGCAGTTTGGTATCCAATATGCAGCGTAAGGACTTACGTGGCGAAAATGGAGAAAACTTACTCCATTTTCACCTCGCCACAAAAAGCAGCCGTAAGAAGCCTTACGCTGACTATTGGAGCCCCGTAACTCCCTAAACTAACTAGAAAATAAACCTAACACCTAACGCATGCGCAATGTCTATCTCCCTGTCAACCGCGATCTGCTAAATAAAACCTAACACCTAACGCATGCGCAATGTCTATCTACCTGTCAACCGCGATCCCCCCCCCCCCCCGATATCCCTAATAAAGTTATTAACCCCTAAACCGCCGCTCCCGGACCACGCCGCCATCTACATAAACTAACCCCCTACTGTGAGCCCCTAAAACCGCCGCCATCTACCTTATCTATCCCCTAATCTGACCCCTTACACCGCCGCCACCTATATAAAAATTATTAACCCCTAATCTAATCCCCTTACACCGCCGCCATCTCTATTAAAATGATTAACCCCTAATTTAATCTACCTACCCCGCCGACAGCTATATTATCTATATTAACCCTAAGTATATTATAGTTAATATAGGTATTACATTATATATATTAACTATATTAACCCTAATTATATTAGGGTTAATATAGTTAATATAGTTACTATAGTATTTATATTAACTATATTAACTCTATCTAACCCTAACTAAATTTATATTAAATTAATCTAATTAATTTATAAACTAAAATATTCCTATTTAAATCTAAATACTTACCTATAAAATAAACCCTAAGATAGCTACAATATAATTAATAATTACATTGTAGCTATGTTAGGGTTAATATTTATTTTACAGGTAAATTGTTAATTATTTTAACTAGGTATAATAGATATTAAATAGTTATTAACTATTTAATATCTACCTAGTTAAAATAATTACCCAATTACCTGTAAAATAAATCCTAACCTAAGTTACAAATACACCTACACTATCAATAAATTTAATAAACTACAAACATCTATCTAAAAATACAATTAAATTAACTAAACTAAATTACAAAAAAAAACAAACACTAAATTAGGGCTGCAACTAACGATTATTTTCATAATCGATTAATCGGCCGATTATTTTTTCGATTCATCGACTAATCGGATGAAAAGAGAATCAATAATAGTTTTCTATGTTTTAAATAAAATCCACATAATGAGTGTTACAAATATAAACTTCAGACCAAAACTGTTAGAAAAGAGGTAGAACTAGAAAGAGTTAGACTATCACTGTTAATAACATTCTGTTATTCACTCTTTCAGAAACTTTGCATTGAAATGCAAACATCTCAACATGTCCACGTGCTTCTGGCTAAGTCTGGTTCTCTGTATGCAGCTATATTTCCTGCAGCAGAGAAAAGGCTGTTGAGGTGTATAAGTAGGGTTTTGCCAATTTCACCAAAGTGGGATATTTATCTTTGTTAGCTCTTCACCAATGCTAAGTGTTTTCTACCTTGGCAAGGGGCCTCTCAATAAAGTAACCCTTGACTTCATTCTAACATAAAAATATCTTGAATATCTATATGCAATGGTAAATAACCAGCTATAAGGTTAGGGGAAATATCTAGTCCACTCTAAAAATAACGAATATATACTTATAAAGGTTGAATCTGGTACACATTATCACAATTTATTAAAAATATAAAAAAACAATAAAAAACAAAATCAAAAGCGCTAAGGACTTTATATCAATAACAGGACAAAGCCTTACACATTTATTTATACAGTACATATAATCAGCAATAGCAATCAATACGCTAATAATTGTGCAAACAGATAATAGTGCACATCAATTTAAATAACTCCCATCAACCTAGGGGCTAGGTGTAAAGCTTGGCACTATATAATGAAAAGCATAGTTCCAAATCACCAGATTTAATATAAACAATACAAATGATGACTATTATATCTGGGTTGCACATAAGCCAGGGGTAGTTGTAAACGTATATACTGTCCTGAAAAAGTGAAAGGTTAGACGTCTGTAGATGTCCTTTAGACTAAGGACATAACCATAAAACACAATACCATGTGCAGGAGTTCATTGGAGTGAAGCAGCTGGTGTTGTGCACAGACCAACTAATTGCAAATCAACTAATCGATTAATCGATTATGAGATTCGTTGACAACTATTTTCATAATCGATTATTATCGATTATGACGATTAGTTGTTGCAGCTCTACACTAAATTACAAAAAATAAAAAAAAGATTACAAGATTTTTAAGCTAATTACACCTATTCTAAGCCCCCTAATAAAATAATAAACCCCCAAAATAAAAAAAATTCCCTGCCCTATTCTAAATTAAACAAATTTCAAAGCTCTTTACCTTACCAGCCCTTAAAAGGGCCTTTTGTGGGGCATGCCCCAAAGAATTCAGCTCTTTTGCATACAACAAATACAATCCCCCCCCCCATTACAACCCACCACCCACATACCCCTATTCTAAAACCACCCAAACCCCCCTTAAAAAAGCCTAACACTACCCCCCTGAAGATCTCCCTACCTTGTCTTCACCACACCGGGCCGAACTCCTGATCCGATCCGGGCGATGTCTTCCTCCAAGCGGCAAAGAAGAATTCTTCCTCCGGCGATGTCTTCCTCCAAGCGGCAAAGAAGAATTCTTCCTCCGGCGATGTCTTCCTCCAAGCGGCAAAGAAGAATTCTTCCTCCGGCGATGTCTTCCTCCAAGCGGCAAAGAAGAATTCTTCCTCCGGCGACGTCTTCCTCCAAGCGGCAGCAAAGTCTTCATTCTTCCGGCGGCATCTTCAATCTTCTTTCTTCGCTCCGCCGCCGCGGAGCATCCATCCCGGCCGACTGCTGTACTACGAATGAGGTACCTTTAAATGACGTCATCCAAGATGGCGTCCGCCGAATTCCGATTGGCTGATAGGATTCTATCAGCCAATCGGAATTAAGTTAGAAAAATCTGATTGGCTGATTGAATCAGCCAATCAGATTCAAGTTCAATCCGATTGGCTGATCCGAACAGCCAATCAGATTGAGCTCGCATTCTATTGGCTGATCGGAACAGCCAATAGAATGCGAGCTCAATCTGATTGGCTGATTGGATCAGCCAATCGGATTGAACTTGAATCTGATTGGCTGATTCAATCAGCCAATCAGATTTTTCTAACTTAATTCCGATTGGCTGATAGAATCCTATCAGCCAATCGGAATTCGGCGGACGCCATCTTGGATGACGTCATTTAAAGGTACCTCATTCGTAGTACAGCAGTCGGCCGGGATGGATGCTCCGCGGCGGCGGAGCGAAGAAAGAAGATTGAAGATGCCGCCGGAAGAATGAAGACTTTGCTGCCGCTTGGAGGAAGACGTCGCCGGAGGAAGAATTCTTCTTTGCCGCTTGGAGGAAGACATCGCCGGAGGAAGAATTCTTCTTTGCCGCTTGGAGGAAGACATCGCCCGGATCGGATCAGGAGTTCGGCCCGGTGTGGTGAAGACAAGGTAGGGAGATCTTCAGGGGGGTAGTGTTAGGCTTTTTTAAGGGGGTTTGGGTGGTTTTAGAATAGGGGTATGTGGGTGGTGGGTTGTAATGGGGGGGGGGATTGTATTTGTTGTATGCAAAAGAGCTGAATTCTTTGGGGCATGCCCCACAAAAGGCCCTTTTAAGGGCTGGTAAGGTAAAGAGCTTTGAAATTTGTTTAATTTAGAATAGGGCAGGGAATATTTTTTATTTTGGGGGTTTATTATTTTATTAGGGGGCTTAGAATAGGTGTAATTAGCTTAAAAATCTTGTAATCTTTTTTTTATTTTTTGTAATTTAGTGTTTGTTTGTTTTTGTAATTTAGTTTAGTTAATTTAATTGTATTTTTAGATAGATGTTTGTAGTTTATTAAATTTATTGATAGTGTAGGTGTATTTATAACTTAGGTTAGGATTTATTTTACAGGTAATTGGGTAATTATTTTAACTAGGTAGATATTAAATAGTTAATAACTATTTAATATCTATTATACCTAGTTAAAATAATTAACAATTTACCTGTAAAATAAATATTAACCCTAACATAGCTACAATGTAATTATTAATTATATTGTAGCTATCTTAGGGTTTATTTTATAGGTAAGTATTTAGATTTAAATAGGAATATTTTAGTTTATAAATGAATTAGATTAATTTAATATAAATTTAGTTAGGGGTGTTAGGGTTAGATAGAGTTAATATAGTTAATATAAATACTATAGTAACTATATTAACCCTAATATAATTAGGGTTAATATAGTTAATATATATAATGTAATAACTATATTAACTATAATATACTTAGGGTTAATATAGATAATATAGCTGGCGGCGGGGTAGGTAGATTAAATTAGGGGTTAATCATTTTAATAGAGATGGCGGCGGTGTAAGGGGCTTACATTAGGGGTTAATAATTTTAATATAGATGGCGGCGGTGTTAGGGGCTCACTTTAGGGGGTTATAGATATAATATAGCTGGTGGCGGGGTACGGGAGCGGCGGTTTAGGGGTTAATAACTTTATTAGGTTGCGGCGGGGTACGGGAGCGGCGGTTTAGGGGTTAATAGCTTTTTTATTGTTAGGCTAGTGAGGGGGGATAGCGGATAGAGGGTTAGACAGTGCGGTCTATGTTAGGGAGGCGTGTTAGACAGTGCGGGCTATGTTAGGGAGGCGTGTTAGACAGTGCGGGTGTTTTAGACTTTAGTCAGGTTTTATAGGTGCCGGCAGTTTCTAACGTGGCGCAAGTCACTGGCGACGCCAGAAATTTGTACTTGCGCAGATTTCTGGACATTGCTGGTTTGTCAGACTTACGGCACGTTAGCATCTGACGGCGACCTATATGGGATAGCTCGAGTTGCGAGCTGAAACTGCGGGCGACGCCGGTTCCCTCGCTTGCGCCGCAAACTGCGATCTATATCGGATCGCGCCCTAGATTTCTATGCTGAGATAATATTCTACTGGGAAACTAATTATCTATATAGGAGAGATACACCATAATAGAATCTTGTGTAGATGATTAATCTGAGTATATACCCCCTGACCGATGGAGTTGGGCATGGGTACTCGATTCCAGCCCCCTAGCTCTAGGGACACTCCATGGGAGAGGCAGTATATTAAAGATAGGAGATGAGTAGCAACCAACAGGCTGATGTGTTTTCTTGACCGCACACCTGACCACCCCAAAAAACCTTCCCCCCCTTTCATGTTCATCAGTGCTGAGACTACCCCCTGACACTGACCCTCCCGAGGGCAATTTATTGTTATTTTAAAAAGCGAAGCAACGTGATAACTGACACTGTATCTATAGATCTGGGTAACTGTTTCAACTAACTGCATTATTTCGATTTGCAAAAGGACTGTATGTATATGAACTCTTGTCACATCATAACTTGTTTTTTTTTCTTTTTTCTGTTCTTGTTGTTATGTTTAATATAAAAGAGGTTTGAAGATAACTACAGATAGATTATATTTTACGCAATTATCTTAGCAACGTACACAACTGTATTGAACAAACTATTGTAACAGCACAAGATAATGATATTCTCACTTTCTGTACTCTGTTCTTTGTACCATGTGAAAACCTCAATAAAAAAGTTTTTTAAAAAAAAAACAGGGGCACTTTTATTCATCAAAGTTTACAAAGCAGCCGTTTTGTTAACCCTTTCCTGCCAGGGTTAAAGTGTCTATATCTGAAAACCTGTTCCGATGTAGACAAATTGAAATCACGCGATCGTGCACACGATCGCGAGATTTCAATTGTTGGATCGGGTCTGGGGGTCGTCCCTATAACCCTAGGAATGCCCTCCAGACCGCGATCAAATCCAGGAAGCGCAGAAGGGTTCAGGACAGCCGTTGGCTATGACGTTCTATTCCGTCATAAAGGCTCTAAAGCCCAGTGTAATTATGACGGAATAGAGCGGTACCCAGTTTATACAAAAATAGATTATTTTTTTTTACTTTTGGGTTTTTTTTGTTTTTTTTTCTGTAGCTCACCCCCAAAGACCATCCCCCACCCCCTCCCAGATACCTTAGCTATTTTATTAACCCATTCCCTCCCCCCTTTCTCCCACTTATAAGTATAATTTTTTTCTGTAGCGCAGCAGTTCCCACCTGCTCCTTCCCCATCCATGCGCCCGCCACCCCCTTGCATGCGCGCGCGCGCACGCACGTCCGCGCGCATCCCCGGCGATCCCGTCCCCCTCTTAATCAAAGAAGCCATCGATGGCCGACCACCGCCTCCCACTTCGGCTCCTAGCAACGATTTTTGGCCATCACTGTCTGGTGCAGAGAGGGCCACAGAGTGGCTCTCTCTGCATCGGATGGGGATAATTTTTTATTGCAGCATGCCTCGATATCGAGGCATCATTGCAATAATCGGAAAGCGGCTGGAAGCGATCAGGATCGCTTCCAGCCGCTTTAAAACCCTAACGTCGTACAGGGTACGTCGCTGGTCTTTAAAGACCAGTTTGTGCAAGACGTACCCTGTATGACGTATGTTGTTAAGGGGTTAAAAAGATAATAATCCCTTTATTACCCATTCCTCAGTTTTGCATAACCAACATGGCTATATTAAAGGGACAGTATACACTAATTTTCATATAACTGCATGTAATAGACACTACTGTAAAGAATAATATGCACAGATATTGATATAAAAATCCAGTATAAAACCGTTTAAAAACTTACTTAGAAGCTTCCAGTTTAGCTCTGTTTAAAAGGTTACTGGAACACCCACTGCAAGTGGGAAATAAGACACTCCCCCCTCCCCCTTTATTTGCATATGAAAAGACCCTTTGCACAAACAGAAGCAAGCTGGAGTAGGTATACATCAGTATTCTCCTAAAACTTTAGGGCTTGGTTAGGAGTCTGAAAATCAGAGCAATGTTATTTAAAAATAAGCAAAACTATTTTTTTAAAAAACAAACTTTATGGGCTATATTAATAGATCATCTACAAAACATTTAAGCAAAGAAAAAATGAATGTATAATGTCCCTTTAAAGGGATAGTAAACTCAGATTTTTTTTTGTATATTTAAAAAGATTATCTAATAATATTCCAGTCTGCAATTAACACCTATTAAACGTTTTTTACTGTTTTCCTGTAATTTCTATTACAAAATAGTATTGCTGCCAAACACATTTTAGGCTCATTATACAAGCCATATAATAATGTTCTACCTGGGTAGAACAATCATGACGCCCGGCATGCGCAGTTCATCCCCTTCCGCGACTTAGGCATGCGCATAGTGCATTTACGACCCCTTATATAATCTATATATTGAAACAAATGCACGCTGCGCTAAATAGCATTGCTGTTATGACGTAGTGTGTGCACACACCAAGATGGTGGACATGACAGTGCGCATGCGATAGATTATAAAGATTACTGCGCATGCGATTTGTAGAGTGTGTTTCTATGACTAATATTATAATTAGACTCTGCCTACTGCAGTGGGATTGGAGCAAGCGCTATTGTGAACTTGGGGAATGTTCTGCCTACATTTCTGGGTTGTCATTGCAGCAGATTTTTGGATAAAAAATATATATTAATTTTACATATTTAGAAGCTTTGTTTGGAAAAAAAAAAGTAAGTGGATTTACAAGAATATATAGTCATGATTGTAATTCCTTTTTTTTTTTTTTTTTTTTTTTTTAAATGGCAGTCTGCAAAGATTTATAACCCTTTAATATATTTTTTACCTCTGTGATTACCTTGCATCTAACCCTCTTCTGACAGCCCCCTCATCACATGGCTATTTATTTATTATCTATTGACTTGCATTTTAGCCAATTAGTGCACAATTCTACGACAGAGAGCACAATAATATCTATATGGTCACATGAATTAGCAGTCTCTTGTTGTGAAAAGCTAATTATTATTATCATTTATTTGTATAGCGCCGCCAAATTCCGTAATGCTGGGTACAATGATAGGGGTACACAATGACAAAGATTTGTGATAAAATGCAAAACATAACACAACTAAACGAATCTAGTAAAGGAGGAAGAGGGCCCTGCTCCGGAGAGCTCACAGTCTATAGGTTTAGGGTGCAGAGACATAAGGTTGGGGTAGCTTGTTACATCGGTTGTATTTGCAGCAGTGAGTCAGGCAGTTCATGTATTAGTTTGGTTCAGATGAGGGATGGAGGAGAGATGATAAGCCTCTCTGAATAGGTGAGTTTTCAAGGAGCGTCTGAAGCTATACAAGGTTGGAGACAGTCTTATGGAGCGGGGTAGAGAGTTCCAGAGAACAGGAGCAGCACGTGCAAAGTCTTGGAGGTGGGAGTGGGACATAGAGATAACAGGAGTGTAGAAACGTAGGTCAGAGGTTGATCAGGAGGACGGAATGAGGAATATTTCACAATGAGAGGGGAAATATAGTTGGGATTTAGACTGTTGAGTGCTTTGTAAGTTAGGGTTAATACTTTAAATTGTATTCTGGAGTGTATGGGGAGCCACTGTAGAGAATGGCAGAGCGGAGCAGCTGATGTAGATCGGCGACTTAGGTGGATGAGTCTAGCAGAAGCATTCATAATAGATTGGAGGGAGGAGAGGTGGTGTTTTGGAAGGCCATTTAGGAGTAGATTGCAATAATCAATGCGTGACAAAATGAGGGAATGAATAAGTATTTTTGTTGTTTTTTGAGTAAGGAAGGGACGAATTCTGGAAATGTTGCCTAGGTGTGAACGGCAGTATTTGGTAAACACTTGTATATGTGGGTTGAATGTGAGTCTAATGTGAGCCCAAGACAGTGGACCTGGGGTGAGGTGTTGAGAATAGAGTCTCCAGACATCAGAGAAATGTCAGGTGTTGGATGTCTCGAAGAGGGGGGATAAGAAGCAGCTCAGTTTTAGACAGATTGAGTTAGAGGTAGTGTGAAGACATCCAAGAGGAAATTGCAGAGAGGCAGTCATAAATCTGGTTGAGTAAAGAGGGAGAGATATCAGGAGAGGAAAGATAGAGTTGGGAATCATCAGCATATAAGTTTTCCAAGGCATGATGTATAGAGAGAGAAAAGCAAGGGGCACAAGACAGAGCCTTGTGGTACTCCAACTGAGAGAGGCATATGATTACAAGATATGTTGTTAAAGGAAACTGAAAATGAGCGGTTTGACAGATATGATGCAAACCAGGAGAGGGCTGTGTCTTGGATGCCAAATGAATGTAGTATTTTTTGGAGGAGAGAATGGTCAACAGTGTCAAAAGCTGTGGACAGGTCAAGAAGAATTAGTAAGGAGTAATGGCCTTTTGCTTTAGCTGATAACAGGTCATTTGCCACTTTAGCAAGAGCGGTTTCTGTTAAGTGTTTAGGGCGGAAACCAGATTGTAGTGGATCAAGTAAGGAGTTAGTTGTGAGAAATTGAGTCAGCCGATTATAGACTAGTCGTTCCAATAATTTTGAAGCAAAGGGAAGTAAGGAGACAGGTCGATAGTTAGAAGGCGTGGAGGGGTCAAGCAAGGGCTTTTTTAGGATTGGTATGATTGACGCATGCTTGAATGTGTCAGTAAATGTGCCAGCGGTAAGAGATGAGTTAGGGTAGGGGTTAGTGAAGCAGAGAGAGAGGGAATAAGTCTTGAAGGAATAGGGTCAAGTGGGCAGGTTGTGAGATGAGCCAAGGATAGGATTGCAGAGACTTCTTCCTCTGTTACAGGAGGGAAGTAGCATAGATTTTTGTTAATAGAAGGGGTGGGTAGGATTGCTGGGTTTGAGGGGTGTGAGGTGCAGCTCTCTTTTCTAATGGTGTCAATTTTATTTTTGAAGTGATCAGCAATAATTTGAGCAGTAAGGTTGGTAGTGGGCAGGGGGCAGGCGGACGTAGAAGGGAGTTAAAGGTTGAGAACAGCTTTCTGGGGTTCGATGCGTGAGATGACACAAGGGAGGAGAAATAGACTTGTTTGGCCAGACTGAGCGCAGAGTTGTAGAACTTAAGGGTGAATTTATAATGCTGGAAATCAGCACAGGTGCGTGATTTCCTCCACTGCCGTTCAGCAGCCAGTGAGCATCGCTGAAGATATCTGGTCTGTTTGGTGTGCCACGGTTGCCGTCGAGTAATTGATGTACGTCGAATAGTGGAGGGTGCAGTTTTGTCAAGTGTTGATTTTAGTGCCGAATTATACTGTAGAGTCACAAGGTTTGGGCAAGAGAGGGATGAAATGTTAGAGAGCTGAGGACTCAGTTGAGTGGAAAAGTCTGTTAGATCCATCTGTGAAAAGAATTTGATAAGAGGCTGTGTATAGTGGTTTAGAAACAGGCAGAAATTTAGAGGTTATAAAGTATATTAATATAACATGTAAATAGCGTTAAGAGTGGTGAGCTAATTACTCTAATACTATTATAGGGGGCGCTTGAATAGATATGACAATATGCCCTGTACTAAAGAAGGCCTACATCTTACACAATATCAATTAACTTGTGAGAATATAATAACGATATTAGACTAAACACCGATTAGTAGATTGGCACAACATGTATATGCAAATACGTTCAGATAGAGTTCATTATGTATACGGTAAATACCAATCCCAAAAAAGTCTTTATGATATAAAGTCTCTTCAGGTGCTCCGATGGTAATAAGAACGAGTAGCACAGAAGGGACTCTATGGCTGCTCTCTGAAAAAGCTTGTCAGATTCATAGAAGTTTCCTGGAGAAAGGAAAAAAATACAGAGGCGCCTCTAAGTGCAGTATCACCAGGCAGGATCCAACCAGCAGCAAAAATATACGTAAATGTACTCACATTTAGCATAGCACACTGTGGTGCAATTGGGGCAGACCGAGACTTCTGAGCTGCTCGGCTGACTCTTCTGGAACAATGTCTCTCACAGGAGGATATTGCTCCGTGCTCTCCCGGCCCAAAGGTAGCTTTGTAAGCAGACTCATATTTTGCGGGGATGTTAGTAGAAGGTGCAGCGAGTTTTAAGATAATCAAATAATGCAGCGGTAGTATGTTTAAAATACTTTTTAATTTAAAACATCTTTAAAATATCTCAAACAGTGATGCGTTTCTCGGGGTGCAACGCCATTTCCCCAGACTATATTATAAAAAATCTACCGCTGTCTATTTAAATCGATTGTGACCAATCAATTAAGTCCTCTTTTCAAACCCACACCTCCTTTCTGACATCACACAAGTACATAACATAACAAGTACTTCTGCTAGAATGAACAGACAGATTTGACATTGTACCAAATTGGTTATAAACATACTACCGCTACATTATTTGACTATCTTAAAAGTCGCTGCATCTTGTACTGACATCCCCGCAAAATAGGAGTCTGCTTACAGCCAATAGGATTGAGCTCGCATTCTATTGGCTGATTGGAACAGCCAATAGAATGTGAGCTCAATCCTATTGGCTGATTGGATCAGTCAATAGGATTGAAGCTCAATCCTATTGGCTGATTGCATCAGCCAATAGGATTTTTTCACCTTTAATTCATATTGGCTAATAGAATTCTATCAGTCAATTGGAATTCAAGGGACGCCATTTTGGATGACGTCATTTAAAGGAACCTTCAGTGTACGGCTGGGACCGCATGAACGGGATGCTCCGCGCTGGATGTCTTGAAGATGGAGTCGCTCTGCATCGGAAGGCTGAAGATAGAAGATGCCGTCTGGATGAAAACTTTTGCCTGCCTGGAGGACGACTTCTTGCCGCTTGGATGAAGACTTCTCCCGGCTTTGTTGAGGACTTCTGCAGGCTTGGATGAAGACTTCTCCCGGCTTGATGAGGATGGATGTCCGGTCTTCAAAAACTGTAAGTGGATCTTCAGGCGTTAGTGTTAGATTTTTTTAACGATTGATTTGGGTGGGTTTTATTTTTAGATTAGGGGTTTGGGCAAAGATAAAGAGCTAAATGCCCTTTTAAGGGCAATGCCCATCCAAATGCCCTTTTCAGGGCAATGGGGAGCTTAGGTTTTTTAGATAGGATTTTATTTGGGGGGTTTGGTTGTGTGGGTGGTGGGTTTTACTGTTGGGGGGGTTGTTTGTATTTTTTTTTACAGGTAAATGAGCTGATTTCAATGGGGCAATGCCCCGCAAAAAGCCCTTTTAAGGGCTATTGGCAGTTTAGTTTAGGCTAGGTTTTTGTTTTGTTTTTGGGGTGCTTTTTTATTTTGATAGGGCTATTAGATTAGGTGTAATTAGTTTAAATATTTGATCATTTCTTTTTTATTTTGTGTAAATTTAGTGTTTATTTTTTTGTAATTTATTTAATTGTAGTGTAATGTTAGGTGTTAGTGTAAGACAGGTTAGGTTATTTTACAGGTAAATTTGTATTTATTTTAACTAAGTAGTTAGTAAATAGTTAATAACTATTTACTAACTAGTCTACCTAGTTAAAATAAATACAAACTTAGCTGTGAAATAACAATAAAACCTAAGATAGCTACAATGTAACTATTAGTTATATTGTAGCTAGCTTAGGGTTTATTTTATAGGTAAGTATTTAGTATTAAATAGGAATTAGTTAGGTAATGATAGTAAGTTTTATTTAGATTTATTTTAATTATATTAAAGTTAGGGTTAGGGTTAGACTTAGGGTTAGGTTTAGGGGTTAATATATTTATTTAGTGTTAGTGATGTGGGAGGCCAGAGGTTTAGGGGTTAATAACTTACTAAATTTATGTAGGTTGTGGCGACATTGGGGGCAGCAGATTAGGGGTTAATAAGTGTAGGTAGGTGGCGGCGATGTCGGGGGCGGCAGATTAGGGGTTATTAAGTGTAATGTAGGTGTCAGCGATGTCGGGGGCGGCAGATTAGGGGTGTTTAGACTCGGGGTTTATGTTAGGGTGTTAGGTGTAAACATAAATTTTCTTTCCCCATAGGAATCAATGGGGCTGCGTTACGGAGCTTTACGTTCCTTTATTGCAGGTGTTAGGCTTTTTTTAGCCGGCTCTCCCCATTGATGTCTATGGGGAAATCGTGCACGAGCACGTAAAACCAGCTCAAAGCAGCGCTGGTATTTGTGTGCGGTATGGAGCTCAACGCAACCATATTGCCCGCTAACGCAGCTTTTTGGAAAACCTGTAATAGCAGGGCTATTAAAGCTGATCGGTGGAAATAACTTGCAAGTTATTACCGAGCCGCTTATAACACAAAACTCGTAATCTGGCCGTATGTTAATATATATTTATGTTATAGTAGTCAGTATCATTAAATTATATATTTACATAACATGCATGCAGCTATGTATTTCTATAATATGAATTATACAGTCTTTAATTAGAAATAATACAACACAACAAGCAACATTAATTACATTTTAATTTATATGCAAATATTTAAACATTATGCATAGTATATAACAATGTATCATTTAAATATTGAATATTTATGTTTAGGGCCTTGGCTTATACAGTTAGTTTTAGGTTATGACAGATAAGGGGTAAATGTTTGAATAATATTCATAGTCATGTACAATGCATATTGTTTAAATTACTGGAGATATCATTAAAGGGATTTAATGTTTCCTTAATATGTATTTATGTTTGAAATAATAGCAAGCAACTATTAAATCCATTTTAAGATATCCCCAATACTTAAAAGGGCCTGTTCACTCATGAACTGCAAATAGTTAGCTGCATTAACACTGTATTACCACTGTATTACATAATAAAATCAAAATCAACGCTCCTGGAACTCCCAGATAAAAGGGGCTGGGAAACAGTTATGTGTTCACGCCCCCTGACCAAGTTTTGGATCGCAGCATAAGTTTCAGCAACTGTTACCAGAGACTTGAATGGTGGCAATTGCTGTATAAATACACAACCCTAGTTAATTTTTTATACACAAATATTTACTTATGTGTCAAGAACTCTGGAAGCTGTGATTCCAGCATGCCATTATATAGAGCTACATTTGTTGCAATGCTGCAATCAGCTAAAAATCCCAAACTGCTGAGACTAACAGGTAGTTACTTTTTTTGCAACCTCAATCGGTGCAGTCAATACCCTATTACTATACTAACATGCTGCTGAGACTCACAGTTACTTTTGTTGTGAACTCCTTCTGGGCAATCAGCCAAAGATTCATCCTTTAGTCAAAATACTAGGCAGAGTTGGTGTGTGATTATATTTAGAATTGTCCGTTTTCACACTGGCAGTGACATCACTGTGGGATCCAGCACATGCGTATTTGACCAGGAGCAGAGTGGACGCACGGCCATAAAATACAATACTGGGTAAATAATCTAAATTTTACATGACTGCATATTTTGTCACAGAGATGGGCTAAAATGCCGGCGGCACTGGCAAAACCTCCTTGGCCTATCCGGGCTCTTGGAACTCAGTGCCGGACCGAAATTGAGCCGCAGACAGCCGAACAAGGAGGTTTTTCCATTGCTCCTGAAGTTGGGGGCTCAATACGGGTCAAGCACTAAGTTCCAGGAGCCCAGATCAGCCGAGCATCTTTTGCCGGTCCTCCAGCGGTCGGCCAATGCCGGTGGTCCTGGGCTCAATTAAAGTCCGGCAATGAGTTCCAGGAGCCCGGATAGGCCGAGCAGGGTTTGCTAGTGCCACTGGCATTTTAGTTCATCTCTGTGACATATTATTTAATCACTGATGATAACTTTAGTGACATAGCTATATAGTTATAATAAGGTTTATTACTTATAGTATAATTTATTATACTTAGTTATTATATGACATCAGGCAGTTAGATGGGCATTACAGGGGAAGTGTTGTTTATATATGACGTCAGAGTAGGCGGTATTAAGGACTTATTAAGTTGCAAAAAGAGAAGAAGGCGCCACAATGGTGCAAGATCAATTATGATCAGAATCATATACAGTTGTATCCCATAAAACTCACAAATGTTAAAGCACTTGAGAAGTGCCACAACAGCGTGCGGGACCTTAAGGAGCCGTCCAGAAAGCTCACCCTCCGATATTCGGCAGCCAATGGGTCTCTGCAGTCTATATGGATATGCACGCTTTCGCACTGGTCCCAGTGGGATAACGCGTGTCTTTGTCCAAAATCCAGAAAAAGTCACTTTGGTAGTGTGAATGGAAATAGTAGTATATTGAATACTCTGATCACGTGCTGGAATCATCTAGGTTAAAACATAGACTTTAATAAAAATGTCTCACAACATGTTTCTCGGTCCTCAACAACCATTTTATTAGGTGAATACAAAACAATTACAAAGCATGGCTTAAGAACACTCTGCTCAGCGTCCACCAACTCCAACAGTGCAAGACTATCAATTCCTTTGGCTTAAATATATAAATCGGTATGGCTGCTTTCAATTAATACAGTTGGTCACTTGGAGCAAGTGCTCATATACATATGGATAAATGGAGGTTTTGGTATAACTAGATTATAGAATGTGTTGTCTATTCTTCTTTTGGGGTCCCTAGGTTAGTGAGAAATGAACATAATAATAATGACTCTGGTAGAGACACTTAAAGTATAGATGTTTTTATTCAGTGTGGCAAGTTGTCAAATCTAGCATATTGTATTAGTTGAACCCAGATTGCCACTTCTCATTAGGATCTAGTGTGGATATGTGCATCTAACACATCGATCACAAGTTGTCTTAAGTCATAATGACGTGCATATCTTGTTAGATATTTGTGTGTATATATTATGGCTTATGATATTCCCCCCATTCGTTTATTGATTTTCCTGTGGATTGCTAATATACTTTTAAATTGTTGTATATATTTATTTCAACACCATATACAAGTTGCAAACGAAATCTGCCAACAAGACGGAGGTACTTGGGAAATCCGTATAGCACATTCATATTGTAATCGATTAGTTATATCGTTCATGGCGTATCGGTATTTGTACCCACAACAGAATCAATTATTATTTGATACATAGTATATCATCTAGTCACATTCATTGTTACAAAAAAGAGTTGTGGACGATTCTCGTGACGTCAGATTTGGTCCAGGGTTTCCCCCCCGCATTTTTGGGACTGTAAATATTTATTGTTCACTTTTTTTATGTGTTTTTCATGCATTTTATGTTACATTTATATCATAGTTAATGATATTTTTGATCACATTATATTAATTTATACACAGTTTTGGCGCATCCAATTTAATCTAATAAAGGTATTAAGGACTTAGCTGGGCATTCTGGGGGGGGGATGTAGGTTAGGCGTGACGTAGGTGTAGGCGTTCGGAGGGAGGTAGCAAGGCTGAGCAGGGAGAATGTAGCTTAGGCGTGACGTAGTTATAAGAGTTCAGGGGGAGTTAGCCTGCACTTTTGTTTCCTGTCTAGAGTGGAGCCCCAGTGTTCTGTTGTTCCCCTCCCATTTACTTCCTGTGCAGCTGTTGCTGGGAACATTGTGGACCCCACAGGTGAGGAATTATCCCTGGATATCTGGCTGCGTTCATTCAGTTTGCTGGGCAACTGTGAGGTTCCAGTCTGCTTCTTTGCACCCTAGGGTGCAGTTTGTTTGTGAGTATATTTCTTACAATTCTATCTTTACCCGTGTTTTGTGGTATTAGGCCATTGGGTGCCTCTGTGTTCTTCTTTTTTAGACTAATCGTTTTCATCAGGATCCTGACCTCCTATGACAAAGAGCTGACCATTGCACTCCTTTGGAGCTACTTCCATTTTTTGGACATTATTGGTTGTATGGACTTATTTTTTCAGCTAAAGGATTCATTCCTTTATCTGATTTCTTATTTCGATTATTTTATATTGCTGACTTCAATTACTGTGATATAATTACTAAGAGCGCCCCCTGGAGGATTGGTGTGCTGTTACACACTTATTGTAACTTATTGTGTAACATATTTTGTGTGTGTAACTTATTTTGTGCGCTTTGCCTATATTTTGCAACTGAAAATTATGGTTTTCAACATGAATATATGCTGCTGCAGTTTACCCAACTCTAGTATATGCTGTGAAATATGTGATGATTGCTTAGATCAGTAATTATTTTATTTATATCTGGCCTCTGATTGGCTACAGTGAAACTGACCAGATAAACAGACTCAAGAGGGCTTTCAAATTGGATTCATGGAGAGCTCTAAATATGCGAAACCCTGCAAATTATGCTGCATAGACACACACATAAATAGTTACGTACTGAAATACGGGATAGTTAAAGGGACGGTCAACACCAGAATTTTTGTTGTTTTAAAAGATAGATAATCTCTTTATTACCCATTCCCCAGTTTTGCATAACCAACTCTGTTATATTAATATACTTTTTACCTTTGTGATTCACTTGCATATAAGCATCTGGCAGCCCCCTGATCACATGACATTTTATTTATTATCTATTGACTCGAATTTTAGCCAATTAGTGCAGTGTCTGCCACAATCCACGGGCATGATCACAATGTTATCTATATGGTTTACATAAACTAGCTATCCCCTTTGTGAAAAGCAAATAAAAAAGCATGTGATAAGAGGCGGCCTTCAAGGGCTTAGAAATTATCATATGAGCCTTCCTAGGTTTAGCTTTCAACTAAAAATACCAAAAGAACAAAGCAAAATTGGTGATAAAAGTAAATTAGAAAGTTGTTTATAATGACATGCCCTATTTGAAACATGAAAGTTTTTTTTGGGCTTGACTGTTCCTTTAAAGGCGGCATCAGAACGAGGCTCCCATTGGAGCCTATGGAAGCTCTCAATTTACTTGTAATACCAGCGCACATTATCGTGTGCTGGTATTTCAAAGTGGAGCGCTAATATCTCTTGCACGCAAGCAATATTTACAGCTCCACTCGTAATCTAGCCCTTTGTGGGGTATTCAACTGAATATAACTTTAAAGCAACATAAAGAGAACAGCTAAACATTAGTATTGCATATCATACCAACCAAATCATATTAACCAAATCAAGGACAGGAACTACAGAGAATGATCATATCTAAAGCACTAATGTATGACAATGTTAAATCAGTATCACCCCACACCCTCCCATCAGTGCCACATCTTTAAACTGCCATCTGTCACTTTCTCTACATGAGGTAGTCTCCTCCTCCCAAATTAGATAAGATTAGCAAGAGTAATTCACTCATCTGTGGAATCTGCTTATGCAAAAAATGTACATAAGCTCATCATATACAACATAAATACACTGGGTACAGGTACAAAATCATCTCGCACAAATCTATTGTTTATTCACAGGATCCATACAATTCACAGGATTTACATCAATTCACAGCATACACTTACAAAATTCACTAACACAATGTATTCAAACACCCAATTTATGAGATACAGACTTTCCATGCCTTGGGAGGCATTTGCGCATGTGTACATATATATCACCTTGGGCACATTTTAAATGTCATACTGATTTAATATGTACATAATAAATAATATTTAAACATGCATATCAAATATCATATCAAATTGCCTTCCCAGCACTAGACTATTGAATTCCATGTCTCTTTAATATACCCAGAAATACATTATCCACCCTCTAAAATTGGGTTTAACAAGCTTGTTAAAAATCGAACAGCCAGCCCAATAAATTATGAGCCATACTTTTGTTTTGTTAATGAAGTACCATTAAGCAGGGTCAAAATAGTAATTATTTGTCAGGTGCCATTTATCAGTTAACAGCCAAGGTTTGTAATATAAGCCATTTCACTCCCTTTTAGGGTTGCTGGCTGCATGTTCTTTCCGAATTGTGAAGTTTAATTTTGACTTTTGACTTTACTGTCCCTGTAATGCCATTGCTCCCCTGCAAATCTATGTACACAGATCAACCCATCCTAAGTTTCAAAGATCTCACTGAATAGAAGAATGTGTGGAGTGGAATAGATATGCACAAGGACCTAAGTGTGAGGAGGTAGGAGCAAGCATTTAAATTAAAGGGACACTAAACCCAATTTTTTTCTTTTATGATTCAGATAGAGCATGCAATTTTAAGCAACTTTCTAATTTACTCCTATTACCAATTTTTATTTTTTATCTTGGTATCTTAAAGGGACACTGAACCCAATTTTTTTCTTTCATGATTCAAATAGAGCACGACATTTTAAGCAACTTTCTAATTTACTCCTATTATCAATTTTTCTTCGTTCTCCTGCTATCTTTATTTTAAAAGCAGGAATGTAAATCTTAGCAGCCAGCCCATTTTAGGTTCAGCACCATGGATAGCGCTAGCTTATTGGAGGCTTACATTTACCCACCAATAAGCAAGCAAAACCCAGGTTCTCAACCAAAAATGGGCCGGCTCCTATGCATCTCATTCCTGCTTTTTAAATAAAGATAGCGAGAACGAAGAAAAATTGATAATAGGAGTAAATTAGAAAATTGCTTAAAATTCCATGCTCTATCTGAATCATTAAAGGACCAGTCAACACAGTAGATTTGCATAATCAACAAATGCAAGATAACAAGACAATACAATAGCATTTACTCTGAAATTCAAATAAGTAGTAGATTTTTTTCTAACAAATTTCAAAGTTATGTATATTTCCACTCCCCTGTACCATGTGATAGCAATCAGCCAATCACAAATGCATATACGTATAGCCTGTAAATTCTTGCACATGCTCAGTAGGAGCTGGTGACTCAAAAAGTGTAAATATAAAAGAATGTGCACATTATTTTTAATGGAAGTAAATTGGAAAGTTGTTTAAAATGACATGCTGTATCTGAATCATGAAAATTACATTTGACCTGAGTGTCCCTTTAAAGAAAAAAATTGAGTTTAGCGTCCCTTTAATTTGAAAAAGCAGGAACAAAAGCTTAGGAGATTGCCCATTTTTGGTTCAGAACCCTGGATAGTGCTTGCTGATTGGAGGCTACATTTAGTTGCTAAACCTAAAATGGGCCGGCTCCTAAGCTTTCATTCCTACTTTTCAAATAAAGATACCAAGAGAATGAATAAAAATGTAAAATAGGAGTAAATTATAAAGTTGCTTAAAATTGCATGCTCTACCTGAATCAAATATAATATTGTTTTAGTTAATTAAAACTTTAAATTATGGTTAATATTTTTTTGAAGTAAAATCATTTAAATTCTTATTATTAAAGTACTGTAATCATTATTTTTCTCCTTCCAATAAGCTGAATAGTTGCTCAAATATGAATGATTAACCTATTAAACTGGAGATAGTTCACCTCCAAATAATTTCATGCATCTCAATGAACTATCCATACATGTCTATTGATATATAACCAGATCAATAATGGTCTGATATAAAAGGAAAAATAATCTGGAAAAAAAATGTATTCTAAAAATTTAAAACCAAAACATCAGTCATTGAAAATATTTTTATTCCAAAGTATGTATGTTTCTATGATCAGCAGAATTTCTTATGATTTACCATGTCCCCTTATTTGAAAAGGACAGCCCTTGTATCTATCTATCTATCTATCTATCTATCTATCTATTGTATAGTACAATAGCAAATTCTAGGACAGGTACAATAAACATATCATTTTAATTCATATTGCACATGTATTTCAGAAAGCCACAATCTATATAAAACATAAAGTCATAATACATTCCAGTGAAGGGATATTCCTACATGGGATAGATAAACAACAACTAAAAAAGATACACAAACTCATTCAGAGGGTATACACATCATACAATCCAGTTTTATATAAACATCAAATGCAAATAAAAACATAAACACATAATAAACGTCCCAGTAAAACAGACTAATTGCAGTTGCATTAATTACAAAGCTACAGCTATAGATGCAATAATATAACCGCTTTTCAAATGTAGGGAAGCTCCTATTTGATGACACTAGTGGACAATATATAGCACACAAGAACATACCATACAAACATCATGCAGGCAGAATACAACTGAACACCAAAGTCACAGAAAATAACAGAAAGAGAATAGTCACTGATCAGAAAAGCACAACATACTGCCATTAAACTGCATATGATAGACAGGCAGTGATTGCTAACACAAACGGACGTAGCAAACAGTGCACATATAGAGCAGCAATGCCAATCAATCATGTTGTACAATACACACAGCACATGAAGCTCAGAGCTGCTTCCTAACCTAATACACAGTCACGAGCAGAGCATACACAAGTTACATACCATGCACTGACACTGTCTCATACACCGTCTGAAAAAGGTTCTGCATCCCAAAGCATTAAAGGGTGAACAGCAGAGCAGCAATGCTAAAGATCTGCTGCATCTCAGATTAGGCGCCCTCTCTGGTCATATCCAGAACATATGGATTCCTAATTTTTACAGCGGTGCATTGGCTGGAAAGCTTTCAATTTATTCTGACCCAACCAACAATTATCAGAACCAGAGGCATTTAAAGGGCTATAACAGTATGTGATTAGTATTATTTTGCACATTTCGCGGTAAATAACATTAAACTATATACATATAAAATTAGATTTTTAAATCAAACATCATTTGATTAATTATATATCATACTATGTTTGTAACACTATATATTTTATTTCCATAGTATCACAGGTGCTCTGCACTATTTTTATTTAAAGGGATATTCTAATACAAAAAAATAAATAAGTGCTGATTCATTTGAGAACGTTATTTTAACACTAATAATGCCCCTATGCTAATAATGTGCCCCCTCTATATATAGGTAAAATACAAACCCTGATGAGCAGTAAAGGGCCAGTGAGACAGTTAAAGGGACACTAAACACCTAGTTATAAAAAAAACATTTGCTATTATGCTGTAGAATAACGTCAGCAAAGTGCAAACATTTTAAAAATAAAATACCCTGTTTGGTGCAATTGTTTTTCAGTAGCCAATCCAGACTTGTTACTGGAGTAGACAAGGTGAGCCTCAGTCATTATCTAAGCAACACTGGATTGTCTTATTGCTGTTTTCACCCGAGGCCAATTAGGTATGTGCTATGTAGTGGGGTTAGCCTTGAGATGTCAAAAAATTGTGAGATTTTCAGTACAGAAAATGCACACTGCAGAGTTAATGTACATAAAAAGGTACCATTTGTTGAGCCAGCTTTAGAGGGACACTAAACACTAAATACATTTTACAAGCATAGTATTGAAATTATTCCCCGCTTCCCTGTAGCCAGGGCCGGATTTACAGGCACTAAAATTTGCAGTGCCATCTACTCCCCCTGCTGCTGTACAGCAGCCATCTTTGTTAAGGCCACACAAGCATTGCGCATGCACAGGAAAAACTGGATGCCGTGCATGCGTTATCTTTGCAGCCACCTTAACAAAGATGGCCACTGCACATTCGCAAGTGCTGTTATTTCACTGCCATCTTAGTTAAGGTTGCTATCTGATCAGTATTTATAATAAGACAGATGCAGGCACCCCTATACGGAGGGTGCCTGTATGCACATGCCTGCTCTGCCTTATTATAAATCTGGCCCTGCCTGTAGCTTTCACTGCATTCCAATGCTGATGTGTTAGCACTTGTGCAGCAACTTTCCTTCTGATACTTGCTTAGTAACCGACGTTCCAAAAGGGCATTACACATAATTATAGGGAAATGTATTTAGGGATAGATTACAAGCGGAACACTAAATTATCGTGCTCCCGCAAACAGGCAAATTTACTGCGATAATTAACCAGCCATTACAAGTGGCTGGTTATTGCTAGCTCAAGCTCACGGTAGCAATTAGTGCTCAGAAAATTAACCAGATCCGATCTCTGGTTAATTTTCTAAAAGTGTCCCAAATGCCCTCAAAATAGAGGACATTATAGTTTTTTTATTTAAAAAAATCTAGCAATTTACTTGTAATACCAATCTTCGTTTGAATACCTGGAGTAAATTCGGGGTTCCCCGTAGTAGTCTAATAGATAGAAATTGCAGAATTAAGACCCAACTTTACAACTATCTTCTGCCAGGCAAGCAATAAATTATATATCGAAGATACATTTTTAACTGATCTAGGAATGGTTTTGAGATTACAATGGAGAAGGGCTATAGGTGAATATGGGTATAAAACATTTTCTTCAAGATCTAACTGGGAAAAGTAGTTTGAAGCATCAAGCCAACCTACAACAAATTTCGCCAGAGAAATTAGACTATAAAGTTCCAGGTCGGGCAGCGCCAAACCACCATATTCTTTTCCCAAAAATAATCTTTTCAAAGCAACTCTAGAGTTTTTTCCTTGCCATATAAAGTATGATAATGATGAATAAAAATTATGGAGACCTTTTTTTTAAGGATCATAGGAATATTCTGAATTACATCGAGAATTTTAGGGAAATAAATAATTTTAAATAAAGCAACCCTTCCTGAGATATTTAAAGGCAAATTATGCCAGCGAAGCAGATCTTCTTTGACATTCGAAAGTATTTTTACAATATTTAGGGTGTACCAAGTACAAGGGTCTTGTGAAATCTTTATACCAAGATATGCAAATGAATGTGTAGCAACTTTACATGGTATAGCTACACTAGAAGGCTGAAAGCTAGAAGGCTGATCCTTGAGCCAAAAAGGTTCTGATTTTAATGTGTTTACTTTATAACCAGAGAAAGAACTAAACAATTCCACCTCAGTTAGAAGTTGTGGAATGTTCTTTGAGAGGTTTGAAACATAAACTAACAGATCATCAGCATAGAGGGCAACCTTAACTTCTTTTTTACAAATTTTAATACCTTCAACTCTCTGACGAATAGCTATAGCTAAAGATTCCATGGCTATAATAAATAAAAGAGGTTAGAGCGGACAGCCCTGTCTGGTCCCGTCTGGTCCCTTGCTTAAGAGTTATATTCTCTGTCAGCTGGCCATTGATTAATATAGCTGTTTTAGAATTATTATACATTTTCTCTACAAAATAAGAAAAGAGCCGCCTTCTCCACATCCAAAAAAACTACCGCTATATCTTCATAACTTTTAAGTAAAGCAGTAAACATATTTTCTTTTTACAGGCAATAATCTATTGTAAGAAATAGTTCTCTAATCTTAGCAGAAGCATTCCTACCTTTAAGAAAACCAACCTGATCAGAATGGATTATTTGGCTTAAAGGGCTCTGCATTCTGCAATCTATTAGCAAGATTAGAGTTTAATAAAGCTATTGGTCTATAAGAGCCCATTTCTAGGGGATTTTTACCCTTCTTTAAAATCAGAGTAGTCCAGGATGCGGAGAAGGAGTCCGATCATAATTATTTATTTATAAAATAATAATTAAACAATTTTTTTAAGATAAGGGTTAATATTTGGTTTCAACAGTTTATAGAATTAATTGGGAAGAAGATCTGGTCCTGAAGTTTTATATAAAGATACAGAATCTATGCTATCCGCAATTTCTTTATCAGTAATAGGAGTAGTCATCACATGTAATAAAGAATCTGGACATCTCGGCACCAAAATACTATCCCAAAATTCTGCTTTATGGTCAAGATTAGGCTCTTTGTAACATTACAAATCTGAGTAATATGAGGTGAAAGAATCTTTGTAAATCTTATTATTAACTTGGATCGCTTCAATACCTTGCAAACTAGAAGAATTTTTAATGATCCGGGCCAAAACTTTGCCCGACTTGTTGCCATATCTATAATATTTAGCCTGCATTTTTAATTCAGTCAAGGTTGTAGAGTGAAGAAGTAAAGTATCTTGTTCTTTCTTAGCGTTCAAGTATTTGCAATGATCCAAAAGGCAAAATGAGGTAATCAGTGTATTGACTCCTGTATTTATTAAACTATTACTAATCAGAAACATATTTATCCTGGAGAGAGAATTGTATTTCTTAGACATACAAGTGTAATTTTTAATGTCAGGATTCTGTTCTCTCCAGACATCCCTGACTCCTAGGTTGCAAAAAAGTTTCCTAAATGGTTTATTCTCCTGTTTATCTCTGCTACTCTTAGAACAATTTTTACCCTGTCTGACCCTATCTAAAGGAAACTGTGGGATCATATTGAAGTCTCCTCCTAAAATAAGATGGCCATCAACCATTTTTAATATTCTAGTTTGTAGAAGACTCCAGAATAGCGGGTTAAAATAATTAGGTGCATATGTATTACATAAAGTTAGTAAATCTTTTATAGATTTTATTTTTAATATAATAATTCTCCCTTCAGGGTCGATATATGAATCAAGAATCTCATATTTAAAGATTTTACTAAGCAAAATAGCCACACCTCTTTTCCTTGCTAGGGAAGAAGAAACAATCGCCTCAGCTACCCATTGAGACTTAAGTTTCAGACCTTCTTCTAATGACAAGTGGGTTTCCTGAAGGAAAGCTATATCAACATGTAATGTCTTTAAATGACGAAGAATGGCCTTTCTTTTAATGGGGGAAGTTATACCCCCTATGTTCCATGACGATATAATAGGTTTCCTATTTCTATCCAACTCTTAATATATAAAGCCAGAGGCTATGCCAAAGAGAGAGAGAAAGGGGAGGAGAAGGGAAACAAAACACACAAAAACAAAAACCCAGTTGAACCCCATTGGAACAAGTCTGGAGGCAATTAACATAATTCTCTTTTAGATTTAAAAAAAACTGTTCAGCTTCATTACCGTTATCAAAGAAATATGTTGTATTGCCATCAGAAACCTTAAGCTTGGCAGGATAAATGACTGTAGCCCTAATTCCTTCCTTTATCGTTTTACTACAAATAGGAGAAAGCTCCTTCTTTTTGTTAAGGGTTTCATACGAAAAATCATGAAATATTTTGATCTGAGCATTTTCTAATTGAACAATTTGTTTTTTGTGAAAATGTTGAAGAAGAAGTATTTTCTCCTGAAAATGTAAAATTTTAGCAACAATTGGCCAGTGTCTGTTACTCCCATCACTGTTAGAGAATATTCTGCCAACTCTATGTGCTCTTTCCACAATGATCGGAATTGAAGATAAGGGCATCTCCAGCAATGCGCAGAGTGTTACAGATACAAATTTTATAGTCTTCATACTCCTTTGATTCAGGAATTCCAACTAGCCTAATAGTATTCCTTCTACTACGATTTTCAAGATCTTCTAGTTTTGTTTGCAATTTTATTATCTGCCAAGTGAGTTTTCTGTAAGACATTAGTATCCTCCAGGTCAGTCACCCGTTGTTCTAATTCTTATACACAAGTGGTATATTCTCTGATCTCCTGCCTAAGGGAGGATATCTCCAATTTAAATTTTGTCTTTAAAGATACAAAGTAAGGTGATAAGGATTCAATAATATCTTTGACTAAAAGTTGTCTAGATAAAGGATTATTTGGTGTAGATAGAGTATTACATCCCCCTTAACAATCCCACTGCCTCATCTGCTAAACAACTCCTGCAACTCACTTCCTCTTTCGGTCTGTCACAATGGACTGATTCTCCCACTCACAAAGACGGTCACTCTCTTGACCTGATCTTTAGCTATCGATGCACTCTCTCAAACTTCTCAAACTCCCCCTTTCCTCTTTCTGACCACCATCTCCTTACCTGCAACATATCATCCCTTCCTACAACTCTCCCACCTTCTACTCCTCACACCAAACTCCACAGAAGCATTAGGTCTTTAGATCAGCAACAACTTGCTAATTCCCTTAAACCGCTCCTCTCATCCTTCTGCTCCTTTTCCTGCCCTGAACAATCTATCTGCCACTATAATTCCACCCTTATATCCGTCCTTGACAATCTCGCCCCTCTTACCACTGCTCAGAAATCACACACTCATCCCCAGCCCTGGCATAATTCTCTGACACGGTACCTACGCAGATGTTCCCGTAATGCTGAACGGCATTGGAGAAAATCACGGATTTCAGCTGATTTTCTTCATTACAAATTCATCTTGAACTCCTACTACTCTGCCCTTAATCTCCACAAGCAACACTACTTCTCTACTCTTATCTCTAATCTTTCTTCAAACCCAAAACGTCTGTTCTCCACTTTTAATACTCTCCTCCGCCCTCCCCCACTTCCTAATACAACTTCTCTGTCAGCTCAAGACTTTGCCAGTCACTTCATTAACAAAATTGACTCCATCAGACATGAAATCAGCTCTCAACACAATTCCATTCTCTCCCCCCCTCAAATACTCTCACTCAACCACAACCCTCATAACCTGAAACTTAGTTCATTCTCCCCTGCTACTGAGGAAGAAGTTTAAGCACTTATGCTGCGCTCTCACCTCACTACCTGTCCCCTTGACCCTATCCCCTCACAGCTGCTCCCCTCTCTCTCTGCTACCCTTACCCCTATACTAACACACATTTTCAACCTCTCCCTCAGCACTGGTACATTTCCCTCATCGATAACATGCGCTGGTCACACCTATCCTCAAAAAACCTTCCCTTGATCCTACCTCCCCGTCCAACTACCGCCCTATTTCCCTCCTCCCTCTTGCTTCAAAGCTTCTCAAAAAACTAGTATATGCACGCCTATCCCATTTCCTTACGTTAAACTACCTTCTTGACCCGCTGCAATCTGGATTTCGTCCCTATCACTCCACAGAGACAGCTATTGTTAAGGTCACCAACGACCTACTTACAGCTAAATCAAAAGGCCACTTCTCTCTGCTTATCCTCCTTTATCTGTCCGCAGCCTTTGACACTGTCGACCACCCTCTTTTGCTCCAAACCCTCCAATCCTTCGGCATCTGTGACACAGCCCTTTCGTGGCTCTCTTCCTACCTATCAAACCGTACCTTCAGTGTAGCCTTCTCTGGGGCCTCCTCTGCCCCGTCACCACTTTCTGTCGGAGTACAGCAAGGCTCTGTCCTCAGTCCCCTTCTCTTCTCAATCTATACGTCATCACTAGGTTCCCTAATTAAGTCCCACGGTTTCCAATATCATTTGTATGCCGATGACACCCAAATCTACTTCTCTGCACCAGAACTATCTCCTTCCGTGCTAACCCGTGTCACTAACTGTTTTCTCACATCTCTTCCTGGATGTCCTCTCACTACCTCAAGCTAAATCTTTCCAAAACTGAGCTCCTCATTTTCCCCCCTTCTTCCAAAATCTCCACCCCCAATATCTCTATAACTGTCGACAACTCCATCATTACCCCTACCCCGCATGTCCGATGTCTCGGGATCACATTTGACTCAGATCTTTCCTTCACTCCTCACATTCAGTCCTTGGCTACAGCCTGCCACTTCCACCTTAAAAAGATCTCTAAAATTAGACACTTCCTTACACAAGAAACAACTAAGATTTTAATCCACTCTCTCATTCTTTCCCGCCTTGATTACTGCAACTCTGTCCTCTCTGGTCTCCCCACCTGCCGCCTAGCTCCTTTACAATCCATAATGAATGCCTCTGCCAGACTCATCTTCCTTACACGTCGCTCTTCATCTGCTGCGCCTCTCTGCCAATCCCTTCACTGGCTTCCTCTTGCCTCTAGGATCAAACACAAAACTCTCACTCTTACATACAAAGCCCTCAACTGCACTGCTCCCCCCTAGATCTCAGACCTTGTCTCCAGATACTCTCCCTCCCGTCCCCTTCACTCTGCTCATGACCTCCTACTCTCCTCCTCTCTTGTCACCTCATCACACTCCCGTTTACAGGACTTCTCCAGACTGGCTCCCATCTTGTGGAACTCTCTGCCTCGCTCCACAAGACTCTCTTCTAGTTTTAAAAGCTTCAAGTGCTCCCTAAAGACTCTACTGTTCAGGGACGCATACAACCTACGCTAACCTTTCCTAATACCAGTTCCTCTCCTCCACTGCAATCCCCTGAACCCTCTTAGCATGTAAGCCTAAAAGTCCAGCTGTTTGTAGATCACCTTCTTAAGAGCTGACTACAACAGTGCAACTCTTGGCAGGGCCCTCTACCCTATTATTGTTTTGTTGTACTCCCCCTTTGTTTATAGCACTGCGGAATCTGTTGGCGCTCTACAAATAACCGATAATAATAATAATAATATTATCAGAATGAACTTCATCTAAGGTCTCTATTGATTGTTTATTTTTCTTATCTCTTTTAGTAGCAATTACTGGAGATTTTACCCTAGCCTTTACAGTAGGGGAAAGAAATGTCTCGATAGAAAAATAACTTAATTACTAAAGAGTGATAAGACCCTTTATGAGTGAGGTGAATTAATGTAGAATCAAAACAGTGTTTAATTTAATTTCTAGTAAAAAGACAAAACTGAGATATGTTTCTAAATTAAATAGGTATTGAGTATGTATGGAAAGCCTAATTTACAAAAACTCCAGTTACTACATTGCTGTAGATGTCACTCAATTGACTACCTGAATGGACTTATAGGTTGTTCTTCTTTTTTTTTTCCTTTTTTAAATATTGGAGCAAGAATATATGTTCCAAAGATCTTCTAGCCTCATATAAAGGAAATAGTAACAATCAGTATAATTTGTAGATCTAGTATAACATTAGAAATATATACAACTATAGTTATTGTTCACAGAGATTCAGATTCACTTGTATGTAAAATAGGGAAAACAAATGACAGAAATTTAACCAACACAGAGGGCTCTATTTAACAAGCTGCGTATGGAACAGCAGTTATGAAGCAGCGGTCACAAAGACCGCTGCTCCATAACCAGTCCACTTGCTCTGAGCAGGCGGACAGACATCGCCACAATACAACCTGATCGAGTACGATCGGGTTGATCGACACCCCTCTGCTGGCGGCCCATTGGCCGCGAGTCTGCAGGGGGCGTCTTTGCACTATTGCTCGCCGTATTCAGCAAGGTCTGGCAGACCTGATCCGCAGTGTAGGATCAGGTCCGCCAGACCTTGATAAATATGCCCCAGAGTATCTGCAGAGGAGTTGAGGTCAAATATAAGGAAACAAGTATATTAGGCCCAATTAGGCCAAGAGATAACTATCAAGATGCACAAATATAGTAAGGTTTTCGAGTCTAAAATTCACCCATTACTCTATATAACTCATTATTCAGTTGGTGTCTTCGCTGGGATGACAAAAACATGTTTAAAAGTCACAAATAGGGAATTTTCAATTAGATATTCTCCTTCCAAATGAACCAAGCAACTGTGAAGTCACCTTAAATGTGTGGGTATATTCCTTGGAATAACAGGCCTGCTGTAGAGGACAGGAATAAGAGCTTATGCAGTCTTACAAAAACCTCCTTTACTTGTGTGAGGTAAAGAACAAAGGACTTCATGAACTCCTACACCTAAACTATTTTTATGTGGAGTCCCTATGACCTCTAGGGAAAGAGGGGGGGAGGTTTTGGGGTTTTGTCCCTTGGAACCTATTGAAACAGAACCTGAGTGTTTACAGTAGGTAGTGCCTTATGCCAAATAATAAGAATTATTAACAAAAGAAGGACAGAGAAAGTGAAGCATATTGGGCACACTTATAAGGGTCAAAACCAATACTATATTGCAGTGTGGTGTGTCGTGTATTGATTAAAACTTAACTTTTATATTTAATTTGAATAAAAAATTGTGGAGATTCCCACCATTGAGTGTTTTAAAATTCTATTAAAATTGTGTCAGAGTAATACTCGGTACGCAAAGGCTCCTCTCAGGTTTGATACAGTGATCAGTTTGTATCACACTGTCCTGTTGGGTTAGTTCAACAGATTCAATGCTAATAACCTTAACTAAATATTATTCACACAAGATATTTAGTACCATAACCATTGGTTATATTATTGGATGATAACAAGTGCTAATTGATCATTCAAATATTACTCCATTCCCATATGTAAGGAGTGTAATGACGGTGTCAGTTTATTCAACCACTACTTGGATATATGTGGGAGTGTGTTATTATCACAGCATGATTATTTACGGTTTTTATAAAAAGCGTTATTATTTCAGTACAATTTTATTGATCGGTATCTGTGACCTTGAAGTTGTGACACAGTTCACTGAATTCTATTTGTATAGAGAACGACTCATAAGGGATACGTGTATATCAAATTTACTTTCCCATAAAAAATTATTCAGAGAAAAAATATATATCGCTTGTGGAAGTGTGATTGTTTTCATTCCCCGTGTTTTTTGTGACACTGTTAGCACTTCTATTTCTAATTAAGTTAAAATAGATGTTTGAACTGATATCGTATGATTCTAAGGTTATACAGAGTCAGGTGGCACTATACAGGCTTGTAAACAGCGATAGCCTGAATTGTGTGCAATTGTATTATGAGGCTAAATAGCCAAAACCATTTAAATTCAAGCTATAAATATCGCTCCGGTGAAAAAGCGCTGTAGTTATACTAGACCATGAAATATAACCCAGAATCAATTGGTACTAAGATAATTGTCCCCTAGCGATAGCCTAAAGTATGAGCAATGTGCTCCGATACAAGTAAGGCTAACTTGAACCTAAATCATTATTATTTGCAGGCTAGTACTCGCTATGGTAGATGACCAGTGATTTAAATTAAAGTTTTTTAAGGTTAAAGATAAGGTGCCTAAAAGAGGCCAACAATTAATACTAAACCCAACGGACTGAGTGAGAGGAGCAGTGCGAACGCCTGACGCGCGTTTCGCAACTGCTTTTTCAGAGGCGTACCTAAACTATTTTACCAAGCATGCACAAGAGTCACTCTTACAAATAGATAACTTTCCGTACTAAATAACAGATTTTTTCCAAAGCAATATGAGAATCAGGTTTCACCTGTGTTGGTGTCTTCACTGGGGTTAGGGTGACAACAATGAATGTATGGCTACAGATTATAAATTCAAGGGAAGAAAGCTGTTTGGGAGGGATCAGGGGGTGGGATGTTTCAGGTGGGAGTCTGTTCTCTACACTAAAGCTAAAATTAACCCTGCAAGCTCCCTACAAGCTACCTAATTAACCCCTTCACTGCTGGGCATAATACAAGTGTGGTGCGCAGCGGCATTTAGCAGCCTTCTAATTGCCAAAAAGCAACGCCAAAGCCATTCTTCTATTTCTGAACAAAGGGGATCCCAGAGAAGCATTTAAACCATTTGTGCCATAATTGCACAAGCTGTTTGTAAATAATTTAAGTGAGAAGCCTAAAGTTTGTGAAAAAGTGAACAATTTTTTTTATTTGATCGCATTTGGAGGTGAAATGGTGGCATGAAATATACCAAAATGGGCCTAGATCAATTTTTTACTACACTACACTAAAGCTAAAATTAACCCTACAAGCTCCCTAATTAACCCCTTCACTGCTGGGCATCATTTACGTGTGATGCGCAGCAGCATTTAGCGGCCTTCTAATTACCAAAAAGCAACGCCAAAGCGATATAAGTCTGCTATTTCTGAACTAAGGGGATCCCAGAGAAGCATTTACAACCATTTGTGCCATAATTGCAAAAGCTGTTTGTAAATAATTTCAGTGAAAAACCTAAAGTTTGTGAAAAAAATTGTGAAAAAGTGAACAATTTCTTTTATTTGATCGCATTTGGCGGTGAAATGGTAGCATTAAATATACCAATATGGGCCTAGATCAATACTTTGGGTTGTCTTCTAAATATATATATATATATATATATATATATATATATATATATACATGTCAAGGGATATTCAGGGATTCCAGACAGATATCAGTGTTCCAATGTAACTATTGCTAATTTTGAAAAAAAAGTGGTTTGGAAATAGCAAAGTGCTACTTGTATTTATTGCCCTATAACTTGCAAAAAAAGCAAAGAACATGTAAACATTGGGTATTTCTAAACTCAGGACAAAATTTAGAAACTATTTAGCATGGGTGTTTTTTGGTGGTTGTAGATGTGTAACAGATTTGGGGTGTCAAAGTTAGAAAAGGTGTGTTTTGTTTCATTTTTTCCTCATATTTTATAATTTTTTTATAGTAAATTCTAAGATATAATGAAAATAATGGTATCTTTAGAAAGTCCATTTAATGGCGAGAAAAACGCTATATAATATGTGTGGGTAAATGAGTAAGAGAAAAATTACAGCTAAACACAAACACAGCAGAAATGTAAAAATAGCCGTTGTCCCAAACGGTCAGAAAATGGAAAAGTGCTGTGGTCCTTAAGGGGTTAAACCCTTTTTGGGTTAAACACATCACTTACAAGTGAATTCTAACAAATTTTTATCATTTTATGTTTGTGTTAAAATGTTCTATTAAAGGGACATGATACCCAAATGTTGCATCACTCAAAAGTGATACAGCAAAGTTATATACAAAAATATCAGGATGCTAGTCCCAGGACTTGCAAGGGATCAAGTCTTGCAAGATTTCTGTGAAATCCTCGGTAAAGCAAAATGTGACATCAGCACTGCTGAAGCTGATTGGATGTTTTTATATCCCCAACATACAGCTAACAGTAGATGAAGGATAACTGTTCACAGTGCACTTACTATTGTGAGCTGAAGAAATTTTGAGTTAAAATATGTTCTTTTTTTTACATAGCGTTGTTTTAAACTTTAGATTATATTTTCTTATCTTTTTACAGTTATGATGCATCACTTTCAATGGAATAAGCACATGGTATTATTTCCCTTTAAATAGGATTCTTCTGTTGTTGGTACCAATTTCAGATGTTCAAATTAAAGTTACAGTGACTTGGCAAAACAGCCAATATAGGGTGCACTATTATTATGTTTCCAAAATGTAAAATTTCCCAGGAAGAAATGACAAAGAGGTTTTAGTAATAATATAATTAAAACATGTTGAGAGAATTATTTGAGGACACTTACACAAATCCTGCAAGTATAGCAATGAATTATGCCATTCTGTACCGACACATTTGTGTGGATATTGGAGAATGTATCCAAAACAAAGTATCTGCCAAGTATAAGTTTATATGCGTCTTCTTTTTCATTACTAGAAATCTTATTAATCAGTTTACACATCATTGTCAATAGCTGAATCAATATCTAGAGAAACTGTTATAAATGAGGTATAATGTGACGTGTAAGCACACGTTTTTGAAATGGTATGATCACTCCTTTTTCAGATTTAGTAGACTTTGTGGTCACAATCTATTAGCTATTAGCTCCCGAAAACACTGTTTTTTTAAGTGATCACAATGCTATAGTGCATTGTTTGTTAAATACTAGCTACCACAAACAGGTTTGCAGCAGAAAATGACTTTTCAATTGATAAATGACTGTTTTTGAATAAGAAACTTTGAGGTTTCCAATACTGACACATACAATTGCCAATTCACACCTCCTAAGGTTACAGCAAAGCTCTATTCATTTAACCCCTTTGTTCACTCAGGAAGGGAAAAAACTAATTGACATTTACCTATGGTCATCACAAGACACCAACATCTACAAATGGCATGATTTTATATTGTATATTTCATATTTGATTGAATTTCTCACTCACACTGTCATGATTGTCATTAACATTACAGGCTTTATTAAAATCACTTTTTTACAGGAGTTTGCTTAATCACACCTTTCAGGTTAAATTTTGCAACCCGTTTCCATCCGCACCACTGCTAACACATCTTAATTGATCTTTTAGGTTGCTAGGATGGACAGTGTCAGGAACCTAGCTCCTTCTAGGACCCAGCGGAATCCTTCAAGCAACAAACTTGCAGCTTGCCTTTTAAAACCGCCCCAAATCAATTCTCTTTGCTTAGTAATTTGGAGTACAAGGCTACCCTATTTACCTGAGCCTAACTACTTGGAATAACTTGTTTTCTGAACTTTCTTCCTCACAGGAACATTTTGATACTTTGTTCAACTTTAACTGGAATTCAACCAAACAACTGCAGTGTTCATTAACTCAGGAGCAGACATGCAATCAATTAAATGAACTGCCTGAACCAACCGCAAGTATAATTCTATTTATTCTAATGCTTTGTTATTTGGAGAACTTTCACTGTGTAGTTTGTATATAAAAGAGAGTTAACACAGAACTTGTCACTGAAATTCTGGCATTAACCCTTATTGAAACATCCTGACTGCAGATTAATAAACAACACAGCTTCCACAGTGAAACTGGAACTCCCACAGAACAGGCTGTGCATTCATTACAGCTCTGCCACACTACAAGTGCAAGACAAGACAAGGTACAAGTAATCTCTGCAAATGAAATAGCAATACTGCATGAGCATATGTACAACTGTTAACAGAACCTGGTTACTAGTTAACTATTTATGTGTTACACTGCATAAGACTCTGAGAGTTAATAGAACCATTACTACACCTGCAACTTAAGAACTAAAGCTAACTTAATTTTGAGAGCAATTTCTACAAATCCAATTCAAGTTTTCTTAACCCTAACTGCATATATCTGGGGTGTGGCAAAATAAACAACTAAACTATCACTATTAGGTTAGAATATCACTAAGCCATAGTGATATTCCTTTACAATAGTGAAACAAAACAATTATTAATAAATTAAGATCAGTGAATTGTGTTCCATCATTAACTTTATATTTGTAGCCTGACAGACAGACTGTGCACTGTTTTCTATCACTATATGATTTAAAAGACTGTCCATTGAGACCTCAGTCTGCTATGTCTCTACCTTACGCAATCTGTCTTGATCTTCTTTTATATCAAACTTCTACTCACCTCACTATTCCTATTACTCTACAGCTGGGAAATAAATACACCGACTTGACTGCTATCCTGGACTCTGGAGCTAGTAGCTGTTTTCTTGATTTCACACTCACCATCCAGCTACAAGTGCATACTAGCAAGAAAAACCATCCTTCGCTGCTCCACATGGTTAATGGCAGTACACTAAAGACCGGTCCTAATACCCTGGAATTACATCCTATAACCCTACGTATATGTGATAAGCATCAAGAAGCAATCATCTGGGATATAGTACCTTCCCCACTTTTTCCTGTTATCCTGGGAATAATATGGTTAAAAAAGCAAATTCCTTCAGTTGACTGGACAAATTGTCCTTTTCTTCGCCTTTCTGTACTGTTACTTGTCTACGATTTTCCTATCCCTCTGCCAATCATCACTTCTACCCTCAATATATAAGGAATTCTCTAATGTGTTAGAGAAAATAGAAGCTGATATCTTACCACCTCACAGGCCGTATGATTGCCCCAGTGATTTACTGCCTGGAGCCCCTCTTCCCTAGGGACACATTTTCTCTTTATCTGAACCTGAATCAAAACATTTAAAAGAATACTTTGAAGAAAATCTCACTAAAGGATTCATAAGAACATTCACAGTAGGCTCTGGCATTTTCTTTGTGGGCAAGAAAGATGGAGGGCCTTGACCCTGTGTGAACTACAGAGCCCTTAACACCATCACTGTGAGGAACAACTATCTCTTACTGTTAATACCATAACTACTCGACAGAGTCAAAGATGCCAAGGTCTTTACCAAGATAGATCTAAGAGGAGCATACAACCTTGTTAGGGTAAGAGAGGGATATGAGTGGAAAACCCCTTTCCATTCACATTATGGACATTATGAGTATACCGTTATGCCCTTCGGATTGTGTAATGCCCCTGCCATTTTTCAGCACTTTATCAACTACGTATTTCGAGACTTATTAAACACTTTCCTTGTTGCTTACTTGGATGACATCCTCATCTTTTCCCACTCCCTTCCAGAGCATGAACAGCATGTCAAAACGGTATTGACACGTTTAAGACAACATCACTTGTATGGGAAGCTGGAGAAGAGTATTTTTTTTTGGCTCTCCAGGTCACATTGAAATGGACAAAAAGAAAATACAAGCCATCATTGACTGGCCAACCCCTATGAATAAGCGTATGGCTCAACAGTTCATAGGGTTTTCTAATTTTTAAAGGCAGTTCATACAGAATTTCTCCACGATATGTGCACCCATAACAGCTTTGACCAAGAATACTATGCCATTCCTATGGAATCCAACCGCCCAACGTGCCTTCACCAACATTAGACATCTTTTCACCCAAACTCTATTTTTGATACAGCCAGACTCTCAAAGTCCCTTTTACTTGGAGACAGATGCCTCTGAACTTGCTTTGGGTGCCGTCCTGTCACAGAAGAAAGGTCAAAATAATCTTCTTCATTCCGTGGCCTTTTATTCATGCAAATTGACGACTGCAGAAAGAAACTATGATGTGGGCGAGAAAGAACTACTCGCCATAAAGACTGCCCTGGAGGAATGGAGACACTGGCTTGAAGGCGCTGTACATCCCATAACAGTCTATACAGACCATCGTAACCTTCAATACCTTCTATCTGAAAGGTGACTACGACCACGCCAAGCCCGTTGGGCTCTGTTCTTTGTTCGTTTCAATCTACACATCACATACCGTCCTGGTTCCAAAAATGTCAAAGCCGACGCTCTGTCATGTATGCATGTAATAGAAGAGTCCCGTAAACTAAAAACCAAATAAACTATTTTGAAACCATCCTATTTCCTTGCTACCCATACCATTAGAAAATCCAGCACCAATGTACCGATAGAAGTAGCACATGTTCCGGTCATTCATGGTCTACGATATCATCAACAGCAAATTTACGTTCCTTTTGACCACCGCTTGAAGGTACTGCAATATCATCATGACAATCCTATGGTCGGACACCGGGGAATACAGAATACCATAGAATTAGTACAACGCCATTTCTGGTGGCCTTATTTATCTGCTGATGTACGTTCTTTCGTTCTGTCATGCCCCGTATGTGCATGCAGTAAACATCCTACCAAGATACCTGCTGGGTTGCTACAACCTCTGCCCTTGTCAACACCACCATGGAGTGACATATCTATGGGCTTTATGGTAGACTTGCCTCCATCCCAAAATCACACTACAATAATGGTGGTGGTTGATAGATGTACTTAAAGGGCTAATTTTATTCCTGTCTAAAATATCCTTACAGCACAATATACCTCTGAATTATTAATACAGCATGTGTTTCATCTCCATGGAATACTCTGTACTATAGTCTCAGATGGCAGTTCCCGATTTTCCTCACGGTTCTAGACACACTTCTGCTGTTGTCTACGAATCACTCGTGGTGTGTCCTCTGCTTACCATCCGCAATCTAACAGTCAAACGGAAAGAACAAACCAAACCCTTGAACAGTATCTGTGCTGTTTTTTTTGCTATCTGCAAGACGATTGGATGAATCTCCTTCCATTAGCAGAATTTGCATATAACAACCATCAAAATGCTTCCAGCGGACTTTTCACCTTCTTTGCTAATAACGGATACCATCCAAAAACACTGCCTAACCTGCCTTCTGTTATTTGGGTACCTAAGGTGTCTCATCGACTACGTACCCTCCGTTCACAACTACGCACGTTAGTTCAGCAGCTAACTACCACCCAGGCACAACAAAAAAGACAAGCTGACAAGAGAACTCCCGTTCCCAAATATTGTATTGGTGAGAAGTTTTGGCTTTCTACTTGACATCTCCACCTTTCCTGTACTATGAAGACATTTGGTCCTCCTTACATTGGTCCATTCTCTATATCTAAAATAATCAATCCCACTGACGTCCGGCTGATACTTCCCCCTCAGTACAAGATCCATCTGGTGTTTCTCTGCTTAAGTCCTGACATGAGAACTGCTTCCCTGATCACTCTACCTCTACCCATCTGAGTGCAGGACAATGACGAATATGAGGTACAGAAAGTCCTGGATACCAGGAGGAGACATGACTGATTGGAATACCAAGTTCACTGGAAGTGGTACAGTCCTGAGAAATGTTCCTAGGAGCCTCTAGGTAACCTCCACGTCACTGGTACGTGCCTTAAATCAGAGACATCCCAACAAGCCTTCCCCAGTTTGCACCCAGAGATTGCGCCTTGGTGGGGAACACTGTCATGAGACCGGTGGAAGTCTCCATATAGGGGAGATCTTCAGTTCTGGCAGCGGGTGTCCTCCCTGTCTCCCCACATAGATGATATGGTGGACAGGAGCAGGCTCGCATGTGCGCATACTTGGGTCGGGGTCTGTGATAGTAAGCAGCGCAGATGCTTGGACTGGTGCGTGGAGAGTCTAGAGGACACTCCTCCACCAGCTGAGATCCTGATTGGCCTCCTAGGAATTGAAGCCTCATGTTACCATGGTGATGGGGGCATTCCTGCTCCCTATGGGCTATAAAGCCTGGACGGTTCTCTAGCTCAGTGCTAGGTTATTATGCCTGTTTTCAGAGATCAAGCTTTTTCTCCCAAGTACCTTTTCCTGAGTCCTTTACCATATCCTGACTTCCTGGCTTCTGTCCCTTGGCTTGCCTTATTTGATTACGCTATTTCTGCCTGCCCTGGCCACGGAATCTGCTGACCACGCTTTTGCTTTTCTCTCCTTATCTGTTTTGACGCTTCGGACTTTTGTTTATAATCTATTTATTAGATTATTTTCTGTTTTCTGTCACTACTACAGTTAAATACATTTTTTCCCTGAGGTCAGGTTTCTGATCTGGGAAAGGAAAATAACCACCCCCTTTTTATGGCAAGCCATAAAAAGCTCTGCAGCCCTTGGAAACTTATAAATGTTATGTATATTACAATTTTTACATACACCCATATAAACAATTCCCTTGGGACATTATGAGGAGCATTTTGATACCAAACATGACATGTCTGTTATATTTTGTCATCCAGTGCCATAAATGTGATTAAACATATCGTAAGATATACTAGAATGTCATCTCTAAGTAACTTAAAGGGACACTGAACCCACAATTTTTCTTTCGTGATTCAGATAGAGCATGCAATTTTAAGCAACATTCTAATTTACTCCTAGTATCAAATTTTCTTCATTCTCTTGTTATCTTTATTTGAAAAGCAAGAATGTAAGTTTAGATACCAGCCCATTTTTGGTGAACAACCTGGGTTGTTCTTGCTGATTGGTGGATAAGTGCTCTAAAGATTTCTATAGCTTAATAAATTATTTTAATATTGTAATATTTAAGCAATATCTGTTAACTGTTTGTGCAATATCTTGTGAACTGCTGGTGTAATGCCGCCCCCTGCACATTCGCGGCCAATCAGCCGCTAGCAGGGGATGTCAATCAACCAGATCGTATTCGATCAGGTTAATTTCTCTCCATCGCCTCAGAGCAGACGGACAGGTTATGGAGCAGCTCCGTACGGAGCTTGATAAATTGACTCCCATAACTTGTATCTCTTAAAACTGTTTGTGAAGCAAGTTAAAACTTAAGCAGTGCAAGGCTGTTCATGGAAGGGAGACTTTAAAGGTACACAGAAGTCAAATGAACTATCAAATTTGCTTTATTTTTTATTTTTTAGGAAGTTTATTTTTTTGTATCCTTTGTTAACGTATAGGTTCTTTCCAAGGTAGGCTCAGGGGCATGCATGTGTCCTGAGCACTGTATTGCAGCACTGTTTGCTACAATATTTGTAATAATGTTATACATTGTTGCAAACACTATTTCTATAAGCGATGCATGCTCCTGAGCATACCCAGGTATTCTGTCAAATGAACCAAGTTTCAACAAAAGATTCAAAGAGTGAAAGTATTTTTTTTAAATACATGCTTTGTCTGAATAATTAAACTTTAATTTTGACTTCCATGTCCCTTCTACCTGTGTCTGTCCTTCCTATATATATAAATCCAGCTTGGCTGTTATGTTTCCCATTACAGAATTGCAAAAATATTTAACAAGATTAAAACTCCAATTCAGTTAATATCTAATTTGCCAATGTCTTCAGCAATCTGCGCGTCATAAATGACTTTTTCTAATGAACCCTTTTTTCTCTTTTATTACCGCTTCCCTGCTGATTCTTTGAGGTAGCCATGATGTGGCAATAGCTAAAAAAAGCCAGCTAATCTAGATACTAAATGATCTGACAGCAGCGTATGAGTCAGACTGAAATGTCGGAGCAGACAGTCACTGCATACAGATATCACTGCTTTCCTGTTATTTTGTCTAACTGAAACACATTTAACAGGAAGTACCACACACTCAGTTTAAACATTCAGGGGTAAATTACATTGGACTCAAAAATAACATCAATTTTATAAATGATGGCAAGACATTTTACTGAGCAACTACATCTTTTTTAGCTTTACTTCGGAGCACGCAGTAATTAGGTGGGGTTCCAAAGAGGGGGTACAAACGAAAGACAAACAAATACAACAACATAAAATAAGAGATGGGCTACAATGATAAATGTGGGATAATACATTTTACTATCATGCTACATGACTTATATATACAGTGTTAGGTCAAAATCCTGTGCTCTCTTATTAGAGTTATACCCTCTTAATTGGACATTACAAAATTATGTTCTATCCACTCCCCCAGTGGATGTAGAGCAACCTGGAAATTTCAGACCTTAGACCAGTGGTGTATTGTAGGGAGGTCATTGTGGAGTAGAGCACTATGCACGCCCATTCAATACTGTAGTACTCCTACATTTCAAAGTAACTTGTTGCATTCAATTTCAAACATTTCCATTTTTAGATGTTGTTAAATTCTAGGTAAAGGTAGAGATTAAAAAATAAAAGGGCAGTAGCTAATGAGGTTCCTTCTAATCCCCCCAACTAATTATACTCCAGTTTCTAACTTTACTATCACTGTCACTGGGGAGAGCCAACTGAAAAAAAGCCTAACACCTGCAATAATAGTCTGCCACCCCGACACCGCTGACACCTACATTACAGTTAACCCCCTGCTGTCCCCGACATCGCCGACACCTACATTATACTTATTAACCCCTAATCTGCAGCTCCCAACATCGCCTCCACCTACATACACTTATTAACCCCTAATCTGCTGCCCCTGACATCGCCGCCACCTACATACACTTATTAACCCCTAATCTGCCGCCCCTAACATTGCCGCCACCTACCTACATTTATTCACCCCTAAGCCTAACATTAACGTAACCCTAACACCCATTAACTTTAATGTAATTAAAATAAATCTAAATAAAACCTACTATTAATAACTAAATAATTCCTATTTAAAACTAAATACTTACCTAAAAAATAAACCCTAAGCTAGCTGCAATAAAACTAATAGTTACATTGTATCTATCTTAGGCTTTATTTTTATTTCACAGCTAAGTTTGTATTTATTTTAACTAGGTAGACTAGTTGGTAAATAGTTATTAACTATTTACTAGCTACCTAGCTAAAATAAATACAAATTTACCAGTAAAATAAAACCTAACCTGAGTTACACTAACACCAAGCCTTACACTACAATTAAATAAATTATATTTATTAAATACAATTAATTAAATAAATAAAAAAACACTAAATTATAAAAAAAATAAATGATCAAATATTTAAACTAATTACACATAATCTAATAGCCCTATCAAAATAAAAAAACAAAAAAACAAATAACCCCCCCTAGCCTAAACTAAACTACCAATAGCCCTTAAAAGAGCCTTTTGCAGGACATTGCCCAAAGAAATCAGCTCTTTTACCTGTAAAAAAAAATACAAACACCCCCCTAACAGTAAAAGGCGCCTGATGTCTTGAAGATGGAGCCGCTCGGATGGATGAAGATAGAAGATGCCGTCTGGATGAAGACTTCTGCTGGCTTGGATGAAGACTTCGGCCTGCTTGGATGAAGACTTCTGCTGGCTTTGCTGAGGACTTCTGCTGCTTCGTTGAGAATGGATGTCAGGTCTTCAAAAACTGTAAGTGGATCTTCGGGGGTTAGTGTTAGGTTTTTTTAAGGGTTTATTGGGTGGGTTTGGGCTGAAAAAGAGCTAAATGCCCTTTTAAGGGCAATGCCCATCCAAATGCCCTTTTCAGGGCAATGGGGAGCTTAGTTTTTTTTAGGTAGGCTTTTATTTGGGGGGTTTGGTTGTGTGGGTGGTGGGTTTTACTGTTGGGAGGGTGTTTGTATTTTTTTTTACAGGTAAAAGAGCTGATTTCTTTGGGGCAATGCCCCGCAAAAGGCCCTTTTAAGGGCTATTGGCAGTTTTGTTTAGGCTAGGGTTTTTTTTATTTTGGGGGGCTTTTTTATTTTGGGGGGCTTTTTTTATTTTAATAGGGATATTAGATTAGGTGTAATTAGTTTAAATATTTGATAATTTATTTTTTATTTTGTGTAATTTAGTGGGGGGGGGGTTGTAATTTAGTTAATTGTATTTAATAAATGTAATTTATTTCATTGTAGTGTAAGGTTAGGTTTTAGTGTAACTCAGGTTAGGTTTTATTTTACAGGTAACTTTGCATTTATTTTGACTAGGTAGCTAGTAAATAGTTAATAACTATTTAGTAACTATTCTACCTAGTTAAAATAAATACAAACTTACCTGTGAAATAAAAATAAAACCTAAGCTAGCTACAATGTAACTATTAGTTATATTGTAGCTAGCTTAGGGTTTATTTTATAGGTAAGTATTTAGTTTTAAATAGGAATTATTTAGGTATTAATTGTAATTTTTATTTAGATTTATTTTATAAAAGTTAGTGGTGTTAGCGTTAGGGTTAGACTTAGAGTTAGGGGTTTATAACTTTAGTATAGTGGCGGCAATTTGGGGGCGGCAGATTAGGGGTTAATAACAGTAATGTCGGTTGCGGCAATGTTATGGACAGCAGATTAGGGGTTAATAATATTTAACTAGTGTTTGTGATGCGGGAGTACAGCAGTTTAGGGGTTAATATGTTTATTATAGTGGCTGCGATGTCGGGAGCGGCAGATTAGGGGTTAATAATTTTATTTTAGTGTTTGCGATGTGGGAGGGCCTCGGTTTAAGGGTTAATAGGTAGTTTATGGGTGTTAGTGTACTTTTTAGCACTTCAGTTATGAGTTTTATGTTACGGCGTTGTAACATAAAACCCAAAACTACTGACTTTCCGTTTACGTTATGGATCTTGTCATTTTAGGGTGTACCACTCACTTTTTGGCATCCCAGGCAAACTCGTAATACCGGCGCTATGGAAGTCCCATTGAAAAAGGACTTTTGGAAAGCTGTGGTAGTTACATTGCGTTACAGCCAAAAAAGTGTGCGGTGCAGCTAAACCTGCAAGACTCGTAACACCAGCGGTAGTGAAAAAGAGCCTTAATGCTGCTTTTTCACTCATACCGCAAAACTCGTAATCTAGACGTAAATTACTTGATGATACACCGATGCACTTCTCAATGTTTGTTCTTTTTTGACATTCCACTATATTTGTAATGTTTATTGAGTATAAATTCAAAATTTTGAAAAAATATTATTAAAAACAGAATGTAGACTAAATCTGATGTATTAAATCTGTTAAATAATAATAATTAGTGTCAATGTATATTAAATTGTAATATCCCTTTAAATATATATCAGCAATGTACCAATATGCACCAATATGTTTAACAAATACACCATTATAAAAATAATATGGATTTTCAGATATAAAATATGTTCTTTATAATTAATATTACATATTTACTACAAACATATTAAAAGCAAAAACATGACATTCTTGTGATTCTTTCATAGGTTTATTTTAATCTTGATGAGCAAGTTCACCTAATCTAGGGGTAAATTACAATCTTTAAAAAAAATGTATCTAATGATCTTCAACAAAAAATCACCATTACATGTCTATTAAGATTTTTGTAGATAAATAATTTAAGTTTTTCTTAACAAATGGGATTGACCCCTTAGTAAGTATTCAGTGTATGTTAGGTTGGCATGAAACTTTTATAAATTACAATATGATCTAGTTACACTCATAATAACACTTTCTAATAAAAATTATTAAAAAAAAAAATATTGCACCTAAAAGTTATAAGATACAGGTATACCCCGCTCATACAGCGGGTTAGGGACCGGAGCCCCGTTGTAAAGTGAAAACCGCCTTAAAGTGAAACAAGGCAGTTTTAGCTTTCTTTTCAGTGTTTAAAATCTTGAAAACATGTTTGAACTAACATATATTAGGCGTGCAATAGTGCTATGTTTAGTTTAACACTAGCACAGCAAGTATTCAATTAGTATTCAATAAATACTGTAAAATTTGCCAGACTATAGCACTGAGACACAGATTGCACTGCAATGCTATAAACAGAGTGAACTAAGCATAACAAAATGGTGCCATTCACTTTTCTAGCAATCTCACAATGATTATAGCACTGTTTCAAAATCCTTGGAGGTTGAACTTCAGCTCCACAAAGCGCTGTATTAGCGAATTGCTGTAAAGTGAAGCGCTGTAAAGTGAGGTATACCTGTATCAGATCTCAGGAGTTGGAAAAAAAAGACATGCAAAGTGCTTTATCAAAGACATAAACCGGTCTAAATATGTATGTGTATATATATATATGTGTGTGTATATATATATATGTGTGTGTGTGTGTATATATATATATATATATATATATATTATATATACAGTATATTATGATTGCTGATTACTGTCTAATGTGTTTGAATGCGCCAGTTTGATAACACATGGGGGCTGCGGAACAATATTTGTGATGCCTTAAGGACTGCACATAAATTTATAACTATCAAACACACAAATAATAAAATATTCCCTAAAAAAGTCCAATGGCACAGGGTCAGATGTATATAAAGCTGCTGTTTTTTTCTCCACAGGGCTCTTTTGAGACGGTACCACCTTGTTTGCCTACTCCCCAAAGGTTCCCTAAGCACATATTTTTAGTTCTGATTTTTCTGTGATCAAACACTATGGCACTCATTCCAAATGTCAACGTTTTCCTAAGGCAGGCATAAGCTGGTGCAGAGGAAAGGGTTGCCACAAAAATACTGGACAACTTATAGGTGACTTGGCAGTAGTCACAAAATGGCCCCTCTCCAAAATTCTACCGTATAAATTCTTTCCTATATGTTTTAACAACTGAACAGTTAGCTTGCTCCTTGGCTGTTTGTATCATATAAATCAATCATTTTACCACTTTAGCACACACAGCAGTGATTTCACCCTATTTAAACTGTCATCAGCACTTCTTTCTGAGTCATGTTTGTAATGTATATTAGGAATAGGAGACCTATAAAATGTGATTGCCCTCTTTTAAAAAAACGATTTAAGTATTTTTGCATAGAATTTACTGGACAGTCCAGTTAAATACTGGATACTTGATAACCCTAGCAGAGGCCCATGGGCTGTTAGCTGAGCACCCCTGCCTTAAGCAATAATATTAGTTCATAACATGTGCAAATGTAACAATTTCATATAATCTTGTGTACATTTTTTACTAACATTTGATTTTGATGGTCGTAATTAATTTAGAGGGGAAAAACGCCATGTGAAGGACTTTCTAAATCTATGCAATAAGAGGCTTTAATATGTTTCTTGGGTACAGGTATAAAAAAGATGCAAAAAACATAAAATGCATCCAGCACCTGTATATGAAAAATTCAACCAGTTTTATAGAATTCTGTTTAAAATTCTTAAAATGATGATGTAGCGCCTTAATCTGTCAGACATCCTAGTAATTAGTGTTTGAAGTATGGTTATGAGTGAATTTTATCTAGAAATCTGCAGACAGGGATTGCTTCTTGGATGCTTGTTTGATACCATTGAGAAGGATGAGTAAAATATATCTATATAAAATATAAATTTTTCTGTAGTGTAGCTGCCCCCCTCCCAGATCCCTTTTTCTCAAATGATCCCATATATTATCCCCCTCATTGCTCCTCCTTCCCCCTCAATGACGCAACTTTAATGGTTTTTTTCTTCCCCTGTAGCGTGGCCGAGCGGTCTCACCCAATCCCGCCCGCCTCCTCCAGTGATGGGCCACCCACCCACCTCCCTCCTTACGCTCCTACCCACCAACAATCGGTCCCACCACTGTCCAATGCAGAGAGGACCGCAGAGGGGCCTTCTCTGCTTCGGTAACTCTGCAACTCTATTTTTGCAGTGCCCAACTCGTGGGGCATGCAGAAATAGCACAATCTCGCAATTTTAAACAAATTCCTCAGAGATTTTGGTCCATATTGACATGATAGCATCACGCAGTTGCTGCAGATTTGTCAGCTGCACATCCATGATGCGAAACTCCTGTTCCACCACATCCCAAAGGTGCTCTATTGGATTGAGATCTGCTGACTGTGGAAGTTATTGGAGTACAGTGAACTCATTGTCATGTTCAAGAAACCAGTTTGAGATGATATTTATATATTTATATATAGAAATATATATTTAAAAATAAATAGAACATATTCTTTATATGAAGAACACTGGAATGTGAAATATTCATATGTCAGGTTAGCGCACTTGAGTAAATGCAATCAGCTTTGCGTGCGAGTAAGGTTGTTAGGTTTTTTACACTTTTTGCTCTCCATTGAAATCTATAGGAGAAAAGGTTAATGCGCTTGCTATATTTGAAATTCGACTTTTTGTTTGCGTCAGATTATCGCTCATGCAAAAATTAATACCTGATGCACACAAAAAGAGCACTCCACTCGTAATCTAGCCCATTATAGGGTTCATTTTACTTTCTGTGTATTACATTGGTGTGACTATTCTGTGTAAACTAAGACAACGCCTTCGTAACTTCCACAAGCCAACCTCTTAGAAGCGAGATCTTCAGACCATTTGCCCCCAAAATGTTTGCTTTTTTGTATATATATATATATATATATATATATATACACACATATACATATATACCAATGTATCTTCTTAACCGCCTAGATTATAGGCTAAATTACACGCGATTGTATTATTGTGACCGCACTAACATGCATGCTTCTTACAAGTTTAAAGTAAATGTACATCACCGAGCGCAATCTAAATTTGTTCTCATCAGGTTTAGCGCAACTGAAGACCTTGCTTAAAGAGTTAGGGCTAAAAATAAATGTGCACCAAACACAACATAAATATAATAAAATAAACTCCTACACTCATATGTACACTATCAAATAAAAAATATTCATATAAAAATCAATAATTTTTTTTATAAGGGTTAAAAGATATAGAATATTAAATTCAGGCATGAGGTTGGTGAGGACAGCATCAATTACATCACTAGTGACATAATCTATGACATCATCAATGAGAAAAGTAGTGGCATAACCTATGACATAACCTACAGATCAGAGAAATTATATATTTTTTAAAGGGACACTCAAGTCAAAATAAACCTTTATGATTCAGAAAGAGCATGCAGTTTTAAATTTTTTCTTTGCATAAATGTTTTGTAGATGATCTATTTATATAGCCCATAAAGTTTTCTTTTTAAAATTTTTTATAGTTTTGATTATTTTTAAATAACATTGCTGTGATTTTCAGACTCCTAAGCCCCAAAATTTTATGTGAGTACCGTCAGCTACCTTCTCCAGCTTGCTCCTGTTTGTGTAAAGGGACTTTTCATATGCAAAAGAAGGGGGGGGGGAGTGTCTTATCTTCCACTTGCAGTGGGCTTTCCAGCTACCTTTTCAACAGAGCTAAACTTAGAACTTCTAAGTAAGTTTTAAAACAGTTTTATACTGGATTTTTATATCAGTATCTGTGCATCTTATTCTTTATAGTAGTGTCTATTACATGCAGTTATATGAAAATGAGTGTATACTGTCCCTTTAAGACAATTTCCAATCTATATACATTGTCAAATTGTGCACATTCTTTTTATATACACACTTTCTGGGGAACAAGCTCCTACTGAGCATGTACACAAGCCCACAGGGCATACGTATACTAGTCTGTTATTGGCTGATAGCTGTCACATGATACAGGGGGACTTAAAATGGTAGAAAAAAATAATTTGTCCGAAAAAATCTACTTCTAATTTGAAATTCAGAGTAGGTGTTAAATCATTGTATTTTTATGATGTACTTGTTAATTATGCGATTCTACTTCATTGAGTGGTCCTTTAAATAATCAATGACATCACTAGTGACATCACCTATGACATCATCAATGGCATCAGTAGTGACAATCTTTAAAATCATCCAAATAAATTACAACATCTAAATAATCAAATACATCACTAGTGACATCAGTGCCATCAGTAATGACATAATCACATCATTCTTCAAATAAAAAAAATATTATATTTTCTAACGGTATAAATCACTAACAGCCACCACAACACAAACTAATTTATTTCTGCTTTGTAACCCTATTTATCTCACCCTTGCTTAATCTGTACACACAAGCATCTCCTCATTCCTCCATCTCATTTCCTTTCCCTCACGCACAGCTTTGCCTTCTGTGTTGCCCCTTCTATCAACCATGTCTACATCACATCAGCACTTCACAAGTCTAAATTACCTTAATATGCACCTGTAGTTTGTTGCCTTACCCTCCTTACACTAGTCTATTTAACCCCCTCCCTTTTATCATACAAAGAGATTCTCATCCTTTCCATTAATCATCCCCTTTTTCTTTCTCTCTCATTCACATCAGTCTTCTCATCCTCAAACCGCTCTGAGATGCAACTCCTTTACCTTTTCTTGCCGTAAATTCTATCCTCTTGATTTTCCTTGTACAACAACCTTTGGTTATTTTTCTCAAACTCACCTTAACTCCTACAGCATATTTCTCTTTTTCCCTAATACAGAGCATCTTCTGAATTCTTTTACACCTATCATACATAATCCATCCTTTTTTTTTTTTATATACTTTTTTAATAGTAAACATGTATATATTTCTCCACATTTCTGTATATTGCAGTTCCATTAATTACATCATATGTGATGTTATAAACAATACTGCACAATGTAATCTGATATACATTTTCCACATTTCTCTGATGTTTAGGAAATTCTCATGAGGTATGTAACTACTGATGCATTTGATGATGTCATACGTGATGTCACTAGTGATGTCTGATTATTTAAAAAAATATAATTTCTCTGATCTGTAGGATGATGTCATTGGTTATGCCACTACTGATGCCAGTGATGATGTCAAATGTGATGATGTAAATGCTGTGTTTCTAAATAAAATATTATATAAAACTAAACAGAAAGAAAAAGATTTTGTAAAAATAAAATAAAAAAATCTTGTTTACTTCTATCATTTTCAGTTATAAATTTTCATTCTGTTAAGACAATTGATACATTTAAAACTTATAATTGCTTACATCTGTGAAAATGTTATTTAATTTCTTGTTAACCAATCGTTTCACTTTGTAGTAATCCAACTCATCTCATTGCACATATTTTATGACATCAATCTTCACACATCCTTCCAGTAGAAGTTTACATATTGTACAGTTTAAATAAATAAAAGAAAAAACAATTAAAATAATAATTTATATTAGCAATACACCACTGTTTAGAGCTTCAAAGATAGTAACAATGAAAAAGATATTTAGAATACCTTTACCTTGTTTTCTAACAGAAAATCACAAATACCCACTATATATTTATTTTGCCTAAAAAAGTTAATACAAATATATTTGTTACTATACTAGTCTAGCATCACCCTACCCACCTCTCTCACAAAATAGTTATACTGTAACATCCTCCTCTTATAAATCCTTTTACTAGAGTATAATATTCTCATCACTGACACTTCCTAGATCCAATTGCCATGGTTGAGAAAGTGACAGGAAGCTGTGTGCAGCATTCAGTAATAACAGAGAAGATTGTTTACAAAAGCAATAAAACAGGCATGTGCAAAAATGTGTCTATGGCGCCATCTTGAATTCTAGTTTAAAATATCTCAAAAACTACTAATTACAAGATTTTTCACCCAATGTAATGACAGACCCTCACCACACAATTTATTCAACTACCAAGTTTCAAACAAATCCATGCAGATGATTCTTAGTTACACTATTCTATATATCCCATATTAAGTTTATAGGATTTTCTTCTCATAGTCCATCCAATGTAGGGAAAAATAAGCGCTCCAAGCCCACAGATATATAAAAGTTCAATTTTATTCCAAACTTGTTAAAATCATACAAGATAGATTAAAAAGTGGTAAGCACAGTAGTGCTTACCACTTGCAGTGACCAAGTGCATGGAGCACGAAACGTTTGCTGTTTTTTGCACCTGTTCTACAACCTGTTTTTGCACTACTGTGCTTACCACTTTTTAATCTATCTTGTATGATTTTAACAAGTTTGGAATAAAATTGAACTTTTATATATCTGTGGGCTTGGAGAGCTTATTTTTCCCTACATTGGATGGACTGTTGCTATTTTGTGCGTGTGCAGACGCACTGGGAATATTTGCTTGCCGCCTAGGATATCATTTATATATTTTTTCACATATACCCTCACTCTATTAGTGCCTATCATATTCTCAGGATTTGTTTTTACATACCCCAGGGGCGCTCCGTTGAGCAGGTTTCATTTGTATCTTTTCTTCTCATACCCCTGTCCTGTTTTTTTAATTTAAGATATCTAAAAAATTACTTAACCAAATCCCTTGATGTTTAGTAGTTTTCTAGTAATTCACAGTCCGGACCTAACTGGCAAATTTAAGCAAGATATCTTGTTCCACTCCAAAGATATGAGCATCTCAAAATTTGAATTTCTAATACACACCCACTCTCCCCTTACACATACATATAATACTGAGCAAAATGCACACAATCGTACACAGATTGATACTGAGAGTAGTACTATTAGGGATATCTCATCAAACTTAATTTGACAGGTACCACGCCCCTTTATATGCAAAACCCTGTCCCTTTATATGCGAAACCACACCCCTTTATATGCAAATTCCCGCCCCTTTATATGCAGATCCCCGCCCACTCTCCTCCCAATATTTTCACCCTATCCGCCCACTCTTTTCCATATTTTACGCCCCTTTTATGGCTTCTTCTAACAGCATTTTAACATTCATTTTAATGTTAAAATAATAAACAATATAATTTTATTTTAAATAGTGTTGTGTTAATGTTTTATGTATCATTTAACTGATATTTTGTATTTTAATTTTTATTTATTTTTTTAAATACCCTTATTAGGAATACATTGAATTAAAATGGTTTTTTTTTTTTGTTTGTTTGTTTTGTTTAAATTTAATCGCATTGAAATCTTACAAAATATCAGTTACCTGGGTCAGAATTCAATCTACACCAAAATCGCTATTTTTGAAAATAGATAGATAATGTCTTTACAACCCATTGCCCAGCTTTGCACAATTAACATTGTTATATTAATATACTTTATAACCGTTTAATCTATAAATTTCTGACTGTTTAAGCCACTACAGACAGCATCTTATCACATGCTTTTTTATTAGCTTTTTCACAGCAAGAGACTGGTGAATTTAAGCACTAGAATAGAACACCCTAGGACCTGCGCCTCTACATCCACTATCCACATAACAGTCCTTTTGGAGAGACTGATAGAAGGCAGCGGTCCACATAGAGGGGAGTATTTTTCTTGTCATTTCTGTACAGATATTGTTGTAACATCTATAATATCCAGTATAGAATTAGTTTGTATAGTGGCTATGATACGCCTGAGAAGCACATATATGAACCTAATAGAGGTAACTTAATAGAGGTAATTTAATTTACGATTAAATTAGCAGGTTGCACAATGACTATTAGAATTGTATCTAATATCTTGTATTTAAGCCTCTACAGACAGTCCCCTTATCTCAGGGCTATTTATTTATTATCTATTGACTTGTATTTTAGTCAGTTAGTGCTGTGTCTTGCACGACTCCACGGGACAGAGCACAATGTTATCTATATGACCTGCATAAATTAGCAGTCTCTTGTTGTGAAAAAGCTAATAAAAAAGCATGTGATAAGATGCTGTCTGTAGTGGCTTAAACAGTCAGAGATTTATAGATTAAACGGTTATAAAGTATATAAATATAACAATGTTAATTGTGCAAAGCTGGGCAATGGGTTGTAAAGGCATTATCTATCTTTTTCAAAAATAGCGATTTTGGTGTATATTGAATTCTGACCCAGGCAGGATGAAATAATTGCAAGCACACAAACAAGGCTTCCAAATAATTTATTCTTATTATTATCTGTTGTTTGTAGTGCGCCAACAGATTCTGCAGCGCTATAAACAAAGGCAGAGTACAATATAACAATTATAGGGATCAAATGGGTAGAGGGCCCTTTCAAGAGTCGCACTGTTGTAGTCAGCTCTTAAGAAGGTGATCTATAAACAGCTGAGGGGGTTCATGGGATAGTACTTGAGGAGAGAAACTGGTATAAGGAAAGGTTAGCGTAGGTTGTATGTATCCCTGAACAGTAGAGTTTTTAGGGAGCACTTGAAGCTTTTAAAACTAGGGGAGAGTCTTGTGGAGCGAGGCAGCGAGTTCCACAAGATGGTAGCCAGTCTGGAGAAGTCCTGTAAATGGGAGTATGAAAAGGTAACAAGAGAGGAGGAGAGTAGGAGGTCATGAGCAGAGCAAAGGGGACAGGAGGGAGAGTATCTGGAGAAAAGGTCTGAGATATAGGGGGGAGCAGTGCAGTTGAGGTCTTTGTATGTCAGAGTGAGAATTGTGTGTTTAATCCTAGAGGCAAGAGAAAGCCAGTGAAGGGATTGGCAGAGAGGGGCAGCAGATGAAGAGCGACGTGCAAGGAAGATGAGCCTGGCAGAGGCATTCATTATGGATTGTAAAGGAGCTAGGTGGCAGCTGGGGAGACCAGAGAGGACAGAGTTGCAATAATTGAGGCAGGAAAGGATGAGAGAGTGGATTAAAATCTTAGCTGTGTCTTGTGTAAAGAAAGGTCTAATTTTAGAGATGTTTTTAAGGTGGAAGCGGCAGGCTTTAGCCAAGGACTGAATGTGAGAAGTGAAAGAAAGATCTGAATCAAATGTGACCCCGAGACATCGAGCATGTGGGGTAGGGGTAATGATGTGGTTGTCGACAGTTATAGAGAGATTGGGGGCGGAGATTTTGGAAGAAGGGGGGAAAATGAGGAGCTCAGTTTTGGAGAGAATTAGCTTGAAGTAGTGAGAGGACATCCAGGAAGAGATGTGAGCAAGACAGTTAGTGACACGGGTTAGCAAGGAAAAAGAAAAGGCTGGTGCAGAGAAGTAGAATTGGGTGTCATCGGCATACAAATGATATTGGAAACCGTGGGACTTTATTAGGGAACCTAATGATGACATGTAGATTGAGAAGAGTAGGGGACTGAGGACAGAGCCTTGCGTTACCCCGACAGAAAGTGGTGACGGGGCAGAGGAGGCCCCAGAGAAGGCTACACTAAAGGTACGGTTTGACAGGTAGGAAGAGGGATTGGAGGGTTTGGAGCAAAAGAGGGTGGTCAACAGTATCAAAGGCTGCGGACAGATCAAGGAGGATAAGCAGATAGAAGTGGCATTTTGATTTTGCTGTAAGTAGGTCATTGGTAACCTTAACAATTGCTGTCTTGTGGAGTGATGGGGACAAAATCCAGATTGCAGTGGGTCAAAGAGGGAGTTTAATGTAAGGAAATGGGATAGGCGTGCATATACTAGTTTTTCTATAAGCTTTGAGGCACGAGGGAGGAGGGAAATAAGGCGGTAGTTGGATGGAGAGGTTAGATCAAGGGAAGGTTTTTTGAGGATAGGTGTGACCAGTGAATGTTTCAGAGTTGAAGGAAATATACTGGTGCTGAGAGAGAGGTTGAAAATGTGTGTGAGTATAGGGGTAAGGGTAGAAGAGAGGGAGGGGAGTAGCTGTGAGGGGATAGGGTCAAAGGGACAGGAAGTGAGGTGAGAGTGCAGTATACGTGCCAAAACTTCTTCCTCAGTAACAGGGGAGAAAGAGCTAAGTTTATGGCTATATGGGTTGTGGTTGGTTGCGAGCGTTTGAGGTGGTGAGAGAATGCAATTATGTTGAGCGCTGATTTCGTTTCTGATGGAGTCAATTTTGTTATTGAAGTGGCTGGCAAAGTCTTGAGCTGACAGAGAAGTATTAGGAGGTGGGGGTGGGCGGAGACGAGTATTGAAAGTGGAGAACAGACGTTTTGAGTTTGAAGAAAGATTAGAGATAAAAGTAGAGAAGTAATGTTGCTTATAGAGATTAAGGGCAGAATAGTAGGAATTCAAGATGAATTTGTAATGCAGAAAATCAGCTGAACTCCGAGATTTTCTCCAGTGTCGCTCAGCAGTATGGGAATATCCGTGTAGGTACTGTGTCAGAGGAGTATGCCAGGGCTGAGGATGAGTGTCTGATTTCTGAGCCAGTTTGTCAAGGAGGGATGTAAGGGTGGAATTATAGTGGCAGATAGATTGGTCAGGGTAGGAAAAGGAGGAGAAGGATGAGAGGAGAGGTTTGAGGGAATTAGCAAGCTGTTGCTGATCTAATGACATAATGCTTCTGTGAAGTTTGGTGTGAGGAGAAGGAGGAGGGAGAGTTGTAGGGAAGGATGATATGTTGCAAGTGAGGAGATGATGGTCAGAAAGAGGAAAACGGGAGTTTGTGTAGTTTGAGATAGTGCATCAATAGCTAAAGATCAGGACAAGGGAGTGACCGTCTTTGTGAATGGGAGAATCAGTCCATTGTGACAAACCTAAAGAACATGTGAGTTGCAGAAGTTGTTTTGCAGAGGAGGCAGTGGGATTGTCAAGAGGGATGTTGAAGTCGCCAAGAATGAGGGCAGGGGTGTCTGAGGAAAGGAAATAAGGTAGCCAGACAGCCAAGTGAGCTAGAAATTGAGTTGAGGAGCCAGGGGGTCGGTATATGACTGCAACACATATAGAGAGGGGAGAGAATAAGCAAATTGTGTGGGTTTCGAATGAAGAAGATCCCCATGTGTCAGAGCAGCAGTGGATGCTGTGTCTAGTGGAGAGAGCCAGGTTTCTGTAAGAGCCAGAAGGTTAAGGGAGCAGTAGATAAAGAGGTCATGCATAGATGTGAGCTTGTTGCAAACAAAGCGAGAGTTCCACAGTGCACAAGTGAAAAGGGGTAATGGCTTAAGATGCAAGAGGAATGTGAGTAAGGTTGGCAGAGTCTATGGGACGGTACACATGGATGTGCACGGCTAGGAAGTTGTTGGGGACCAGGTTTAGGGTAGATGTCACCAGCAGTTAGTAAAAGCAAGAGGGAGAGTGACATGAGATGAGATACAGATTTGCAGTAATGAGTAATAGGCAAAGTTAATGAGTACAAAAGTAAGGTGATGGGCTAATCTGAGCACATGTTAAAACCAGAAACGCCCTAATGCAACTAATGCATATAAAATGCAGGGAGTGACTGGCAATTTTGTAACCAGGGGGCAAGTACAATTCAGTGGCCCAAGTACTAAAACCCTGCCCACTATGAAATTCTATATCTAATAGTTAAAATACAAGGGAAGCAAAGCACCTAAGAAATTATAAAAATAGGCCTATAAAAATAGAATTTTAATGAAATAATATATATATATATATATATTTTTTTTTTTACTAACATCCATGTACAGCCCTAGCATACTGCTGACATCATGTACATTTCTAGAAAACTGCTGATATCCATGTACAGTCCTAACATACTACTGACATCCTTGTACAGCCCCTTACAAAATCATTAATCAGAACCCCCCACACATACATAGAAACATACACTAACAAACATAGATTCACATACACACAGAAACACACTCAGACATACAGAGGCACTAACACATACAGACACACACAGTGACACACACATAAACATACAGAATCACACACAGAAATATACAAGAAGACTCACACAGACACACAAAAACAGATATACACAGACACGCACAGCACATAAGCACCATCAGATACCATATACACACATACCCCCCAACTGTCCCGATTTTCGATGGACAGTCCCAATTTTAGGGGTCTGTACCACTGTCCCGGGTTGCTAGCCATCTGTCCCGCATTGCTCCATGCATTTAAATTATTATTTTTAAAAAAAAAAAAATTAAATTCTATTGGGCAGATACTCAGAAGCAGCTGGCTTTTCTCTCCCAGGGTTAGATACCTGTTAGATTTCTTGTGGAAAAGTAATGGTGTGTGGGTTAAGCAGGAGTAGGAAGGCTGTATACCCTCTGACCTCAGGTAATGATGACCTCTAACCCCTGGTAGTGATGACGTCTACCCCTGGTGATAATACTAGCATGCCTTCAGTTTTATACGATGAGCAGTGCTAACACCAGGGTAATGAACAGTGGCAGCCTCAGACTGCCAGCTAATGTGCTTGCCAACCCCAGGATCCCATACAATGAATTACAGATACCCATATATGATGTAGTGTGTGTGTCTATCTGTATCTATAAGTGTGTATGTGTGTGTATCTGCATGTATAAGTGTATGCTGCGTAGTGTGTGTGTGTGTATCTGCATGTATAAGTGTATGCTATGTAGTGTGTGTGTGTATGTGCATTTGTAAGTGTATGCTATGTAGTGTGTGTGTATGTACCTGCATGTGTAAGTGTATGCTATGTAGTGTGTGTGTGCTATGTAGTGTGTGTATGTGCATGTGTTAATGTATGGTATGTAGTGTGTGTGTGTATCTGCATGTGTAAGTGTATGTTATGTAGTGTGTGTGTGTGTATGTGCATATGTAAGTGTATGCTATGTAGTGTGTTACTGTGCATTTTTGCTAACTTTAAAGGCCAGAATCTAGAATATTAATGGGGAATGCAGAGAGCAGTTTTAAATAATCTATTATTAAATGTCCAATTAAGATAAAAATATTTAGCACCACTGTCTCTGCAAAGGTTAATTAAATACAGAGCTCACATAGCTATACCAGTGGTTTGAGCTTGTGTTTGATTTGCTGCCTAAGAGTATTAAAAGATATGACTTTATTTAGAATTTTATTTAAATTACTTTGGTCTTATGATTTTTAAGCCCTGCCCCTGCCCATCACATTTCAATTTTTTGCCGGGGGGTGGGGGGTGGGTATCGGTGTCCCTCTTTTGAATTTTGAAATGTTGGGAGGTATGTACACATAGGAACCAACATACACAAAACCAGGCACCACATGCACACAAACAGGCACCCAAAAAGCACAGACAAGAAGCCACATACATCCTCACTTACACATACACAAGCACCCACAGGAATACACACTAAGAGGCTGGCTAATCCACAAATATATACGTACAAGCACACACATATACACACTTCCATGTGACTTTTACATGAGTTAAATATATAATAGTTGAATAAAATGTTTTATTAATATTATATGCCAGTTGTACTTGACAAGATGGAGTGGTCCCCTGCTCCTACTTACTATGTGCCACTTATTACAGTTTCTGCCACATGACTCCCTTCCCTCATTTATGCCACTCATCATATACCATATTAAAACTGTCCAATCAGTTCCCCTACTCCCATAAGTGCCAGCTAAATGCCACAATATACCAGGCAAGATACAAGACTCCCTGCCCCCATACATTTCCTGAGAGATATCACAGCTCACTTTAACTTATGGATTTAATATGAAAACCACTAATAATATATATATCACATAAAATAATTTTTTAATGCTAAAAATATAAAAACTATCGGCTAGATTATAAATTGTGCGTTAAGTTAAAAAAGCAGCGTTAACAGGTCCTAACGCTGCTTTTTTATGCCCGCTGCTATTACGAGTCTTGCAGGTTTACGTGTACCGCACACTTGTTTGGCCTTACTGTAAACTGACTTTCGTAAACGCTTTTTTCTATGGGACTTCCATAGCGCCGGTATTACGAGTCTGTCCTGGGAGGCCAAAAAGTGAGCGGTACAGCCTCTACCGACAAGATTCCTAACTCATTTTAAAGTCAGTAGTTATGAGTTTTACACTACAACGCTGTAGCATAAAACTCATAACTAAAGTGCTAAAAAGTACACTAACACCCATAAACTACCTATTAACCCCTAAACCGAGGCCCTCCCGCATCGCAAACACTAAAATAAATTTTTTAACCCCTAATCTGCCACTCCGGACATCGCCGCCACTATAACAAGCATATTAACCCCTAAACCGCCGCACTCCCGCCTCGCAAACACTAGTTAAATAATATTAACCCCTAATCTTCCGCCGTAACATCGTCTCCACCTACATTATACTTATTAACCCCTAATCTGCCGCTCCGGACATCGCCGCCACCTACATTATATTTATTAACCCCTAATCTGCCACCCCCAATGTCGCCGCAACCTACCTACACTTATTAACCCCTAAACCTAAGTCTAGCCCTAACACCCCCTAACTTAAATATAATTTTAATAAATCTAAATAAAATTACTATCATTAACTAAATTATTCCTATTTAAAACTAAATACTTACCTGTAAAATAAACCCTAAGATAGCTACAATATAACTAATAGTTACATTGTAGCTATCTTAGGGTTTATTTTTATTTTACAGGAAAGTTTGTATTTATTTTAACTAGGTAGAATAGTTATTAAATAGTTATTAACTATTTAATAACTACCTAGCAAAAATAAATACAAATTTACCTGTAAAATAAAACCTAACCTAAGTTACACTAACACCTAACACTACACTACAATTAAATCAATTCCCTAAATTAAATACAATTAAATAAATTAAATTAGCTAAATCACAAAAAAATTGGATCAGCCAATAGGATTGAGCTCGCATTCTATTGGCTGTTCCAATCAGCCAATAGAATACAAGCTCAATCCTATTGACTGATTGCATCAGCCAACAGGATTTTTTTCTACCTTAATTCCTATTATCTGATAGAATTCTATCAGTCAATCAGAATCTAAGGGACGCCATCTTGGATGACGTCACTTAAAGGTACCTTCATTCTGTTTTAGTTGTCGGAAGAAGAGGATGCTCCGCGTCGGATGTCTTGAAGATGGAGCCACTCCACGCCGGATGGATGAAGATAGAAGATGCCGTCTGGATGAAGACTTCTGCCCGTCTGGAGGACCACTTCTGCCCGGCTTGGATGAAGACTTCTGCCCGTCTGGAGGACCACTTCGCCCGGCTTGGATGAAGACGTCTCCCGGTAAGTTGATCTTCAGGGGGTTAGTGTTAGGTTTTTTTTAAGAGTGTATTGGGTGGGTTTATTTTTTAGATTAGGGATTTGGGCTTGCAAAAGAGCTAACTGCCCTTTTAAGGGCAATGCCCATCCAAATGCCCTTTAGCTAGTATTTTATTTGGGGGGTTGGTTGTGTGGGTGGTGGGTTTTACTGTTGGGGGGGTTGTTTGTATTTTTTTTACAGGTAAAAGAGCTGATTACTTTGGGGCAATGCCCTGCAAAAGGCCCTTTTAAGGGCTATTGGTAGTTTAGTTTAGGCTAGGGTTTTTTTTATTTTGGGGGGGCTTTTTTATTTTAATAGGGCTATTAGATTAGGTGTGATTAGTTTAAATTTCTGTAATTTGTTTATTATTTTCTGTAATTTATAGTTTGTTTTTGTAATTTAGCTAATTTAAGTTAGGTAATTGTATTTAATTTAGCTAATTTATTTAATTATAGTGTAGTGTTAGGTGTTAGTGTAACTTAGGTTAGGTTTTATTTTACAGGTAAATTTGTCTTTATTTTAACTAGGTAGTTATTAATGATTATTATATAACCATAGATCTGAGTGATGCCCATCTTTATCTCCCTATTCAGAGGAATTATTTCCAATTTATCAGGTTTGTGCAGTCTCTTTTCTCTTACGGATCAATGCATGTCCAAATTACATATAGCTTGTGCTCAGCTATAGATTTTTTTCTCATCTGTCAGTCGCCCAGTGCATGGAGGTAGTTGGCTTGATGGTGACTACTTATGATGTCATTCCATTTGAAAGATTTACTTTCATCCCCTTCAGCTTCAGAGGCTCAAGCAGTAGAACCGGAACTACACCAATCTTACTCAAGCAGTAGAACCAGAACTACACCAATCTCACTCAGAGGATCTTTTTGGATTGCAAAACCTGGCAGTCTCTTTCTTGGTGACTGACTCATGTCAAGTTGGGGTGCAGTCTGGGAGTCTCAGAGAGTGCAAGTGGTGTGGTCTCCTCAGCAGGCGTTACCAATCAACATTCACTGAACTTTAGGGCTGTTCAGTGACTCCTTACTATAGCAACCCTAGAAAATGACTCAGAAACATATTTATTATTATTTTATTTATTTCTATTTTTATACAGTGGTGTTTTTCCATATTATGGTATTTTTGCAAAGTAAATTTTCTAAAGATGTATGGTCATCTGGAAAAAAACAGGACATGATTTGTGTGGGTACCTCTTAAAATTTAAATTTATGTTTAAATGGAATGAGTGCCAAATGACTAAAACAGCTTCAGCACATGGGTGTAAAATGGTTCAGCACTGAAGGAATTAAACATCCACTTCAGCTGCTTAAAGGGACAGTTAAGTTAAAAAAAAAAACGTTCATGATTCAAATAGGGCATGCAATTTTAAACAACTTTCCAATTTACTTTTATCACCAATTTTTCTTTGTTCTCTTGGTATTCTTAGTTGAAAGCTAAACCTAGGGGGTTCATATGCTAATTTCTTAGACCTTGAAGGCCGCCTCTATTCTGAATGGTTTTTCACCACTAGAGGGCCTTAGTTCATGTGTTTCATATAGATAACATTGAGCTCACGCACGTGAATTTACAGAGGAGTGAGCACTGATTGGCTAAAATGCAAGTCGTTCAAAAGGACTGAAATAAGGGGGCAGGTCTGCAGAGGCTTAGATTCAAGGTAATTACAGAGGTAAAACGTGTATTATTATAACTGTGTTGGTTATGCAAAACTGAGAAATGGGTAATAAACGGATTATCCATCTTTTTAAACAACAACAATTTTGGTGTTGACTGTCCCTTTAAATATAACAAAACAATATAATTAGGCAGTAATATGCATCTAATTAGGCCTGACAGAATTGGATTGCTTTACAAGTACTCACTCCTGTTGGAAATTCTTTTTTGATCAGAGAATACCTTCTCTTAAGCTTACAGGTTACAGAAGTGAAATCCTTTCTTCATGAGTTAGTCATGGATCAGACTAGTGCAGCTTATTAACAAACATAAATATATTTTGATTAATAAAGGCCAGCTCTTCTTCCTAATTGTTTTTTTTGTTGTTGTTGCTCAGAATGTAATTGAAGCTAATTGGGTGAGTGTGGGAATATATTTCTGTCTTGTTAAGATATGCAAATAAATGAGTGTGATGCCTTTAATGGTAATATACATTTGTATGATTTTTTTGCAGGTGATATGTTGAGAAAGCCTTCCTGACATAGTGAGAATACTCGGTGAGTGCAGGTTGAAGGAACACAAACAATAGCTGTAGCAATGAATTTACTATACAAGGTACTAATTCTGTGAGTATTAGGGTCTGCATTTTGTATAGCATTGTACCTTTTTAAGCATAAAACAATGAACTTTTAAAGGAGCTTGTCGTACTTGTATGTGATGTGTGCTCATACAGGTATAGTTATAACATGAGAATTTGCAGCACTTCATTGTGAAACAGACCATTCAAGGGTTAATTACCTTAATTACAAGAACAATGGTTTTGGAGTAAAAATATTACCTGATTTTCTTGTGGTCAATGATTAAATACCTAATAATTTATGTTATTAATTTACATATCTATAGGAATGAAAATAGTACATAAAACAAGGAGATATTTTTTTTATTTTTCTGTCTGTGTTTCTCAGTTAGGTGCAAATTAATTCACATTGATTAAATCACAAATGAATGTACCTGTTCTTATGAAATCATATCCTTAACTAGTGGTCTGTTAATTGTCTGTAAACAATTGGAGCTCAGAAATATTATCTTTGCTAAAGCATGTGAGTCCTGTTACTGAAATTAATAGAGCTAAATAAAAAAGTCAGTTATACTAACTATCATTTATATATATAATATATTATATATATATTTATACACACACACATACACAAATAAAAGTAAATTCCAGCAGTAATGAACAAAATTCACATTAGTACTATTCCTTATACTGCAGCATCCCAATCACTTAGTAAATTTGAAGAATAGGGTGAACCGTTGTTAACCCTACACCTGTTTTAAGTAAAAACGAATCGAACCTAAAATTATACATAGGCTTGATTTTTTTCCCCTGAATATAAATGTTTCTATTTAATATATATTTTCTAGCATATTTTAACAGGTATTTTGAGCTTTAGTGTTGTATGTTAATAGGTTAAACTTTAGCTACATTTGTTAGGGGCTGCATAAGTAAAGTTATACTTCTTGATGGTACATTTATGAGTCACATCAGAAATTTAGTGCATAAGAAGTAAATTGCTATTCCATGTTAGTGCATTAAACAAAAAATGTATTTAAGAGAATGGAAATACCTCATAAAACATTTAAAATGCTGACTAATTATTATTATTAAACATTTATTTGTTAAAGGGACAGTCTACCATAGAATTGTTATTGTTTTAAAAGATAGATAATCCCTTTATTACACATTCCCCAGTTTTGCATAACCAACACATCCAACCCCCTGATGACATGACTGTGACTGTTTATTATCTATTGTCTTAAATTTAGCATTGTTTTGTGCTAAATCTTAATTAACCCCCTGTGCCTGAACACAGTGTTATCTATATAGCCCACGTGTACTTTCTGTCTCATTGTGTTGAAAAGAGATTTAAAAAGCCTGTGATAAGAGGCCGCCCTCAAAGGCTTAGAAATTAGCATATGAGCCTACCTAGGTTTAGCTTTCAACTAAGAATACCAAAAGAAAAAAGCAAATTTGATGATAAAAGTAAATTGGAAAGTTGATTAAAATTAAAAGTCCTATCTGAATAAGGAAAGTTTAATTTATACTAGACTGTCCCTTTAAGTGTCTCCAGATTCCACAGCAACATGTGTAGAGACACACAATGACACTAATTACAAGTAAAAACTACACAAACAGACTAAACACAACAAATTTATCCACAATATAGGTAGAGGAGTATTTTCCAATTAAGATTACAATACCTTCCGTGAAAGTTACACATTAGGTATATTTCTGCAGCTAGTAAATAATATAGCAAAACTAAGGCAGAGGCATAACTTCCAGATAATTCCTACAAAATGCTGCTCACAGCCTAATTAAAATAGGTGTATGTGTACATAACCTGCCTCACTAAACTTGGGCATTTTACTATGTAGAGACATTCTGAGTCTGATGGGCAAATCCCAGGTCTGCACCAGATTCCCTAGTTAAGAAATAGTACTAAGGATGGTTAATATATATGGTATGGCATATTTCTAATTAGAAATAAGGTCAGTTGACTTTAAAGGAACACAAACCCCAATTGTTTTTCATGATTCAGATAGAGAATACAATTTTAAACAACTTTCCAATTTACTTCTATTATCTAATTTGTTTCTTTCATTTGGTATCCTTTGTTGAAAAGTATACCTAGGTAGGCTCTGGAGCTGGGAGCTAAATGCTGATTGGTGGCTGCACATATATTGCTGTTGTCATTGTGGTGACATTGACATTTTATCACTGGAATATTCATCAAGTTGTTGTTATAGCTCACATAGGTGGTTTTAAAATGGAATATTCAAGTAGTTAATTCTTATTCAAACATATGTAAAACTATAGACTTAGGCTTTGGCCTAGTCTCTGTCTAAGAAGGACACTCCCAATAGCCGTTGAATGGCATTTGATAAACCACTCCATTTGAATTGAGGTATAAAAAACTGGAACACCAAAACCTCTCTCTCTTCTTATCTTGTTCCAGCTGAAAAGATGGCTGATGTTGGACACATTGGAGAATATGGCTAAGTATATTCCTTGGATAATATTCTGTGATTATTTTAGCAGTGTTGCACAAATTGGGGTTGTGGTAGAGTTGCACTGTATTAATTATTTGGACTGTTTTGCTGTAAAATATATGTGTATATATACCTGTAAATATTTCTCTTATCATTAACATATTAATTCCTAATAAATTATTTGGAAACAATGGAGACCCTTTTATAGTGTTTATTTAACAACTTAGTTGTAAAGGTTTAGCTTACCAATGTGTACAGCTACCTTCCAGTAGTGCGTTGCTGCTCCTTCAATACAGGATATAACAAAACAAACAAACAAAATGTAAAAAAGAAGTAAATTGGAAAATTGTTTAAAATTGTATGCTCTATCTGAATCATGAAAGAAAAAAATGGGTATAATGTTCTTTTAATGCCAGAAAAAGATTCAACAGTTTGTTTTGGGGAGTGGGTTTATGGTCTAATGGGAAGTGATTGAAAACCCATGAAACGTAAAGTAGATACTATTGCTTTGTGACTAGTGAAGGAGAATATGTCATTCATTTATATGTTTATACTAAAAGCCTTAGCACAAAGAGATCTCGGCTGACAATGTAGGGCACATACTGTGTGCAAAATTTAATCTCAAAGACATCTATGCTTCATCTGCTTTCAGCTGCGTAATCAGCTTTAACTCAGCGGTCCAGATACATTTTGTGCAGCTACTTGCAGACTAACCTATATGCAGATCTCGCAGATCTCATAAACAAAGACAAATGCCAACGATTTCATTCTGACCACCCTGTCCTTGCACTAAAATGAAATAAACAACTTTCTCTGTAATGCATTTTTATAAACAAGTAGTCAGTTTGCTCTCAAAATAGTCATTTATATGTTTAGAAAGCTGTATGAACTAGGTTTGTTTATCTGTTAAATCATGACACTTTATTATGAAATATCTACTTCAAATGAACTCATTTTTTTCATTATATATATATATATATATATATATATATATATATATATATATATATATATATATATATATATATATATATAGCAGGTATTGGCAGGTGCACTCTCACTAACACTTTAGTTCCAAATGCCAGGGTGCTAGAATATGGTGTAGAATATGGAAATCAGGAGACAGCACTCACTGGTCTTGACAATACTGGATTTATTCAGTGACATTTCGGGGAATACACCCCTTCATCAATTATATATATATATATATATATATATATATATATATATATATATATATATACATAGAGAGAGAGAGAAACCGCCAACAATTTTTTCTTGATATTAGTCAATGTAAGGCAGCTGTCTAAGGGTACCTTCTCTGAGAGGTGCACCTGCTTTGAGGGGCAAGTGCCACAATTTTGCAATATTCTCCCATATAATAATAATCTTTTCTAAAGCAGATACAGGTTGCTTGTGCTAGAGGTGACATCAGGTGGCACATGTGTTTTGAAAAGTCAGTAGACATGAAATTAAGTTGGGACACACCAGCTGTTTAAATCCGGCTTGAGATGCACACAAGTACAATTTCCAGCGAGTAGCATTAATAATGCTATTAATGCCTTTTCTGCATTGTACACAATCTAGGAGAGATTTGCAAAATGCCAATATCCACTGCCTGTTGTTCGGAACACTAGTGTTTGTAATTGCTAGGCGCCATGCCAGAGGGGACCTAGTCATTACATAATCAGCTTTTATTGGCACATGAAGAGAAATCCAGAGACAGAAGAGTTTCATTCAGTTCTGTCACTATTGTACTTGCAATAATCGGCCACTTGTAGCTTTACCTTTTTCCTAATGGAGAACATCCACTTAGCAGAATGTACTGAATGAGTCCTATTCATTGTTGGATGCATAACTGTAATGCTAAGGTGGTGCTTATACAATAAAACTGAGTGTGTAAGTTTCACATGATTTGTTTTTTTCACTGGAGGGGAGAACAGGTGGGGATATTGTTGGGCTAATTTAATGCAAAAGTTTATTTCCAAAATGATTATTATTACAATGACATTTCCTTTGTTTCAGGTGTTTATTTGTTTTTTTTAGTGTATATGGGAGCAATGGAAAAACTACAATTTTAGATTTAAATTAGTCAAAATGTGAAATAAATCACAAAAATGTATTGTAAACTTTTGAGTCATTTAAAGGTATATCATTAAATCATCTACATTTTGAGTAATCAATTCTAATGTAATATGGGCTAGATTACAAATGGAGCGCTAATTTATTGCGCGCTCATAAATGGGCAAATTTTACGGGCACGCGATAAATAGCCAACCATTACAAGTGGCTGGTTATTGCTCCTGCGAGCTAGCAGTAGCAATTAGAGCTACGAAAATTAACCAGGTAACAGCTCTCTGGTTAATTTTCTAAATGTGCCCTAATTGCCCCCAACATACAGTGTGAGGTTTCTTATTAAAATAAAACAATTTTAGCCTCTTTATTTATTTATGTTTTAAAGAACTGCACAAAGAAGTTTTTAGTGGTTAAAGTTAGGGGATGGGGGGTGTTAGAAAAAAAAAGCACTGAAAAGTGCCTTTACATTGCACTCTATGGGAACTGTGTGTTCCCTGTAAATATATATATGTAGATGCTTATATACATATATATTTACGTGTTAAAGAAATACTGAGCCCAAATGTTTTCCTTCATGATTCAGATACAGCATGAAATATTAATAAACATTCGCCTAGATTACGAGTCTTGCGTTAGCGTTAAAAAGCAGCGTTGAGAGGTCCCAATGCTGCTTTCTAACGCCCGCTGGTATTACGAGTCTGGCAGGTACAGGTGTACCGCTCACTTTTTTTACGCGACTCGAGCATACTGCAAATCCCCTTACGTCAATTGCGTATCCTATCTTTTTAATGGGATTTTCCTAACGCCGGTATTACGAGTCTTGGAGAAAGTGAGCGGTACACCCTCTCCTGTCAAGACTCCTACAGCATTTAAAAGTCAGTAGTTAAGAGTTTTATTGGCTAACGCCGTAACGTAAATCTCTTAACTAAAGTGCTAAAAAGTACACTAACACCCATAAACTACCTATTAACCCCTAAACCGAGGCCCCCCCCACATCGCAAGCAGTTAACTAACCCCTAATCTGCCGCACCTAACCTACATTTATTAACCCCTAATCTGCCGCACCAACGTCGTCGCCACTATACTAAAGTTATTAACCCCTAAACCCCTAAACCTAATTCTAACCCTAACACCCCCTAACTAAAATGTAATTACAATAAAACGAAATAAAATTACTACAATTAAATAAATTATTCCTATTTAAAACTAAATACTTACCTATAAAATAAACCCTAAGCTAGCTACAATATAACTAATAGTTACATTATAGCTAGCTTAGGGTTTATTTTTATTTTACAGGCAACTTTGTATTTATTTTAACTAGGTACAATAGTTATTAAATAGTTATTAACTATTTAATAACTACCTAGCTAAAATAATACAAATTTACCTGTAAAATAAATCCTAACCTAAATTACAATTACACCTAACACTACACTATAATTAAAATAATTTCCTAAATTAACTACAATTAACTACAATTAAGTTAAATAAACTAAAGTATGAAAATAACAAACACTAAATTACAGAAAAAAATAAACTAATTACAAGAATTTTAAACTAATTACACCTAATCTAATCCCCCTAATAAAAAAGCCCCCCAAAATAATAAAAATCCCTACCTTATACTAAATTACAAATAGCCCTTAAAATGGCTTTTTTTGTGGGGCATTACCCCAAAGTAATCCGCTCTTTTACCTGTAAAAAAAAAATACAATACCCCCCAACATTAAAACCCACCACCCACACACCCAACCCTACTCTAAAACCCACCCAATCCCCCCTTAATAAAACCTAAAACTAACCCCTTGAAGATCAGCCTACCTTCAGACTTCTTCACCCAGCCGAGCACAATTGGTCCAGAGGGGCAGAAGTCTTCATCCTATCCGGGCAGAAGAGGACCTCCAGATGGGCAGAAGTCTTCATCCATCCGGAGCGGAGCGGGTCCATCTTCAAGCCAGCCGACGCGGAGCATCCTCTTTTTCTGACGATCCAATCAGCCAATAGGATTGAGCTCGCATTCTATTGGCTGTTCCAATCAGGCAATAGAATGCAAGCTCAATTCTATTGGCTGATTGCATCAGACAATAGGATTTTTCCTACCTTAATTCCGATTGGCTGATAGAATCCTATCAGCCAATCGAAATTCAAGGGACGCCATCTTGGATGACATAATTTAAAGGAACCTTCATTCATCAGGAGTCATCGGAAAAAGAGGATGCTCCGCGTCGGCTGGCTTGAAGATAGACCCGCTCCGGATGGATGAAGATAGAAGATGCCACCTGGATGAAGACTTCTGCCCGTCTGGAGGTCCTCTTCTGCCCGGATCGGATGAAGACTTCTGCCCCTCTGGAGGACCAATTGTGCCCGGCTGGGTGAAGATGTCTCAAGGTAAGCTGATATTCAAGGGGTTAGTGTTAGGGTTTATTAAGGGGGGATTGGGTGGGTTTTAGAGTAGGGTTGGGTGTGTGGGTGGTGGGTTTTAATTTTGGGGGGTATTGTATTTTTTTTTACAGGCTGATTACTTTGGGGCAATGCCCCGCAAAAAGCCCTTTTAAGGGCTATTTGTAATTTAGTATAGCGTAGGGATTTTTATTATTTTGGGGGGCATTTTTATTTTATTAGGGGGATTAGATTAGGTTTTAATTAGTTTAAAATTCTTGTAATTAGTTTATTTTTTTCTGTAATTTAGTGTTTTTTACCCCGTACTTTAGTTTATTTAATTTAATTGTAGTTAATTTAGGAAATTATTTTAATTATAGTGTAGTGTTAGGTGTACAGTAATTGTAATTTAGGTTAGGATTTATTTTACAGGTACATTTGTTCCTTATTTTAACTAGGTAGTTATTAAATAGTTAATAACTATTTAATAACTATTGTACCTAGTTAAAATAAATACAAAGTTGCCTGTAAAATAGAAATAAACCGTAAGCTAGCTAAAATGTAACTATTAGTTATATTGTAGCTAGCTTAGGGTTTATTTTATAGGTAAGTATTTAGTTTTAAATAGGAATAATTTATTTAATTGTAGTTATTTTATTTCGATTTATTTAAATTATATTTAAGTTAGGGGGTGCTAGGGTTAGGGTTAGACTTAGGTTTAGGGGTTAATAACTTTATTATAGTGGCGGCGACGTTGGCGGTTAATGCATATAATGTAGGGCTCGGCGATGTTGTGGGCAGCAGATTAGGGGTTCATAAGTATAATGTAGGTGGCGGCAGTGTCCGGAGCGGAAGTTTAGGTGTTAATAATATTATGCAGGTGTCGGCGATGTCAGGGACGGCAGATTAGGGGTTAATAAGTGTAAGATTAAGGGTGTTTAGACTCGGGGTTCATGTTAGGGTGTTAGGTGTAGACATACATTTTCTTTCCCCATAGGAATCAATGGGGCTGCGTTAGGAGCTGAACGCTGCTTTTTTGCAGGTGTAAGTTTTTTTTCCAGCAGATTCTACCCCATTGATTCCTATGGGGAAATCGTGCACGAGCACGTTTAGCCAGCTCACCGCTACCGTAAGCAGCGCTGGTATTGAGGTGAGATGTGGAGCTAAATTTTGCTCTCCACTCACTTTTTAGAGGCTAATGCCGGGTTGAAAAAACCTGTAATACCAGCCTTGTTTGTAGGTGAGCGGTGAGCTGAAACTGAGCGTTAGGACCGCACGGCCTTACCGACAAAACTTGTAATCTAGCCGTTTGTTATTTACTCCCATTATCAAATGTTCTTCATTCTCTTGGTATCTTTATTTGGAAAAACAGAAATGTTAGCTAACTAGCCGCCCAATTTTTGGTTCAGACCCTGGATGGCGCTTGGTAATTGGTGTCTGCATTTAGCCACCAATCAGCAAGCGCTACCCAGGTGCTAAACCAAAGTTAAAATTAAGAAATATTGACCAAATTCATCAGTATTATTATTTGTTTCCTTTAAATTACTTTAGGGGTTAAAAATACGTCTAGTGCGCTGGAGAGCCATGCTAATCCCAACCATTCTTTACAGAGCCCTGGGGCAAGCTAATTAGAGGCTTAGCACTGCGGATCCTGGGACCTGCACTAAAGGCGAAGGGCTCTGTGAAGAAGGTTGGCATTAAGGCGGCTCTCCAGCGTGTTATAGCTAAGTGTAAAAAGTGTGTAAGTATGAAATGAATACAGAATATTCTATCTAAAAGTGAGTGTGCCTGCAAATGCCATATGTACGCTACTACGCTGCCCTGCAAGTCCTGGGACTATCATCCGTATTGGATGTTTAAACTCACTTTAGTCCCTTTCAAAAGATTTTGCTTCTGGGTGACGTAACTTTAAGTTTAATGAACTGTTCAGTGCTGAACACAATTTTTCGAATGCTGCAACCTTTGGATGAAGATTTATTTTAACAATTGCAGAAAATATGAAGCAAATAATTTTTACTTTATGAGTTGTTTTGCATTAATTAAAAAAAAGGACTCTTCCCATTTTTATTTTTTTGAGGTAATTTTAACAATGTCATAACAAAATATTCTATATCTTGTTTCTTGAAAACTTTATATGTAGGGAGAACCAGGTCAGATTTGTCCTTTCTTTAAATTTGGTTATTAAATATGTAAACATTCATAGCAACACAAATAAGCAGAAGGTTTTTTCTTTCCTGATTGTCCTACATTTTGTTAATCAGCTTGATCTATCCATGGAAAAATGTGCTACAACCATAAGGGTCATCCTATTTACTATAACTTATAAGGATTTTAGATACAGGGGGGAATGACACCAACAAGAGCCCCCAGGCAAATTTTAGGGAATGGGCCCCACCATACCCCTTCCCACACCATATGCCCAATCCCACACCCCAGGTACACTCTAGCTACAGAGCACCCAACCACCAGAGCCCAAAAGTGACAGACACCACCCTCAAGGGCCAGACCCCATACTGTAGGCCCCATTCCAGGCCACCCCAGAGCAACAAGGCCCCTACTCCAGGACAAGGCACAGGGTACCCACCCCAGAGACAGTGGCTCCAACACCACAGAAAGGGCCCCCACTAAAGGTCTAGGGATAGGGCCCCCACACCAGGGACAGGGCCCACTTTTAACTGTTAAGTTACTGCTAATGCAGCTGTCAGCATTATGCTAGCTTCTGATCATCTGCCACCTGCCCCAGATCACAACCACTTGCGCAGCTATCAGCTCTGCAGCTGTGCTAGCTAATCTTTAAAGGAGGCAGGTGAAGGCACTGTAGACTGTATGGTTGTATATTAATATTCGTCTGCCTGCTGCCCTTTGCTATCTCAGTTAACCAGCTGTGAATTTGAGCAGAGGCAGTGCACTAGGAGCCTTCCTCCATACTACCTGGGCCCTTGATCTTATTTACCTGAATGCTCAGTCCACCTCTGTTTTGATACAAATATCAATTTCACTTTTCCAAATAATTGTTATGTCACAGATAATCTGAAATAATTAGTTCCACTATTTTTCAGTTACAAATAATAATCAGAAGAGTTAACTACAATGGGTAAAACACAGGCAGCTAGATTACGAGTTTTGAGCGCTATAGGGATTTTAACGACTGCCACAAAAGCGGCGTTATTTCACCTCCCTATAGCGCTGCTATTGCAGGTTTAAAAAAAGCAGTAAGAAACAAAGCAAGCGGTGCTTACCCCCTGGCAGTATGATGGGCTACTTTCTTCAGCGATCCTATTCAGTGCGTCTTCAGCGTGTGCACCATGCGCATTCCTACGGATGCCGATAGGAGCCAGATCAAGACGTCTCGGTCCAATGACGTCAGCAAAATTGGAGCATACAATGAGGAGACCGGCTAACTATCCGCCACAAATCCAAAGGCACAAAGGGTAAGATGCAACAAAGCGGGTTTATTTTCACAGGTACAGACAGTGCTTTAAAAACAAAAAGGGCATGCAGAAAAAAGCACCATACGGAATTCTCCGTAGGTTACAGTGCAGTAACAACAAACATACGCGTTTCGTGAGGGGCTGCCTCACTTGTTCACTGCTTCAGCAGTGAACAAGTGAGGCAGCCCCTCACGAAACGCGTATGTTTGTTGTTACTGCACTGTAACCTACGGAGCATTCCGTATGGTGCTTTTTTCTGCATGCCCTTTTTGTTTTTAAAGCACTGTCTGTACCTGTGAAAATAAACCCGCTTTGTTGCATCTTACCCTTTGTGCCTTTGGATTTGTGGCGGATAGTTAGCCGGTCTCCTCATTGTATGCTTAAAAAAAGCAGGCTTGTGCGGGCGATATGGTGGCGTTGAACTCCATACCGCACTGAAAACAAGCGCTGCTTTGACGTGCTCATTCATGATTTCCCCATAGACATCAATAGGGAGAGCTGGCAAAAAAAAAGCCTAACACCTGCGATTGCGGAAACAAAAGCTCCGTCACGCAGCCCCATTGATGTCTATGGGGAAAAAGAAAATAATGTTTAAACCTTACACCCTAACATAAACCCTGAGTCTAAACACCCCTAATCTGCTGCCCCTGATATCGCCGCGACCTACATAATGTTATTAACCCTAATCTGCCGCCCCCAACATTGTCGCCACCTACATAAAACTATTAACCCCTAATCTGCCGCTCCCGATGTCGCCGCCACTATACTAAAGTTATTAAAGGGACAGTCTACCATAGAACTGTTATTGTTTTAAAAGATAGATAATCCCTTTATTACCCATTCCCCAGTTTTGCAAAACCAACACAGTTATATTAATATACTTTTTACCTCTGTGATTACCTTGTATCTAGGAACCTTCTTCCAGCCCCCTGATCACTTGACTGTGACTTGTTATTATCTATTGTCTTAAATTTAGCATTGTTTTGTGCTAAATCTTAAATAACCCCCTGTGCCTGAACACAATGTTATCTATATGGCCCACGTGTACTTTTTGTCTCTTTGTGTTGAAAAGAGATTTAAAAAGCATGTGATAAGAGGCAGCCCTCAAAGGCTTAAAAATTAGCCTATGAGTCTACCTATGTTTAGTTTAAACTAAGAATACCAAGAGAAAAAAGCAAATTTGATGATAAAAGTAAATTGGAAAGTTAATTAAAATTAAAAGTCCTATCTGAACAATGAAAGTTTAATTTATACTAGACTGCCCCTTTAACCCCTAAACCTCTGGCCTCCCACATCACTACCACTAAATAAATCCATTAACCCTTAACCCTAACGTAAACCTAAGCCTAACCCTAACACCCACTAACTTTAACATAATAAAAATATAGCTAAATTAAATTTACAATTATTAACTAAATAAACCTATTAACTCCTAAATATCTAGCCCCCCCCCCCCCACATTGCAACAAGCTAAATTAAACTATATTAACTCCTAAGCCTAACCCTAAACCTAACCCCCCACTAACTTTAACATACTTAAAATAGAGCTAAACTAAAGTTACAATTATTAACTAAATAATACCTATTTAAAACTAAATACTTACCTGTGAAATAAAACCTAAGCTAGCTACATTATAACTAATAGTTATATTGTAGCTAGCTTAGGTTTTATTTTCATTTCACAGGTAAAAAATTTTTTTTTTAACTAGGTAGACTAGTTAGTAAATAGTTCTTAACTATTTATTAACTACCTAGTAAAAATAAATACAAACTTACCTGTGAAATAAAACCTAACCTGCCTTACACAAAAACCTAAAATTACAACACCAAAAAAATACTAAAATGACTACAAATAAAAATAACTAAATTACATAAAAAAACAAACACTAAATTACAAAAAATAAGAAACAAATAAAAAAATAAAAATAATTACACCTAATCTAATAGCCCTATCAAAATAACCCCCCACCCAAAAAAACTAATAAAAAAAACTAGCCTACAATAAACTACCAATGGCCCTTAAAAGGGCCTTTTGTTGGGCATTGCCCCAAATAATTCAGCTCTTTAATACAAACACCCCCCAACAGTAAAACCCACCACCCCTACAACCAACCCCCCAAATAAAATAACTATCTAAAAAAAACTAAGCTCCCCATTGCCCTGAAAAGGACATTTGTATAGGCATTGCCCTTAAAAGGGCATTTAGCTCTTTAACATGCCCAGACCCTAATCTAAAAATAAAACCCACCCAAAAAACCCTTAAATAAACCTAACACTAACCCCAGACGATCCACTTACAGTTCTTGAAGTCCCACTTGAAGGATCCATCCGGCGAAGTCCTCATCCATGTGACAAGAAGTCTTCATCCAGGCGGCCTCTTCCATCTTCATCCAGCCGGCGAAGTCCTCATCCAGATGGCAAGAAGTCTTCATCCAGACGGCATCTTCTATCTTCATCCATCCGGCGTGGAGCGGGTCCATCCTGAAGACATCCGGCGGGTCCATCCTGAAGACATAGATTAGGGGTTAATAAATTTATTATAGTGTTTGCGATGCGGGAGGGCCTCGGTTTAGGGGTTAATAGGTAGTTTATGGGTGTTAGTGTACTTTTTAACACTTTAGTTATGAGTTTTATGCTACAGATTTGTAACGTAAAACTCATAACTACTGATGGCAGTACGGATATTGTCAGTATAGGGTGTACCGCTCACTTTTTGGCCTTCCAGGCAAACTCATAATAGCAGCGCTATGGGAGTCCCATTGAAAAAGGACTTTTTTAAAAGTGCGGTACTGACGTTGCGTGACAGGCTAAAAGGTGTGCGGTACACCTATACCTACAAGACTTGTATTAGCAGCGTTAGGGAAAAAGCAGCATTATGGGCCATAACCCTGCTTTTTCAATCATAACGCAAAACTCGGAATCTAGCTGATAGTTAAGCTTGTGACTGCGTGCACGGTTGATCAGGTCCTTAGCAGGACAAGGTAGGTGATTGTCAGTTAAGTACATCTTCTGCTTACAAGCCATGTCGTGCTCAGGAGTGGCAATGCACTGTAACTCTTGAGTGTTCTTTAAAGATACATTCTAAAGGGACAGTCTACTCCTCTGCAAACTGCCCCCTTATTTCAGTTCTTTTGACACACTTGCATTTTAGACAATCAGTGCTAAGTCCTAGGTAACTCCACATGCATGAGCACAATGTTATCTATATGGCACACATGAACTAACACCCTCTAGCTGTGAAAACAGTCAAAATGCATTCAGATAAGGGGCGGCCTTCAAAGGTTTAGACATTAGCATATGAGCCTACCTAAGTTTAGCTTTCAACTAAGAATACCAAGAAAACAAAGCAAATTTAATGAAAAAAACAAAATTTATGCTTACCTGATAAATTACTTTCTCCAACGGTGTGTCCGGTCCACGGCGGCATCCTTACTTGTGGGAATATCTCTTCCCCAACAGGAAATGGCAAAGAGTCCCAGCAAAGCTGGCCATATAGTCCCTCCTAGGCTCCGCCCACCCCAGTCATTCGACCGACGGACAGGAGGAAAAATATAGGAGAAACCATATGGTACCGTGGTGACTGTAGTTAGAGAAAATAATTCATCAGACCTGATTAAAAAACCAGGGCAGGCCGTGGACCGGACACACCGTTGGAGAAAGTAATTTATCAGGTAAGCATAAATTTTGTTTTCTCCAACATTGGTGTGTCCGGTCCACGGCGTCATCCTTACTTGTGGGAACCAATACCAAAGCTTTAGGACACGGATGAAGGGAGGGAGCAAATCAGGTTACCTAAACGGAAGGCACCACGGCTTGCAAAACCCTTCTCCCAAAAATAGCCTCCGAAGAAGCAAAAGTATCAAATTTGTAAAATTTGGCAAAAGTGTGCAGTGAAGAACAAGTCGCTGCCTTACATATCTGATCAACAGAAGCCTCGTTCTTGAAGGCCCATGTGGAAGCCACAGCCCTAGTGGAGTGAGCTGTGATTCTTTCAGGAGGCTGCCATCCGGCTGTCTCGTAAGCCAATCGGATGATGCTTTTAAGCCAAAAGGAAAGAGAGGTAGAAGTCGCTTTTTGACCTCTCCTTTTACCAGAATAGACGACAAACAGAGAAGATGTTTGTCTGAAATCTTTTGTAGCTTCTAAATAGAATTTTAGAGAACGGACTACGTCCAAATTGTGTAACAAACGTTCCTTCTTTGAAACTGGATTCGGACACAAAGAAGGTACAACTATCTCCTGGTTAATATTTTTGTTAGAAACAACTTTTGGAAGAAAACCAGGCTTAGTACGCAAAACCACCTTATCTGCATGGAACACCAGATAGGGCGGAGAACACTGCAGAGCAGATAACTCTGAAACTCTTCTAGCAGAAGAAATAGCAACCAAAAACAAAACTTTCCAAGATAACAACTTAATATCTATGGAATGTAGAGGTTCAAATGGAACCCCTTGAAGAACTGAAAGAACTAAATTTAAACTCCAGGGAGGAGTCAAAGGTCTGTAAACAGGCTTGATCCTAACCAGAGCCTGAACAAATGCTTGAACATCTGGCATAGCTGCCAGTCGTTTGTGTAGTAAGACAGATAAAGCAGAAATCTGTCCCTTTAGAGAACTCGCAGATAATCCTTTATCCAAACCTTCTTGCAGAAAGGAAAGAATCTTAGGAATTTTTATCTTATTCCAAGGTAATCCCTTGGATTCACACCAGCAGATATATCTTTTCCATATTTTATGATAAATCTTTCTAGTTACCGGTTTTCTGGCCTGAACCAGAGTATCAATCACAGAATCTGAAAACCCACGCTTTGATAGAATCAAGCGTTCAATCTCCAAGTCGTCAGCTGGAGGGAGACCAGATTTGGATGTTCGAATGGACCCTGAACAAGAAGGTCCTGTCTCAAAGGTAGCTTCCATGGTGGAACCGATGACATATTCACCAGGTCTGCATACCAAGTCCTGCGTGGCCACACAGGGGCTATCAAGATCACCGAGGCCCTCTCCTGTTTGATCCTGGCTACCAGCCTGGGAATGAGAGGAAACGGTGGAAACCCATAAGCTAGGTTGAAGGTCCAAGGCGCTACTAGTCGCCTTGGGATTCCTGGATCTGGACCCGTAGCAAGGAACCTTGAAGTTCTGATGAGACGCCATCAGATCCATGTCTGGAATGCCCCATAATTGAGTCAATAGGGCAAAAATCTCCGGGTGGAGTTCCCACTCCCCCGGATGGAATGTCTGACGACTCAGATAATCCGCTTCCCAGTTTTCCACACCTGGGATGTGGATCGCAGATAGATGGCAGGAGTGATTCTCCGCCCATTGTATTATTTTGGTTACTTCTTTCATCGCCAGGGAACTCCTTGTTCCCCCTTGATGATTGATATACGCAACAGTCGTCATGTTGTCTGATTGGAATCTTATGAATCTGGCCTTTGCAAGCTGAGGCCAAGCCCTGAGAGCATTGAATATCGCTCTTAGTTCCAGAATGTTTATCGGGAGAAGAGACTCTTCCCGAGGCCATAGTCCCTGAGCTTTCAGGGATTCCCAGACCGCACCCCAGCCCACTAGACTGGCGTCGGTCATGACAATGACCCACTCTGGTCTGCGGAAGCTCATTCCCTGGGATAGGTGGTCCAGGGATATCCACCAACGGAGTGAATCTCTGGTCTTCTAATCTACTTGAATCACTGGAGACAAGTTTGTATAGTCCCCATTCCACTGTTTCAGCATGCACAGTTGTAATGGTCTTAGATGAATTCGCGCAAAAGGAACTATGTCCATTGCTGCAACCATCAACCCTACTACTTCCATGCACTGAGCTATGGAAGGACGTGGAACAGAATGAAGAACTTGACAAGCGCTTAGAAGTTTTGACTTTCTGACATCTGTCAGAAAGATCCTCATTTCTAAGGAATCTATTATTGTTCCCAAGAAGGGAACTCTTGTTGACGGAGACAGAGAACTTTTTTCTATGTTCACCTTCCATCCGTGAGATCTGAGAAAGGCCAGAACGATGTCTGTATGAGCCTTTGATTTTGAAAGGGATGACGCTTGTATTAGAATGTCGTCCAAGTATGGTACTACTGCAATGCCCCTCGGTCTTAGAACCGCTAGAAGGGACCCGAGTACCTTTGTGAAAATCCTTGGAGCAGTGGCTAATCCGAATGGGAGGGCCACAAACTGGTAATGTTTGTCCAGAAAGGCGAACCTTAGGAACTGATGATGTTCTTTGTGGATAGGAATATGTAGGTACACATCCTTTAGAGCCACGGTAGTCATAAATTGACCTTCCTGGATAGTGGGCAGAATCGTTCGAATGGTTTCCATTTTGAACGATGGTACCCTGAGAAATTTGTTTAGGATCTTTAAATCTAGAATTGGTCTGAAGGTTCCCTCTTTTTTGGGAACTACGAACAGATTTGAGTAAAATCCCATTCCTTTTTCCGTCATTGGAAATCACTCCCATCTTTAACAGGTCTTCTACACAATGTAAGAACGCCTGTCTCTTTATTTGGTTTGAGGATAAGTGAGACATGTGGAACCTTCCCCTTGGGGGTAGTTCCTTGAATTCTAGAATTCTAGCGCCCAGGGATCCTGAATATCTCTTGCCCAAGCCTGAGCAAAGAGAGAGAGTCTGCCCCCCACTAGATCCGGTCCCGGATCGGGGGCTACTCCTTCATGCTGTTTTGTTAGCGGTAGCAGGCTTCTTGGTCTGCTTACCCTTGTTCCAGCCTTGCATCGGTTTCCAGGCTGTTTTGGACTGTGAGGCATTACCCTCTTGCTTAGAGGATGCAGAATTAGAGGCCGGTCCGTTCCTGAAATTACGAAAGGAAAGAAAATTAGACTTATTCTTGGCCTTGAAGGGCCTATCTTGTGGGAGGGCGTGACCCTTTCCCCCAGTGATGTCTGAGATAATCTCTTTCAATTCTGGTCCAAAGAGAGTTTTACCCTTGAAGGGAATGTTAAGCAATTTTGTCTTGGATGATACATCCGCTGACCAAGACTTTAGCCAAAGCGCTCTGCGCGCCACAATTGCAAACCCTGAATTTTTCGCCGCTAATCTAGCTAATTGCAAAGCAGCATCTAAAATAAAAGAGTTAGCCAACTTAAGTGCGTGAACTCTGTCCATAACCTCCTCATATGGAGTCTCTCTACTGAGCGACTTTTCTAGTTCCTCGAACCAGAACCACGCTGCTGTAGTGACAGGAACAATGCACGAAATGGGTTGTAGAAGGTAACCTTGCTGTACAAAAATCTTTTTAAGCAAACCTTCCAATTTTTTATCCATAGGATCTGTGAAAGCACAACTATCCTCGATAGGAATAGTAGTGCGCTTGTTTAGAGTAGAGACTGCCCCCTCGACCTTAGGGACTGTCTGCCATAAGTCCTTTCTGGGGTCGACCATAGGAAATAATTTCTTAAATATAGGAGGGGGAACAAAAGGTATGCCGGGCTTCTCCCACTCCTTATTCACTATGTCCGCCACCCGCTTGGGTATAGGAAAAGCGTCGGGGTGCACTGGAACCTCTAGGAACTTGTCCATCTTGCATAATTTTTCTGGAATGACCAAGTTGTCACAATCATCCAGAGTAGATAACACCTCCTTAAGCAGTGCGCAGAGATGTTCTAATTTAAATTTAAATGTCACAACATCAGGTTTAGCCTGTTGAGAAATTTTTCCTGAATCTGAAATTTCCCCATCTGACAAAACCTCCCTCATGGCCCCTTCAGATTGGTGTGAGGGTATGACAGAACAATTATCATCAGCGCCCTCCTGCTCTTCAGTGTTTAAAACAGAGCAATCGCGCTTTCTCTGATATGCAGGGATTTTTGGATAAAATATTTGCTATGGAGTTATCCATTACAGCCGTCAATTGTTGCATGGTAATAAGCATTGGCGCGCTAGAAGTACTAGGGGCCTCCTGCGTGGGCAAAACTGGCGTAGACACAGAAGGAGATGATGTAGAACCATGTCTACTCCCTTCATCTGAGGAATCATCTTGGGCAATTTCATTATCTGTGGCAGTACTGTCCTTACTTTGTTTGGACGCTATGGCACAATTATCACACAATTTTGAAGGGGTTGACACATTGGCTTTCATACATATAGAACATAGCTTATCTGAAGGCACAGACATGTTAAACAGGCTTAAACTTGTCAATAAAGCACAAAAACCGTTTTAAAACAAAACCGTTACTGTCTCTTTAAATTTTAAACAGAGCACACTTTATTACTGAATATGTGAAAAAATATGAAGGAATTGTTCAAAATTTACCAAAATTTCACCACAGTGTCTTAAAGCATTAAAAGTATTGCACACCAATTTAACCCTTAAAATAACGAAACCGGAGCCGGTTACAGATTTAACCCCTATACAGTCCCAGCTACAGCCTTTGCTGTGACTTTACCAAGCCCAGAGGGGAATACGATACCAAATGACGCCTTTTAGGAACTTTTCCAACTACTTTCAGGTCCTCACACATGCATCTGCATGTCTTGCTCTCAAAAACAACTGCGCAGTAATGGCGCGAAAATGAGGCTCAGCCTACAACTGGGAAGGCCCTTCCTGACTGGAAAAGGTGTCTAACATAGTGCCTGACGTTAAAAAACGTTCCCCAAGTTTATAAGTGTGAATTATCAGCATAAACATGTATAAAATGTCCAAATAAAGCAATCGATTTAGCCCATAAAAGTGTCTACCAGTTTTATAGCCCATATTAAGCCCTTTATTCTGTTTGAGACTAAGAAAATGGCTTACCGGTCCCCATGAGGGGAAATGACAGCCTTCCAGCATTACACAGTCTTGTTAGAAATATGGCTAGTCATACCTTAAGCAGAAAAGTCTGCTAACTGTTTCCACCAACTGAAGTTACTTCATCTCAACAGTCCTATGTGGAAACAGCAATCGATTTTAGTTACTGTCTGCTAAAATCATCTTCCTCTCACAAACAGAAATCTTCATCCTTTTCTGTTTCAGAGTAAATAGTACATACCAGCACTATTTTAAAATAACAAACTCTTGATAGTAGAATAAAAAAACTACAACTAAACACCACATACTCTTAACCATCTCCGTGGAGATGTTGCCTGTGCAACGGCAAAGAGAATGACTGGGGTGGGCGGAGCCTAGGAGGGACTATATGGCCAGCTTTGCTGGGACTCTTTGCCACTTCCTGTTGGGGAAGAGATATTCCCACAAGTAAGGATGACGCCGTGGACCGGACACACCAATGTTGGAGAAAGTACATTGGAAAGTTGTTTAAAATTACATGCCCTATCTGAATAAGGAAAGTTTAATTCTGACTAGACTGTCCCTTTAGATATAAATAGTTTCCCCTTAATTATTTGTTATAGCAGCTGCAGGGTATTCAATGTATTGTAAATTGATTCTTAGGTTAATTTTTGTATTGTAGCTGATTTTGCGTATTGCAACCACCACTAATTGTTCAAGGACATGCCCATTGAAATGGAAGAGTCACTCTCCTTATCTTATCCCACTCTATGTTTAAAAAAGGAAATACTTAGGTATTGCTTTTGGGTGATGGTTTTAATGCATAAAACCAGCTATTTCAGTTGCATAAGTAAATTTGAAGGAGCAATTTCATATATTTAATACTCTGCCGCTAGTATAACATAATTTATTACACATCTCTTATAACCTGATTGACAAGTTGCAAGATCATTATTTTTTTCTATATAAAATAATAAATTAATGTAAATTAAAACTTTTTAAACTGAGTGTTTTGACTTTAACATGCAAGAGAAAAAGTTGAAGCATTTTGGACAAAAATGTAAAAGTCACGAAACTAAGCACTGTAAAAGATCTGTATACAAAATATTTTAAAATCATTAAGTAGTCATTTTGTTAGCACAATTTACAAGGCCAAGGGCAGTTCTGGATGCCCCTTTGGAAGATTTTAGTGTAATTTGCGGTGACTATCTGTAAAATACAGATGAAAATAAGCTTGTACTCTAAGTAATCACTGTGTAGAATTTTGAGTGGTCAATTAATTGTAACTATACTTATGATGGAGGTTATCCTCTCTAGAGGAATGCAATAAGCATAATTTTAAGATATATTCTACAGCAGATGTGAGAAAAACAATACATGAATGCATATACAATATTGTTTTTTTTTTCTCTTAAACATTTAATAGGCGATTAAAATTAGAGTTTCATTTTAAAAGGATCACTATAGTCAAAATTAAACTTTCATGATTCAGATAGAGCAGCAGTTTTAAGAGACTTTCCAATTTACTTCCATTATCAAATTTTGCACAGTCTTTTTTATATGAACATTTTCTGATGCTCTATTTTTGCAGGTGGAACTACGTTCCCCCTGGACAGAGAACAGAAAGGGTAATACATGGGTACACACAAAGGAAAATAGTCCTTCCAATTAAAGGTGTTTGTGAAACATCTTGGCATTAGGATAAGCCCAATTACTTTATTTTTTACACCACGAGTATGTGCTGTCTGTTTATTTATGTTGGTGTCTGTATGTCTATCAATTTATGGTCAGCAGGCCAGGTTCTCTGCAGAATTCTGAACTGTGCAAGATAATATATTTGTTGCAGATTCAACCTTACCAGTTTCAATGAAAGGTGACCTGTTTTGCTTTCAGTGTTACTGAGTGTGCCCTCATACCTCCTGCTTCCTCTGCCAGTGTTACTTGCTTCACATTTACTTAGTATATGTGTTAATGGTAAAAGAAAATGATACTCAATGCCTTGTGAACATAATTTTATTTTAAATCACATTATCATTGTTTCTTACTGCAGAGTGCACACACAAACCTTATGAAGATCATGATATCAGATTGTCAGGGTACCTGTAAGTAACATTAAATAAGCTACAGATATATCACAGATATTTGATATTTCATTTTGTAGCTTAAAATCCAATGTAGTATGAAATGGTTTTGTCTGGATGAGACCCCCCCCCCTTTCTTCCTCTTTACAATGCATCCAGGTGAGAACAAAGAAAAGACACTTTTTTAAATGGTCATCTATATTCTATGTATTCCAGATCTTAGATCAGACATAAGATACGCTTATCCTAATTAAGATAACATTTAAGTTATTTCAAAGAGAGAGCATCTGTCTCATTACCTAGGTCACAGGAACCCCTGTGAGTTATAGACGGTCCGTCTGTGAGAATGTTTGAATCTACAAACATCTTCAAGGAATTGTAGCTTTTACCAACTACATGCTAAACTGACATCTGCTGTGTATTGAATCCACGAATTCTAGACTGCATGTCTAAATGAAAGATGGCTAAACAGAGACAAATGTGACATTGCAACTGAAATTCATTTTAAAATATAACCTGTATAATTTTAAATACTATATTAAATGTCTCTATAGGGATCTGGGGAAATGCAATTCAGATTGTAATAAATTAAATGAATAACTGCATTAGTATATATAAAATGCTTAAGTTATTTCAAAATAAATACAATTTCTCTGTGTTCCAGGAAGCTAATGGAAAATGACAGGAAGAACATTAATGGATATAAGATTATCTATTTGTATAACAGTAAAAATGAATATGTATACTATAGATTTAAAATATCCAAGTTATTTTAAGAATTACTAACATATTTCTTTATATTTTTCTAGTCCAATACACTTGGAACATGTGACTTGTTAATATAAAGAAATTATAGTATTTTAAATAAACATTTTTAAAGAAATGTTTTTACTGTATAGAAATAATTAAATTAAACTGTTTGTCTCTGTCTGCTGCCCCCAATGGCCTAAATCCAGTATTACAGCCAAAAGGCATTTGGCTGTTAAAAATGAAATTTCCCAGTAACCAATCAAATGTTTTGACTCGAAGGGCCAATCCATGCTCAGCTTCCGTTGTGCATTTCCAATTTCACCAATGATTAAGATATATAAGCTGAATGCAAGAGGAGAGAAAAAGGCTGCTGAGTTTTGCTGAACTGGTGACTGGATAGTTTGTTGCGTGGGACACAGTCAATATTTAAGCAAATTAGGCTGCTCTTTCTTATCCACATTGCAAATACCCTTATTTTCATATTTTTTTTGTACGCGATTGATAAAAATATATATAATATTTAAATCAAAGGTATTTAGTAACTATAACTAAACTGCAGTTAATAGATTTAAAAGAACAATTTGTATTTTAAAACTTGTGTTTTTATAGCCCTGTGTATTTTACAACTAATCATTAATGCTAAGTAATTTATCTTTGCAAATATACAAATATATTTTAGAATTAGTCTTAATTGTAGGTAATTAAGAATTTATTTCAGCTTAGATAAATTGGCATTTAAACTGACTGTTTACAGTAAGAATATATATAACTTCTGGTGTTTTAATTAGATTAGTATAAAATCATTTGTGGGTTAAATAGCTTAGTTGTATTAATCTGAATGTTAGTGGCTCATATCTTGGTATCTCATTGTGGTATTTTAAATGCAACTCTGATTTGAGAGACTATTGTGAATAAGGTCATTTTTTATGATCTTTGTATAGCATATTATAACAGTTTAAATGTGTATAGTTTGATTCAGATCTGGTTTTCTACAAATATATTTCAATGTGTCTATAAATTTTAACTAATACAAAGAATTTAGGAATTTACATTAATTTTATTGTTTTGTATATGTATTTTTATTTTTAGGTTTATTTTAAAGAATAATTATTAAATATATTGTATTATAACCCGGCCATATACTGACATATATTATTTGGAGGCACATTGCTTGAGGTATTATTAATATTTATCACATTGATATGATATATTTGTAGTAAATAGAAATTATTTAAAAGAAAAAAAAATTGTAAAAAAAAAATTAATCTAAAAAAAATAAATTATTCTTAATTTTTTTTTGCTGTGATTAAATATTTCAAAATGAATATTAATATCTTGAAATATTAAAAATTAATTTTTTAAAAATTGATAAAAACATAAATTTTTCATATTTTAAAATGAATATTAATATTTTGAAAATATTTTTTTTCTTCTTCTTATTGGCCAAAATTGTATTAGCATTTTAATTTAACTAAATTCTAAGCCAATATAATAATTGCTGTTCCCCGAAATGACCCCTTACTCCAGGCGATGTCCTTAAGATGGATATTATAGGCCACATTAAAAAGAGGTTTAATATTGCGGGTGAATTAAATGATTATATGGATATACTTGAAATTAAGGCTAAAAATATTGCTATTGATGATGGAAGGTGGAATGAAAAAAGTAAATTATTCCAAGAATTATAAAAAATTAATCAATGCGAAAATCTCAAAAAATGCGATGAACTAATCCTAAAATCTTGGTCCCTTGTAATATGCATTGTTGACAAAATGTCACTATACCTCATAGAGAAGGAATTGCAAATACAGGGGCTAGAAAATAGTATTTGCTCCTCACGCAGATGCAAAGAGAATTTAAATATAGCCAAAAATAAAATTGATGAGTTTGTCCAAGACATAGCCGCCTTAGGTAAGCATAACCTAAATTTACTAGCAAAAATACAAGAGTTAAATAAACAACTCACACAAAGCCAGAGAGAATTAAGTGGTTTAAAAAGGTTGTATCATCATAATGAAAACCCCTCTATTAGCAGTGAGAATAATGCAAATAATTCTAATTCTCTTAAAGAATGCATCAGGGATGAAATGCAGAAATTTAGGGAAGAATTTAGACAAAGAAGAAGTAAATTTCTCAAATAGACACTTAGACAGTCACCTCATGATATAAATTCAGGGAGCTGCTATAACTCAGCTGAGGAGGAGCTCTAGTAGTGAGTCAAAGGGTGGAGCTAACTACCCAAATAGCCCACATAGTACTAATGTACATAGGGGGTCTCCCCATAGTGAATATAGGGAAGATAGGGAATGCTCCAACCCCAAAAGTAAGGCTCCTAGGAAAGGCCGAGATACGTCTAATAAGGTATATGACACCCCTAAAATAATTACTTTCTTAAAGGATGCAGTACCTAAGTTCTCCAACAAGGGAACCAATTCTATAATTGACCACTTAGAGGCCTTTGAAAATGCTTTGTCCATTATAAATGTTACAAGTGAGCAGTCAAAAATTTAATTTCTACCCTGGGTATTTGAAGGTAAATATCACAAATTCTTTGCTTCACTAAAGGATATGAATATTCATTCCTGGAATGAAACAAAAAGACAGTGCAGAAAAGAATGCAGGCAATATCGCACTAAAACTGCAGCGAAAATAGCTGTATACAGTTTAAAATGTAGTGCAAATCAAAGTCCTATAGAATTCCTTTCTGTACCGAAAAGAGCGTACAGTATGGCTGAAGATGATCCCGTATTTGAATGCTCAGAATTTGGGAATTTATTTTTCGAAGTATTGCCCACGCCCATCAAACTTAATTTAGCTAGAGATTTTGATGAGCACTGCTCATTGGACTGGCTGATCAAAGAGAGTACAAAGTTGTACTCTATTCAGCAGTCTGGTGAACAGGGGGTTAAAAGGGAATCAAAACCCAGTCCCAAAATTGTGGCAGAAACTAGGGTGTCACCTAGCCCCTCAATCTGGAGTCTAAAAAGAAAACCTATGTGGAGGTGGCCCAAGAAAATAGGCCATCCCCACAAAGTTTTAACTCTGCCCCTCCCCCAACACGGGCTGAGGCGCAGAGAGATTATGCTTAAGATGGGGGGCATACCCAGGTAAATAATTATTCCCAAAGAGATGAACGCCCACAAAATAATTGATATCCCCGTAAAAATAAATACCAAAAGTGGCGAAAATACTTTCAGGGTAACCAGACACCCCAAGTAAATAGTGCTCCCCAAAATACTAACGCTGAACAAGTTGAACCCCAAAGACAACCACGTCAAAATAGGAAAAATAGCTATGATTCTGAGGGATCCCAAGGATCCAGGAATCAATACCGTGACACATCAAAAAATCGGTCCATGGGTAAAGTTAGCTTGTCCATTCAAGTGGGCCAACTCAGCACACAAGTTAGTCAATTATGTACACTATTTACTAATATGAGTCAAGCTTTTATGGCTCAGCAACCTAACAATCCTTTTTTTAGGGGTACAGCCAGTGGCCAGCAGTGGGCCACAGGCACAGTCATAAATACTGCAGTATCACCTGAAAGAGAGGGGAGAGATATACCAAATGAAATGATAAATGTCAATAATGGTACTAATAATATTCTCTCTCTACAGACCGGAAACAGACAATTTAGCTGTGATGACGAGCAACTTCAGCCGGGAAACTTTAACAAATTTCTTCCTTTGCAGCATTCTTTTAACCTTATTTCCACAGATGCAGTACACAAGAACCCAGTTGACCCTATTATAGAGGGGACCGGTAAGAATGCATCAGGTAACACGGCGGATTCAGGTAACACGTGGTGAAGCCCACAATTGTGTAATCATTCCAATTTTATGTGTGAAATGGTAGAAACTGCAGGGAGATATTATGTATTAGCTGAACTCCAGGATTCAATCTCCAACCCTATCATGGGATTAATTGATACTGGGTCTCAGGCAACCATTTTATCCCACAGGTACTTCACAAAGCTAAATGAGCTAACACCCCACAAACCTAAAATAAAAGAATTTTATGGTTCACTAATGGGTGTTGGTGGTGACTCTCTAATAGTCTACGGTACTGCATGGTTAAAAGTGAGGCTGGGGAACAGGGTGATAAGACACCCTGTCATTATAGTGGATCTGCCAACTGATCGTTTAATTGTTGGTAATGATCTCCTGAAGCGATTAAGCACCATAATTGATTGCATAAATAATGTAATTTGGTCACAAGTAAAAAGGCCAATTAATTATGAGCAATCCAGTATATCTCGCACCCGACATAACTGTCACGTGGTGGAAGAGAAGCCAGATGCTGTGGAGATTCATTTCAGGAATAACTCTGTACCTGAAATCACTATCTTACAAATAGATTATCAGACTCCTTTAAGTGGCTCTGATGGTAATACTTTTAAAATTTCACCTGGAAAGATAGCGAATATTTCCTTAGACGGCGATGTATTAACAATATCTCTCCACAAGGGGTACCCTAAATCCCCTAAGGGGGGAGGCCACACTCAATACCTCGAAGGAATTGAGAGAGTTAGAGAGGATCTATTTATCCCTATGCAAGTGCATAACCTTGGTAAAACCAAATATGCTAAATTGAACTTAAAACAGGAAGCTAGCTATATAAGCGAAGGCTTATTAGCGCAGATAGCTGAACCTAAAGTGATTAAATATCTTTCTCCCAAAGACCACTGTGTCCACGGCCTGGATGGCAGGTTTGAAAGCTATAACATCACAGCTAAGTGCTTATTATCTATCTATATAGGTAATAAATCAGTGAAACACCTGTTTTTAGTTTTAAATACTCCCCATAATCCAATATACGTTGGCAATGATCTCCTACATAGATATGCCATACAAATAGATTTGATTAACTCTTGCCTCTGGAGCAGGTTAAAGGGGGACCCTGAAGTAATTCAGGATGAAAACGCAGTCCTAAAATCAAACCAGCAATTGCCATATGCTGTGAATATGCAGGTGTCTAACGATGTTATAATTCCTGCTGAGGCTGATAAATTCTTCTTATCCTTACAGGCAAAAAGAGGTCAGAAATTAAAAACTTCTGAAACACTAATTTGCCTCTCCCATAGAATGCAAAATCTGGGTATCACAATGACCCATACTCCTTTGGTAACTATTGTAACTATTCCAATACATGTTATTGTGCATAACATGACCCCACAGGATATAACCTTATCCAAGGGAACTACCATAGGATATGCGCTGGAATCAAGTTATTACACTTTTGAATTCCAAAATAATATAATTGGGCTAATACCTGAAGGATACTTAACTGAAGAACAATTTATAGAACAATCCTTTGCATCTATGCCAGAGGGACTGTTTACAATTCAGTCTATTTATCCCTTCAGCTCAGAGGAAGGCATCTGTAAAATTGAAGAAGTCTCCCTGGTGTTTGATCAGCCGATCAAAGCGCAAGAATACCCCAATACCCAGAGTCATGGGAGCAATGTAGATTATAATCAAGGGGATCACACCTCTAGGTTAGAAGAAGCCTATAAAATAGGACAGCCTGAAATTTTTCCAGGATTTTAGCAAATAGACGAAGAGCAAATTTCCTTAGCTAATGGCTGTTCCAGTGATGAACGCCAACAGCTACGAGAACTCCTGATGGAGTACAAGGATATTTTTGCTAGGAATTCTTATGACTGTGGGACTACAGACTTGCACATTGCAAGAATCCAAACAGATCCCAACGCACCGCCTGTCTTTGTTAAACAATACAGACTTCCTTTAGTCTCATATGATTCTCTTGCAGAAATCATGAGGAACTTGGAAGAAAGAGGTATTTATCAGACAGATGCACAGCTCTTATAACAATCCTATTCTAGGTGTTCTCAAGCCCAAGGGACATTGGCATTTGTGTGCTGACTTAAGACAGCTAAACAAACGAGTGTACATATCTGGCTGGCCTGTGCCATATATTGACCAGTGCCTAGCGCAGATGCAGGGATCCAAAATATTCACTGCCATTGATTGTGCACAGGGGTATTGGACCATAAGGTACATGAGGAGGACCAGTATAAGCTGGCATTCTCATTCCAAAAGGTCCAGTATGCATTCCAGAGACTTCCATTTGGATACATAAACTCTGGACATGAATTTGCTGTATTCATGCATAAGGCTATGCCTGATGCACTGGAAAGGGGGACCTTATCTTATGTTGATGATGTTTTAATCAAAAGCACAGATTTTGAAAAACACATCACAGAGCTTAAACACGTCCTCAGCCAACTTAAAAGGGCAGGTGTCAAATTATCCTTACAAAAAGCTCAATGGTGCTGCACTCGTGTAAACTTCTTAGGACATGAAGTTACTTCTGAAGGGCTAAATACTCAGAAGAAAAAGATGGAAGCTATAATAAATTCTAAAAACCCAACTAACGTAAAGGAATTGAGATCATTCCTGGGTATGACAAATTATTCTCGCAAATTTATTGATAATTATGCAGAATTAGCTAAACCACTGCTACTCCTTCTAAAGAAGGATGTGAAATGGCACTGGAGTCAAGAGACAGCTATCAAAGAGCTGAAGAGAAAACTCACTCAAGCACCTTGCTTAGCGTACCCTGAAGGTGGTAAACCTTTCTTCTTAGAGACAGGTTACACAGATATAAGCATGAGTGCTGTTTTATACCAAAAGCATGATAATTTAAGCAAAGTCATTGCTTATGCGAGCAAAACTCTATCCCCAGTAGAAATAAAATTTAGCAATTGCGAAAAAGCCCTCTTATCTACTGTATGGGCTCTACAAAATTTCCGCAGCTATATACAGGGCAAGAAAATTATTGTAGAAACGGCCCACCACCCTTTGCTATATCTGCAAAGTGAGAGAATAAGAGATGGGAATTTATCTAATAGCCTCATAACAGCTTGGACTCTTTCCTTACAAGGCTGGCCTTTAGAAATTCGCCACAAGCAGAATAAAAAGAATCCAGTCGCACAGGGACTTGCTGAGCTCCACGACTGTACTGCTAAGGATCATGGGGAAGAGTTATTAGAAGATGACTTCCTGGAGGAACAATTGCTTTCCCCGTATAAGATATACAATGAGGACCATTGTCAAACATTACCTTGGGTATATGTTGATGGTTGTTCTTACCATGCCACTATTGATAATGAGCGCAGACTAGTCACTGGCATTGGTATAACTTGGGCAAGTGGATTCCCAAATATATCTATAGGTTTCAACATTGAACCAAGATCCAGTCAAGTTGCAGAACTCACTGCTGTTCTAAAAACCATTGAAATAGCTATTGAACAAAATATTCAAGAATTTCTGATCATTACTGACTCAAATTATGTGCGTGACAGTTTTGTTGAATACCTGCCAACTTGGAAAAGAAATGGCATGCAGAAAATTAACAACAAACCAGTCAAGCATGGCAAGTTGTTCTGCGAGACTGATAATCTGGTGGTATCCAATGATTTAACTATACATTGTAAAAAGACCAAGGGTTATTCCAGGGTTCTAGGTCCTGTTAAGTAAGCCAATGATCTTGTGGATTCATTAGCCAAACAAGGAGCCATAACTGGAGAACGCCTTAATATCGACCACTTAATGGGTGCAATTCAGGTAGAAGCCATTACCAGAAACCAGGCCAAACAACAGAGTGAGCCTAGCCTGGTACAATGGAGTCAGGATTCTCCTAGTGAGGACCTGATTACTAGTCAAAAAGAAGACCCCATTGTAGGTATCTTCTATAAACACATAGAAGATCCTGAAAGCAACCCCATCTCAAAAGATGATTGTATTTGCAAGGAAGATCTTAGAATCTTAATAAAATGCAGATCACAATTCAAGTTACAGGATTATTTGTTAATTAGAACCTCCAAAACTGGTATCTTTCTAACTCCGGTATTTAGAGTCGTGTCTGAAGTGAGCGTTAGAAATCTAACGACAAAACTCCAGCCGCAGAAAAAGTCAGTAGTTAAGAGCTTTCTGGGCTAACGCCGGTTCATAAAGCTCTTAACTACTGTGCCCTAAAGTACACTAACACCCATAAACTACCTATGTACCCCTAAACCGAGGCCCCCCCACATCGTCGACACTCGATTAAATTTTTTTAACCCCTAATCTGCCGACCGCCACCTACGTTATCCTTATGTACCCCTAATCTGCTGCCCCTAACACCGCCGACCCCTATATTATATTTATTAACCCCTAATCTGCCCCCCACAACGTCGCCGCCAGCTACCTACACTCATTAACCCCTAATCTGCCGTCCGCATGCCGCCGCCAGCTACATTATAGCTATGTACCCCTAATCTGCTGCCCTAACATCGCCGACCCCTATATTATATTTATTAACCCCTAACTTGCCCCCCACAACGTCGCCGCCACCTACCTATAATAATTAACCCCTAATCTGCCGACCGCAAAGAGCCGCCACCTACATTATAGCTATGTACCCCTAATCTGCTGCCCCTAACACCGCCGACCCCTATATTTATTAACCCCTAATCTGCCCTCCCTAACATCGCCGACACCTAACTTCAATTATTAACCCCTAATCTGCCGACCGAATCTCGCCGCTATTCTAATAAATGTATTAACCCCTAAAGCTAAGTCTAACCCTAACACTAACACCCCCCTAAGTTAAATATAATTTAAATCTAACGAAATAAATTAACTCTTATTAAATAAATTATTCCTATTTAAAACTAAATACTTACCTGTAAAATAAACCCTAATATAGCTACAATATAAATTATAATTATATTATAGCTATTTTAGGATTTCTATTTATTTTACAGGTAACTTTGTATTTATTTTAACCAGGTACAATACCTATTAAATAGTTAAGAACTATTTAATAGCTAAAATAGTTAAAATAATTACAAAATTACCTGTAAAATAAATCCTAACCTAAGTTACAATTAAACCTAACACTAGACTATCAATAAATATATTAAATAAAATACCTCCAATTACCTACAATTAAACCTAACACTACACTATCAATAAATTAATTAATTAAATACAATACCTACAAATAACTACAATGAAATAAACTAAAGTACAAAAAATAAAAAAGAACTAAGTTACAAAAAATATTTTTTTTTTTACAAACATAAGAAAAATATTACAACAATTTTAAACTAATTACACCTACTCTAAGCCCCCTAATAAAATAACAAAGCCCCCCCAAAATAAAAAATGCCCTACCCTATTCTAAATTACAAAAGTTCAAAGCTCTTTTACCTTACCAGCCCTGAACAGGGCCCTTTGCGGGGCATGCCCCAAGAAATTCAGCTCTTTTTCCTGTAAAAAAACACATACAATACCCCCCCCCCCAACATTACAACCCACCACCCACATACCCCTAATCTAACCCAAACCCCCCTTAAATAAACCTAACACTAAGCCCCTGAAGATCTTCCTACCTTGTCTTCACCTCACCCGGTATCACCGATCCGTCCTGGCTCCGATATCTTCATCTAAGCCCAAACGGGGGCTAGACATCCATCATCCGACGGCTGAAGAAGTCCAGAAGAGGCTCCAAAGTCTTCATCCTATCCGGGAAGAAGAGTAGATCGGACCGGCAACCATCTTCAGCCAATCAGATTGAGCTCGCATTCTATTGGCTGATCGGAACAGCCAATAGAATGCGAGCTCAATCTGATTGGCTGATTGAATCAGCCAATCGGATTGAACTTGATTCTGATTGGCTGATTCCATCAGCCAATCAGAATTTTCCTACCTTAATTCCGATTGGCTGATAGAATCCTATCAGCCAATCGGAATTCGAGGGACGCCATCTTGGATGACGTCCCTTAAAGGAACCGTCATTCGTCGGGAAGTCGTCATCAGAAGAAGATGGGTCAACGGTGGAGGTCTTCAAGATGGAGCCGGTCCTCATCGGATGAAGATAGAAGATGCCGCTTGGAAGAAGATGGTTGCCGGTCCGGATCTACTCTTCTTCCCGGATAGGATGAAGACTTTGGAGCCTCTTCTGGACTTCTTCAGCCATCGGATGATGGATGTCTAGCCCCCGCTTGGGCTTAGATGAAGATATCGGAGCCAGGACGGATCGGTGATACCCGGTGAGGTGAAGACAAGGTAGGAAGATCTTCAGGGGCTTAGTGTTAGGTTTATTTAAGGGGGGTTTGGGTTAGATTAGGGGTATGTGGGTGGTGGGTTGTAATGTTGGGGGGGTGTATTGTATGTGTTTTTTTACAGGAAAAAGAGCTGAATTTCTTGGGGCATGCCCCGCAAAGGGCATTTTTTATTTTGGGGGGCTTTGTTATTTTATTAGGGGGCTTAGAGTAGGTGTAATTAGTTTAAAATTGTTGTAATATTTTTCTTATGTTTGTAAAAAAAAATTATTTTTTGTAACTTAGTTCTTTTTTATTTTTTGTAACTTAGTTCTTTTTTATTTTTTGTACTTTAGTTAGTTTATTTCATTGTAGTTATTTGTAGGTATTGTATTTAATTAATGTATTGATAGTGTAGTGTTAGGTTTAATTGTAGGTAATTGGAGGTATTTTATTTAATGTATTTATTGATAGTGTAGTGTTAGGTTTAATTGTAACTTAGGTTAGGATTTATTTTACAGGTAATTTTGTAATTATTTTAACTATTTTAGCTATTAAATAGTTCTTAACTATTTAATAGCTATTGTACCTGGTTAAAATAAATACAAAGTTACCTGTAAAATAAATATAAATCCTAAAATAGCTATAATATAATTATAATTTATATTGTAGCTATATTAGGATTTATTTTACAGGTAAGTATTTAGCTTTAAATAGGAATAATTTATTTAATAAGAGTTAATTAATTTCGTTAGATGTAAATTATATTTAACTTAGGAGGGTGTTAGTATTAGGGTTAGACTTAGCTTTAGGGGTTAATCCATTTATTAGAATAGCGGTGAGCTCCAGTCGGCAGATTAGGGGTTAATGTTTGAAGTTAGGTGTCGGCGATGTTAGGGAGGGCAGATTAGGGGTTAATACTATTTATTATAGGGTTAGTGAGGCGGATTAGGGGTTAATAACTTTATTATAATAGCGGTGCAGTCCGCTCGGCAGATTAGGGGTTAATAAGTGTAGGCAGGTGGAGGCGACGTTGTGGGGGGCAGATTAGGGGTTAATAAATATAATATAGGGGTCGGCGATGTTAGGGCAGCAGATTAGGGGTACATAGGGATAATGTAAGTAGCGGCGGTTTACGGAGCGGCAGATTAGGGGTTAATAATAATATGTAGGGGTCAGCGATAGCGGGGGCGGCAGATTAGGGGTTAATAAGTGTAAGGTTAGGGGTGTTTAGACTCGGGGTACATGTTAGAGTGTTAGGTGCAGACGTAGGAAGTGTTTCCCCATAGCAAACAATGGGGCTGCGTTAGGAGCTGAACGCGGCTTTTTTGCAGGTGTTAGGTTTTTTTTCAGCTCAAACAGCCCCATTGTTTTCTATGGGGGAATCGTGCACGAGCACGTTTTTGAGGCTGGCCGCGTCCGTAAGCAACTCTGGTATTGAGAGTTGAAGTTGCGGTAAATATGCTCTATGCTCCTTTTTTGGAGCCTAACGCAGCCATTCTGTGGACTCTCAATACCAGAGTTATTTTAAAGGTGCGGCCAGAAAAAAGCCTGCGTTAGCTACACGGGTCGTTACCAACAAAACTCTAAATCTAGCCGTAAGAAAGCACCTGCAAGCAATATGCCTTTGCTTTTGCTCAAAGGAACTTAGAGAAAACTGCAACTGCCACTAAAACCTATTATGATCTGAAAACATCCAAAAAGGAATATGAAATAAATGATAAAGTTTATCTTTATAACTTTGGAAGAGATCAGGTTACTGAGAAGAAATTTCTTCCATCATGGAAGGGTCCTTTTGTCATTACTGACAAAATATCTCCAGTCGCCTATAAAATTAGGATCCCTAAAAATTATACTTTTATGGATAAATGGGTCCATATTAATCAGTTGCGAGCGTGCCATCCTAGATCCCAACTACAAGTCGTAGAGGGAGAATTAAATGTCACAGCCCCAAATGCACATTAGATATATTGTAGTTTAAAGATGCCTAACTAATGAGCACAAGGGCCCAAAAATAACGGACTCTCTGCATAGAAGACTGTCTATAATGCATACTGTCAATATACTCACCAAGTACCACTGACTGTAAACCAATTCCAATGCATGTGTCCTACATCTATTGAAAATTGGAAGGGAGAATTATGTCAGGGTACCTTTAAGTAACATTAAATAAGCTACAGATATATCACAGATATTTGATATTTCATTTTGTAGCTAAAAATCCAATGTAGTATGAAATGGTCTTGGCTGGGTGAGACCCCCCCTTTCTTCCTCTTTACAATGCATCCAGGTGAGAACAAAGAAAAGACATTTGGTCTAATTAAGTTAGGCAATCATTTCATAAAAAGACACATTTATTTTTTTTTTTTCTCAAAAAAAAATTGTCATCTATATTCTATGTATTCCAGATCTTAGATCAGACATAAGATACGCTTATCCTAATTAAGATAACATTTAAGTTATTTCAAAGAGAGTGCATCTGTCTCATTATCTAGGTCACAGGAACCCCTGTGAGTTATAGATGGTCCATCTGTGAGAATGTTTGAATCTACAAACATCTTCAAGGAATTGTAGCTTTTACCAACTACATGCTAAACTGACATCTGCTGTGTATTGAATCCACAAATTCTAGACGGCATGTCTAAATGAAAGATGGCTAAACAGAGACAAATGTGACATTGCAACTGAAATTCATTTTAAAATACAACCTGTATAATTTTAAATACTATATTAAATGTCTATATAGGGATCTGGGGAAATGCAATTCAGACTGTAATAAATTAAATGAATAACTGCATTAGTATATATATAAAATGCTTAAGTTATTTCAAAATAAATACAATTTCTCTGTGTTCCAGGAAGCTAATAGAAAATGACAGGAAGAACATTAATGGATATAAGATTATCTATTTGTATAACAGTAAAAATGAATATGTATAACTATATATTTAAAATGTCCAAGTTATTTTAAGAATTACTAACATATTTCTTTATATTTTTCTAGGCATCTAAGAAGTACATAGATAATATGATGTTAGAAATAATACTGATGTTTCATATTAAAATAATCAGGATGAATAATATTACAGTCCAATACACTTGGAACATGTGACTTGTAAATATAAAGAAATTATAGTATTTTAAATAAACATTTTTAAAGAAATATTTTTTACTGTATAGAAACAATTGAATGAAACTGTTTGTCTCTGTCTGCTGCCCCGACGGCCTAAATCCAGTATTACAACCAAAAGGCATTTGACTGTTAAAAATGAAATTTCCCAGTAACCAATCGAATGTTTTAACTCGAAGGGCCAATTCATGCTCAGCTTACGTTGTGCGTTCCCAATTTCACCAATGATTAAGATATATAAGCTGAATGCAAGAGGAGAGAAAAAGGCTGCTGACTTTTGCTGAACTGGTGACTGGATAGTTTGTTGCATGGGACACAGTCAATCTTTAAGCAAAATGGGCTACTCTTTCTTATCCACATTGCAAATACCCTTATTTTTATATGAGGTGAAACAAGTTTTGGAAGCTGAATTATCGATTTTGGTCATTTTGGGTGAAGTATACGCGATTGATAAATATATATATAATATTTAAATCAAAGGTATTTAGTAACTATAACTAAACTGCAGTTAATAGATTTAAAAGAACAATTTGTATTTTAAAACTTGTGTTTCATAGCCCTGTGTATTTTACATTTAATCATTAATGCTAAGTAATTTATCTTTGCAAATATACAAATATATTTTAGAATTGGTCTTAAATGGCCATTGTAAGTAAATATTTTCTATGCCTGTTACTAACTAACTACCCCAAATACGCTTTTTATCAATAGCATTTCATTAACATATCTCTACCTTATATCAGAAATCTTGTCTGCAAATTTAATTGTTTTCCAAACCTACTCCGTGGGTATCCTTTGCTCTGTACCAATCTGTTTACAATACCTAGGTTTCAAAATGGCGCTTTAAACACAATTTCATTGGTTTAAGTATTTTGAACACACAGTGCTGAAAATAGTGGGCAGGATAACGTGACATCATCGGGGAATAAGAGATATAACTTTTATAACGTTATGAAACTTTGTTTTGGAGAAAATATAGGTCAGTAGGTTTTAATTAATATTTATTAACTTTAATATGTTAGTTGTTTGGCTTAAAAATTATAACAGAAAGTAATCCTTTAATTGTAGGTAATTAACAATTTATTTCAGCTTAAATAAATTGGCATTGAAACTGACTGTTTACAGTAAGAATATATATAACTTCTGGTGTTTTAATTAGACTAGTATAAAATCATTTGTGGGTTAAATAGCTTAGTTGTATTAATCTGAATGTTAGTGGCTCATATCTTGGTATCTCATTGTGGTATTTTAAATGCAACTCTGATTTGAGAGACTATTGTGAATAAGGTAATTTTTATGATCTTTGTATAGCATATTATAACAGTTTAAACATGTATAGTTTGATTCAGATCTGGTTTTCTACAAATATATTTCAATGTGTCTATAAATTTTTACTAATACAAAAAATTTAGGAATTTACATTAATTTTATTGTTTTGTATATGCATTTTTATTGGGGTTTTATTTTAAAGAATAATTATGAAATATATTGTATTATAACCTGGCCATATACTGACAAGATATTTACATTACAGAGCATTACACATCCTGGGAGTGCCAGGGTACCAGGAACCAGACAGAGACATGAAATGCTAAATTTATCACATTTCTTTCTAATGACATGGTGAGTCCACGGATCATCATCAATTACTGTTGGGAATATCACTCCTGGCCAGCAGGAGGAGGCAAAGAGCACCACAGCAGAGATGTTAAGTATCACTTCCCTTCCCACAACCCCCAGTCATTCTCTCTGCCTCTCGTGCAAGGAGGAGGTGAAGTAATTCGGTGTATGTATAAGAAATTCTTCTATCAATATTTTTTGTTTTGAAGTATGAGCAAGCTTGCTCTGATCTTCCATCACAAGCTGGGTTTAGCTTTATTCCATGTTAGTTTCTTCAGTAGGGCTGTGGTAGCTTTTAAGCAGTTAGGAACTTGTAAAGAGTGCTTTGCTGCATTTTCCTAACATGTTGATGCCCTGATATAGAAAGCCTGAGTAGGTTTACTCTGTCTTTCTTTTTACACAGGTCTCTGTGAGGAGAGGCATCCTCTCATACTTAGTGAGTCATCTGACTGCCGGACGACTGGAATGCAGGTAAGTGCCTTTTGTTCTTCTGGGGCTAGAAGGCTGGCACTGAAGGGGTTGAGACCCTCTGCTCTTTAATGGGACTATCCTTATGGATGATTACGGCAGTGTCAGGAACAGTATGCATGAGACAAGGAGACTGTTTTCCTCCTTCACAAAGGGAAGGAGTTAACTACCAGTGGGCTAAATTTTAGTTGCTGTGACAGTATATATATTTTTATGTTATAATAAAGTACCCTATTAGGTTCCCTAGTTAATCGGGGGACTAGTACAGGAACTGAGAGCACCTTTTCTATGGTTCTGCATAGAGTCATTCATCTTATATGTAGTACGTTCCTGGTGATTCCCTAGCTCTGTGATTAGTATTCATTATAGGAGCTGTGCGAGGTTGCCAGTGTTCTGTTTTACACGTTTTTGGGCTGTGAGATATAGCTCTCAGGTTTGATCCCTGATATAGAGGTTTAAATTGCTGATTTGAAGCTACATATACCTCATAGTTGAAGGAATTAGTCGACGGAATGGAGTTTTTTTCTGTGCCGACTTTTAGACACGCCTTCTTCTCTACATGACGGAGCGGCACCATTTTAGAGGGGTTGAACTTTGTATTCTACTCCACTCCGTTCTCCGGCTTGAGAACGGAGCGGAGCTGACGTTCTGCTTGCCTCTTATTTAGATGTGTTTTCCTATGCTGTTGGTAGACTTCGCTCTGGAAAAAAAGAGTGGAACAGTGGGTGTGAGGGTTAACCCTTAGGAAGATCCAATTTTAAACAGTCTCTGAAAGAATGATGTTTAAATCGGATTATGTTCGTTTTTGCCATAAACAGTGAAAAAAGGGGAATGGAACATAGCACATTTTTTATCCCATACTGTATAAAACCAATGTTTATTGGCTTGTTCTTATCTGTGTTATATTGGTTACACATATTTATACATATTTCTTTCACTTAAAGGGACAGTCTACACCAGAATTTTTATTGTTTAAAAAGATAGATAATCCCTTTATTACCCATTTCCCAGTTTTGCATAACCAACACAGTTATAATAATATACTTTTAACCTCTGTGATTATCTTGTATCTAAGCCTCTGCAAGCTGCCCCTTTTTTCAGTTCTTTTGACAGACTTGCAGTCTAGCCAATCAGTGCCTGCTCCCAGATAACTTATCGTGCACGAGCACAGTGTTATCTATATGAAATATGTGAACTAACACCCTCTAGTGGTGAAAAACTGTTAAAATGCAATCTGAAAGAGGTGGGCTTCAAGGTCTAAGAAATTAGCATATGAACCTCCTAGGTTAAGCTTTCAACTAAGAATACCAAGAGAACAAAGCAAAATTGGTGATAAAAGTAAATTGGAAAATTGTTTAAAATTACATGCTCTATCTGAATCATGAAGATTTATTTTGGCCTAGACTGTCCCTTTAAGGAAATTCTATCTTAATCCAATCAGTTGCTTTATTTTGATAAAATGAAACAGAGGTCTGTTCCTAACTATATTTAGATTTTTAAGTAATATATATATATATATATATCTTAAAGTGACAGTGTCATTTTAAATAGTTTTAAATGATTTTAAATAATGTAATCCAAATTTTTTTAGCCTCATGTCTCCCTGGTTGATTCTGTTTAGGCTATGCCAAAGCTTTTCCCCAAACGTCCCAAGCTCTTTTATGGCACATGCAGTGCCCTGCAGTTCATCTCAATCTCCTGAAGGAGTTATTTGCCTGCAGAATTGTCTGCCCAGGTATCTTCTGGCATCTGTGGCGTTATCTGCTTTTCCTATCTTAGAGGGAATTCACAAGAGGAAATTTAATGTATCAGATAGTAAGGTTTATGCTCCAATTACTGCTACGCATATTGTCCTTCTTTGGTCGGACAGAGATAAGGAGGTGGATAGTTGTTAGCATCTGAGGGTTAAACCCCCGATTCGGACAGTATAATCATTCATCTGGTGCTGAAGTAGTTCTCTTCAGATTCAAGCCTGTACTCCTTGGGATATAATTAGGAAGGGGTGGCTACTTGGTAATCTTCAACTTTCCTGTCGTTGTAAACCCTCAAGATTCCTAGTAAGTTTAATATATACTAGGATTCATCTGTGAAATTGTTTCCTGTTCTCAGCCGTGTTTGGAAAATTTTCTCAGGTATGGGAGAAGTCAAGTATCCTTTTTTCCATCTCCTGTCAGTAATAAGCTGTCTCCTTAAAGGGTGCTTAAAGTAATAGGGGCCATTGCTATTCTAGAGGTCTTCAATCCATATAAAGGATAGAGGCTCTTTTAAGGATGGAAGCCTTTATGGACAAGTGTGTCATCTTTTTAGTGCAACGCATTGTCTAACTCCATTGGAGGACAGATAATCTTTTATTTCCCCTTTGTCTTCCAAGCAGGAGCAGTTCAAGTCCTCTTGGATACCCAGTCAGTCTTGGATCAGGGGAAGTAATTAAATAGAAGGCAAATAACTCTGATGGAATTCAACTCCTTCCTTCCAGGAACAGGTTCCACTTTCTCTAGATTATCTGTAGAACAGATAAGAAGAGAGGTGTTCTGAAAGTTGTTCAGGATCTTCCACCTTGGGAGTGAATGTTCCAGTTCCAGTTTGGAAAAGGGCTTAGTCTCTTTTTCTTGCTGTTCGTGAAAAAGAAGGATCTTTCTGTCCTAATTTAGACGGTAAATGTCTAACCAAGTTTTCTCAGAGTAACGGGTCTTCAAGATGGAGACTATTCATTTAATTCTTCCTCGGACAAGTGGGTCAGTTTATAATGACCTTAGTCTTTAAGGATGCGTACCCTTAGGTTCCTATTCAATTATCTCAGATGTTTGAGATTTGACTTTCCGGCAAAACTCCTTCAGTTTGTGGTACAATGGCTTTGCTCCCAGGGTTTTCTCATTCTGGGCTGCAATGCGGTTCTGACAAGGGCATCCCTCTTGGACGTCCTATTGGTTCAGGCGCCATCATTCTACAAGCAATGGTCAGTGAGGTAGCTCATTTGATAAATACCCTGACTACATAAATTCCCGTTTATAAGATCCAAGGTCACAGGTTCAATTCCGGCAGGGCCGACTCAGCCCTTCTTCATTCCGAGGTTGATAAAATGAGTACCATTGAATTAAGATCTCATTCTGAGGTTTTTGTTGTTTTTCTTAGTTCCACGAATGGAAGTGGAGCTGAAAAGGAGCTCCCTTGTTCCATCTTCTACACAAAGAAGAAGCCAGCACCTGCTGTGCTTTAATCTCCACAACAGCCAGAGGGTAAACCGGGCCCCCGAGGAGGCATGACTCTGGGTTGCAGGTCTATGGTGCAATCTTAAGATCGGTGAGGAGGCAACATACTGGAACGCACTTTATCAAAAACATCTTAGAACTCTCAGGACTCCTCTGGCAGTCGAGATACAGAAGATTTGTACAACACTTTAACTGCTTCCCGGACACAAGTGGAAGTACACTGCGGGGACCATGACAAAATTTTGAACCTACGCCAGTCGAGATTGGGATTGGGCTTTTGGAGCAAGGGATAACCTAGAACAACTGGAAAATGCAGAGAGGTTATCACCTGGAACTCGAGAGTTTAATTATGGAGAGCCCCAACAGCCATAGATAACTGAGCAGTTTGATGAGTAACGAGTGCAGGCTAAAGGGGCCTGCAATCAATAATCGTAATAGCAAGTGAAGTGGACTGAGGTTGTACTGGAATACTGCTGTGATACAAAATCACTGTCAATTAAATAACCCGCAGCACCAGAGTCTACAAGTGCCTGGGTGACTATGGAGGAGGGGACAAGGATAAGCTATCCAAGGTCTGTCCCTGACAGGACCTTAGGTGCGAGCGTTTCCTGGACATTTAGGACAAGACTGTAAAAGGTGACCATGTAGCCCGCAATAGAGGCAGAGCCCCTCCCTCCTCCTAAAGGCCCTCTCCACCGTGGAGAGACACGTGAATCCCAACTGCATAGGCTCAGCAGTACCTGGTGTCTCGGAACCAGGAGGCATGCGAGGTGAGGGAGGCATGGGTGAGCATGAAAATGTAGAAAACAACTGGACAGGAGGCTTCCGCAAGTGCTCCTTGAAGGAAGGTCTCTCTCTGAGTCTGATGTCAATTAGGATTAGAATAGAAACCAGGGCCTTGAGATACTATGGTAAATCTCTGGCAGCAATTTATTATTTAATCACATCAGAAAGCCCATAAGAAAATGCGGCAACAAGGGCTTCATTGTTCCAACCTACCTCTGCTACAAGTGTATTGAACTCAATGGCATGCTGGGCTACAGTTCTCATACCTTGCTGAATGGACATAAGACATTTGGCAGGAGCGAAGGAGCGAGCCAGGAAATCAAATACTCTTTGAAAAGAGGCCACAAATTGAAGCTAATTATATATAGTCTCCCACAGGGAATTAGCCCAAGCAAGAGCCATGTCAGAGAGTAATGAGATGAGAAATCCAACCTTAGCTCTCTCACTGGGAAACGCCAGAGGTAACATCTTAAAAGTATATGAGCTCTTGGTTAAAAAAACAAACAAACTCTGCACTGATTAGGATCACCTTCATAACACTGGGGTAGAGGTGCAGAACCAGTCATACTCCTAGTTGGACTAGGTGCAGCAGCGGTAACAGGAGCAGAAGTAGCAACAGGTTGCGGGGTGCTCTGAACCAAGTGTGCTGTGTGAGTCAGAAGGGTTTGCAAGGGCTAGTGCAAATGAATCCATGCAGTAATCCTGTTCCTCCATCCTGGAAATGATGGTAGACAAAGGTGGATTTTATTACAAGTACAAAGACTTCATATTTTGCTATCTCTTTCTTTTACTGATTAAAAGTTCATAACATATAACATCAATCTATATAGAAAATTTTAAACAAACAGAAAAGTAGTTAACATTTTTTAAATTTAACCAGTAGAGAAAAGGAGCGACTGGCCAATTAAAATGCATGTCACAATCACCAACTGTCCAATACAAAATACAATGTCCTCTTTCTTTTGCTGCTGTTGCAATGATAAGTATTATTTTTCAAATGCTCTTCATATTTTCTTTACATATATATTTATTTGTTTATTTTTCCTTTATATCATTTCTTTTTACTCAGTATATATTAAAACTTTATTAGCCTCTCTATTTAGATTTTTTTTGTTTTTGTTTTCTTTAAATCTTTCCGGATTTTTTTTTATTTCAATTTTAAATCCTTGCCCCTCACTTGCGCTAATATATTTTTGTTTCATTCTCTTTATCCCTCGATTGCGCTTGATCTATCCCTTTTACTACCTTCTCTCCTGAAGTCATCTTCCATTTTCTTTTTTCCAGATGATCACATGGCCGCCATCTTGGGGAGTGTCCTTGCGACATAACGTGACTCATCTTTCCCGCCTCCTTCAACGGTTTAACATTGTCTCATAAGCTGCATACTTTTCACAAGATACTTTATTTTTTCTTATACATTGTTATCTTTTCAATTCACTTTAAACGGATACTGAACCCAATTATTTTATTTCATGATTCAGATAGAGCATGAAACTTTCTAATTTATTTGTATTATGAATTGTTCTTTATTCTCTTGGTATCTTTATTTGAAAAAGCAGGAATGAAAGCTTAAGAAACAGCCCATTTTTAGTTTAGCACCCTGGATAGCACTTGCTGTTTTCTGCATTTAACTACCAATTAGCAAGCGCTACCCAGGTGCTAAACCAAAGATGGGCCAGCTCGTAAGCTTACATTTCTGCTTTTTCAAATAAAGATACCAAAAGATCAAAGAAAAATTAATCATAGGAGTAAATTCATTTCAAAATCTAAACAAAGATTATCTGAATCTAACCTTCCCATGGTCAGGGGAAGTAAAACATTTGCCAGAAAGCCCCTTAATCCCAAAAGGGCAGAATTGGGAATATCTAAACGTAAACAAACTTGTCCTCAATTTATGATTAAAGATTTATCATCTTCTTATTCTGATCATCTAATAATTCAGATAATGATAATGGCTCTGTGTCTTCTGATGAATCCCCTGTAAATCAAAAAACCTAGAAAATGTCTCCAAAAATTGAAACATTTGGAGGAGGATGAACCTGTTTTTAAAGATACCTTTATGCAATCTCTGGTTTAATCCAGATTCACTACACCACCCCAGCTCTGCTGAATGAGGTCCAGATTTAAACATTACCAAATTTGTTAAACATCACATATGGATTCCTTTAAAACCTAAATCCAGGAACAAAATGAGGGCAGAATGCCCTATGCCCTTTTTGCCTAAAAACAGTCATTTTAACTCCTGAAATAGATCCAAAAATATTAAAATGTATTGGTACCCCTGGATACAAGATTAAAAAAGGTATTGATAAATCTTTGAAATCTTGCCTGGATAAGTAATTCAATTCCATTGATCCCATAACAAAATTACTTGAATTGGCAGATAATGCTGTCACTGATAATTAATTAATTTAACCCTTCATAATAAGAGAATGGGTTTATTGAATTTTACGTGTAGTAGGAAACACTAATGTCTCCATGACAATTGAGGGACGCAAAAATAGATTACAAAACTTGATGTTAAAATGGTGGATTCTGCGATAAATTAACTTCAGTCAGGCAAAGACAATTTCCTTTTTAGGGATTCATTCTTAAAAGACTTAAACAAATATGCTAGAACTTTTACTACCCATAATAAAGTAAAATCTTTTTTAAAAAACATTTTTCAACAGAATAATTTCTCTGACAGGGCCGGGATAATTAGAGGTTGTTTTCTCGGATGAAGCTCATTTTCCAGACCTCCATACACGCAAACACATAAGTATTTTCAACCATATTATAAAGTTCAACAATCATCTCAAGACTCCCCCAGTCAATTCTTCCCTTCCAGATCCCCTCCCTGGAATCAAAGGAATTCTCCCTCCAGAGGAAGATCCCATTTTTCCAAAGGCAAATCTTCTAAATCTTCCAAACTTCCTAACTTTTCCTTTTTCCCCTCATATAATTGGTGGAAGACTTATTCAGTTCTCCCAGAATTGGACTTCCATAATTTAAGATCAGTGGGTGATTCAGTCAACTCAGGGGGTTCACATAGAATTAATTTCCAAACCAATTCAAATTGTTTACCCTAATCCTATTCACTTTTCAACATCAGACATCATCCTCATTCAAAAGAAATAGTCAATCTTTTAAACAAACAAGTTATAGTTCAAGTTCCTATTTTCCCAGACCTTTTTCTAAGCAATTTGTTTCTAGTAAAAAAGAAAAACGGTCAGTTTTGTCACGTAATAATTTTAAAAACTTTAAATTCTTTCATTTTCTTTCATCATTTCAAAATGGAAGGTATTCATCTCCTCAGAGAATGATTGCTTAGTCCGATTACACCTCTCTGACGCTTATCTCACGGTTCCAATAGTCAAATCCCATTGGAAATATCTAACATTCAAGTGGAAAGACCAATTTTGGAGTTTTACTTGTCTTCCCTACAACCTTTCCTCCTCACCTTGGATATTTACCAAACTTTTAAAACCTGTTTATTTCCTGGATGAGAATGAGAGGAATTCAGATTATTATTTATCTGGATGACATTCTCATAATGAACCAGAATTCCCTTCTTTTGTTAGAACAGTTAAATACAACCATTTCTCTTCTAGAAAATATGGGATTTTTAATCAACAAAGAAAAATCTGTACTTAGCCCTTCAAATTCCTTTGTCTCTTTGGGTTTCCAAATAAATACCTTGAACTCAACTCTCAGCCTTCCCATTCAGAAATTGAAAAACATCAAAAAAGAAATATCCAAAATATTAACAAAACAATTAGTTTCCATCAGATCAATAGCCAGGATAGTAGGGTTACTTTCGTCCTCTATTCAGGCTATTTTTCCTGCCTCTTTACATTACTGTGAAGTTCAATGTTTAACATTTTTTTTCACTTACAACAAGGCCTTTCTTACAATCATTTTATTCCCCTATCGTTGGAAGCTAGCCAACATGGAAGCTTGGAATGGAAGAGCCATATTTGGCAATTCCCCAGATTTAGTGGTCTCTTGGGACTTTTGGCAGGTTCCTTTGCAGTGAAAAGTTTTTTGAATCTTTTTTCCCCAGTGTCAATTCTTCTTTGCATGGACAATGTGTCTGCAGTTCGTTACTTAAATCACCGTGGAGGTACCAACTCCAGAGATCTTTCAAACATCACCAAAAAATGTATTCACCTTTGTCTGGACAGAAATATCTCCATCAAAGCAGAATATATCCCAGGCCTTTTAAATACTTTAGCAGACTGGGGATCTCACTTTCTGAGAGATGTCAGAATTTGAGAGTCCCCTTTCCTATGGATTTGTTTGCCTCTCGATTGAACTTCCAATTGCGCCCATACTTCAGTTTGCATCCAGATCTAGAGGCCAAAGCGATAGATGTTTTTCTTCAGAAATAGCCCTTTCAGGGTGCTTATGCTTTCCCTCCTTTTTCAATGATAGCGAGTAGACATGTGCAATTAATTTCGTTTCGAATAAAAATTCGGACAAAAATTGGGTGATTCGAAGATCCAGATGTATCCGAATCTCTGAATCAAACTAGTAACAAAACTAAACTAATCCGAATTAATTTGTAATGAAAAATCCAAATTAGTTTGGATTCATTTGTTTTATTTGAATGGCCATGGCGCGATAGTCTGACATTCTTTGCCGTTCCATATTTATTATAAAAAAAACTAATAGAGATATATTACAATTAAATATAGTGTGATAGAACAGTGAAATTATTCCTTTTGTGTTGGTTGAAACCATCCAAATCAACATAACAAAATGAATTAATCTGAACATACCGAACTTTCGAATTTCCGAATGCATTTGAAACGAATGACCGCTATAACGAATCAATCCGAATGCATCCGAAACAAATTAATGATATAACGAATAGATACGAATGCATCTGAAATGAAATTAAAAAATACAGAATCGATACGAAACAAAATTTTCCGGCATGCACCTGTCTAATAGAGAGAACCATTTCGATAGTTCGGAGGGACCATCTTTCATTAATCATAATTACCCCACTTTGGCCAACTAAACCCTAGTTCCTGTCTCTTCTGGAGATGTCCTATCTTCCTCCTTTCCTTCTACCTCATTCTCAAGATCTTCTTCTAGACCCCAATGGAAAATGTCATGTCCTCATGTCTCAATCTTTAAGTCTCGTAGCGTGGATGATACCAGGGAACCTTTCTCTCTCAAAGGACTTTCAGAAGGAGCTAAAGTCCTCATTCAAAATTCCATTGCACCAGGTACCCAAAAATGTTTACCATGCAGCATGGTCTAAATGGTTTAGCTCAGTGTTTCTTAACAGCTGGGCCACTGCCCACTACCGGGTCGTGACGGCCCTGCTTGTGGGCCGCGACCCGACATAGCCTCCAGACACTCTGACAGGCCCGCCTTCTCCGAAATTTTGGACGGGCCTGTCAGAGTGCCACTGCTAATGTCAGTGTGCATACTGTGAGCATGTAGCGGTGGGCGGGCGCACTATGACCGGGTAGAAGTGGCGGGCAGAGCGTGAAGCATCGGCTCACAGTTAAGTAAGCCCACTGACACCAATGACATAATTACGGCCACTGACACCAATGTATATATTTAGGGCGGCCACTGGACACCAATGTATGTATAATCAACCTGACACCAATGTGTATGTGTAAACTGTGTATATATATATATATATATATATATATATATATATATATATATAAAATAAAGCAGCAGAATTAAGCACTCACTGGACTCTGGATATCTGTGAAAAATAATAATTTATTTGTGATGTTTTGGGACCTCAAACCGTCCCTTCTTCTGACAACACAATAGTGAAAACGAACAAGCTTATAAAGGCCTGTAAATCTTCCCCCCTTTTTTTCTCAATTGGCCAATTGAACAGGACCGTGTGCACACATCAGCGGACCCTCACATAAAGGTGGCCCAACTGTGCAAAAATTACATCATTACTATAAAAATGCCCATTAGAATATGATGAGCTACAATAAGTGTTACATCAAGTGTTAATAAGACAAAACATGTTGCAAAATACCCACGGTGATACGTGATCAAAACATACTCGTCCTCCCTCAGATACTAGGTGCCCCTGTGCTACATGAAAAATGGACCAGACTGCACTGCCAAACACCTGATTGGGTACAGATCAGCCACGCCCCCAGTTTGTGTGATCATAGCAACAACCAACAACAATCAGGCCGGTCCTCATATTTGTCATGTGTACCCATGGCAACCACAGACAACATAGATGTGGGCATGACTAATACCGCATACTACCAAGCTAAAAACGTCAAACATCCGCGTGTGGACCAGACCGCACTGCTAAACCACTAATTGGGTACAGATCGACCACGCCTCCTGTTTGTATAGTCATAGCAACAACTAACACCAATCAGGCCGATCTTCGTATTCGTCATGTGAAACCATGGCAACCACTATCAACATAAATGTGGGAGCGTATAGTGCCGCATCCTTCAAGGCTAAAAAAATCAGACATCCGCGTGTGTTAATACATACCCTACTCCCTCATCTAACAAAAATAAATCAAAGGTGCAAATAGCACCAGATCAATCCTTATCAAGGGGCCAAACAAGATTGCATGGAGAGCACCGCCCCCTGTGATCTCATAGGGCAGAGAGGCACTCCTACTGTAATGTAAGGAGATCATTGGTCTGACAGTTCTGACAAGCAGAATCTCAAAAATAGCCCACCTCAGAAAACACACTGACACGCCACAAACCACCACTACTCAGCATGATGCAACCCGTTGTAAATCCTAAGGCTAACACCCAATCGAACACGCTCCCGATAACAAATACTCCGGGGCACCAAAGGGAAAACAAGCCTACCAGTGTACTTGACGTGATGTCGAGCTGTATAAGCTCCTAGGGTCTAGCGCACAACAGAGTATAAAAACAAGGTGTTGTATCACAGAGTATTGGGCACCAAACCCCCAACAACGCCAAACTGGCGCCACCTCGTAAAACATGATCACATAACCTATTACAACCAACAAAACACAGTATATATTATGACTCAGAAACAATCTGTTACACTATGTGCACAAAAAGCTCTATCCAGTGCAATGGTGTTAATCAATAAAATACCTAATGTGAGGACCTAAACCCCTCTACCTTTCCAATATGTAGTCAATATATATCAAGGCACTCATCGCTTTGTGAATCACTCACAGTGACATCATTGTCAGGGGGGGAAAACCATCAGCATACTCACTAATCCCAAAAAGAAACAAGGAGAACAACCAAATAACCACCACTCTGTCATCTAGAAAAGCCACCCTTAGTATCCACCATAGGAAAACTAGGTGACGGCAAAAACACTCATTAGAATAATTGTTACACAGTATGCCTGCTGGTACCACAATCAATGAACCCAGGCATAACACCCATCAGGAGCGAGAACAGAGACCAGTGACCACGACCACCGAGGGTAAGTACAAGTGTAAAAGTGCTAACAAACGTAAAAAAAGGACAATAAACATAGGTGAAAATGCAAATAAAGCTTAAAAGGACCCAAAAACAGGTCTAGTGTAAAATCAAATATCCTACCTTCAGAATTACATTATTACAGGGATCCCAAACAACTAGTGGATCCTACTGAGGGCAAAGAAGGAACATACAAAGACCAACAGCACATGTCAATAACATATCCCAACAATATGTGCAGACAGAACTTAACAGGGTATAAGGTATAATGAAGTTGTGGGCTCTTATCGTGAATTTTTTTGTTGTGGGCTCCCATAAGGTACCAAGGTACCCAGTTTGTGTATCTATCTGGCTTCCTTCTGCAGCAAGAGTTTAGCTCTGTTGCCCCCTCTTCTTGGTATCGGTACATGATCAATAATGCGGAATCTTAGATCCGCAAAAGTGTGTCCACTTTCTAAGAAATGTCAGGCTACGGGTTGGTCTGACCTCCTATTCTTCAGGGCAGTCCTTATGCTTGACCGATGATTGGCCATCCGTGTCCGCGCATCATCGATAGTTTTCCCAATGTAAAATAGCCCACACGGGCAATTGAGCAGATAGATAATGTGCATCGTTGTGCATGTAAGAAAGAAGTTGATTTTATATTTTCTCTTTTTATCGGGATGCTGGAATATATTTCCGGTCTGCATACTGTTGCAAGTCACACAACTTGTACATTTAAAGCAGCCGTTCTTCTTCAGCCAACTTTGGTTGTCCACCATCGATAATGAGTCAGTCCTCATTAAATGGTCTTTAAGGCGTTTGCCTCTTCTATATGCCAAGCGGGATGCACCCCAGTTCGTAAATGGTAATGAGGGGTCGGATTGTATCAGCTTCCATTCCTCCTTTACAGCTTTCATAATGTGATGATGGTCAGGAGAGTAAGTGGTGACAAATGTAAGTTGGGGGATGGTCTCTGGTATTGCCTTGTCAACCCCAACTGCTGTCTGGATCACCTGATCGCATATGGTCTGTAGTTGCTTCCTTTTATATCCCCGAATCTATCCACCGTTTCGGTTAATTGCATTTCACAACGTCCAGGATCTGTATTATTGCGTACCACTCTTTGAAATTGCGCCTTTGGTATGTTCTGTACCAGGGCTGGTTGATGACAACTAGTGGCATGAAAAGTTGTATTCCAATCTGTGCTCTTTCTAAAGAGAGTGGTGCCAAGTGTCCTATTGATTTTAAATACTCTCACATCCAAATAGTCAATGGAGTTCAGACTTGTCACATGCTGGAATCTGATAGTACTGTCGAGCAAATTCAATGTAGTAATCCAACTTGTGAGTGACTGTAAATCATCTTCCAAAATAAGGAACAAGTCATCTATATATCTACGGTAGAACTTAATGGATGGAATCTCATATACTTTCATGTACAGTGTCTCATACTCAGCCATGTAGAGATTCGCCAGCGATGGGGCCACATTTGACCCCATCGCTGTACCGGCTATTTGAAGATAGAATCTACTCTCAAAGCGGAAAAAATATTTTGTAAACAAATTCTCAACAGTTCAATCAGAACCTCCTCTGGCGGGCCTACATATGGGGCCCGTCTCAAGCAATTAGTAACTGCCAAAATACCGGTCAAGTGGGGAATCATTGTGTAAAGGCTAGAGACGTCCATAGTGACCAAGATGTCAGATTCACTAATATCAATCAAATTGACAATGTCTTGGATAAATGTAGATGAATCCTGTACATTGGACCTCATTTGTTTGACCATGGACGGCAGGAAATCTATGGAAAATTCTGCCAACGGTTGCAAGAGAGATCCTCTAGCTGAAACAATCGGTCTTCAAGGCGGGCATTTTAGATCTTTATGAATCTTTGGCAATGTGTACAACATTGGTGTTCTTGGAAAGTCCCTTTGTTAATAACGTGCTTCTTGTTCAGAAATCACCTAAGCTTCCTTCCAGCCAGAAATTTTATTATCGATTTCACATTTCAATGCAGAAGTAGGATCATTCTGTATAGTAGTGTAGGTTGTACTGTCAGATAACTGCTGAAAGATCTCTTTTTTATAATCATCCACATCCATCACCACTATACCCCCACCCTTGTCGGCAGGGCGTATCACAATCGTGTCATCTTCACTGAGTGATTTCAGCACTCGCCTCTCTCTCTCTCTCTCTCTCTCTCTCTCTCTCTCTATATATATATATATATATATATATATATATATATATAGATCCCACTGACACCTATGAATTATCATAAAATATTAACCCACTGTAAACTATATATATATATATATATATATATATATAATATCCCAAGAGGTAGCAGCACTCACGGTAACACAGTCCTTTATTTAGCCTGCCCGGGGTGCTTAAAAATAACAATATAGGCATCCAACAAGAAAAGCACTCACCGGGTCTTATACAGCAAAAAATCTTTTTAATATGTGACGTTTTGGGGTTGCCCCCGTCCTCAGACAACAGTTACAGGTATATACATTTACTCACCTTATATACACAAACAAACCCGCTCCCAAGTGTGATCCCGCCGGCGGCGTACCGAAAGTAAGCTGCCGCGCGTAGAGCCCTACGTCACCGGTTGCCATAGCAACCAGGACGCCACCCGGCGGAATCCTAGTTAAAAAATTGAAAACATAAAAAGTGCATTATACAGAATGGCTGTAGGAATAGATATCTGCTAGCAAAACAATCTGTCATGATAAGGGTCTCAGACATCCTGCTAATCTTAAATACCAAAAACGGGGAAATAATTTTTACTTTATCCTAACACCGTAACTAACAGCAGGAGCTATATGGATTACTCAATATGTATTCTATTAGGGCTTCTAGCCACTAAGTCTACAGCAAAACGAACTATATGAGTCCATGCATCTAGGTTCAGAAACAACAAAGCATAAATAAATATGAAAAACAAAAAATAAAAAATAATAAATAATAATAATAAATAATAAATAATAATAAATAAAAAATAAAATAAAAAATAAAATAAAAAATAAAAAATAAAAAATCACCAAGTAAGCCTTAAACAATATATAGAATTAAATAAAGAAAGTAATAAATAAAACAAAAACAGAAAACGAAAACAAATAAAATAATAAGAAATATATAAAGAAATATATAAAGATATAAAAGCAAACCTAAAGAAATAAACATAAAGTGAAGAAAAAGAAAGGAAAAAAAGGAAAAAAAGGAGAAGAACCAAGAGACATGTAACAAGAGGGTATCAGAAAGAGGTATCCTACAAAAAGCAATGCCAATCTAAGTTGACATTCAGGCCCCTGGGGGCCATGGTGCCCAGATTGTAAATCCATTTGGATTCACGCTGTAGTAGTATTCTACCTCTGTCACCCCCTCTAGTAAGAGGGGGCACATGATCAATGATAATATATTTTAGATCAGCAACTGAATGTTTCAATAGGGCGAAATGCCTGGCCACTGGTTGGTCAGAGTCACCACGATCAATAGCTGCTCTTATTGCTGATCTGTGGTTGGCCATTCTTGTACGAAGGTCGTCCACAGTTTTTCCCACATAGAACAAACCGCATACACAGTGTAACAAATACACTATGTATTTGGTTGTACATGTGACCCGATGTCTGATGCTGTAAGTCCTATTTTTGTAGGGATGTCTGAACACTTTACCAGTTGTTAATCCATTGCATGTTGTACATCCTAAGCAGCGGTAACAGCCAGGTTTAGATTGCAACCAGGTCTCTTTCATATAACTCCCCCTGGGATCTGTCTTGACAAGTTGGTCTCTTAAAGACCTCGCTCTCCGATATCCCATTCTAGGTGGTGCTGTCCCCTCAAACGGTAGATCCGGGTCTGAAGATATAAGAGACCAGTGTTTGCGTATACTCTCAGCTATGGCTGGTTTGTCAACATCAAATGTTGTGGAGAACGTCATTCTATTATCTTCCAAAGATGTTTCCTTGTAAATCAGTAGATCCTCCTGTTGTAGCTTCAATGTATCCATCTTCTGTATTATTAGATCTTGTTTATTGTACCCCCTCTGGATGAAACGTGATTCCATAGTATGCATTTGTTGTTCCCGAAGATCAGCTATGGTATTGTTCCTTGCTGTTCTCTTGAATTGCGATAGAGGAAGAGCACGTTTGAGGGCTGGAGGGTGGCAGCTATGGGCATGTAGTAAAGAATTACGGTCTGTTTCTTTTGTGTATAGTGTCGTGCACAGTCGACCTTCTTTCTTGAAAATTCTCAGGTCCAAAAAATCCACACTCGAGTGGTTGTACGTCAGTTTGAATTTAATATTTGGATGTGCTGCATTGACACTTGTAAACCATAATAGTAAATCTTCCTCTGTACCATGCCATATCAGGAAGAGGTCATCTATATATCTTTTATAATGGGAAATTCTGTCATCCTGGAATAATGTTGTTCCTTTCGTTTCGAATTCTGCCATGAACAGGTTGGCATATGTGGGTGCCACATTTGACCCCATGGCGGTCCCCGCAATTTGCAGGTAAAATTCCTTCTCGAAACGAAAGTAATTCATCTCCAAGCATGCTGATAAGAGTTCCTGGATTGCATCAACAGGTGGACCCACATATGGGTATTTGGCCAATTGTCTACATACTGCCGCTATCCCCTCATTGTGAGGTATTATTGTATACAAGCTGGTCACGTCCATAGTGACCAGCAAGGTATCCCCTTGTATATCAGTAATGGTGCTGAGTATTCTTATCATTGCACTTGAGTCCAGGAGGAAAGAATCCATACTCCTAACCAATGGTTGGAGTATATTGTCCAAATAGACAGCAATTGGCTGAAGCAGTGAGCCTATAGCCGAGACTATAGGTCTCCCTGGGGGGGGTTTCATATCCTTGTGGATCTTTGGTAGAGTATAGATTACAGGTACTCTTGGATGTTGTACTGTCATAAAGCCCAGGGAGTCACCATCTATACAGCTAGTCTCATGCAAGTGTTGAAGCATGTTGTCAAGTTTTCTCTTATATATACTTGTGGGATCACCTCTGAGTTTTGTGTAGGTATCTTTATCCATCAATTGTCGCATAATTTCAGCCCTGTAATCAGTATAATTTTGAACGACAATGGCACCCCCTTTGTCCGCTTCCCTTAGAATTATGGAAGTGTTGTTTTGTAGGTCAATGAGGGCGCTTCTTTCGTCTTTGGTCAGATTGTGTCTATACTGACTCCTTCTTTGATGTGGCCTTAGAGTATCCTGTTGTACCATCCTGGAAAAAGTTCTTATAGAAGGGTTATAGCTTGTAGGGTCAAATTTACTTTTCTCTTTGAATATCTTTTTCGGTTGTTCTTGATAATCCTTGAAGTATTCTTTCAGTCTCAAATTCCTTGAGAACTTCTGGATATCTATAAATAGTCCAAAGTCATCACACTTGACAGTTGGTATAAATGACAAGCCCTTATTTAAAACCCTTCTCTCATTCTCGGTTAGTACATGATTACTTAGATTGACAACTAGGTCCTCCTTGGCCGGCCTCTCCTGGGGGGTCTGGGTGGTAGACTTGAACCCCCCCCGCCTTGTGTGGTTCCTCGTCCTTCCCCGTTTTTTGATCTAGTTGTCATACCACTTCTGTAGTCATTATGCATCTGTGTAGTGGTACCGGTCGTCGTGTTGCCATCAGAGTCAGTGCTATTGCCTGAGCTGTCCACTGTGTCCATAGGTCTTCTTCTATTGTATCTGTGGCGCCATTGTCTATTTGTGCGATATTGTACTCTTTCTTCGGGACCCAATTGCCATCTATAGACACTCTTATTTTTATAGTCGTTGGTCACGTCTTCTAGTTTGCGATTTTTGAATGTAATCAGCTCGTCCTCATACTTTTTTACATCCTCTTTTAATTTGCCAAGCCAATTCTGTTCCTTCTCAGCTTCCAATACCGGCAGATATTGGTCCTCATATTTGGATATTTCTATCTTGCTTACTTCCAGAAGCCTGGAAACCTCCTGTATTACGAGTAATATCAGGTCTAGGGAGCACTTATTGAGTATATTACACCATTTAATGCAAAAATCAGGATTGTTCCTGCCTATCGTTGGGACATTCCTGATGCGGAAGCCCCTAGGGATGAATTTCTTACGGTGATACTCAGATAAGTATGCTCCATGTAATGCATAGTCAATATCTTTTTTCTTCATTTTGGCCAGTTTCTCATAAACATTTTTTGTTTGTTCTATGATGGCCCTCTGGGGTATTGCTGCAAAACGTATGTGAGATGCATCTTCTTCAGTAAAAAAGAATTCTTCTGCACCTTTTATTTCTTCCCCCAGATTCAATTCCTGTGTTGTTTCAATCCCCTCAGCCATAATGTAACAAAAAATCTTCAATTATTGGTCAATGCACAGTGTCCATAAAAACAAAAAAAAAATATGAAAATCCTCAGGAGTCACAGTCTGTATCTCAATATCAGCCGGGTGCTAATACAATAATAATACAATATCCCAAGAGGTAGCAGCACTCACGGTAACACAGTCCTTTATTTAGCCTGCCCGGGGTGCTTAAAAATAACAATATAGGCATCCAACAAGAAAAGCACTCACCGGGTCTTATACAGCAAAAAATCTTTTTAATATGTGACGTTTCGGGGTTGCCCCCGTCCTCAGACAACAGTTACAGGTATATACATTTACTCACCTTATATACACAAACAAACCCGCTCCCAAGTGTGATCCCGCCGGCGGCGTACCGGAAGTAAGCTGCCGCGCGTAGAGCCCTACGTCACCGGTTGCCATAGCAACCAGGACGCCACCCGGCGGAATCCTAGTTAAAAAATTGAAAACATAAAAAGTGCATTATACAGAATGGCTGTAGGAATAGATATCTGCTAGCAAAACAATCTGTCATGATAAGGGTCTCAGACATCCTGCTAATCTTAAATACCAAAAAAGGGGAAATAATTTTTACTTTATCCTAACACCGTAACTAACAGCAGGAGCTATATGGATTACTCAATATGTATTCTATTAGGGCTTCTAGCCACTAAGTCTACAGCAAAACGAACTATATGAGTCCATGGATCTAGGTTCAGAAACAACAAAGCATAAATAAATATGAAAAACAATTATGTTTGTGTATATAAGGTGAGTAAATGTATATACCTGTAACTGTTGTCTGAGGACGGGGGCAACCCCGAAACGTCACATATTAAAAAGATTTTTTGCTGTATAAGACCCGGTGAGTGCTTTTCTTGTTGGATGCCTATATATATATATATATATATATATATATATATATATATGGATCCTACTGACACCAATGAATTATCATATAATTAACCCACTGTAATATATAAAAATATATATATTTATTATAATTACATGATAATTCAGAAGTGTCAGTGGGATCCATATATAATATATATAAATGGTTTATAGTGGGTTAATTTTATAATTCATTGGTGTCAGTGGGATATTAATATGAACCCCACTGACACCAATTAATTATTACATAATTAAACTACTGTAAAAGAGGGAGGAGAGAGAGAGACAGAGAGAGAGAGAGAGAGAGAGAGAGAGAGAGGGAGGAGAGAGAGTGAGAAAGAGAGGGAGGAGAGAGAGAAAGAGAGGGAAGAGAGAGAGAAAGAGAGGGAGGAGAGAGAGAAAGAGAGGGAGGAGAGAGAGAAAGAGAGGGAGGAGAGAGAGAAAGAGAGGGAGGAGAGAGAGAAAGAGAGGGGAGGAGATAGAGAGATGGAGAGAGGAGAGGAGAGGGGGGAGAGAGAAAGAGAGAGGGGGGAGGACAGAGAGAGAAAGAGAGAGGGGAAGAGAGAGAGACAGAGAGAGAGAGAGAGAGAGAGAGGGAGGAGAGAGAAAGAGAGGGAGGAGAGAGAGTGAGAAAGAGAGGGAGGAGAGAGAGAAAGAGAGGGAAGAGAGAGAGAAAGAGAGGGAGGAGAGAGAGAAAGAGAGGGAGGAGAGAGAGAAAGAGAGGGGAGGAGATAGAGAGATGGAGAGAGGAGAGGAGAGGGGGGAGAGAGAAAGAGAGAGGGGGGAGGACAGAGAGAGAAAGAGAGAGAGAGAGAGATATTTTTTCCAAACTTACTGCAACCCACTCCCGATGCTTACCGAGCCCTGGACAGGTCCGGCTAAAACTTACCGGGCCTTGAGGTCACTTAGATTGACAACCACTGGTCTAGCTGGTATCTTCAAAGGGATCTTGATCCCATTTCAGCAAATGTCAATCAGGTGATACATTTCCTATCTTCTCTCTTCGACTCAGGTTTAGCTTATCGTTCTATTAATGTTTCTCGTTCAGCAATTTCTGCATATCATTCTTTAATTAACAACTCCCCTATAGGTCAACATCCTTTAATCTGTAAATTATTGAAGGCAATAAGACTCAAATGTCCACCAGTTCCTAAATATATTATCTTTTGGGACGTTGATTTAATTTTTTCTCTTTTTAAGAAATGGCCTCCCAATCATTTATTGTCTTTAAAACAGTTGTCAGCTAAGATTGCTACCCGTTTATGTATAATTTATTTTCGTAGAGTTTCTGATGTTAAGGCTTTAGATTTTAATTCCAAATGTTTTTCCCCTGAAGGGGAACTAAAGCGCAGAACTAAAACGTTATCTTTGTTTTATATACTTATTTACCTTCTGAACCTGCCGTATGTGTGGTTAAATGTTTATAAAAGTATGAATCTAGAACTCTCCCTTTTAGACACTCTTCTTCTCTTCAAATATTAATTTATTTTGTCTCTCCTTTCCCCCCTGTTACTTCTACTTCTTTTGCAAGATAGGTTAAATGGGTAATGAAAGAAGTTGGCTTTTACATGTCTTTTACAGCTCATTCAGTTAGAGGTTCAACAGCTTCCTAAGCATTTTTGAAATCCACCTTTCTCCAACAAATTTTGAATGCTGCTGATTGGTCCTCTGACTCTATTTTTAAAAAGTTTTATTTCAAATCCATTCAATACGCTTCGTTAAATTTATTTTGTTAGCTTTAAACTAGCTAAATATTTCTCTGTGCTTTTAATAAAATTCCGATTTTATTACAAGGACAGAGACTTCATATTTTGCTTATAACTTTTCTTTACTGCTCAACAGCTTTTTTAAAGTATAACATATAAACTGTCATAAATTAAAAGAAAAAACATAAATATAACATCCAATGAGATTAGGATAACATAGGTCAGTATTTGAATGTCCAGTAAGACGGTTAATAGGTATAAATAGTCCAGGTAGACAGTTCAATATCCTCTTTTCTTTTGCTGCTCAGCAGATAAGTATTGTTATTATTGCTTTTATTCATTGTTAATAAATTTTGTCTTTTTTGTTTTTAGTTTTTATTTCCTTTATGTATATTTACATATAATTTATTTTATTGTTTTTTCTTTCATTTATTGCACTTTATATTTATATTAATTTCCGTTTTTTCTGTTAATAGAACGGTACATTTTGATTTCCCTCTTTATTGTTTACTTTCTTATTATTTTGTTTTGTACTCGATTTTACCTCCGTTTTTTACTTTTTATTGTGGCAGTTTACTCCCCTACTCTTGCTTGTATCTCTCCCTGTCCTGTTCGTTTTTAGCTCCGGCAGCCATTTTCTACTTCCCTTTCCTTCCTTCTACGTCACGGGACTCATTTTCCCGCCCTCTTCTCTCTAACAATCTCCCGCCTCCTCCATTTCCTCCCGCAGCACCACCCTGACAGGACAGTTTTCTCCTCTGCCAAGTGCAAAAATCAGTTACAATTGTTGCAATATTTGTTCTTTTACTTTTAATTGTTCAATCGTTTTGCAGTTTTAAAGGAATATTTTGCTTATTTATTTAAATATAATATTTTAAGAATATTTATATTATATATTAGAAACCTTTGAGAAAAAAAATATTTTACATTGATCTAGATTATTATTTAAGCAAGATGTCTCAAGATACTTCTTCTGAACCAAATTTAAACAATATTTTTCAATCTATGGAAAAATTCAAACAGCAGATGTCTGAGCAAATGCAAAGTGTTATTGCTTCAGTTAACAGTTCTCAAACTGCTGTTCCAAAAAAGGCATCTAAGAAAACAAAGCATTTAATAAAAGCTTTACCTAAGAAATCTAAAAGACAATTAAAGTCTGTTGTACGTCTGCCTTGCTCAGACAAAGTTTCTGCATTACATAAAGAAAGTGATAATTTTTTTTTATATTTAATTGTCTTTATTGAATTTTATGTATAGTACAGTACATTAGTTTGCTCATGTAATTATTAAGCAGTTCACATAGATAATTGCAGTACCTATACATTACTCATAGCTTCATAATCAACTAATGCACTTCTTGAATTGATTTTTAAGAAAAACAAAACAATAACCAAACTGTATAACTTACCAAGTCTCTTTTGTGCGTGTTCAATGTCATACTACGAGGACCCCCTGCACAGCCTGTCCTTATCAGATCCCCCAGACCGGCCTGCCTCTCTCTTTAGCCTCATGGTCGTGTAAAAGTGGGAAAGGTCAGTTCTGTTATGTTGCTTCTATCTGTCATAAGTCAAATATACTCTTTTCATGTCACACTCGTATCTTGTGAACACGTCTTAGTGTTAAGAGGCATCTTATGTTGTAATTCGTCCCATATAAATTTTAGGTCATGGAAGAAAGCTATTTTGTTAGATTTAAAGTAACCATATTCCTCCATAGACAGGGTGTCTTTCATGAGAGCCGACCACTCCCTAAATGATGGACATGTTTGAGTTTTCCACCCCCGGGCTATTAATAGTCTGGCTGTGTTTAATGACAGCTGGATCAGCCTGCTTCTTAATCTACACTTACATTTTGTGGGGAGATTCAATAATGCTACTTCTGGTTCTAAGGTAAAATGACTGTCTGTGTCCAGTGTGTTTCTAACCTGCTCCTGAATCATTTCCCAGAAGGGCTTGATTCTTGGGCACTCCCACCAGATGTGGAGGAGGGTTCCTCTCATCCCGCACCCTCTCCAACAGAGTTCAGAGGAGGAAGGAAATATACTTTTCAGTCTTGAGGGAGTGAGGTACCATCTTGTTAATAGCTTAAAGTTAGTTTCCAAGTATTTTGTAGAGAAAGATGACTTTCTAATACCCTGAAAAATATGGTCCCACTCCGTCTCTGTTAGTTCCCTACCTAGGTCTTTGTGCCAACGGTCAACGTAGTCAGGTAGTCCCCCTTTTTGGGCATGAATCAGGAGTTTTCTAGCTAGTGATAAAGTGTGATGTGCAGGGAGGTCAGCTGAACAGGTCATTTCAAATGGAGTTAGGTGCCTAATCAGCAGTTTTTTCTGTGGGTGCGTTTGTATGAGGTGGTGTATTTGGTTATATTTTAACCAGTTTGTAAAAGCGCCGCCTAATATGTCCGTTAATTCCTGCCTTTGTTTAAGTTTCCCATCTCTAACCAATGAACTAAATGGAGTTGTGTAACCCATCTCCCACATGTTTGAATTTGTTTTGTCGAATCTGATTCCTCCCTTCAATTCTGCGTTTGGGGAAATGGGGAGCATAGGGGAAATCGTTGTGGAGATGCCTGAGTATTTTTTGATAATACCATCCCATGCCTCGAAGACATGTGAAAGTAGGGAATAGCATTTTAGCCATGGTGGTCTATTCTGTTTTTCTATCCAACATAAGGCCCGGGGTTGGGTGTATGCAATATGTGGGAGTCCATAGGGATCCATGCCTTCCTAGCCTTGTTTCTGTGCCAGTCTATTATTCTTTGAAGGCTCGTAGCTTGGTAATACGTCTCAATGTTTGGCAATCCCAACCCTCCTTCCCTCACTGCTCTGTACATTGTTAGCTTTTTAATTCTGGGCTTTATTTTCCCCCACACAAACTGATTCATGATTTTTTGGGTTTGTTCTAAGAAGTGGCGTGGTAAGGCTATGGGTATTGCTTGAATAGCATAAAGTATTCTGGGTAGTATGTTCATTTTAAGAATTTGAATTCGTCCCCACCATGAGAATGGGCGGTCTTTCCAGGTTTGTAGGTCGTGTGAAATTGAGTTGATAAGATTTTTAAAGTTCAATTGCAGAAGGGATTTAGGGTTCTGGGTTAAGTAGATCCCCAGATATTTAATGGCTTTCGGTTGATGCTTAAATGGGCAGTGTTCTAGCAGGGATTTAAACTTAATTTTAGAAAGGGAGATATTTAGCATTTCGGATTTCTGTTCATTTACTGAAAAGTTAGAAAATTCCCCAAATCTTTTTAATTCTTGCAATATCGCGGAAGTGGAGGGTTCTGGGGAGGATAAAGTAAAAAGGACGTCATCCGCATACATAGATATTTTAAAGTCTAAGGGACCTATTTTAATTCCCGATATAAGTGGATTATTCCTGACTCTCTGTGCTAGCACCTCCATACTGATTATAAACAAGATTGGGGAGAGGGGGCAGCCTTGTCTCGTTCCATTACTTATTTCAAATGGGTCTGAAACCAGGCCATTAACTCGTACCTTTGCTGAGGGGGAGTGGTACAAACATTTTATCCTACGAATCATCTTTTCTCCCACCCCTATCTTACCCAGCGTGGCGAATAGAAAGTTCCAATTTAGGCGATCAAACGCCTTTTCCGCGTCAGTTGAAATTATAACCATTTCAGTATTGGTTGTTTTAGCGTATTCTATTAATTGGAGTACCCTAATAGTGTTGTCCCTCGCCTCCCTTCCCGGGACAAAACCAGACTGGTCTGTGTGAATTATTTGGGGTAAAATTTTATTCAAACGGTTGGCTAGAATTTTTGTATACATTTTTAGGTCCGTATTTAATAATGATATGGGTCTATAATTACTTGTAAGTTTAGGGGATTTGCCTGGTTTAGGTATGACGGTAATGTGGGCTTCAAAGCATTCTTTAGGGAGCTGTCCGGATTCGTCAATTTGTTTAAAAAGGGCTAGTAAATGTGGTGCTAATTGATCTCTAAATTGTTTATAGTATTTATTAGAAAACCCATCCAGTCCTGGGCTTTTATTGGATGGTAGGCTATCTATCGCTTCTAAAATTTCTTTTAGGGTGATTTGGCTTTCTAAGACTTCTCTATCGTCTGGTTGTATCTGAGTCAGGTCAGATTCCTCGAGGTATTGATCTAATGCACTATTCTGTGATGTCATGGTGGGCTTAGGGAGGTTGTATAGGTCTTTGTAATAATCTTTAAAGGATTGTGCTATTAATGCAGATTCCACGACTTCTGCTCCTCTGTTATCTGTTATATTAAAGATGTGGTTGTGGAGGGATTTGCGTCGTAGGGCCCTGGCCAGTAGTGTAGCTGCCTTATTCCCTCCCTGATAGTATAGTTTCTGTAGGTATAGCGCTTTTCTACAAGCTTCTTTATTTAAGTATTCCTTTAAAAGGTCCCTCGCTTTGTTTAGATCTATAAGAGATTTCCTCTCTGATGGGTTATTTTTGTGGGCTATTTCCGTTGTTTGGAGGTTTTGTAGCAGTTGTGTATAATAGGCGTTTGTCTTGCGTCTATGGTTGATTTTGTCTCTCATAAACTGTCCTCTCATGTAGGCTTTGTGAGCTAACCATACCGAGGGTATCCCATTAGAAGTGTTTAAATTTGTCCGAAAATATTCAGTAATGTCATTTAGCATTTGTGTATGAGTGATGGGATCTATGAGACGCGTTTCATCTAGTCTCCATAAGTAGGGTAGAACTGGGGCAGAGGGCCATTCCAGGCTCATAGAGACAGATGCATGATCGGACCAGGCTATTGTCTGTATGTTTGCATCCCTAATCAGTGATATGCTTTTATGTTCTATGAACCAGTAATCAATTCTGGAGTATGATTTTGCCGGGTTGGAGTAGAATGAGTAGTTGCGTGTGGTCGGGTGTAGGAAGCGCCATATGTCAATCAGTGTAAGTTGTTTTAAAGTGTTATTAATGGAGTGTCTAGTACTTTTAGTAGTGGAGCTAGAACCTTGAGAACAATCAACCGCAGGTAGTAATGCAACATTAAGGTCTCCTCCCAATATTAATATCCCCTTCTGTACTTCTAGTATTTTATTTCCCACTCTTTTAATGAATTGTGCCTGCCCCGCATTAGGAGAGTAAATGTTGGCCAGGCTAACCCAATTATTGAACAATGTTCCTACTAGGATGATGTACCTGCCCTCCTTGTCTGTGTATTTGTCTGTTAGTTGAAAGGGAGTATTTCTGTTAAATAGTATTCCCACTCCATTCGTCTTTTTCTCGTGTGAGTGAAGGAAGCGGGTTGGGAACTCTTTGGATTTAAAGGTGGGTTCTTTGTCTTTTAAGAAGTGTGTCTCCTGGACAAATACTATGTTCGCTCCCTCTCTCTTGAACCAATTAAGAGCTATTGATCGTTTTGTGGGGGAATTGAGTCCCTTACAATTTTGTGATATTAAGGAGATGTCCCTATGTGTAGCCCCCATTACTCTTTAAAGTTATGTGTGCGCTGATTTTTATCCCAATTCTCAGTGGGGTGGTTCTTACATGTGTGTCTCTTGCTTACCCTGTGGAGTTCGTCTTCATACCAAAGAGGGATGTCCGCCGTCAATTTTGTGAGTATGTTAGTCGCTGTACAGTAGGTCCTCGAGCATTGGAAAGTAGAAAAAAGCATTAGAGACTTGGTTAACATCAACACAAATAAAACAAATAACCTGACAACAATACAAAACCAGGGACTTATAATCCCATAACTAGACTCTGTCCCGGAGGAGGGAGTCGTTGGGGAATTAACTCAACCAATTAGGTTGGATGGCAACCCTAGGGGTGCTTTTCTAATTTTGAAATATTAGCAAATGTCCTGCAGTGGAATACAATAAAACATTAACTATAAAACAACATTGTTAGTTATGAACATTAAGCAGAGGGATCACTCTGGAATCTGACATGACATATACATTTATATCTCATTAGCTGTAAAACAACATTGTTAGCTATGAACATTAAGCAGAGGGATCACTCTAGAATCTGACATGACATATACCTTAATATCTCATTTATAATGGATCACGTTGTTATTGGCTTCAAAGTTCCTTAAACACATATTCTCTGCTATTAGTCAATATCCGGCTCATCATTTGAAGTAGTCTGTGCTGGTAATGTTTCTCTTGGTCTCTTCTTGGATATTTTCTGCCAGTGATGTCTTTGAGGTTGTGGTTGTGTGGAATCTTTTCTTTGAGTAGAGTTTTTGGGGGATTCCAATGCGGGGAGCAAAGGAGGAGGGATGTCCAATGATTTACAGAACTGTTCCAAATCATCTGGGGTCCTGTATGTGTATATTCTGTTGTCTTTCATGACTTTGATGCTGAAAGGAAATCCCCATCTGTAGGTCAGACCTTGATCTTTTAAGTGGATTGTGAGAAACCTCGCTTCTTTCCTGTTCTGGAGCGTGATTGGGCTCAAATCTGCAAATAATTGAAGTTTGTACCCTTCTATTTGAAAGGATTGTTGTTTCCTCGTAGAAGTCATAATTTTCTCTTTATCTGTGAATTTGTGGAAGCGGAGAATTACATCTCTGGGAGGTTCGCCATCTCTTGGGGGCGGTCTCAAAGCTCTATGAGCTCTATCTAAAGGTACATCTTCCATGGTGGGGTCTCCCATTAGGTGTTTGAAGATTTTTTGTAAGAAGTTTTGTAGTAAATCTGAGGATATTTTCTCTGGTATTCCTCTTATACGTATGTTCTGTCTTCTCCCTCTGTTGTCTAAGTCCTCTAGCTTAGAGGCGAGGAATTCAATCTGAGATTCCTGTGTATCAATTTTTCTCATAAGCAGATCTAGAGTGGAGGTAGTTTCTTCATCTTGTTCTTCCAGATAGGCTACTCTCCCACCCAGCTCCGCCACTTCTTTTTTAATCCCAGAGAGACCATCTTTCAGTACCTGGTTAACTTGTTGGAAGAAATTAGTAAGATCAGCTCTGGTGGGAAGTTCTTTCAGGTCGGCTCTGGTGACAGGGGAGTCCCCACCCTGGGAAGCTGCATTTAAGAGTTCATCTTGTGATTGTTGTGAATCTTCCCCCTCTGCAATAGGGGATGTTTGTAATTTTTGGAAAAATGTGCTCATCTTGGTACTTGGTGTATTGGATGTTTTAGTGGTCTTCTCAGATCTGTTTAGCCTCTTTGTTGCCATTGTCTGCGTTGTATTTGCTGATTTTTGTTGTACTTAGCAGAGAGAGAGAGAGAAAAAAGAAAACTTTATTGCCTCTTAATTAAACTAAAAACGCTTACTGAGTGCTGCTTGTCTTCGAATTGCAGGGTTAAGTTCTTTTAGTGGACTGCAGGATCGGCACTTCTTTTGCAGGAGATCCTTATTGATAGTTATGTAATGGAAGCTTTATGTTTTCATAGGGGTTATTTGCTGTGTGCAACAGGAAGTCTTTTAAAGAAGAAAAAAAAAATGGCACCTCCTATGTATTTTAGTTACAGGCCTAGGCTTTTATGAGTCTCAAAGGATGAGGCAATTCTTTAAGGCCTATATATTGTGGTAATCTCACTATCCACCTCCCGCAAAAACTTAACTTCTTTGCCTAAAATATGTAGATGAATAAAACTCCAGATCAGGGGAATCGCTCAGTCAATTAGGCTAGGCCCCAGAAGGCTGAGTAACGTCTGTGCAGCTTTCTTATTAAGTTAATAACTTGCTATATCCACTAGTGTGTCTGCTGAATAGTGTAGTTCTTCTCCCATCAACCGTTATTGACTTTTATTTAGTTTAAGGCAGTCCGTTTTCAAGCTTTGTTAAGCCATTTCAGGGGATTAAGGCTAACAGGGTTTCCAGGCCCCGGTAACAGGGGCGCTATACTGTGTGCTGTCCGGAACTGTTTGTGGGCCTGTTTGGGGAGTGTGGTTGTGGTCACTCACCGGGCTATCACTCTGTAATATGCTCAACATCCGTTGTTAGCTCTGGGCCTCTGCCGCGTCGATGAGCGCTGTAAGTGTGAGGAAGCTGTTTGGGGTTTCCCGGGCAGCGCGGCAGGGGCGCGTGTTTTCAGGCTGTTCAGGTTGATTTAAGTGACTTTACATGTCGACTTTGCCCTTCTGCTGTCCACCGCTCTGTGCCCTGTCCCTTCCACTGCAGCATATCTCAAATTCAGGCTTTAATAAAGCATTTTATCCCCTGGGTGCCATACTAAACACGGAGCATCAGAATAGTGCGGCCATTTCAAGGCATGGTCGGCTCCGCCCCCTCAGAAAGTGATAATTTTAACTCAGACTCTTATTCTGAACCTGGTTTCCAATTTAAAAAAATTGTAGATCGCAGAAAACATGTAGACTTAGTTTCTACAACTGAGTCGAACGACTCCTATGATTTCTCTGATGAGGAACTTAATAATGATGATAATAATGATGATGATAATTTTTCAGATCTTCTGAGGAAGATTCTAAAAAGAAAAAGAGAAAAATCTCTAGTTCTCCTAAAACTAAACTTTTTGATAATAAAGGTGATTTATTTACTGATCCTGATGAACTCCAACACCCTAGATCCTCCCAATGGAGACCATCTAAATGGGTGGCAAAGTTCTTAGATTAATATATTAGGAAACCATTGTCTAAGAAAACAAGATCAATTTTAAAAGCAGAATGTCCCAGACCAGACCTTCCGCATAATACACATTTAACCCCTGAAATTGATTTAAATTTATTAAAATTTATTGGTTCAAAAGATTTTAATATAAGAAAAGGTCCTGACTGATACTTAAAAGCATCCCAAGATAAGTTACTTGATGTTCTGGGATCTGTAACTAAACTTTTTGAGATTTCGGAAGAAGCTATTTCTCTAGACTCCCAGGTAGATCCATACATCCTAAGAGAATGGATTCAGAGAATTGTTTATTTATTAGGGGACGCCAATACTTCTTTAGCTTCTCAGCGTAGACGTATTGTTTTAAGACGTATTGACCCAAAAATTTCTGACTTCGCTTTAACTAAAATGGGCCCTAAAGCTAACGGGTTACTCTTTGGTGACGCTGGACTGAAAGAACTGGGTCATTATGTTAATAATTTTAATTCCCTGAATAAAATTAAAATGAACACTAGAAAGATATTTTATCCTCAACAAAATAACATTTTTTGAAAGGGCTGGGAAAGGCAGGGGCTACTTTCCCAGCCGTACCCCATCCATCTCTCGGTCCTATTTTCAAAATATGCCCACTCCAGCAACATCCCATTCAAATTTCTTCCCATCAAGGAACAGACAATGGACAGGTCAGAACTTCAGGTACAGATCATCCTGCAGACCTTTCTCAGGTAAGTTCTCACATCTCTCTCTTCATTCCTTTTTCCCAAAAGAGAATAGGAGGAAGATTAGCCCTTTTTGTTCAAAATTGGCATCTCATTACTTCAGATCCTTGGGTTCTTCAGACAATTACAGGTCTCCATTTAAATTTAATTTCTCCTCCAATTTAGCATTTTCTTCCAATTCCAATAAAATTTTCCCAATCAGATATATCCCTTTTAGAAATAGAAATCTTAGATCTTTTAGAAAAGAAGCCATAGAAAAGGTATCTTTCCCTTCAAACTCTTTCATCAGCAATATGTTTCTGGTGAAGAAGAAAGAAGGATCCTTTCGACCAGTAATAAATTTAAGAGACCTAAATTGTTTTCTAGAATACAATCACTTCAAAATGGAGGGTATTAATCTTCTCAGAGATTGTCTTCTAGATTCCGATTGGTTAGTTCGTCTAGATTTAAAAGACGCTTATCTAACTATTCCTATTCATCCAGAATTCAGGAATTATCTTCATTTTCTTTGGAAAGATTCAGTTTGGCAATTTTCTTGTCTCCCTTTTGGTCTTTCTTCAGCTCCTTGGGCTTTTACAAAGGTTTTAAAATCTGTTGTAGCTTGGTTGAGAAAAAGAGGTGTTCATCTAATTATTTATTTGGACGATATTCTTTTACTTCACCAAGATTACTCTCAACTCCTAGATCATTTACATCTCATTATTTTTCTTCAGAACTTAGGTTTTATTATAAATTTCAAGAAATCTGTTCTTATTCCTTCTCAGAATCTTATTTTCCTAGGTTTCCTTATCAATACCCAATCTTCTTCATTGAGTCTTCCATCAGACAAAATAAAGAAGATAAATAAAGAAATTATTTATCTTCTCAAAAAAGATCTTTTTCCTATTCGTTCTCTTGCTCGAATTATAGGTCTTTTGTCAGCTTCAATTCAAGCCATTTTTCCAGCTCCTCTTCACTACAGAGCTCTTCAGAGATTGAAAATTAAATACCTTTGTCAAGGTTTTTCCTACTTTCACAAAAGCCAGAATAGAATTACACTGGTGGCTTGCCAACATAGAAGCATGGAATGGCAAAGCTATTTTCGGAAGTTCTCCGGACATTATCTTAGAATCAGATGCAAGCAAATCAGGTTGGGGTGCAAGATGTTGTCCCCATATTACGGGTGGAAAATGGTCTTGTCCAGAGAAGAATCTCTATATCAATTGTTTGGAACTCATAGCATGTTCATTTGCAGTTCAAAGTTTCATAAAGAATGATCAACCGGTTTCAATTCTTCTTCGGATGAACAATATTTCAGCAGTCAAATATGTCAATCGTTTAGGAGGTACAACTTCAAAGATTTTATCCAATCTTACCAAGGATTTTATTCATCAATGTCTTTCTCAAAATATTTTTCTACAAGCAGAATATTTACCAGGTCTCAACAATCAAGCTGCAGATTGGGGTTCTCGATTTTTGTTGGATGCCAGCGACTGGAAATTGAACAGAAATATTTTTCTTCTTTTACAATTTCTGAGAGGTCCTTTTTCCATAGATCTTTTTGCCTCTCATCTAAATTTTCAGATTCTTCCCTTTTTCAGTTGGAGACCAGATCCCAAATCACTAGCGACAGACGCCTTCCTTCAACACTGGCCAGTCAAAGGAGCATATGCTTTCCCACCTTTTTCAATGATTCCTCGAACAATCTCATTTGTGAAAAGGAACCTATTATCTCTTCTTCTGATAACCCCTTTCTGGCCAACCCAATCTTGGTTTCCTTCTCTTCTGGAGATGTCATTCCTTCCTCCAGTTTTAATTCCTCTTCAACAAGACCTCCTAACAAACCCCATAGGAGAGTTCCACGAACTAGTTCTTCAAGGATCTCTTTAACTTATTGCTTGGAACATTTCAGGGGATCCTGGTCCTCCGATGGTCTTTTGTCAGGAGCTAAACTCCTCCTTCAAGACTTTTGGGCACCAGGAACCAGAAAATGTTATCATTCCTCCTGGTCTAAATGGTCTAGCTGGTGCAACAACAGGAATCTGGATCCCTTTTCAGCCCCTTTAAATGAAGTTATTAATTATCTCACTTCTTTATTTGAGGCTGGTTTGGCTTACAGATCAATTAACATTGCACGTTCTGCTATTTCAAGTGGACATGAACTTTTTCATAATATGCCTATAGGTCAACATGTTACTATATGTAAACTTCTAAAAACTATTAGAGTAAAGAAACCTCCAATACCCAGATACAAATATTGTTGGGATGTAGATTTGGTTATTAACCTTTTTAAATCTTGGCCTAATAACGCTGATTTATTGTTAAAACAACTTACATTTAAACTGGCTACATTATTATGTCTTTTATCATGTAAAAGAATTTCAGATGATAGAGCGATAGATTATGATGCAAAGATGTTTTCCCCTCCTGGTGTCATTTTTTCCTTGTCTAGACATACTAAAACTTTATCTTCTCCTTTATTTTACACTTATTTCTATGAACAGCCTAAACTTTGTGTTGTATCTTGTCTTAAAATCTATGAATCTAGAACTTTTTCTTTTCGAAATTCTTCTTCTAGTCAACTTTTGATTTCTTTCTCTCTTCCTCATTTACCTGTTTCTTCTACTACAATTAGTAGGTGGGTTAAATGGATTATGATGCAAGCTGGTGTGGACTCATTTTTTACTTCCCATTCAGTTAGAGGAGCCTCGGCTTCTAAAGCTTTCTCAAAATCTGCTTCTTTACAAGATATTTTGAATGCAGCAGATTGGTCCTCTGACTCTGTTTTTCGTCAATTTTATTTTAAACCTATTTCTTCTATTCCACACCATCTGGTATCCTAATTATTTGTTTGCTTTAAACTAGCAAAATATGAAGTCTCTGTCCTTGTAATAAAATTCAGATTATCCTAATAATATGACGGAATAATCTAGATTTTATTAAAGAGACAGAGATAAATATTTCCCCACCTCTTTCATTGTTTATTATTCCCTCCCTATATTTTATATTTTATTATATTTAATAATTTTTTATATATATTTTCAGCTCCACCTTCTTCAACTCCAGGAATTCAGATTTTCTAAATTCATCTACTCCCAAGTTTTCTTCGAGATCAAGTTTGACTAACCTGTTCATTCCACGAGGGATTTGTTTGGCCTTGTTATTGTTGTACTTCTTCAGTATGTGTTGCATTTTTTCTGAATTTTGTTTCTTCCTTCTTCCAATAATTTTCTTCTTCATTGCATCAAACAGAAAAGAGGATATTTAACTGTCTATCTGGACTATTTATACCAATTAACCGTCTTACTGGACATTCAAATACTGACCTATGTTATCCTAATCTCATTGAATGTTATATTTATGTTTTTTCTTTTAATTTATGGCAGTTTATATGTTATACTTTAAAAAAAGCTGTTGAGCAGAAAGGAAAAGTTATAAGCAAAATATTCGTCTCTGTCTCTTTAATAAAATCTAGATTATTCCGTCATATTATTAGGATAATCGGAATTATCCTAACTTTCTGAAGGAATAATCTAGATTTTATTAAAGAGGCAGAGACGAATATTTTCTCTCCCTTGTTATTTCACCCTCTCATATGATGTTACTTACACTCGGCTAGATTTAGAGTTTGGCGTTAGCCGTCAAAACCAGCGTTAGAGGCTCCTAACGCTGGTTTTGGGCTACCGCTGGTATTTAGAGTCAGTCAGGAAAGGGTCTAACGCTCACTTTGCAGCCACGACTTTTCCATACAGCAGATCCCCTTACGTCAATTGCGTATCCTATGTTTTCAATGGGATCTTTCTAACGCCGGTATTTAGAGTCGTGGCTGAAGTGAGCGTTAGAAATCTAACGACAAAACTCCAGCCGCAGAAAAAAGTCAGTAGTTAAGAGCTTTCTAGGCTAACGCCGGTTTATAAAGCTCTTAACTACTGTGCTCTAAAGTACACTAACACCCATAAACTACCTATGTACCCCTAAACCGAGGCCCCCCCACATCGCCGCCACTCTATTAAATTTTTTTTAACCCCTAATCTGCCGACCGCACACCGCCGCCACCTACGTTATCCCTATGTACCCCTAATCTGCTGCCCCTAATACCGCCAACACCTACATAATATTTATTAACCCCTAATCTACCGCCCCTGCTATCGCTGACACCTGCATATTTTTTTAACCCCTAATCTGCCGCTCCGTACACCGCCGCAACCTACATTATACCTATGTACCCCTAATCTGCTGCCCCTAACACAGCCGACCCCATATTATATTTATTAACCCCTAATCTGCTGCCCCCAATGTCGCCTCCACCTACCTACAATTATTAACCCCTAATCTGCCGACCGGACCACACCGCTACTATAATAAATGTATTAACCCCTAAAGCTAAGTCTAACCCTAACACTAACACCCCCCTAACTTAAATATAATTTAAATCTAACAAAATAAATTAACTCTTATTAAATAAATTATTCCTATTTAAAGCTAAATACTTACCTGTAAAATAAACCCTAATATAGCTACAATATAAATTATAATTATATTGTAGCTATTTTAGGATTAATATTTATTTTACAGGCAACTTTGTATGTATCTTAACCAGGTACAATAGCTATTAAATAGTTAATAACTATTTAATAGTTACCTAGTTAAAATAATTACAAAATTACCTGTAAAATAAATCCTAACCTAAGTTACAATTAAACCTAACACTACACTATCAATAAATAAATTAAATAAACTACCTACAATTATCTACAATTAAACCTAACACTACACTATCAATAAATTAATTAAATAAAATACCTGCAAATAAATATAATGAAATAAACTAACTAAAGTACAAAAAATAAAAAAGAACTAAGTTACAAAAAATAAAAAAATATTTACAAACATTAGAAAAATATTACAACAATTTTAAACTAATTACACCTACTCTAAGCCTAATAAAATAACAAAGCCCCCCAAAATAAAAAAATGCCCTACCCTATTCTAAAATTAAAATAGAAAAGCTCTTTTACCTTACCAGCCCTTAAAAGGGCCCTTTGCGGGGCATGCCCCAAAGAATTCAGCTCTTTTGCCTGTAAAAAAAAACATACAATACCCCCCCCCAACATTACAACCCACCACCCACATACCCCTAATCTAACCCAAACCCCCCTTAAATAAACCTAACATTAACCCCCTGAAGATCTTCCTACCTTGTCTTCACCATGCCAGGTATCACCGATCGCTCCAGGATCCGAAATCTTCATCCAAGCCCAAGCGGGGGCTGGAGATCCATCATCCGGCTGAAGTCTTCTATCAAGCGACAGCTGAAGAGGTACAAAAGAGGCTCCAAAGTCTTCCTCCTATCCGGGCAGAAGAGTAGATCTGGACCGGCAACCATCTTCTTCCAAGCGGTCACAAGCGGCTCCATGTTGAAGACCTCTGGCGCGGATCCATCCTCTTCTTGCGACGTCCTAAGTCCAAATGAAGGTTCCTTTAAATTACGTCATCCAAGATGGCGTCCCTCGAATTCCGATTGGCTGATAGGATTCTATCAGCCAATCAGAATTAAGGTAGGGAAAATCTGATTGGCTGATTGAATCAGCGAATCAGATTGAGCTTGCATCCTATTGGCTGTTCCGATCAGCCAATAGAATGCAAGCTCAATCTGATTGGCTGATTGGATCAGCCAATCGGATTGAACTTGAATCTGATTGGCTGATTCCATCAGCCAATCAGATTTTTCCTACCTTAATTCCGATTGGCTGATAGAATCCTATCAGCCAATCAGAATTCGAGGGACGCCATCTTGGATGACGTCATTTAAAGGAACCTTCATTCGGACTTAGGACGTCGCAAGAAGAGGATGGATCCGCGCCGGAGGTCTTCAACATGGAGCCGCTTGTCACCGCTTTGAAGAAGATGGTTGCCGGTCCGGATCTACTCTTCTGCCCGGATAGCATGAAGACTTTGGAGCCTCTTCTGGACCTCTTCAGCCGTCGCTTGATAGAAGACTTCAGCCAGATGATGGATCGCCAGCCCCCGCTTGGGCTTAGATGAAGACTTTGGAGCCTGGAGCTATCGGTGATACCTGGCATGGTGAAGACAAGGTAGGAAGATCTTCAGGGGCTTAGTGTTAGGTTTATTTAAGGGGGGTTTGGGTTAGATTAGGGGTATGTGGGTGGTGGGTTGTAATGTTGGGGGGGGGTATTGTATGTTTTTTTTTTAAAGGCAAAAGAGCTGAATTCTTTGGGGCATGCCCCGCAAAGGGCCCTTTTAAGGGCTGGTAAGGTAAAAGAGCTTTTCTATTTTAATTTTAGAATAGGGTAGGGCATTTTTTTATTTTGGGGGGCTTTGTTATTTTATTAGGGGGCTTAGAGTAGGTGTAATTAGCTTAAAATTATTGTAATATTTTTATTATGTTTGTAAATTTTTTTTTTATTTTTTGTAACTTAGTTTTTTTTATTTTTTGTACTTTAGTTAGTTTATTTAATTGTATTTATTTTTAGGTATTTTATTTAATTTATTTATTGATAGTGTAGTGTTAGGTTTAATTGTAACTTAGGTTAGGATTTATTTTACAGGTAATTTTGTAATTATTTTAACTAGGTAGCTATTAAATAGTTATTAACTATTTAATAGATATTGTACCTGGTTAAAATAAATACAAAGTTGCCTGTAAAATAAATATTAATCCTAAAATAGCTACAATATAGTTATAATTTATATTGTAGCTATATTAGGGTTTATTTTACAGGTAAGTATTTAGATTTAAATAGGAATAATTTATTTAATAAGAGTTAATTTATTTCGTTAGATTTAAATTATATTTATCTTAGGGGGGTGTTAGTGTTAGGGTTAGACTTAGCTTTAGGGGTTAATACATTTATTAGAGTAGCGGTGCGGTCCGGTCGGCAGATTAGGGGTTAATTATTGTAGGTAGGTGGAGGCGACGTTGGGGACGGCAGATTAGGGGTTAATAAATATAATATAGGGGTCGGCGGTGTTAGGGGCAGCAGATTAGGGGTACATAGGGATAACGTAGGTTGCGGCGGTGTACGGAGCGGCAGATTAGGTATTAATAATAATATGCAGGGGTCAGCGATAGTGGGGGCGGCAGATTAGGGGTTAATAAGTGTAAGGTTAGGGGTGTTTAGACTCAGGGTACATGTTAGGGTGTTAGGTGCAGACATAGGAAGTGTTTCCCCATAGGAAACAATGAGGCTGCGTTAGGAGCTGAACGCTGCTTTTTTGCAGGTGTTAGGGTTTTTTTCAGCTCAAACTGCCCCATTGTTTCCTATGGGGGAATCGTGCACGAGCACGTTTTTGAAGCTGGCCGCGTCCGCAAGCAACGCTGGTATTGAGAGTTGCAGTGGCGTAAATATGCCTGTACGCTCCCTTTTTGGAGCCTAACGCATTGAAAACGCAGCCATTCTGTGAACTCTAAATACCAGCGGTATTTAAAAGGTGCGGGGAAAAAAAAGCCAGCGTTAGCTACGCGGGTCGTTACCGACAAAACTCTAAATCTAGCCAATAGTTTTTTTCTTATAGCTCCAAATCAAAGAAGTTATCATACGAGATTAAGGTTTTCTTCTGTATCATTCTCAATCTATACCTGAAGACTCTCCAAAATGGAAAAAGAAAATTTCTACATGGCTTCGTTTGGATGAATTTCTTCCATCTAAAGTTGTTTCCCTGTTTTTAAGACTTATATTTTGGACTTTATTGTTTTTCATTTTGGGGCATTTTCAACATGTGTTCCTTTTTACTTCAATTTACCAGCATCGGCAAGAAAGAGGACGTTGTATTTTGTATTGGGCAGTTGGTGATTTTGACATGCATTCTGATTGGCCAGTTGCTCCTTTTCTCTACTGGTTATACTGGTTAAATTTAAAAAATGTTAACTACTTTTCTGTTTGTTATATGTTATGAGCTTTTAAAGGCTGCATTGTTCAGTAAAAGAAAGAGATAGCAATATATTCGTCTCTGTGTCTTTAATAAAATCTAGATTATTCCTTCACAAACAGGTAGATTACAAGCTTTGCATTCATGTTTTAAGGCAACCATTACGAGTCTTGTCAGTATAACTGTACCGCAAGCATTTTAGTCTGTAACGCAACGTCAGTCCCGCACTCAAAAAAACTGTTACATAAAAGTCATAACTAAAGTGTTACAAAGTACACTAACACCCATAAACGACCTATTTACCCCTAAACCGAGGCCCTCCCACATCGCAAATACTATATTAAAGTTATTAACCCCTAATCTGCCGCTCCCGACAAAAGGGCCTTTGGTAGGGCATTACCCTAAAGAAATCATCTCTTTTTCTACAAAAGAAAAACAAACCCCCCCTAATAGTATACAAACCCCACCCCCCAAACCCACAAAATAAAAAGAAAGTAAAACCTATTCTACCCATTGCCCTGAAAAGGGCATTTGTATGGGCATTGCCCTTAAAAGGGCATTCCGCTCTTTTGCTGCCCATTAAAAATAAAAAATGGCTATTCTAAAAAAACAAAAAACCCTAAAACGAAAAAAAAAACATTACACAAAATAACAAACCAATTATCCAAAATAACAATTATTCCTATTCTAATAGCCATTTAACCCCTTAATGACCGGTCCATTTTTCAATTTTCTTACCCTTAATGATAATGGCTATTTTTACATTTCTGCAGTGTTTGCGTTTAGCTGTAATTTTCCTCTTACTCGTTTACTGTACCCACACATATTATATACTGTTTTTCTCATAATTAAATGGACTTTCTAAAGATACCATTATTTTCATCATATCTTATAATTTACTAAAAAAAAATGATAAAATATGAGGAAAAAATTGAAAAAAACACACTTTTTCTAACTTTGACCCCCAAAATCTGTTACACATCTACAATCACCAAAAAACACCCATGCTAAATAGTTTATAAATTTTGTCCTGAGTTTAGAAATACCCAATGTTTACACGTTCTTTGCTTTTTTTGCAATTTATGGGGCAATAAATACAAGTAGCACTTTGCTATTTCCAAACCACTTTTTTTCAAAATTAGCGCTAGTTACTTTGGAACCCTGATATCTGTCAGGAATACCTGAATATCCCTTGACATGTATATATTTTGTTTTAGAAGACATCCCAAAGTATTGATCTAGGCCCATTTTGGTATATTTCATGCCACCATTTCACCGCCAAATGCGATAAAAAAAAAAAAGTTCACTTTTTCACAAATTTTGTCACAAACTTTAGAATTCCCACTGAAATTATTTACAAACAGCTTCTGCAATTATGGCACAAATGGTTGTAAATGCTTCTCTGGGATCCCTTTTTCAGAAATAACAGACTTATATGGCTTTGTGGTTGCTTTTTGGTAATTAGAAGGCCGCTAAATGCCGCTGCGCACCACACGTGTTTTATGCCCAGGAGTGAAGGGGTTAATTAGGGAGCTTGTAGGGAGCTTGTAGGGTTAATTTTAGCTTTAGTGTAGTGTAGTAGACAACCTCAAGTATTGATCTAGGCCCATTTTGGTATATTTTATGCCACCATTTCACCGCCAAATGCGAGCAAATAAAAAAAAAAAACATTTTTCACAATTTTAGGTTTCTCACTGAAATTATTTACAAACAGCGTGTGCTATTATGGCAGAAATTGTTGTAAAAGCTTCTCTGGGATCCCCTTTGTTCAAAAATAGCAGACTTATATGGCTTTGGCGTTGCTTTTTGGTAATTAGAAGGCCGCTAAATGCTGCTGCGCACCACACTTGAATTATGCCCAGCAGTGAAGGGGTTAAATTAGGTAGCTTGTAGGGAGCTTGCAGGGTTAATTTTAGAGCTCAGCCTCCCACCTGACACATCCCACCCCCTGAACAGCTCTCTTCCCTCCCCCACCCCACAATTGTTCCCGTCATCTTAAGTACTGGCAGAAAGTCTACCAGTACTAAATAAGAGTTTTTTTTAAAAATAAAAATAATAAAATATTTTAGTTGTGATGGACCCCTGCCTTAGCACCAACCTCCCTGATCCCCCCCTCCAGCTCTCTAACCCTCTCCCCTACCTAATTACCGCCATCTTGGGTACTGGCAGTTGTCTGCCAGTACCCAGTTTGGCCACACAAACCAAAGTATTTTAATTTTATTTGTAACTTTTATTTTTACTTTTAATTATTTCTGTAGTGTAGCAGCCCCCCCACAATACCCCCACCCCCTCCCCTTCCCAGATCCTTTTATATGTAAAAAAAAAAATTAACTTTTTTTTCCCCTTCCTTCCTTCATTGGTGTCAGTGTGGCTAATGCGCGCACTTGCACACGTGTGCCCCGTGCACACGCGTGCCAGTGCACGCGCGCACACGCTCCCTCCTCCCACCCGGACAACGGCACCATCGGCACCATCGCTACCGGTGCAGAGAGGGCCACAGAGTGTCTCTCTCTGCATCGGAGGCTTGTAAAGGGGTATTGCAAGATGCCTCCATATCGAGGCATCACTGCAATACCCTCAGAGATGCTGGAAGGGATTGTGATCACTTCCAGCACTCTGTTAGACAACTGATGTACCAGGTACGTCTATTGTCATTAAAAGTTAGTTTTTGCATGACGTACCTGGTACGTCAGTTGTCATTAAGGGGTTAAAAAAAAAAACATCCGAAAATAAAAGAAACCTAATCTATAATAAATTACAAAGGGCCTTTTGTAGGGCATTGCCCTAAAGAAATCAGCTCTTTTTCTAAACAAAAATACAAAGAATCAATAACATTACAAAACCTAATCTACCCATTGCCCTGAAAAGGGCATTTGTATGGGCATTGCCCTTAAAATGGCATTCAGCTCTTTTTCTTGCCCTTAAAAGGGCATTCAGCTATTTTAAGAAATGCCCAAACCCTAATTTTTTTTTAAAAAAAACCACCCCAAAAAACCTTAAAAAAAACTAATACTAACCCCTCTTTAGGTACTCATAGTTGCTGAAGTCCCGCTTGAATGATCTTCATCCTGGCAGCTCCATCTTCATCCATCGCAGGACCGGCATCTTCTTCATCCCTGCGGAGGCGGAGCAGTTGATGCGCGGAGGTGGAGGTCCAAGGCGGAGGTCCAGGCGGAAGTCTATCGATCCGACGTGGAGGTCCTCTTCATGCGATCGTCCACCGCATACTGAGGATTGAAATGCAAGGTACCCCTTTTATACTGGCTGAGAAATTTAAATCAGCTAATAGGAATTAAGGCTGCTAAAATCCTATTGGCTGTTCAAATCAGGGGTTTATGTTATCAGGGTGTTTTTCCCCCATAAACATCAATTGGGTTGCGTTACAGAGCTTTTTAATTCCGTGCTTCAGGTGTTAGGTTTTTTTCTAACACTGTCTCCCCATTGATGTCTATGGGGAAAGCGTGCATGAGTATGTCATAGCATCGCTTGTATTTTGTGCGGTATGGAGCTCAACGCAACCATATCGCACGCACAAGGCGGCTTTTCAAAAACTCATGATGGCAGCGCTATGGAGGGTGAAATAACACAACTTTTGTTGCGTTCGTTAACTACCCTCTATAACACAAAACTTGTAATCTAGGTGTATGTTAGGATAATCAGAATTATTAGCATTGTCAGGATTCATGGCCCTTGTGTAATGTCAGGGTACCAGGAACCAGACAGAGACGGGAAATGCTAAATTAATCACACCTTTTTTTAAAAATAACAAAAAATTATAACGAGCCAAAAAGCCAAATAACAAGCTAGGAGTCAAAGCCAGAGTGGGTAGTCAGACAAGCCGAGTTAGTAACCAAAGCAAGAGGTCAGACACAATGCAAGGGCAAACTGAACTGAGGCACTTAAATATTAAAGGGGCATAATACTCATATGCTAAATCAATTGAAACTGATGCAGTATAACTGTAAAAAGCTGACAGGAAAATATCACCTGAGCATCTCTATGTAAAAAAGGAAGATATTTTACCTCACAATCTCCTCAGCTCAGCAGAGTAAGTTCTGTGTAAAAAGTTATACTCAGCTGCAGCCCAGCTGCAGGTAAAAAAATAAAAAGATGAAGAAATGAACAGCAGCCAATCAGCATCAGCAATGCTGAGGTCATGAATTCTTTTACTGTGATCTCATGAGATTTCACTTAACTCTCATGAGATTTCATAGCAAACTTCCTTACACTGAATAGGGAAATAACATGAGAGTGCACGTAAGCTCGCCCCTTCCGCTGTCCCGGGACATACATACTAATATGCTGCTTAGAAATCCTTTTCAATGGGATGTGGCTACTGAGAAACTTTTGAGGTAAAATATCTTTCTTTTTTACATAGAGATGTTCAGGTGATATTTTCTAGTCAGCTTTTTATAGCTATGATGCATCACTTTCAAGTGTTTAAACATTTGGGTATTATGGCCCTTTAAGTGATGACATCATGATTCTGGGACTGCAACCTGCCTCTCACTGATGCTGTTTCCCAGTTTGGCCATAAGAGGGAGCAGCATTACACACTCTGCTTCAGGCAAGGAGAAAACACAGGTGAGAGAAATGGCAGCCATAACAAAAAGCTGCAAACAACAAGCAAAGTCAGGTGAAATCCTGACAGAGAGTCAGGGAGTAACATATTTTAAAATGTTTCTAATGCTCTTTGCTTTTTGGATTAATCCACATTATCTATATACAAATGCCCCTTCGTGTTCTAAAAAGTTTGTGTCTGGCTTCTCAGTATTCAGTATCAGTTAAATCCTAAACTACAATTTCACCACTGCCATGTAAAAATGTAACCATGGGTGTCCAACCTCATGCCCAAAGGCAACCATTCAGTCCTTCATTGGTTTTAATTTGCTTTCATTAACCATTGTATAGATTATATACATATGAATATAGTGTGTGTATATGGATAAAACAATATTAATTGTGAGGGGGTGGACGTCCCACACTTTTTTGTGGTGAGTTCCCACACTTTTTTTCTTTAAACTTGACCCCTGTGTAAGTGTATACGTGTACTATTCTGTGGCTGATTTTAGAATTTCCTTGTGCAGCCTTGCCCCCCACTTTCATGCAACATATTGTGTGAGAGCAAGTCTTGTCAATCATTCTGGACAAATCCATCAGGGATGTTTTAAATCCAAGAGATTAGGAATATTAGAATTATACTCTTTGAAAAATAATTAAACGCTTAAAGGTCTTTCTCCCTTCCAAATTAAAAGCACAACCATAGTGGTTTAGAATGTAGCCTAGTGATCTTAATGTTCCCTATCAAACTGAAGAAGTTTGCCAATATCACAGTGCCTGCTAAAAAGTGTCAGATTGTGGGATATGCTGGACCGCTTTTCTGTACAATAGTATTTTTTTTAACATGTATACTCAATAAAAACTTGTTTTTATGCATGCTAGCCCTACTTTTTCTTTTCAGGTTTTTACGTCACTAGGATTTAGCTGTCGTGTAAACTTTTCTCATAGTTTTTAATTAAAAAGTTTTGAGAAACTGCAATTTTTTGCTAACGTCAAATATCTTAAAAAAAAGTGCTTGTGTTCTTCTGAAAGGCATTACTGAGTCATTTGCTTAGTACTTAGTCATAGAATCACTTAGTCATAGAATGGCACCTAGTGAGGTGACAACTTTCAATCCTATTAACTTTATGTTTGTCCCACAGAAATAATTTTATTTTTGCTTAAAAGCATATCCATTACTAACACCATATACAAAAAAAGGTTTTCTTGTTATGAGTAAGTGTTAATGTGAGATGTGTAACAGGCAAAAACTAGTCTAATTTCTTAGGAGTCAGTAAATAGGAAAATTTGTATAACTGTTAAAGAAATTTGAATACAAATGCTATTTAAAGTCAGGTCAACTATAGAAATCAATAATAAACCGCTAGCAGGGGGTGTAAATCAACCCGATCGTATTCGATCGGGTTGATTTCTGTCTGCCGCCTCAGAGCAGGCGGACAGGTTATGGAGCAGCGACTCGCCGAAAACACGGGACATCAAGCTCCGTATGGAGCTTGATAAATATGCCCCTATGTAGGGAGAGAAAAAGAGGAAAGGTGGGAAATTCCTAAAGAATGTATATCTAGCACTCACTAACAAAATGAGTGGAGAATAAATACAAGTAGTAGATTTAATTAGAGAATACAGACCCAGAAAATGCAAGGGTACATCCCAATTGTGTAATTTATATTTTTTAGAGATAAGTTCTCCAAGACAAGGAACGTCAAAAAGTTTTTTTTTACAAGAAATACATTTGCCCCCCCCCCCACTAATAATAGGGGGAAGAAAAAGGAAGAGATGTAAAAAGAATGAAATAGTACCCCCCAATGTGTATTTAGCCTGAGTAGTAAGGTCCTAACTAAAGAGGAAGAGAGGATTTTAAGTTTGAAATTGGGGTTATCTTTCACTCCTACGGTCATAATGAATAAATTCTAATACCCATATACATGTAAGTCAATTGCACTTAAAAGGTATTTCATTAAACATCCAGTGGATAGAAACACAATGATGAATAATACACAAAGGTAAATTGAGAATGAGGGACCTAGGCATATACACAATGATCGCAGGGAAAAATCTAAATTTTACTCCACCAACGAAAAAAGGAGGTGATATATTATTATTAGTATTACCATTTATTTGTATAGCGCCGCCAAATTCCTTAGTGCTGGGTACAATGATTGGGGTATACAATGACAAAGATTTTTGATAAAATACAAAACATAACAAAACTAAACAAATCTAGTACAGGAGGAAGAGGGCCCTGCTCCGGAGAGCTCACAGTCTACAGGTATAGAGTGCAGAGACATAAGGTTGGGGTAGCTTGTTACATCGGTTGTAGTTGCAGCAGTGAGTCAGGCAGTTCATGTATTAGTTTGGTTCAGATGAGGGATGGAGGAGAGATGGTACACATCTCTGAATAGGTGGGTTTTCAAGGAGCGTCTGAAGCTATACAAGGTTGGAGGTGGGAGTGGGATGTAGAGATAACAGGAATGGAGAGACGTAGCTCAGAGGTTGATTGAAGAGGACGGGATAGGGAATATTTCACGATGAGAGAGGAAATATAGTTGGGAGTTAGACTGTTTAGTGCTTTGCAAGTTAGGGTTAATAATTTAAAGTGAAGGTAAACTTTGATGAATGAAAGCCCGGTTTTTAAAAATACTATTAAAAACAGGGGCACTTTCATTCATCAAAGTTTAGAAAGCAGCTGTTTTGTTTAAAAACTTACCTTTCTTCTTTTCACAGCTAGAGCAGCTTCCCCCACCCAGAGATCCTCTCTTCACACATCAGCAATGACTAATCTGGCTTCCTCCAATTGTGGCTTTCCCCCCAGGAGATTCATTGCCTGAGGCCATGCCGTGATTGGAGGAAGCCGGATTAGTCATTGCTGACGTGTGAACAGAGGATCTCTGGGTGGGGGAAGCTGCTCTGGCTGTGAAAAAAAGAAAGGTAAGTTTTTAAACAAAATGGTTGTTTTCTAAACTTTGATGAATGAAAGTGCCCCTGTTTTTAATAGTATTTTTAAAAAACAGGCTTTCATTCATCAAAGTTTACCTTCACTTTAAATTGTATTCTGGAGTGTATGGGGAGCCAGTGTAGAGACTGGCAGAGCTGAGCAGCTGATGCAGATCGGCGACTTAGGTGGGTGAGTCTAGCAGAAGCATTCATAATAGATTGGAGGGAGGAGAGGCGGTGTTTTGGAGGCCATTTAGGAGTAGATTGCAATAATCAATGCGTGACAAAATAAGGGAACAAATAAGTATTTTTGTAGTTTTTTGAGTAAAGAAGGGACGAATTCTGGAAATGTTGCATAGCTGTGAATGGCAGGATTTGTTATATGTGGGTTGAATGTGAGCTCTGAGTCTAGTGTGACCCCAAGACAGCGGACCTGGGGTGAGGTGTTGAGATTAGAGTCTCCAACCGTCAGAGAAATGTCAGGTGTTGGATGTCTCGAAGAGGGGGGAATAAGAAGCAGCTCAGTTTTGGACAGATTGAGTTGGAGGTAGTGTGAAGACATCCAAGAGTAAATTGAAGAGAGGCAGTTGGAAATCTGGTTAAATAAAGAAGGAGAGATATCAGGAGAGGAAAGATAGATTTGGGTATCATCAGCATATAAGTGGTACTGGAATCCAAAGGAGGTTATAAGTTTTCCAAGGGAGGATGTATAGAGAGAGAAACGCAAGGGGCCCAAGACAGAGCCTTGTGGTACTCCAACTGAGAGAGGCATAGGATCGCAAGATATGTTGTTAAAGGAAACTGAAAAAGAGCGGTTTGAGAGATATGAGGCAAACCAGGAGAGGGCTGTGTTTCGGATGCCAAATGAATGTAGTATTTTTAGGAGAGGATGGTCGACTGTGTCAAAAGTAGCGGATAGGTCAAGAAGAATTAGTAAGGAATAGTGGCCTTTTGCTTTAGCTGATAACAGGACATTTGTTACTTTAGCAAGAGCAGTTCCTGTTGAGTGTTTAGGGTGGAAACCAGATTGTAGTGGATCAAATAAGGAGTTAGTTGTGAGAAATTGAGTTAGCCGATTACTGACCAGTCGTTCCAATAATTTTGAAGCAAAGGGAAGTAAGGAGACCGGTCGATAGTTAGAAGGTGTGGAGGGGTAAAGCGAGGGCTTTTTTATGATTGACGCATGCTTGAATGTATCCGGAAATGTGACAGCGGTGAGAGATTGGTTAAAGAGATGAGATAGGGTACGGGTTAGTGAAGCAAAGAGAGAGGGAAGAAGTTGTGAAGGAATAGGGTCAAGGAATAGGGTCAAGTGGGCAGGTTGTGAGATGAGCCAAGGATATTTTCAAGTGATCAGCAATAATCTGAGCAGTGAGGTTGGTAGTGGGTGGGTGTGCAGGCAGACGTAGAAGGGCGTTAAAGGTTAAGAACAGCTTTCTGGGGTTGGATGCATGAGATGACACAAGGGAGAAGAAATAGATTTGTTTGGCCAGGCTGAGCGCAGAGTTGTAGGACTTAAGGATGAATCTATAATGCCGGAAATCAGCACAGGTGTATGATTTCCTCCACTGCCGTTCAGCAGCCCGTGAACATCGCTGAAGATATCTGGTCTGTTTGTGTGCCACGGCTGCCGTTGAGTGATTGATGTACAATGAACAGTGGAGGGTGCAGCTTTGTCAAGTGTTGATTTTAGTGCCGAATTATACTGTAAAGCAACAAGGTTTGGGCAATAGAGGGATGAAATGTCAGAGAGCAGAGGATTCAGTTGAGTGGAAAAGTCTGTGAGATGCAAGTCATTTAAATTCCTGTAAAGAAGCAGTTTCTTGGGGGGCTTGCAAAGATGTAGCAGGTAAAGTAAGAGAGAAAGTTAGTAGATGGTGGTCAGAGAGAGGAAAGGGGAAGTTAAGGAAGTTGGAAACAGCACAGAGATTAGTGAAGACCAGGTCTATGGAGTTGCCTTCACAGTGGGTTGGAGATGTTGTCCACTGGGACAGGCCAAAAGAGGTGGTAAGGGATAGAAGTTTAGATGCAGCAGGCATGTTAGGATTATCAATGGGTATGTTGAAGTCCCCTAAGATGAGAGAAGGGACATTAGAAGAGTAAGTCAGGCTTCAAAGTGGTCCAGAAATTGTAATGCTGGGCAAGGGGGGCGATAAATAACTGAAACACGAAGAGCTAGAGGGGAAAAGATGCGGATAGCATGAACTTCAAAGCTGAAAAGAAAAGAGAGGGCGGTGAAGGTATGCAGTGAAAGGTATACTGTGTGGAGACAGGAAAATTCCTACTCCCCCTCCTTGTTTGTCTCCTGGTCTGGGAGTGTGACTGAAGTGCAGGCCACCATAGGACTGAGAGGCTACAGCAGTTTTGTTAGAGGAGGAAAGCCACGTTTCAGTAAGGGCTAATAGGTTAAGTGAACGGGAAATAAATAGGTTGTGAATAGATGTAAGCTTATTGCATACAGAGCGTGCATTCCAAAGGGCACAAGAGAATTGGGGTGTACTAACAGAGGTGCAGTTAATGAGGTTAAGAGGGTTATGTGGGCAAGGTGTATGAGGTGTCATTTGGGGTAGTGAGCTGAGAGAAGCAGAGGGTGGACCTGGGTTAGGCGAGACATCCCCAGCTACAAGAAGAAGAAAGGTGGTGAGCGAAAGAAGATGAGAATGTGTCATATGTGAGTGTTTAAATTTAGGATCAGTGAAGGATCAGTGAAGCATGAAGGGTGGATTCTTACCGAAGTATGTAAAAACACTTCAGTACAAGATACAATTAAAATGCTACAGTGCATAAATAGAGTTAAATGGAAAATAATTTTGGGAAGAGATATACATGTCCTACCTTGAATGTTGCCCCTGACTAGTTCTGTGTTTTTGTGCATGATGAGGTTATGCTGCTTGTAGCCTTTGACTTCCCCCATGGAGACAGCGGACAGGAGTGGTCTGGGTCTGACAGTGACTGACAGTCACTAAACTGCTGCACCTTGTCAAGTGCTGCCTGGGTCCATTGGACCCACTTGGCCCCATGGTTAATCAGGCCTTGCTCTGAAGGGACAGTGTTTAAGGATTAGGAAGAACTGATTGAAGTTATTAGGCTATGAGAAACAGTTACAAATGTTAAAACAAAAATCCTCCAAAAAGGGGATTTGAACCAATAGCAATTGAAAAGGCTAGGGAACAGGCAAGAGTAAAAGATATGGATGGTCTCCTTGCCTATAACGAGAAAGATAGGGGTCATTAGATCCAAATTTAATAGATGTGCCATTGATAACTGTGATGCCAAGGTAAGTAATAGGATTGTGAGGAAGTATTGTCGCCTATTCCAGACAGACCAATTAATAGGCAATAAAGTGACAAGAAATCCAAGGATAATATATAGGAGGGCAAAAAAAAAAACAACCAATTTTGGCTCCCAGCAAGTTTACAAGGAAAAAAGAAATTGCGGGAGAGAGAAATATATTAGGGAGGGAACTGAGCATTTTCCCCTTGTTTTGGCTGTAGGGCTTGCAAATATAGTAGTAAAGGAAAGTCTGTAAACACACAACAAACAGGAGTAGAGTTCCCTATCTGGGAAACCATAAGGTGTAAAGATAAGTGAAAAATATATCTCATTGAATGTTCATGCAATAATAAGTATATTGGTGAGGCAACTTTTCGAAAAAACCTATATTGATTTATCTCCTTGTATATAAAAATTACTTTGTAATAATAATTTATTTGTGCAGACGTATAGGGGTCGATCCGATAAAAATCGTCGCCCGCAAAAGCTGGTGACGCCAATATTTGCGCGGGTTTGGTATCCTATATACGGCGTAACCTAGAAGTTACGCGCGTATATTTCTGCCGTCGCCCGTAGTTTTTTGGGCCATAAGCAGGTATACCAAACCAGCGCAGTTTGGTATCCAATATACAGCGTAAGGACTTACGTGGCGAAAATGGAGAAATCTTACTCCATTTTCACCTCGCCACAAAAAGCAGCCGTAAGAAGCCTTACGCTGACTATTGGAGCCCCGTAACTCCCTAAACTGGCTGCTAAATAAACCTAACACCTAACGCATGCGCAATGTCTATCTACCTGTCAACCGCAATCCCCCGCCGCAATCCCTAATAAAGTATTTAACCCCTAAACCGCCGCCATCTACATAAACTAACCCCCTACTGTGAGCCCCTAAAACCGCCACCATCTAACTGATCTATCCCCTAATGTGAACCCCTAAAACCGCCACCATCTAACTGATCTATCCCCTAATGTGAACCCCTTACACCGCCGCCATCTACCTTACCTATCCCCTAATCTGACCCCTTACACCGCCACCTATATAAAAATTATTAACCCCATAATCTAATCCCCCTATACCACCGCCAGCTATATTAATATTATTAACCCCTAATCTAATCCCCCTAAAATAATTATCTCTATTACCAGCCCTTAAAAGGGCCTTTTGCGGGGCTTTGCCCCAAAGTAAACAGCTCTTTTGCCCTATAACCTGCCCTCCCTACACCGCCACCTATATTAATAGTATTAACCCCTAATGTAAGCCCCTTACACCGCCGCCATCTATATTAAAATTATTAACCCCTAATTTAATCTACCTACCCCGCCGCCAGCTATATTATCTATATTAACCCTAAGTATATTATAGTTAATATAGTTATTACATTATATATATTAACTATATTAACCCTAATTATATTAGGGTTAATATAGTTAATATAGTTACTATAGTATTTATATTAACTATATTAACTCTATCTAACCCTAACACCCCTAACTAAATTCTTATTAAATAAATCTAATTCATATTATAAACTAAAATATTCCTATTTAAATCTAAATACTTACCTATAAAATAAACCCTAAGATAGCTACAATATAATTAATAATTACATTGTAGCTATGTTAGGGTTTATATTTATTTTACAGGTAAATTGTTAATTATTTTAACTAGGTATAATAGCTATTAAATAGTTATTAACTATTTAATAGCTACCTAGTTAAAATAATTACCCAATTACCTGTAAAATAAATGCTAACCTAAGTTACAAATACACCTACACTATCAATAAATTAAATAAACTACAAATATCTATCTAAAAATACAATTAAATAAAATAAAGTAAATTACAAAAAAACAAACACTAAATTACAAAAAATAAAAAAAAGATTACAAGATTTTTAAGCTAATTACACCTATTCTAAGCCCCCTAATAAAATAATAAAGCCCCCCAAAATAAAAAAAATTCCCTACCCTATTCTAAATTAAAAAAAGTTCAAAGCTCTTTTACCTTACCAGCCCTTAAAAGGGCTTTTTGCGGGGCATGCCCCAAAGAAAACTGCTCCTTTGCCTGAAAAAAACACACAATACCACCCCCCAACATTACAACCCACCACCCACATACCCCTAATCTAACCCAAACCCCCCTTAAATAAACCTAACACTACCCCCCTGAAGATCTCCCTACCTTATCTTCACCACGTCGGGCCGAACTCCTCATCCGATCCGGGTGATGTCTATCCAAGCGGTAAAGAAGAAATCTTCATCCCGGCGATGTTTTTATCCAAGCGGCAGCAAAGTCTTCTTCCATCCGCCAGCATCTTCCATCAAGCGGCATCTTCAATCTTCTCTCCACCGACGCGGAGCATCCATCCCGGCCGACGACTGAACGACGAATGAGGTACCTTTAAATGACGTCATCCAAGATGGCGTCCGTCGAATTCCGATTGGCTGATAGGATTCTATCAGCCAATCGGAATTAAGGTAGAAAAATCTGATTGGCTGATTGAATCAGCCAATCAGATTCAAGTTCAAACCGATTGGCTGAACCAATCAGCCAATCAGATTGAGCTTGCATTCTATTGGCTGATCGGAACAGCCAATAGAATGCGAGCTCAATCTGATTGGCTGATTGGTTCAGCCAATCGGATTGAACTTAAATTTGATTGGCTGATTCAATCAGCCAATCAGATTTTTCTACCTTAATTCCGATTGGCTGATAGAATGCTATCAGCCAATCGGAATTCGACAGACGCCATCTTGGATGACGTCATTTAAACGTACCTCATTCGTCGTTCAGTCGTCGGACGGTATGGATGCTCCGCGTCGGTGGAGAGAAGATTGAAGATGCCGCTTGATGGAAGATGCTGGCGGATGGAAGAAGACTTTGATGCCGCTTGGATAAAAACATCGCCGGGATGAAGATTTCTTCTTTACCGCTTGGATAGACATCACCCGGATCGGATGAGGAGTTCGGCCCGGCGTGGTGAAGATAAGGTAGGGAGATCTTCAGGGGGGTAGTGTTAGGTTTATTTAAGGGGGGTTTGGGTTAGATTAGGGGTATGTGGGTGGTGGGTTGTAATGTTAGGGGATGGTATTGTGTTTTTTTTTCTGGCAAAAGAGCAGTTTTCTTTGGGGCATGCCCCCACAAAAGGCCCTTTTAAGGGCTGGTAAGGTAAAAGAGCTTTGAACTTTTTTTAATTTAGAATAGGGTAGGGAATTTTTTTTATTTTGGGGGGCTTTATTATTTTATTAGGGGGCTTAGAATAGGTGTAATTAGCTTAAAAATCTTGTAATCTTTTTTTTTATTTTTTGTAATTTAGTGTTTGTTTGTTTTTGTAATTTAGTTTAGTTTATTTAATTGTATTTTTAGATAGATATTTGTAGTTTATTTAATTTATTGATAGTGTAGGTGTATTTGTAACTTAGGTTAGGATTTATTTTACAGGTAATTGGGTAATTATTTTAACTAGGTAGCTATTAAATAGTTAATAACTATTTAATAGCTATTATACCTAGTTAAATAATTAACAATTTACCTGTAAAATAAATATAAACCCTAACATAGCTACAATGTAATTATTAATTATATTGTAGCTATCTTAGGGTTTATTTTATAGGTAAGTATTTAGATTTAAATAGGAATATTTTAATTATAAATATTAATATTAGATTTATTTTAATAAGAGTTTAGTTAGGATGTTAGAGTTAGATAGGGTTATTATACTTAATATATATATATAATATAATAACGATATTAACTATATTAACCCTAATATAATTAGGGTTAATATAGTTAATATAGCTGGCGGCGGTGTAGGGGGATTAGATTAGGGGTTAATACATTTATTATAGGTGGCCGCGGTGTAGGGGGATGTAGATTGTAGGCAAAAGAGCAGTTTACTTTGTGACAAAGCCCCGCCAAAAGCCCTTTTAAGGGCTGGCAAAAGAGCTGTTACTTTGGGGCAATGCCACGCAAAAAGCCCTTTTCAGGGCTATTTGTAGGGTTAGACTTAGGTTTAGTGGTAGGGATAGTTTAGTATTTAATATAGATGGCGGCGGGGTAGGGGGATTAGATTAGGGGTTAATAATTTTAAAATAGATAGCGGCGGGGTAGGGGCTCACTTTAGGGGGTTATAGATTTAATATATCTGGCGGCGGTTTAGGGGTTAATAACTTTATTATGTTGCGGCGGGGTTTGGGAGCGGCGGTTTAGGGGTTAATACATATTTTATTGTTAGGCTAGTGAGGGGGGGATAACGGATAGAGGGTTAGACGTGTCGGGCTATGTTAGGGAGGCGTGTTAGACTTGTCGGGCTATGTTAGGGAGGCGTGTTAGACAGTGTGGGTGATTTCATACTTTAGTCAGGTTTTGTAGGCGCCGGCAGTTTCTAAAGTGGCGCAAGTCACTGGCGACGCCAGAAATTTGTACTTGCGCAGATTCCTGGACATCGCTGGTTTATCCGACTTACGGCACGTTAGAATCTGACGGCACTGTATATTGGATAGCTCGAGATGCAAGCTGAAACTGCGGGCGACGCGGGTTCCCTCGCTTGCGCCGCAAACTACGCCGTATATCGGATCGCGCCCATAGTTTATGCAGCTCCAGATATACAGCTAATTATTATTCTGTTACTAAAGTAATTTCATTACATATAGAAGATATTTATGCATAAAATGATTTGTATGTATGTATTTATAGTAATCAAATAATAGACATCGCCTGTATTACAGGTTTTGCGGCCTGGCTATTACGATAGCATTATAGCTTATACCGCCACGATCCATTCCACTATCTGAGACCAGTAGTTATGGATTTTTTCAAAAAAAATAAATGTTTCAGAAAACTCATAACAAAAATGTTACAAAGTACACTAACACCCATAAACTACATTATTAACCCCTAAACCACCACCCCCACATCGCAAATACTATATTAAACTTATTAACTCCTAATCCACCACCCACCCACAGAGCCAACACTAAACATATTAACCCCCACATCACCAAAATGAAATAAACCTATTAACCCCTAAACCGCTGCCCCCCACACATCGCTACTACTATAAAAAACCTATTAACCCCAAAATCGCTGCATCCCACATCGATAATACTAAACTAAAACTATTTACCCCTAAATCACTGGCCCCCAAAATCGCAAAACACTAAATTAAACTATTAACCCCTAAACCCCCTAACTTTAAATTAAATTTACAATATAACTACCTTGAAATAAATAAAAACTTACCTGTGAAATTAAAAAAACTAAGATTAAACTATAAATTAACCTAACATTGCTATTTAAAAAAAATTAAAAAAATTAAATATAAAAAAATCTAAATTACAAAAAATAAAAACCCTAAATTGCAAAATTAAAAAAACCTAACACTACGAAAAAAAAATTTTTAACATTATAAATAAAAAAACAATAAAATTGTGAAAAATAAAAAAACACTGATTACAAAAAATAATAAACTAAATTATCCAAAATAATAAATATTAAACCTAATTTAATAGCCCTATAAAAACAAAAAAGCCACCCCAAAATAAAAACATCCCCTAATCTATCAATAAACTACCAATAGCCCTTAAAAGGGCCTTTTGTAGGGCATTGCCCTAATTTAAACAGCTCTTTTACATAATAAAATTACAAATCCCCTCTAAAAGTAAACCCCCCCACAAACCAACCCCCCAAAATAAAAAAAAAATGTCTAAAAAAAACCTAAGCTACCCATTGCCCCTAAAGGGGCATTTGTATGAGCATTGCCCTTAAAGGGACACTGAACCCAAAAAATTTGTTTTGTAATTCAGAAAGAGCATGCAATTTTAAGCAACTTTCTAATTTACTCCTATTATCAATTTTTCTTTGTTCTCTTGCTATCTTTATTTGAAAAAGAAAGCATCTATGCTTTTTTTGAGTTCAGTACTCTGGACAGCAATTTTTTATTGGTGGATGAATTTATCCACCAATCAGCAAGGACAACCCAGGTTGTTCACCAAACATGGGCCGGCATCTAAACTTACATTCTTGCATTTTAAATAAAGATACCAAGAGAATGAAGAAAATTTGATAATAGGAGTAAATTAGAAAGTTGCTTAAAATTTCATGCTCTATCTGAATCATGAAAGAAATTTGGGTACAGTGTCCCTTTAAAAGGGCAATCAGCTCTTTTGTGCCCATTAAAATAAAAACCAACCAAAAGAAAGTTTTTCAGTAATTTGTAATGGCAGCGCTATGGAGAGTGCGATATCGCTCATTTTTTTGGGTTATTTACGCACCCGGTTTAGTGCACAACTTGTAATCTTGGTCATTGTTAGGTGTTTTTCATATTTCCTTCACAGGGCCTCAGTAGTAGACAAATGGTTAACTCAAGACACATACAGCATTTTAGGTATTGATCACTTTTTCACCAATGAGACTTGAATGTTGATTTTAAATGTCAGCCATAGGTGTATTCCTTCAGCTATGATTACGGCATCTAGCCGAAACATGTTAGCGTAATACTCACTGTGTCTGTGTGTGTTGCTTTTATGGACCCCCGTTTGATTCTTTTTTATCCATTGTGGAATACAATAAATTTTGGACTTTTATTTTATTCTTTGCCTCCGGAATATACCAGGATTTCTTCAAAGTGACAACATTTTTTCTAAAACAAGTGCTCAACATCAAACACATTCATTGACATAATCCATCTCGAATTTATATATACAAATTTCTGTGTCCACACAAATATGCATCAAAACAAAATATCAGGAAACATTTTTTGTTACCTCTATCACCTCAGTGATCGCTACTTAATACTAGCATGTATCCAGTTTCTCAAGTTATTTCACTTCCGGTTCCGGTTCATGCGGATGTACGTCAGTACTGATGTCATTCCGTCTTACTGTTTAGCAACATTCTCGTGTCATATCGTACCTCCTAGACATCACAAAATGTGTCTTAAATGAAAACATTTACACCTTCACTAAACAGGTAGTATAATGTGGACAATACACTCGTGAACCATTGGGAATTGTGTCATAAAAAACCATAGTGAGTCAAGCAAACATAACATTGAAAATTGTGACAAAAACAAAGAAATAAATTATCTGAAAAACTGAGCAAACAAGAAAGACAGATAACAGCTTGTGCCATATACTTAGACACACGGACACCTGCACTGTACCTTCCAGCGAGGTTCAATGCAACTTTTTAGCGTGTCTCCAGCCCTACTTAATTTCACTTCATATAATGCAGAATACACATCACTTGTATACATTCAAATGCTACCACACGTTAAAACTTTAGGTATACAACTCTTCATTTAATTATCACGTGCTGACTAATATGATGAAAGACATTAAGTTTACGCATGTACCCAAAGTGGAACGACTGCACCGCCTTCTAGGTCTAGGGGGTGAAAGAGGGTGGTGACGTGAACCAAAACATGATCCACGACACCCCTGCTACACACATGCCCATGAACTAGGGAAGACCTCCCCCAACTGGTCCCCAACCATAACCTGCAGGTGTTGTGGTTCAAAAGGATCCATGCAGTAAACCATCTGCCATACACCATGTTATAATCTTAGGTCAAAGCACCAAAATCCGGTGGAGAATTTAGTCCCTTCTGGTGTATAGTCCCTATTCAGAACATCCATTCTGCTTACCTTCTTAGCAGTAGCTTATTCCTATCTCCTCCTCGGATGTGTCTAGGAATGTGATCAATAAGAATCAATTTGATTGCAGCTATCAAGTGTTTCGCTACCACCCAGTGGCGTGCCACCGGTTGATCAGATTCCCCTTTCTTTAAGGCTGATCTGATGGCAGTTCGGTGATTGGCCATTCCTATCTCCTCCTCGGATGTGTCTAGGAATGTGATCAATAAGAATCAATTTGATTGCAGTTATCGAGTGTTTCGCTACCACCCAGTGGCATGCCACCGGTTGATCAGATTCCCCTTTCTTTAAGGCTGATCTGATGGCAGTTCCGTGATTGGCCATTCTCTCACGTATGGTACCTTGGGTCTTGCCCACATAGTGAAGGCCACACGGACAAATGATCAAATACACCACAAACGTCATAGTGCCAGTCAATGGATGGTTAATTGTATACACCTGGTTTCCATGCAGATGATTGAATTTCTTGGTGGCTATCATAGCATTACATGTTGTACAATTCGGGCACCGAAAGCACCCTTTGTGTGTACTAATCCGGTCTTTTTCGGTATAACTTCTCACTGGATCTGAAATGACCAACAGATCCTTCAAATTAGTATTACATTTATATCCAACCAAAGGACGTGCATTCTGTACAAATTTGAGTTTTGGGTCAGAGAGTAGAATATGCCAGTGGTCTCTTAAGGTTTGTCTGACTTTCGAGGTATTGGGAGCAAAAGTAGTTGTAAAGATCACGTTTCGTTCAGGGTCTTGTTGCTTCTCATTTCTCTGTAGTAGTGTTTCTTGTGTTACCTCTTGTATCTGTGCTTTGACAGTTTCCAGGACAGAGGCCGGGTAGCCTCTTTGGGCAAATCTATCTTGCATCTCCCGTACTTGTGACTCCCCCTTCTCTCTACTAGAATTGTTTCTGATAGCTCTAATGTACTGTGATTTTATAATCCCCCTAACCAGAGAGGGAGGATGGCAACTTCGGGCCATCTGTAGGGAGTTACGATCCGTGGGTTTAGAATATAATGGGGTCTATAAGCCTGTGAGTTCCTTAGTGATCAATAGGTCCAAGAATTCAATGGTGATTACTAAATGTCATCTTAAACCTGACAGTAGTATAGGTGTTATTGAATCTTTGGAACCAATTCTGTAGACTGAGTCACCTCTCCAAATCAGAAGGATATCATCGATGTACCTCTAGTAAAAAATTATTTGAGGTACATCGTTGCTCCATAGGTAGCGGTTCTCAAAACCTGCCATAAATAGATTGGCATATGATGGGGCCATATTAGTCTCCATTGCCGTGCCTGCCACTTGGAGATAAAAGGATTTTTCAAATTTAAAATAATTTTTAGTCAAACAGAATTCTGTAGCTCAGTATGTTGACTTTCTACTGCAGCCAGTGGTACAGGGTACCAAAACATTTCTCCTAGACTCCAATGAACTGTTAAGACAACTGAAAGGGTTTCAGATAGTTAAGAATGATTTATTGGTAGTATTAGATGTTAATAGTCTGTATACTATTATTCCCCATCAATTGGGTTTGGATACTATGAGGGAACTGTTTGTAGCCTCAGGTAAATATGTTGGTCCTCCCATTGAATATCTTGTACAGTTGGCAGAATTCTATTTGACTAAAAATTATTTTAAATTTGAAAAACCCTTTTATCTCCAAATGTCAGGCACAGCGATGGGGTCTAATATGGCCCCATCGTATGCCAATCTATTTATGGCAGGTTTTGAGAACCACTACCTATGGAGCAACAATGTACCTCAAATAATTTTTTACAAGAGGTACATCGATGATAGCCTTCTGATTTGGAGAGGTGACTCAGATAGTCTACAGGATTGGTTCCAAAGATTCAATAACACCGATACTACTGTCAGGTTTAAAATGACAAGTAGTAATCAGCATATTGAATTCTTGGATCTATTGATCACTAAGGAACTTGCAGGCTTAGAGACCTCATTATATTCTAAACCCACGGATCGTAACTCCCTACTGATGGCCGAAGTTGCCATCCTCCCTCTCTGGTTAGGGGGATTATAAAATCACAGTACAATAGAGCTATCAGAAACAATTCTAGTAGAGAGAAGGGGGAGTCACAAGTACGGGAGATGCAAGATAGATTTGCCCAAAGAGGCTACCCGGCCTCTGTCCTAGAAACGGTCAAAGCACAGATAAAAGAGGTGACACAAGAAACACTACTACAGAGAAATGAGAAGCAACAAGACCCCAAACGAAATGTAATCTTTACAACTACTTTTGCTCCCAATACCTCGAAAGTCGGGCAGACCTTAAGAGACCACTGGCATATTCTACTCTCTGACCCAAAACTCAAATTTGTACAGAATGCACGTCCTTTGGTTGGATATAGACGTAATACTAATTTGAAGGATCTGTTGGTCATTTCAGATCCAGTGAGAAGTTTTTTCCCAAAAAAGACCGAATTAGTACACGCAAAGGGTGCTTTCGGTGCCCGAATTGTACAACATGTAATGCTATGATAGCCACCAAGAAATTCAATCATCCGCATGGAAACCAGGTGTAGACAATTAATCATCCGTTGACTTGCACTATGACGTTTGTGGTGTATTTGATCATTTGCCCATGTGGCCTTCACTATGTGAGCAAGACCCAAGGTACCATATATGAGAGAATGGCCAATCACTGAACTGCCATCAGATCAGCATTAAAGAAAGGGGAATCTGATCAACCGGTGGCACGCCACTGGGTGGTAGCGAAACACTCAATAGCTGCAATCAAATTGATTCTTATTGATCACATTCCTAGACACATCCGAGGAGATAGGAATAAGCTACTGCTAAGAAGGAAAGCAGAATGGATGTTCCAATTAGGGACTATACACCCGAAGGGACTGAATTCTCCACCGGATTTTGGTGCTTTGACCTAAGATTATAACATGGTGTATGGCAGATGGTTTACTGCATGGATCCTTTTGAACTATGACACCTGCAGGTTATGGTTGGGGACCGGTTGGGGGTGGACTCCCGCCTGTTGGTGTGAGGTCTTCCATAGTTCACAGGCATGTGTGTAGCAGGGGTGTCGTGGATCATGTTTGGTTCACGTCACCACCCACTTTCACCCCCTAGACCTAGAAGGCGGTGCAGTCGTTCCACTTTGGGTACATGTGTAAACCTAATGTCTTTCATCATATTAGTCAGCATGTGATAATTAAATGAAGAGTTGTATGCCTAAAGTTTTAACATGTGGTGGCATTTGAATGCATACAAGTGATGTGTATTCTGCATTATATGAAGTGAAATTAAGTAGGGCTGGAGAAACGCTAAAAAGTAGCATTGAACCTCGCTGGAAGGTACAGTGCAGGTGTCCATGTGTCTAAGTATATGGCACAAGCTGTTATCTGTCTTTCTTGTTTGTTCAGTTTTTTAGTTCATTTATTTTTTTGTTATGTTATGTATGCTAGATTCACTATGATTTTTTATGACACTATTCCCAATGTTCATGAGTGTATTGTCCACATTATACTACCTGTTCAGTGAAGGTGTAAATGTTTTAATTTATGACACATTTTGTGATGTCTAGGAGGTACGGATATGACATGAAAATGTTGCTAAACATTAAGACGGAATGACATCAGTACTGATGTACATCCGCATGAACCGGAAGTTAACTTCCGAAACTGGATACACGCTAGTAGCGATCACTGAGGTGATAGAGGTAACAAAAGAGGTTTCCTGACATTTTGTTTTGGTGCATATTTGTGTGGAAACAGAAATTTGTATATTTAAATTCAAGATGGATTATGTCAATTAATGTGTTTGATGTTGAGCACTTGGTTTATAAAAAATGTTGTGACGATACCAGAAGTGGTTGATATGTAAACTTCCGGGTCCAGCTAGGGGGTAACCGGCCATGATGTAATGTTGGCTCCATTTTTGAACAGGATGTAGGAGGTTACTGTGTATTAGTTCACTTATATAAACTTGCGTGTATTTGTACACTTTATGTTCTGAGGAAGGGGTGGTTTACTCCCCGAAACGTCAATAAAGTTGACTCACTTTGAAGAAATCCTGGTTTGTTTGCTATTGTTGTGAAGCTGCATTATTTACACAGAACATCCGGGAACATCCGGGTGGTTGACCGTTGGAGGGCAGATTCACATGAAGTGTAGATATATATATATATATATATATATATATATATATATATATATATATATATATATGAATATCTATTTAAAAATACTGAGAACATATTCCCCTATGTGAAGAACATTGGAATGTGAAATATTTACAGTACAAAGTTAAACACTTTATTAAATATGCATATTGTATAAATATGTTTTTTCATGTTTTCAGCTACTTGACTGCAAAAGGACTCCAATGCATATATATATATATATATATATATATACACAGTATATATATATATATATATATATATATATAGATATATATAGATATATATATGTATACACATATATTCGTGTTTATGTGTATATATGTCTGTAGATACATAAATACTCATATAAATACATAAATACAAATGTACACATATAAGGACATATATAAATACAAATACATATACATCTTTGGTCATGTATATGTATGTGTCTCAATGTTAAAGCCCTTTGTAGGCTTTTTTTTCTAACACGCAATATTGCATATCTTTGAGCCCTTATAACTTTTGTGTGCAATATTTTTTGAGAATAATTTTTATTAGTGTTAATATGAGTGTAACTGTACTTTGTAATGTATTTTTAAAGTGTTTTTATATTGCAAAACAATTAACCACAGCTCTGAAATTGCGGTAAGGATTCTCATGTAAATCAAGATTGTGTTAGGGAAATTGTGGTTTCGCTCCACTTGTAATATCAGCGCAATTGAAAGGGGGCGCAAACAATCATAAAAACGCTAGCGCACGTAACAGTATAAGGCTAGATTACAAGAGGCGTGCAAATAATTATGGGAGGGTTTTCACTGGTTTAATTACACTGATATTACAAGTTAAGCACAATCACGATTTACGCTAAAATCATTACTGTGATTTCAGAGCTGTGGTTAACTTTTGGCGAAATTAAAAAGTGTCATTAAACACATCAAAAATACAATACAAAGTACACTTACACTCATAATAACACTGTATAATAATTATTATTTAAAAAAATATTGCACAAAAATTTTATAAGGGCTCAAAGATATGAGATCTCAGGTGTTAGAAAAAAAAAAGCAGCAAAAGGTCCTTAACCTAGAGATACATACATATACATGTCTAAAGATGTATATGTATGTTTAGATATACAATGTTCAAAGAGAGCACTCTCACCTCAGTTGCAAATGCCAGGGTGCCAGCGGTTAAATACAAAGGCAGAAGGAGGAACTCACTGGTCTTTTAGTGAATACATTTTAATTAATAAAGCATGACGTTTCGGGGACACACTCCCCTTCCTCAGACAAACAAACACAACACTCAAATGACAATGTAAACAGTGTAAGCCCCTCCCCCAGTGAGAAATTGCGCCAAAAAGGTAACCATAGTGATCCTCAATAAACAGGAACTTCCCTGTTCGATGCATACCAAATACAAAATCATCACAACATTTGAATGCGAAATACATAATTTTAGTGAATATATAAGTACGTATCAATATATAGTAATAATAAATAAAAATAAAAAAACACACTCCCTATGTGATCCACAAATGTGTATATCCCCACTTGAAAAATCGGTAAAAGTAAACATGGGTGAAAATGTAGTGCATGATATATTGCTATATGTTACTATCAGCCTGTGGATCAAAACCAAACGACGCTTATCTCAAAGGCATAATGCTGGAGCATATTAATGCAAAAGTCATCATATCAAATCGATTGAGTTAATAAAGTAAAATAAATCAGGACATCTACCTTTTATATCGCTTATCTGACGGTTCAGGAGCTGTAACCATCTTAGCTGCACCTGTGTGTAACACAGCCTAAGTGTCACTGTGTAACTTGCTTCAGACTGCATACTAATGATGTCATACAGGGGAGACCTGCCCCAACTGCTTTGTGTGGTTGCCATAGCAACCGACAGCCAACAGGGAAGTATATACTAACGCATTGAGTACAATAGATAATGGACCAATGGCAAATAGTTAATGGAGCTATACCCAATACGGAGGTGGCATGGCACTAAAGCGGCAACAGCAGTCAGATTTGAGAAAGTAAAATGCAGTAAAAGAGGAATAAAAGGAAGCCCAAACAGAAAGCAAGATAATAGAAAAATAAGTCAGATAAGATAAGAAGATAGGGAAAAAAGACCCATAGAATACAAGAAACAAAAAATAACACATAAAATAAAAGAAACAGAAAAAAGAAACAGAAAAAAGGGGAAAATATGAGAAAAATAAGGAAAAAATAATAATAAAAATAATAATAAAATAATAGAAACATGAAAATAAAATAAAATAAAAATAATAAAAAATAAAAATTATATAAAAAGGACAAAAAATAAATAAAATAAAAAAAATAATAAAAATAAAGATAAAAATAAAAATAAATATAAATAAAAAATATAAAAAATAAATATAAAAAAATAATAATAATAAAAATAAAATAAATTAAATTAAAATAAAATGAACCGTGGTCTCTCAAGAATGAACTGCAAACTCTTATACTGTAGCCTCATAGGTCCTTATATAATATCAGTCTCGAGTAGGGACTGCAAGGGATCAAACCACCCGGATCCTTTATAGGCTAACCAGTTCCAATCACAAGAAACAGTGCCAGTCCAGGCGCACATTCAGTCCCCTTGGACGTAAGGTGTTCAATTTAAATATCCACTTGGATTCCATTTGTTATAGCTTGCGATGTCTGTCTCCTCCCCTTGGGAGTATGGACACATGATCAATAATCTTGAGCCGGTCCTGTACACTATGTCCGCTAGTGGCAAAATGGTGTGCCACCGGTTGATCACTTCCTTTGTTCTTTATTGCCATTCTAATCGCTGACCATGCGGGTACAGGCATCATCAACTGTTTTTCCTATGTAAAAAAGCCCACATGGGCAGTTGATCAAATAGACCACAAAAGGTGTAGTACAGATAAGGTAATGTTGGATGTTAAACTTTTGGTTCGTATCAGGGTGACGAAATGTGGATCCAGGGATCATAGCATGGCATGTGGTGCACCCTAAACACCGAAAATATCCCTTTTTGATATTAGTCAGCCATGTATTTTTTCCGTAGCAATGTTTAGGGTCAGTCAACACCAATTGGTCCTTTAGGTTCCGATGCATTTTGAAGCCCACTCTTGGGGCTGCCCCACTCTCCAAAAGGTAGTGAAGGGTCACTCTGAATGATATGCCAGTGAGTTTTTATACTCTGTCCGATATGTTTTGGTATCAAGACAATATTTTGTCACAAAAGTCATACGTTTCATGCAATCTCTCTCCCTCGTATTCTTGGGGTTATCCTGTTCAGTCATGCACTCTAGGAGATATTGCCATTTAAGTAGAGATGCTGGATGGCAGCTTTGTGCATGCAATACTGAATTCCTGTCTGTTGGTTTTTAGTATAATGTGGTTCCTAGGCTGATGCCATCCTTATATATACATAGGTCCAGGAATTCCACTTTATCTTGACTGTAGGATATTTTGAATTGGATAGGATGTTTTAATTCATTCAGCTCTTGAAACCAATTCTGTAGTGTTTCACTCGAGCCCACCCAAACTATAAAGAGATCATCTATGTACCGTTGGTATATTATTACTTCTTTCTTCTGGAAGACTTCCATAATTTCCTCCTCATAGTGTTCCATATACAGGGAGTGCAGAATTATTAGGCAAGTTGTATTTTTGAGGATTAATTTTATTATTGAACAACAACCATGTTCTCAATGAACCCAAAAAACTCATTAATATCAAAGCTGAATAGTTTTGGAAGTAGTTTTTAGTTTGTTTTTAGTTTTAGCTATTTTAGGGGGATATCTGTGTGTGCAGGTGACTATTACTGTGCATAATTATTAGGCAACTTAACAAAAAACAAATATATACCCATTTCAATTATTTATTTTTACCAGTGAAACCAATATAACATCTCAACATTCACAAATATACATTTCTGACATTCAAAAACAAAGCAAAAACAAATCAGTGACCAATATAGCCACCTTTCTTTGCAAGGACACTCAAAAGCCTGCCATACATGGATTCTGTCAGTGTTTTGATCTGTTCACCATCAACATTGCGTGCAGCAGCAACCACAGCCTCCCAGACACTGTTCAGAGAGGTGTACTGTTTTCCCTCCTTGTAAATCTCACATTTGATGATGGACCACAGGTTCTCAATGGGGTTCAGATCAGGTGAACAAGGAGGCCATGTCATTAGATTTTCTTCTTTTATACCCTTTCTTGCCAGCCACGCTGTGGAGTACTTGGACGCGTGTGATGGAGCATTGTCCTGCATGAAAATCATGTTTTTCTTGAAGGATGCAGACTTCTTCCTGTACCACTGCTTGAAGAAGGTGTCTTCCAGAAACTGGCAGTAGGACTGGGAGTTGAGCTTGACTCCATCCTCAACCCGAAAAGGCCCCACAAGCTCATCTTTGATGATACTAGCCCAAACCAGTACTCCACCTCCACCTTGCTGGCATCTGAGTCGGACTGGAGCTCTCTGCCCTTTACCAATCCAGCCACGGGCCCATCCATCTGGCCCATCAAGACTCACTCTCATTTCATCAGTCCATAAAACCTTAGAAAAATCAGTCTTGAGATATTTCTTGGCCCAGTCTTGACGTTTCAGCTTGTGTGTCTTGTTCAGTGGTGGTCGTCTTTCAGACTTTCTTACCTTGGCCATGTCTCTGAGTATTGCACACCTTGTGCTTTTGGGCACTCCAGTGATGTTGCAGCTCTGAAATATGGCCAAACTGATGGCAAGTGGCATCTTGGCAGCTGCACGCTTGACTTTTCTCAGTTCATGGGCAGTTATTTTGCACCTTGGTTTTTCCACACGCTTCTTGCGACCCTTTTGACTATTTTGAATGAAACGCTTGATTGTTCGATGATCACGCTTCAGAAGCTTTGCAATTTTAAGAGTGTTGCATCCCTCTGCAAGATATCTCACTATTTTTTACTTTTCTGAGCCTGTCAAGTCCTTCTTTTGACCCATTTTGCCAAAGGAAAGGAAGTTGCCTAATAATTATGCACACCTGATATAGGGTGTTGATGTCATGAGACCACACCCCTTCTCATTACAGAGATGCACATCACCTAATATGCTTAATTGGTAGTAGGCTTTCGAGCCTATACAGCTTGGAGTAAGACAACATGCATAAAGAGGATGATGTGGTCAAAATACTCATTTGCCTAATAATTCTGCACTCCCTGTACATATTTGCAAATGAAGGGGCAACGTTCAAGCCCATGGATGTTCCCTTTATTTGACAGTAGTAGGAGTCTTCGAATTTAAAATAATTTTAGCCTGAGGCTCAACTCCAAAATTTGTAGCAGAAATGTTGCTGGTGGGCCCACATATGTTTATCTGCTGAGTGCTCTTGCTACCATATTAATGCCATCCTTTTGTGGTATAACTGTGTAGAGGCTGGTAACATCAGCTGTTGCTAGTATCCAGTTATCTTCCATCTTCAGATCCTTCAATTTATGTATAAGTTCCATTGAATCCCTAACATATGACCTCATATTCTTGACCAGGGGCTGTAAGAAGAAGTCCACAAATTGGGATAGTGGTGATGTAATGGAGTCGCGGCCAGAGACAATAGGCCTACCTGGCGGGTGGGTTTGATTTTTATGAACCTTTGGCAAGGTATACAGTATTGGGCATTTAGGGTGATCCATCATCAGAAAACCTCCTATTTTCTCATCAATAAAGCCCTGAGATACACCCTCCGCCATCAGTGTTTCAATCTCTTTCTGGAATTCCTTGATTGGGTTCCTTTGTAACTGTTGGTAGGTCATGATGTCACTTAATTGATGCATGATCTCTGATTGGTAGTACTCATAGTTCATTACCACCGTAGCTCCCCCTTTATCCGCTGGGTGGATGATGATCGTAGGGTCCGTGGCTAAAGTTTTTATTGCTAGAACCTCCTCTTTTATCAGATTATTTCTGAATTTCGGCTTTGGAGCCATGTTAGTATCCCTGCTCACCAAACGAGAGTATGTCTTGATACTTGGGTTGTTGCTGGTATGGTCAAATTTGCTAGGTTTGCGAAATGGGGTACTAGTGTCAGAAGTCAGGTTGTTGCTGAAATGTTCCCTTAGGGATCACTGGAATTTATTTTGGTCTATCCACATATCAAAGGGGTCACCTTTTCTGGTTGGTACGAAATTGAGTCTTTTGTTTAAAAGCTGAATTTCAGAATCCGATAGTATGCGGTCACTAATATGAACTAATATTACTTGGTAATGCCTCTATAGGTGCTGGTGAGGGAACGGTGGTCTGCCTCTGACCACCGCTTCTTGGATGTGGCCTCCTCTTTTCCTTATAGCTGATCGAGTAGGCACCCCTAAAAAAGGTTGTGGCTGTCTGTTTCCTCTATAGGGCCGTGTGGTTCCTCTGTATGGTAGTATAGAAGCCTGTATGGTCAATGGGGTATCAGAATCCATACCTGAACTAGGATCAATAGTCTGGAGATTTCTCCTTGTGTATTGTCTGTTGCGCCTCTGTCTTCTGGGTCTGTATCCTCTATTACCCCCTTTGCCTACGGTCAACCACCTGTATACACTTTTTTCTCTGTGGTCATCTGTGACTACTGCCAATTTCCTGTTTTTAAAGGATATCAGAGCCTCTTTATACTCCGTGATCTGTGACTGGAGTTGATTCAACCAGTCTGTGCTGGTGTCTGCTTCTAATTTCTGAGTATTGATGTTCTCATACTCCTGTATGTCACTCTTGATCTTGTCCAGCTGTGTTCTAATCTCTTCGGTAACCAACAATATTAGGTCTAAGGAGCATTTGTTCAGAATTGCACACCACTTCTTTCAAAATTCTGTATTCACTCTACCTATAGTAGGTATGTTTTTGATGCAAAATCCCTGTGGTATCAGCTTTTTCCAATAGTATTCAGATAAATAAATACCATGCAGTTTCAACTCTATTTCTTTTTTCTTTAGTTTTAATAAAGTCAACAAGATTGAATTGCTTGAGTCTATATTAGATTGTGTTTCCACCTCATATTCAAATAATATGCGTGCAGCATCAACTTCTGTGAAAGATAAAGTTTGGTTGTCCTCAATCCCAGTGTCTGTATCCATAAGGCTGATAGCCAGAGCTGTGTTAACCAGAGCTATGGGTAAAGTGAATGTAAATTTTGATGCTAAAGTGCCCGGTTTTTCAAACTTTGATTAAAAACAGGGGCACTTTAATTCATCAAAATTTACATTTCACTCCTGTTGTGAAAAAAAACTTACCTTTTAAACTTCACAGCAGCTCCAGCTTCCTCCACCCATTTCAAAACCTCTTCTTGGGTCTAAAATGAGGCATCCGGCTTCCTCCAATCACAGCGTTGAATCAGACACTGATTCCCACGGGGGGGAAACTGTGATTGGAGGATCACCTATCAATCATTTCTGACATCAGAAATGGCTTGTGAGACCGGAGGAAGCTTAAAAGGTAAGTATTTTTTCACAACAGGAGTGACACGTAAATTTTGATGAATTAAAGTGCCCCTGTTTTTAATCAAAGTTTTAAAAACCGGGCACTTTAGCATCAAAATTTACATTCACTTTAACTTTTGGCGAAATTAAAAAGTGTCATTAAACACATCAAAAATACAATACAGAGTACACTAACACTCATAATAACACTGTATAATAATTATTATTTAAAAAAAATATTGCACAAAAATGTTATAAGGGCTCAAAGATATGTGATCTCAGGTGTTAGGAAACAAAAGCAGCAAAAGGTCCTTAACCTAGAGATATATACATATACATGTCTAAAGATGTATATGTATGTTTAGATATATGTGTATATATGTGTACATATGTATTTATATGTGTATATATGTATTTATAGACATATATAGACACATATAAACACATAAACATATATGTACACACATACATACAGGGAGTGCAGAATTATTAGGCAAATGAGTATTTTGACCACATCATCCTCTTTATGCATGTTGTCTTACTCCAAGCTGTATAGGCTCGAAAGCCTACTACCAATTAAGCATATTAGGTGATGTGCATCTCTGTAATGAGAAGGGGTGTGGTCTAATGACATCAACACCCTATATCAGGTGTGCATAATTATTAGGCAACTTCCTTTCCTTTGGCAAAATGGGTCAAAAGAAGGACTTGACAGGCTCAGAAAAGTCAAAAATAGTGAGATATCTTGCAGAGGGATGCAGCACTCTTAAAATTGCAAAGCTTCTGAAGCATGATCATCGAACAATCAAGCGTTTCATTCAAAATAGTCAACAGGGTCGCAAGAAGCGTGTGGAAAAACCAAGGCGCAAAATAACTGCCCATGAACTGAGAAAAGTCAAGCGTGCAGCTGCCAAGATGCCACTTGCCACCAGTTTGGCCATATTTCAGAGCTGCAACATCACTGGAGTGCCCAAAAGCACAAGGTGTGCAATACTCAGAGACATGGCCAAGGTAAGAAAGGCTGAAAGACGACCACCACTGAACAAGACACACAAGCTGAAACGTCAAGACTGGGCCAAGAAATATCTCAAAACTGATTTTTCTAAGGTTTTATGGACTGATGAAATGAGAGTGAGTCTTGATGGGCCAGATGGATGGGCCCGTGGCTGGATTGGTAAAGGGCAGAGAGCTCCAGTCCGACTCAGATGCCAGCAAGGTGGAGGTGGAGTACTGGTTTGGGCTGGTATCATCAAAGATGAGCTTGTGGGGCCATTTAGGGTTGAGGATGGAGTCAAGCTCAACTCCCAGTCCTACTGCCAGTTTCTGGAAGACACCTTCTTCAAGCAGTGGTACAGGAAGAAGTCTGCATCCTTTAAGAAAAACATGATTTTCATGCTGGACAATGCTCCATCACACGCGTCCAAGTACTCCACAGCGTGGCTGGCAAGAAAGGGTATAAAAGAAGAAAATCTAATGACATGGCCTCCTTGTTCACCTGCTCTGAACCCCATTGAGAACCTGTGGTCCATCATCAAATGTGAGATTTACATAGAGGGAAAACAGTACACCTCTCTGAACAGTGTCTGGGAGGCTGTGGTTGCTGCTGCATGCAATGTTGATGGTGAACAGATCAAAACACTGACAGAATCCATGGATGGCAGGCTTTTGAGTGTCCTTGCAAAGAAAGATGGCTATATTGGTCACTGATTTGTTTTTGTTTTGTTTTTGAATGTCAGAAATGTATATTTGTGAATGTTGAGATGTTATATTGGTTTCACTGGTAAAAATAAATAATTGAAATGGGTATATATTTGTTTTTTGTTAAGTTGCCTAATAATTATGCACAGTAATAGTCACCTGCACACACAGATATCCCCCTAAAATAGCTAGAACTAAAAACAAACTAAAAACTACTTCCAAAACTATTCAGCTTTGATATTAATGAGTTTTTTTGGGTTCATTGAGAACATGGTTGTTGTTCAATAATAAAATTAATCCTCAAAAATACAACTTGCCTAATAATTCTGCACTCCCTGTATATATATATATATATATATATATATATATATACACATACACATGTGTGTATGCATGAGTCTTTTGCCGTTAAGTAGATGAAAACATGTTAAAACATATTTATTCAATATTCAGATCTAATAAAGATTTTCACTATGACCTTTAGTTATCAACGTGTCTACCTCAAATACGCTGGAATTCCGCAGCGTATTTGTGGCGAGGCTGATTCGCCTAAGTTATGAAGCCCTAGATACCGGCAAAAGTAGAATTTAGTGACGTAAGCTTCGATCCGCTGGACTCAGTCCGACACAGATCGATTCTTACGTCACTCCAGATGTTCCGCACACAAGTGTGGCACAATCTGACTACTTTTGCTAGTTAGCAAAAAACTAGCAGGTACGCTCGGCACTTTTTCGGCCCAGCGTACCTGGTTTTCAAACCGCCGCCCTGGAGGCAGCGGATCCCATAGGAATCAATGGGAGTCTGACCTTAGCGAAAGTTCATGTTCGCTGCTGCCCGACATCCCATTGATTCCTATGGGAAATGTCTACACCTAACACCCTAACATGTACCCCGAGTCTAAACACCCCTAATCTGCCCCCTACACCGCCGCAACTAAATAAAGTTATTACCCCCTAAACCGCCGCTCCCGGACCCCTCCGCAAGCTATACTAAATATGTTAACCCCTAAACCGCCGCTCCCGGTCCCCGCCGCAACTATAATATATGTATTAACCCCTAAACCGCCGCTCCCGGACCCCGCCGCCACCTACATTATACCTATTAACCCCTATCCTGCCCCCCCTATACCGCCGCCCTCTATAATAAAGTTATTAACCCCTATCCTGAGGATCCCGGACCTCGCCGCAACTAAATAGTTTAACCCCTAAACCGCCGCTCCCAGACCCCGCTGCAACCTATATTAAACTTATTAACCCCTAATCTGCCCCCCTACACCGTCGCCACCTATAATAAATTTATTAACCCCTATCCTGCCCCCCCTACACCGCCGCCATTGTAATAAAATTATTAACCCCTAAACCTAAGTCTAACACTAACCCTAACACCCCCCTAACTTAAATATTAATTAAATAAATCTAAATAATATTTCTCAAGTTATTAACTAAATTAATCCTATTTAAAACTAAATACTTACCTATAAAATAAACCCTAATATAGCTACAATATAACTAATAATTATATTGTAGCTATCTTAGGATTTATTTTTATTTTACAGGCATCTTTCATTTTATTTTAACTAGGTACAATAGCTATTAAATAGTTATTAACTATTTAATAGCTACCTAGTTAAAATAAAGAGAAATTTACCTGTAAAATAAAAACTAACCTAAGTTACAATTACACCTAACACTACACTATACTTTAATAAATTATTTCTATTTAAAACTAAATACTTACCTGTAAAATAAACGCTAAGATAGCTACAATATAATTAATAATTACATTGTAGCTATTTTAGGATTTATATTTATTTTACAGGTAACTTTGTATTTATTTTAGCTAGTTAGAATAGTTATTAAAGTTATTAACTATTTAATAACTACCTAGCTAAAAGAAATACAAAATTACCTGTAAAATAAATCCTAACCTAAGTTACAATTATACCTAACACTACACTATCATTAAATTAATTAAATAAATTAACTACAAATAACTACAATTAAATTCAATTAAATAAACTAACTAAAGTACAAAAAATAAAAAAAGCTAAGTTACAAAAAATAAAAAAAATAAGTTACAAACATTTAAAAAATATTACAACAATTTTAAGCTACTTACACCTAATCTGAGCCCCCTAATAAAATAACAATGCCCCCCAAAATAAAAAATGCCCTACCCTATTCTAAATTAAATAAGTTCAAAGCTCTTTTACCTTACCAGCCCTTAAAAGGGCCTTTTGCGGGGCATGCCCCAAAGAATTCTGCTCTTTTGCCTGTAAAAGAAAAAAACAACCCCCCCCAACATTAAAACCCACCACCCACATACCCCTAATCTAACCCAAACCCCCCTTAAATAAACCTAACACTACCCCTCTGAAGATCATCCTACCTTGAGTCGTCTTCAGCCAGCTGACCCAACGATGGAACCGAAGAGGAGATCCGGAGCGGCAGAAGTCATCATCCAAGGTGCGCTGAAGAAGTCTTCCATCCGGGCAATGTCATCTTCCAAGCAGCGTCTTCAATCTTCTTTCTTCCGGATCCATCTTCATCCCGCCGACGCGGAACATCCTTCTTCCTCGACGAACTAACGACAAATGAAGGCTCCTTTAAGGGACGTCATCCAAGATGTCGTCCCTTCTATCAGCCAATCGGAATTAAGGTAGGAAAAATCTGATTGGCTGATTGAATCAGCCAATCAGATGGAGTTCGCATTCTATTGGCTGATCGGAACAGCCAATAGAATGCGAGCTCAATCTGATTGGCTGATTGGATCAGCCAATCGGATTGAACTGCAATCTGATTGGCTGATTCAATCAGCCAATCAGATTTTTCCTACCTTAATTCCGATTTGCTGATAGAATCCTATCAGCCAATCGGAATTAAAGGGATGCCATCTTGGATGATGTCCCTTAAAGGAGCCTTCATTCGTCGTTAGTCCGTCGGGGAAGAAGGATGTTCCGCGTCGGCAGAATGAAGATGGATCCTGAAGAAAGAAGATTGAAGACGCCGCTTGGAAGATGACATCGCCCGGATGTAAGACTTCTTCAGCGCCGTCTGGATGATGACTTCATCGGATGGAAGACTTCTTCAGCGCGTCTTGGATGATGACTTCTGCCTCTCCGGATCTCCTCTTCGGTTCCATCGGTGGGTCGGCTGGCTGAAGACGACTCAAGGTAGGATGATCTTCAGGGGGGTAGTGTTAGGTTTATTTAAGGGGGGTTTGGGCTAGATTAGGGGTATGTGGGTGGTGGGTTTTAATGTTGGGGGGTTTGTATTTTTCTTTTACAGGCAAAAGAGCAGAATTCTTTGGAGCATGCCCCGCAAAAGGCCCTTTTAAGGGCTGGTAAGGTAAAAGAGCTTTGAACTTTTTAAATTTAGAATAGGGTAGGGCATTTTTTTATTTTGGGGGGCTTTGTTATTTTATTAGGGGGCTTAGATTAGGTGTAAGTAGCTTAAAATTGTTGTAATATTTTTGAAATGTTTGTAACTTATTTTTTTTATTTTTTGTACTTTAGTTAGTTTATTTAATTGAATTTAATTGTAGTTATTTGTAGTTAATTTATTTAATTAATTTAATGATAGTGTAGTGTTAGGTTTAATTGTAACTTAGGTTAGGATTTATTTTACAGGTAATTTTGTATTTCTTTTAGCTAGGTAGTTATTAAATAGTTAATAACTATTTAATAACTATTCTAACTAGATAAAATAAATACAAAGTTACCTGTAAAATAAATATAAATCATAAAATAGCTACAATGTAATTATTAATTATATTGTAGCTATCTTACGGCTAGATTTGGAGTTTTGCAGTAGATGGGGTGCGTTAGCTACGCGTGGTTTATGTCTAACGCACGGCATTGTTTAACGCCGGTATTTAGAGTTCCAAAAAAACCTTCTAACGATACTCCTAACGCGTGTATTTCACACGCGGAATCCTGCCCGCGTTAGACAGTCTCCCATAGAGATCAATGGAAATGCAAACAAACACGCTTTTTTCATCTAACACTCGATCTCGCGAGAAATACGCACAGCTCGGTCATATGACGCATACCACATCATGCACAACAATAACACGCCGCAAATGTCACAACAACAATCACTAAACAAAGCACATAAGCATTACACATTCAGAAGCGGGGGGAATTTTATTTAAATAAAATACAGGGAATACGCATATACTTTAAGATGCGGAAATACGGAAAATAACAACAAGGAAAAAAAAAAACATACACTAGCAAAATACTCGCATTCAATATTACTATATATTAGGACAAACATACATATACAACACTTCACTAATACCACACCATCGCAAATTAACATTTAAACATAATACTATTGGACAATGTTATAGAAAACGAGCACTATGACATCATCGCATTCTACTCCACAAATACTAACTCCAAATGAGCATGCGCAAATTCACACACCTAATACACATTGCACAAATAATAAGTAAGAATAAAGCACACCTGAACACAATTTACAACGCAAACCGGTACATCATTAAACATTTACACAGGGTATATAAGCACCACACAAGAATGGCTTCTATCACTGTGTTGCTGGTGGGTTTTTGGAGATTGGAGCTTAGAGATTTTGTGCATTATTGTGAGTCAGTTAGTGGTAGTGGGAGTTAGAGAGTTAGTGGTAGTGTGAGTTAGAGAGTTAGTGGTAGTGGGAGTTAGAGAGTTAGTGGTAGTGGGAGTTAGAGAGTTAGTGGTAGAGTTAGTGGTAGTGTGAGTTAGAGAGGTAGTGGTAGTGTGAGTTAGAGAGTTAGTGGTAGTGTGAGTTAGAGAGTTAGTGCTAGTGTGAGTTAGTGAACGACAGTTGGTTTGGGTGAGTGTGCGAGTGCTTTCTCTGTACACTTAACACATTTACACGCAAACACATTCAATACATACATACACTTATCAATAACACTACATACACTCCATACCCCATACCCTCTCATACTACACTCCATACCCCATTCCCTGTAGTCCCATTCCCTTTCATCCCATTTACTCTTATCCCATACCCCATCCCCATTCCCCATCCCCTAGTTACATTTAGTTTACATATCCTCCTTTTAGTCTTCTTCTTCATTTTGTTCATTTAAATACTCCTTACCCTCTTTTATTTATATCCCTTTCACACTTTCAGCACTTATTTTGGTCTTTTTAGTTCTTTATTTTGACCCCCTTTCATTTGATCACACTCACTTTTTGTTTGCTTATTTGGGGTTTAGTTTAGGGAAGAGATGGAGGGCAGGCAGGGGAGAGGTAGAGGGGGGAGGAGAGGGAGGGGGAGAGGAACAGGACAGGAAGGGGGTCAGGAAGGGGGGCAGGAAGCGGGGGTGGAAGCGGTGGGTGGACCCAGCCACTTGGTTCAAGATGAACAAGTGGCTGGGCCCAGTGGCGGACAGAGTAGGGCTTCACAGTCCGGGAAACAGAGGGCATCATCACAGGGGAAGGCCAAGGCGACTAGGGAGGCGAGGTTTTCGATGGAGAAGGAGGCCCTTGTAGAAGCCTATATGGCCAGGTATAGGAGGCTGCAGCATCAGAAGACCACCCCGACTGAGAAGAGGAAGCTCTGGCATGAGATAAGGAATGCAGTCAATGCAGTGGGTGGCCGGAACAGAGATATGGACTCTATTAAACATCGCTACCGGGACTGCAAGATGGATCTTAAGAAAAAGTTAAGCCGGGAGGCCCGACATGCCGCAGGAACCGGTGGCGGCCCTGCACTGGAAATCGATTACTGCCGATGGGAGGAAATGTTGCGTCCCAGCATCTCCGAGGTGGATATAGTCGGTATCGGAGGAATTGATACCGGGAACCTGCCATTCTCATCTGACGGTAAGCTCATTTAAGAATAAATTAACATACGAATGTATTTCAAGGGACACTATACGCAAACCTTTCCTTTCATGATTAAGGCAGAGAATACAATTTTAAACAACATTCCAATTTACTTATATTACCTAATTTGATTCATTCTTTAGATATACTTTAATGAAGAAATAGCCATGCACACAGTGAACCAATCACAGGAGGCAGCTATATTCAGCTACCAATCAGCAGCTTCTAAGCATATCTAGATATGCTTTTCAGCAAAGAATATCCAGAGAATGAAGCTAATTAAAAAAGAAAAGTACATTAGAAAGTTGATTATAATTGTATGCTTCTAAATCATGAAAGATAAAACATTGGGTTTCATGTCCCTTTAAGGATCAGATTAATGCTATTACGTTGTTTACACGCATTCACAATTACTTTGCGGTTACATCAGTATCTAGGCTATAGGTTAGGTGTGCATTTAAACAGACTGAAAACAAACGCTAAAACATTCAGATTGACCAGAGATATCACAAGCACGGTTTAGAAAATGCGGAAATCGTATTGATTGTTAGATTTCAAATTGGATTAATGAGGCTGCATTTGTAATTGTATCGTAAGCTAAGTAATTTAAAGCTTTATTTGGAAATATGCTAATATATAAATTTATTTCTTTTTCTAATATACAGAGTCTGGGGAGGAGGCAGCACAGCAACTACAGGCTCCTCCTTTTCCCCGGGATGAGAGTGGTGGGGATGAAGCTCCACCTCGGAGGGAAGAGGCCCCCCTTGATGAAGAGCCCCCCCCTTGACGAAGAGGCCCCCCTTGATGAAGAGGCCCCCGTGACGAAGAGGCCCCGGAAGCAGAGGAAGAGGCCGCGGAAGCAGAGGCCCCTCAAGGACCAGCAGGCCGCCGTGCACCAGCAGGCCGCCGTGCACGGGCACCCCGCCGTGCACAACAAGAGGAAATAGCGGAGGTGTGGGTTCTACTAGACTACATTGACCAGATGCGTAACTCCCGGATACAAAATATAGAAGGCAGAACTAGAATTCTTGAAGGACAAAACAAAATCATTGAAGGCCAAACCCAAATCATACACCTCCTTACTCGAATAGAAGAAGGCCAAAACAGAACCTTTAGACTCCAACAAGAGATGTTTAATTTCTTCCCGGGAGGCGCATGCTGGTCTGCCTCCTGCTGGTCTGCCTCCTGGTCCGCCATCTGCTGGTCTGCCTCCTGCTCCTGGGCCTCCTGCTCCTGGGCCTCCTGCTCCTGGGCCGCCATCTGCTGGGCCTCCTGCTCCTGGGCCGCCATCTGCTGGGCCTCCTGCTCCTGGGCCGCCATCTGCTGGGCCTCCTGCTCCTGGGCCGCCATCTGCTGGGCCTCCTGCTCCTGGGCCTCCTGCTGCTGGGCCTCCTGCTGCTGGGCCTCCTGCTGCCGGGCCATCCGGGCCATCTTCTCCTGCCGGGCCATCTTCTCCTGCCGGGCCATCTTCTCCTGCCGGCCCATCTCCTCCTGCCAGCCCATCTCCTCCTCACCTTGGTCGTCCCAGTACTCTTCCTTCCACTCTTCCCACAACATCTCCAATGAAAACTCGTCGGAGTCGGCAGTTGACCCTCCCAGAGTCTCAGCCCTGTGGGAAGAGGGGAAGGAAGAGGAAGTAAGTATTTGTTTTCATGTTTAATGTTTTTTTTATTTAATGTGTAATGGATAGGTATGTGATGATGTGGTTTTCATACACTTGTGGACCACACTCTGTATATAATCTACTTCTATGGGACCGGGTCCATGGAGGCAGATTGTTTGCAGAGTGTGGGTTATAAGTGTGTGAAAATACCTATCCTTGTTCATGATATTGATTGGTTTCTGTGATGTGATGTCCAAACTGTTTCCCGAATCGCAAACAAAATTACCATTACAATTATCCATGATGGCATATTACTGTTTGAATGCCAATAACACAGCTTAAAGGGACAGTAAGAATTATTGATTACAAAGAAAACACTGTATTACGCATTATCAAGTTGGAAACAGCAAAAGATGGAGAAATACGTGTGACTTATGTGCTTACCCTTGTATCTATGCCTATGAAAAATGACCACTTATTTGTTGTTCTGACATAACAACATTTTAGACATCAATGATCAATACATGGTAAATATGCTGTATGAGCTCAAGGTTTTAGATATACAAATGCTATCCAAATGCCCTCTAGTGGTCAAATTGCATAATGATTACATGCACTCTTCAAGCTCTAAGAAATGAGCACACGAACCTCATAGGTTTAGCTAGCAAATTAAAATAAACACAGACAAATGATTAATTGGTGAGAAACCTTTGATATCATTAATATTACAAAACTGACTTTTTTAATAATGCAAAACATTATTTGTTTTCTAAACTGTCCCTTTAACAAAATTACATATGCTAACATATAATATTTGCAGATTGTTGGTATATCTACATGTACTTGTTCAAACAATAAATATTTAAAACAGATTTATATTGACGTGTTAAATAAAGTCTATTTTCTTAAAGAGACATTATTGTGTTCATTTTTTTTTAGAAAGACATTTGTTTTAACAATGAATATGGTTTAAAGTCCTTTTAGGAGTGGGGGAAAAAAATATGCTAACAATAATATATTTGGAGATTAACCAATGTGGAACTCATACATGATACAAAAATCAACATTTGCATTAAAGGGACAGTATACTATATTTTTAACAGAACTGCATGTAATAGACACTACTAGAAACAACAAGATTAACATATACTGATATCAAAATCAATATTAAAAAGCTTTAAACACTTTCTAAGAAAATCGGGTTATCTCTATTGAAAATATAGATGAACCCCCATTACAACCGTAAAACAAGACAATACCCCATCATTAACATATGAAAAGACCCTTTACACAAACAGGAGAAAGCTGGAGATGGTACTCACATGAAACTTTGAGGCTTGGTGAGGATTACTTACATTTTATTTGAACAGAAGCAAAATGAGACGTGTATTTGGTAAACAATGGACTATATAACTAGAGACCAAATAAAATATTTTGGTTTTTAATGTGAGTGTCTAATGAACCTTTAATAAAATATACGACGAAATTACATTTAGAAGAAGTCGGCATCATATATTTAGCATATGATAAAGATAAATGCATATTGATTACTTTATTCTAACACAATAGCGCATATTTATGAATTAGATATCTTTAACATTAAACACAACAGTCATTTTTCATAAAAAGGAACATATTGTTGACAAACATATTAAACAACATGGACTATAGAGATTTGCACTTACCTCGAAATATCTTATGCATGAAAACATTTTGCTTTCGTTCGTTTATTCAACCAGACATCCAGCAAAAGAGAATGTGGTGGTCTTTATCAGCTATGGGTCAACAATGTAACATGATGCAAACAATCCATATTCACCATGTTTTTAAACTTGTCTTCTCATTCACAAACGTGTTTAACGTGCACAAACAAATATTGCGGGACTACGTAATACAATCAGACGTTTTTTTACCTTTGCATGTGACGTCTTAATTAACATGGCACTTCCTTGATCACGTAAGAACGCAATCCAATAAAAGGCGCATTCTTGATCATGTAAGAACGCAAACCAAAAAAAGGCGCATCCTTGATCGCGTAAAAACGCCATCCAATAAAAGGTGCATCCTTGATCGCGTAAAAACGTCAGTCAATACAAGGAATCATTGGACAGCCTGGCAGGTGACGTCTTAAGCAACATGGCGCATCCGAGAGCGCTGAAAAACCGCAGCCAATACAAGGACTCAGTTGACAGCTTGGCATATCAATAAGAAACGTATTTATATTTTAGTAACTAGTATGTGTCTAGATTGCTATCTAAGAATGTCACAAAATCATGAATCATCTTTTCGGACTTGACTGTCCCTTTAACTATAGCTATGGTGTATATCTTTAACATTTAAAAGATACACATGAGAAATACATATGCCATTGATGTTTTAAGATATGTTTAGATTGTTTTGGAATAACAATAATGACACATGTATTGATCAAACGTGTCATTTATTCAAGTTGAAATATGGTCAGCCTACCTATAGCCATATATGGGAGGAGAAAAACATATTCCTCATCTAAAATATGCGCATTACACACAGATATTGATTTGGTTACACTTTTACAATAAGATAGAATTGAAAATGAAATACATGTGCTGTCAACATTACAATAAAATTGTTTATTAATAAGATTATATGTCCTTGTTCATTTAAAAAGGACAAAAACGCTTTAGAAATGGAAATCCATTCATTAACAATTGTGCTCACCATCACTTAAAAGGACATGATTTTTATTTTTAAAAAGAGGATACACAGAGACAATACTATTTCAATAAAATGAACACTTTACAGAGATTATATCATTGTATCAATCCTCAGATCATTTGTTAAAGGTGCATCAATTCATGCAGAGTTTATAAATACACACATGGATGTGAAATTTGAAATATACATATATATACACAAATAACAATCTATATATACATATATAAAAGAATTACTATGCTAATCATAATCATGCAATGATAAAGCTTTTAGAAAAATATATAAAGACAAATAATAAAATTACATTGGAGATGTTAATCTTAAAGTCATTTACAATTGTATTACAAATATGATTCAGGAAACACCATTATTTTTGGTAAGGTCCCTTTAAGGATCAACCAGATAAACTAGAGATTTCAATCAATGACATGAATAAGGAGCACAAAGAATCGTGCAATGACATGTCTTTTATTAGTATGTCAGAAAACATCAACAACGTTTATAAATAATCTGGTAAAGATCAGGAAAATTGGAGCCATATGACAAGGTAACAGAGTGCATCACAGTCCATGAAGAGAGTTGCCAAGGGCCAGCATAGCCCCATTGGAGCCATATGACAAGGTAACAGAGTGCATCACAGTCCATGAAGAGAGTTGCCAAGGGCCAGCATAGCCCCATTGGAGACATATGACAAGGTAACAGAGTGCATCACAGTCCATGAAGAGAGTTGCCAAGGGCCAGCATAGCCCCATTGGAGACATATGACAAGGTAACAGAGTGCATCACAGTCCATGAAGAGAGTTGCCAAGGGCCAGCATAGCCCCATTGGAGACATATGACAAGGTAACAGAGTGCATCACAGTCCATGAAGAGAGTTGCCAAGGGCCAGCATAGCCCCATTGGAGCCATATGACAAGCTAACAGAGTGCATCACAGTCCATGAAGAGTGTTGCCAAGGGCCAGCATAGCCGCATTGGAGACATATGACAAGGTAACAGAGTGCATCACAGTCCATGAAGAGAGTTGCCAAAGGCCAGCATAGCCCCATTGGAGACATATGACAAGGTAACAGAGTGCATCACAGTCCATGAAGAGAGTTGCCAAGGGCCAGCATAGCCCCATTGGAGCCATATGACAAGGTAACAGAGTGCATCACAGTCCATGAAGAGAGTTGCCAAGGGCCAGCATAGCCCCATTGGAGACATATGACAAGGTAACAGAGTGCATCACAGTCCATGAAGAGAGTTGCCAAGGGCCAGCATAGCCCCATTGGAGACATATGACAAGGTAACAGAGTGCATCACAGTCCATGAAGAGAGTTGCCAAGGGCCAGCATAGCCCCATTGGAGACATATGACAAGGTAACAGAGTGCATCACAGTCCATGAAGAGAGTTGCCAAGGGCCAGCATAGCCCCATTGGAGACATATGACAAGGTAACAGAGTGCATCACAGTCCATGAAGAGAGTTGCCAAGGGCCAGCATAGCCCCATTGGAGACATATGACAAGGTAACAGAGTGCATCACAGTCCATGAAGAGAGTTGCCAAGGGCCAGCATAGCCCCATTGGAGACATATGACAAGGTAACAGAGTGCATCACAGTCCATGAAGAGAGTTGCCAAGGGCCAGCATAGCCCCATTGGAGACATATGACAAGGTAACAGAGTGCATCACAGTCCATGAAGAGAGTTGCCAAGGGCCAGCATAGCCCCATTGGAGACATATGACAAGGTAACAGAGTGCATCACAGTCCATGAAGAGAGTTGCCAAGGGCCAGCATAGCCCCATTGGAGACATATGACAAGGTAACAGAGTGCATCACAGTCCATGAAGAGAGTTGCCAAGGGCCAGCATAGCCCCATTGGAGACATATGACAAGGTAACAGAGTGCATCACAGTCCATGAAGAGAGTTGCCAAGGGCCAGCATAGCCCCATTGGAACCATATGACAAGGTAACAGAGTGCATCACAGTCCATGAAGAGAGTTGCCAAGGGCCAGCATAGCCCCATTGGAGACATATGACAAGGTAACAGAGTGCATCACAGTCCATGAAGAGAGTTGCCAAGGGCCAGCATAGCCCCATTGGAGCCATATGACAAGGTAACAGAGTGCATCACAGTCCATGAAGAGAGTTGCCAAGGGCCAGCATAGCCCCATTGGAGCCATATGACAAGGTAATAGAGTGCATCACAGTCCATGAAGAGAGTTGCCAAGGGCCAGCATAGCCCCATTGGAGCCATATGACAAGGTAACAGAGTGCATCACAGTCCATGAAGAGAGTTGCCAAAGGCCAGCATAGCCCCATTGGAGACATATGACAAGGTAACAGAGTGCATCACAGTCCATGAAGAGAGTTGCCAAGGGCCAGCATAGCCCCATTGGAGACATATGACAAGGTAACAGAGTGCATCACAGTCCATGAAGAGAGTTGCCAAGGGCCAGCATAGCCCCATTGGAGCCATATGACATGGTAACAGAGTGCATCACAGTCCATGAAGAGAGTTGCCAAGGGCCAGCATAGCCCCATTGGAGCCATATGACAAGGTAACAGAGTGCATCACAGTCCATGAAGAGAGTTGCCAAGGGCCAGCATAGCCCCATTGGAGACATATGACAAGGTAACAGAGTGCATCACAGTCCATGAAGAGAGTTGCCAAGGGCCAGCATAGCCCCATTGGAGACATATGACAAGGTAACAGAGTGCATCACAGTCCATGAAGAGAGTTGGCAAGGGTCAGCATAGACCCATTGGAGACATATGACAAGGTAACAGAGTGCATCACAGTCCATGAAGAGAGTTGCCAAGGGCCAGCATAGCCCCATTGGAGCCATATGACAAGGTAACAGAGTGCATCACAGTCCATGAAGAGAGTTGCCAAGGGCCAGCATAGCCCCATTGAAGCCATATGACAAGGTAAAAGAGTGCAACAGGCACAACAATAACCAGAAAAAAAGGCCAAATGGCAACCATAAAAACAAACATCAACATGTGGACGGAGGATTCTTATCTGCGCCCTTGGAGCATCTCCAGATCCTCCACTTACTGGTCATCCCCTTCATCGTCCTGTGCATGTCTAGCTACAGATTCAAGCATTGAGTTCCACCGCCTCATCTGACGTAGAGTCATATGCTGAACCTGTAGCTGGGCCTGCATGGTGTCGGCCATCCCTCTCAGGACAGCTGCGTTTCTCAACACGGCCTGCTCTACGCGTGCTAGACCTTCTAGCATGAGCCATGTTGAGTCACAGCCTAAAATAAAGAAAAAATCAAATATTAATGATAATTACACAACAGACAAAATAAAAAGCAAAGATACATTGTCATCATAAAGACAAATAATTCTTTAAATTAATTTGTTGACATTGATTATTTACACATGAAATATGTTATTCAGACAGACCTAAACCATTAAATGGACATTTTAATCCAACATGTTGTCCCCTTTAATTGGTTTTTGATGATCCACTTTTACAGCTTGAGTGTCTAAAATCTTGTAAAAGGATTTACATTGTACTTACATTAGCAATTTTAAGATTTTTGTTATACTGTGGTAGGCACACCTATCCTTAAACATTTTGGCGTTGAGGACAAGCTGTGTAAACATAGCAACCAGAAGAAATTACATTCCCACTGGGTTATACAAGAGATAATGTATGAACATTTGTACATAAATTGTTGGATCCAAATAGTGGTGATTGGTATATGTAGTGATATCAAATTAAAGGGACAGTAAACCTAAATATTTTAGTTACTGATTCAGATAGAGCATGACATTAAAAAGAATGATTAATTTACTCGTATTCTTTAAATGTTTGAATTCTTGAGCTATATTTTAAATGCAAGAATGTAAGTTTATAGGGCAGGCCATTTTTGGTTATCAACTTTGGTTGTCCCTGCTGATTGATGGATACATTCATCCAACAATAAAGAAATGATGTACAGATTTTTTTTGAATAAAAAAAAAAATATAGGCATTTCTTTGTTTCAATAAAGATAGCAAGAGAATGAAGAATAATTGATAAGAGTAGTAAATTATAAATTTGATTAAGATTGCATGCTCTATTTGAATCACAAGAGAAAAAATTTCATTCAGTGTACCTTTAAGTATCTTATAATGTTGATTTTGAATGATACTTACAGCTGTGCCTGGGAAGGACAATCCGACACCCAGGACAATGAAGGTTGAGACAGGGGGGAGGGATGGGATTGGGTTGGGGAGGGATGGGCTGCTGCTCTGGGGTAGCCCGTAGTGGGAGTGGTGAGTTGGGGGCTGGGCAGCTGGGGTAGCTGTACGGGCCAAAAGACGGGGAGAGCGGCGAAGGGGGACGAAGGGGCATTTTTTGGGAGGGATAGGATAGGACAAATGGGAAGGGCCTGGAGGGTCTGTGGTCTGTGGAGGGGCAGGGGGCTGGGCAGGGGGCTGGGCAGGGGACTGGGCAGGGGGCTGGGCAGGGGACTGGGCAGGGGGCTGGGCAGGGGGCTGGGCAGGGGACTGGGCAGGGGGCTGGGCAGGGGACTGGGCAGGGGGCTGGGCAGGGGACTGGGCAGGGGCCTGGGACTGGGCAGGGGAGGAACAATGATGACCAGAAGAGGAGGATCCATCTGAAATAAATATTATAAATATATTAACATCTCATACATCATGAAATCCAATCAACGCATTTCAACTTGATTATGTTTGCAATATACTTAGAAGTGTGTTTGAATTTCTAAATAATGATGACATGAGGATATGGTATGCATATAGGCACTCAGATGAAAATCAATGACTGTCTGTACAATTATAAAATTATTATTGTGGTTTGGCCTAGAATATGCATGTGACATCATGATGGCATGAATTTCAAATCCAAATATTTAAACAAATCCAAGCATATCTTCATGCTGCCTGATATATATAAGGGGCAGTAGTGTATTTTAACAGACAAATAATATTCCAGTTTTTAAAGTGCAAAAGCTGTAGACTTTGAATGTCTTCAATAAAATGATTTCCAATAAAGCAACATGTTGGAAACATGTTAGATATATTTCACTTATCATCAGACTTCAAGGGAGCCTCTTCCTCCTCCGTCCCACATGTTAAATCAATCTCTGTAAAACATAACATGTTGTGTACACGTTAAGATCAGATATTATAACATATGTTACTCTTGCTCAAAGACACACATCAATGTTGCATTAAAGATATACACACCCAAAGTTATGATTTACATCATTTTGATGGAGCATACAAATGACATTAGATTTGTTATTCTCAATTATTCAGATTTTCAATTTATTGTTTGTATTAATTTTAAAATCATAAAAGCATAGTACATAGAACATTTAAGATTTCTCATGTGTGTATCACTTGATGATTGTTCTCAAAAATGAACATGGAAACAAACATATGCTATACATCTTCTGAATAACAAAGGTGTAGACTAAGAAAGTTTTAATTATTAATCTTTCAATATTCAAATAAAATTAATATATAATCAGAGGAGTAAATTATATGTTTGTTTCAAATGTTATGCTTCATCAGAATCATGCTCATAATATTGATTACCAATACACCTTCAATGACATATAAATGAGTCAATGGACTTACCAGAAGACCGCAAAGGCAGCTCTGTGTCGGTGCTGGATTCCTCTGGGCTCCCCACACCAACTCTCTCTATGAATGATATAGATATATATTAGGGAACACATTTGGGATAGCACTAAATCACATCTATATCGATTTATAAGAATAATCAACTTGAAAATGTGAAGAATAGAGCAGTCATTATAAAAAAAAATGCTTGATTGAATCAAGGGGATTCTGTAAAAAATGATGTATTGAACATATGTTTAATTTCTGACTATATTAGACATCAAACTCATCTCATACGATGCTATTGCATATCTAAATATACCCATTGATCAATGTTCTTAAAAGAATACACACAAACCACATTTTGAATAACAGCTGTTGACAAATATAAACAAAGACATGTGGCACATCGAGCCATTTGTGCAATGTACAGTAATCTTGTTTAGGACACAACACATATTGATCACAATACCAAACCAAATATGTAATCATGGTGCTGTTAGAGTATGCTTATATCTATAAAGTAACTCCAACAGTGAATATGTGAATTATATATCAATATTGTCTAATCCAAAGAATGTAAGGATTAATTAATCTATTGTTTCTTAAAGGGACACTGACATGATTTATTTCAATCATTGATTTCACTGTTCAAACTGTTCCAAATGATTTAACATTGACTCCTATTATAATTTTAATGTTGCTACATTTTAATCTTAAAGGCAGATAAGCAATATTGGATTCAATAAATATTGTTTGTTGAAGGTATCCACCAATCATCAATAAAAACCCAGGTTGGTCAACCAAAATTGAGCTGCAGATAAACGTACATTCTTGATTTTAAAATACATTTAGCAATAGAATATTTCACATATGATTATAGTATTATATTTAAATGTTGCTTAATATTGCATGCTCTATCTGAATGACAACATTAATAATTTTAGCTCAGTGTCCCTTTAATATAAAAATATATTGATTTGACAATGTTGGTGTTAATGAATTCTCTACTCCATATGTTGATGTAATGAATGGGATTGAGCATGCAATTCCAATCTAATATGTTATTTAAGGATATCCTAAGAATTATTTAATTTTCATCTATTAAAGGGACATGAAGCTCTAAATGTGTAATTGTATACTTTTTGAAACTATGTACTACTGTTATCTGAACACATGATTTTAACTTTTGACCAAATGCCAATTTATGCATAAAAAAACAGCCGGATAATACCAGTAATGCATTGTTTAACCTAAACCAAAATCAATATCTTTTTAGAAGAACTAAAACAATAGACTGAACCAATGTAGCTCATAAAATGTTTAAACAAAACAATAAAATCACGTTTAAAAATCATTCAATGTAAAATTTAGTTGGCATGTCCCTTAAATGACGTGATCAATTTCAAAAATGGAATCTATATTTTTAAAATCAAAACATATGCAAAAGTGTGTGAATTTTTTCAAAATGTATACAAATAAGATTAAGCAATACACAAGGGAAGAATATAAATTGGATATTCAAAGAATCTTACATTAAAATTAAGATATCCAGAATAGATGGGATATCTTAAATTCGATAAAAATTCAGAGTAGTCTTACAATGTAATCCTATGTTGTTGTTTTTTTTATTCTTATTTGTAAATATTTTAATAATCCATTTTGCAGATACATATAAATATTGAACAATGTGGATTTAGTATGTAATGTTCTGTCCATGTTTCTAAGACAAATGTCAATTAAAATGAGACATACCATACTGTGACAAGCCCTGGCTTGAGGATCCAGCACCAACATCCAGATCTGTAATATATTAAATGAGGATTGGATATCATTAATACAAATCATGCCATGTTTAAAATCTTGACATTATTAGCAAATCAATTAAAAACTATTAATCTTTTGGTAGTCCCATAAGTATATTGTTTCCTCAATTAAATTCATGATAAATATATCCTGTACTCTTATTTTCAATCAGTTGTGTTGTTTACTGTAGCTTTAATTATTTTTTTGTGTTATTTCATTCTCATCAATTGATGGGCATATGTTATTATTTATTTGGATTCTGCTATTTTTTTTTTACTATGTATAATATTGAAAATAAGAATACTGTATTCTTCACATATATAATAATTCACATTTCATTTTGACCAACATGTGTAAAGCAATGCCACTTACAGCAAACCCATGTTAACGTGTATGCGCAATTCTAATTTTCGCGATCATTGAGCAATGATTCCAAGCGGAATTACGCATCCGTCATTTGACCAACATGTATAAAGCAATGCCACTTACAGCAAACCCATGTTAACGTGTATGCGTAATTCTAATTTTCGCGATCATTGCTCAATGATTCCAAGCAGAATTACGCATCCGTCATTTGACCAACATGTATAAAGCAATGCCACTTACAGCAAACCCATGTTAACGTGTATGCGCAATTCTAATTTTCGCGATCATTGCGCAATGATTCCAAGCGGAATTACGCATCCGTCATTTGACCAACATGTATAAAGCAATGCCACTTACAGCAAACCCATGTTAACGTGTATGCGCAATTCTAATTTTCGCGATCATTGCGCAATGATTCCAAGCGGAATTACGCATCCGTCATTTGACCAACATGTATAAAGCAATGCCACTTACAGCAAACCCATGTTAACGTGTATGCGCAATTCTAATTTTCGCGATCATTGCGCAATGATTCCAAGTGGAATTACGCATCCGTCATTTGACCAACATGTATAAAGCAATGCCACTTACAGCAAACCCATGTTAACGTGTATGCGCAATTCCATTTTCGAGAAAATTGTGCAATGATTCCAAGCGGAATTACGCATCCTTCATTTCACCAACATGTATAAAGCAATGCCACTTACAGCAAACCCATGTTAACGTGTATGCGCAATTCAATTTTCGCTCTGTGACGTATATTCTGTAGAGCGCAAGAAACATCATTCCTATTTCATGTGTCACTAATCTAAAATCATATATCTAAACATCATATGTAGTGTATGTTGTGAGATCTGTATAGGTTTAGTATCTGACTATATACACATTTTTTAAAAATATAATCAAATATTAAGATATTATATGAAGTTGGATAGTTACCTGGTTCAGGTTCTCTATCAGCTCCTCCCAGGCCACCGGACGGAGAAGCAGCTGCCCTGGCCCCTGGGTCAGGACTTTCAGATCCAGCAGCTGGGAGGGAAGAAGAGGAGGCCGAGGATGGCGAGGATCTGAATCTTTTAGGGACCCGGAGAGTGAGGAGCTTGCATAAAGTCACCTCATAAGGGAGTAGGTAGAGTTTCCGCGGGGCCTCTCTTTTGCCCCCTCTTTTATGGGCTTGTACCCACTCCCTTATGAGGTTGACTTTTTTTGTCAAGCGCAACCTCATATCTCCGAATCTCCTCATGATCTGATCCTGGCTCCTCTGGATGCCACACACCAATTGAACCGCATTGGTGATAGACTCCCAGAGGGCCTTCTTAACAGGCGCATCTGTCGACCTCCTCTTGTTCCCAAACAGCTGGGGATAAAAGTCCTGGACGGCGTGGACCAGTGCAGCACTCTCCTGCTTGGTAAACCTGGGAGGTTTCATGCCTGCCGAGATGTTTGTAGATAGATAGATAGAATAATATACCAGCAGGCATTAGAGAACTGACAAAGATGGCAACGTGTAATGGACTTTTATATGGTGAAGTAAACATGAGATGCACCATGGGACAAGTTATCTGTACATCTGATTGGATAAAAGTTTGAAATATTGTTAGAATGTCTGTGAGACCATCCTGACTCAAGTTGTGTTTGTGTGATGAACTCTGGCCGTTCCTTAATGTTTCATATATTAGCTTCCATACACATACCTCCTGGTGGTGCTGTTACTTCATTTTTCATGTAGAAGTATTTGTAACTCATGGGCCTGTCATGCGGATATGTGTGACGCAGATTTAATATCCGTGATCCGTTAAATATTAATGTTTAAATTCTCTTTGAAATCTAATACTGTCATGTAGACATTTTTCGGTTTAATAACGGTCTGTTTCTTTAATACAAATACACATTTAATATTGTATGTCTTTATTGTTCATAAAATCAATTTGTTGACTTATTGTGAAGTATTGACATTGCTCTATTAAATGTATTTATAATACACATTGATTGTGTGCTATTGCGTGACATTAGACTCTAATGTTTAAAGATGCAAATCTGGTGTTTCAAGATCCGTTTCCCACACAACATTTCTGAATGTTCAAATTCAGGTTATAATGTCAGTAACTTGGATAATCTGTTTATAGATGTTAAACTACAGGTTTGTTTGTTATTAGTAAATAAACCTCGAGCTTGTATTTGTCTGAACTGCTCATATATGTTATTGTGCAATGGCGTCTTTATTTTTAAATAGACATTACAAACAAACAATTGTATCAAATGATCTGTAGAGATAGAAAATTGTTTAGACTTTAAAATGTAACTCAATTTATCTTTGTATTTAGATATCCTCAACAGAAGAAATTTAAATGCACATGGTTGAGCCAATCACATAAGGCATCTCTGTGCATCCACCAATCTTCATCTACTGAGCCTATCTCGATATGCTTTTCAAGCAAAGTATGTCAAGATAAGAAGATAAGTAAATACACTATTTAAATCTCTTAAAGGGACACTTCCAGGGCCGTCTTTAATATTGACTGGACCCTGGGCAAAAAAATTCTTGGGCCCCCCTCCCACCCCATGCAATTTCGCTCTCCACCCCAACATCCCAAAAAATAACTAAATCAATTTTTTTTTATTTTTTTTTAAATTATTAGCCCAGCAGTGGATCATCCACTGCTGGGCTAATCATTTTAAAAAAAATGAAATAAATTGCAATATGTGAAACTGGACGTACGCAGTACTTATAAGTAAATAAATACATAAAATCCTCCACTGTAGATTCATTTAATATTCTTTTGAATGTGATTCTGGTGTGAGGTTAGCTGATTAAAGAGATTTAGGGCAGCCAACAGGAGCAAAGCAAGGTAAAGACTGAGGAGGAAGCATGGGGGTGCAGACAAATATAAGTTTACTGACTGGAACAGCAGAACTATGGGAAGCTGTAAAATCTGAGACAGAGAGAAAACAAAAACTATAAAAATAAACCTTACATTAATCTGTGAAGTATCAGCATGACACTATACATCAGCCACAGCAGCACATGTCACTTCTTTGCTAGGAACAAGTTCCCTCTCACCCTGCACTAGACAATGCTGCATGAAGAAGGGGAGTGTGTGCACTCACTTATTCTCCCCACTAACACCTTTCTACAAAGCACTGTTCCCCTAACAAACTTCAGTTAGTTGATCTTAGGGCCACAGCAGAAAGAGCAGGGCTAAGGGGACCACCAGACTGGATGCTATCTGCTCAAGGCTGCATGGATACAGTGTGAGATGAGTCACACAGCCTCAAGACTGAAGAGAGCAGTGTATGCAGCTGCACAGATGCTCAAATCCTCATATGCCTGCTGCTCCAGCTTTCTGCTGCATGTGCCTACAGTCAGCCCTACCCAGAAACAATCCCCACCACCAGAGCAGTTACCTGGTAACAGTTGTAACCCCAGTAGGACCTTTTCTGATGCAGTGGGATTGGCTGGATGCCGAGTTAGGGCTTTGTATTCAGTGCTGCACATTGCACATCTGAAACAGCACATGGCAATAGCTTGGCATGTCACATGAGACCGGCACAGTCTGGCACAGTTTTTTTTTTTTTTTTTTTAAATATAAGCAGAGTACTTTTGACTGTGACAGTATTAGGACTGAATGTGTGTGTTCCCCATGTCACATCAGCAGTCTGGTATGAACCATAAAAATTTTTTTTTTTTTTTTTTTTAGGACTCTTGGGCCCCTCAACAGAGACTGGGCCCTGGGCAGCTGCCCCTTTTGCCCTGTGTTAAAGACGGTCCTGACACTGTCCAAACAAATGTAGCGTTCGTGATTCAGATTGAGCATGAAATGTTAAGCAACTTTATAATTGAATCCGATTCTCAAATGTTAAGAATTATCTTGTTATCTTTCTTTGCAAATCAATAATGATATTTTAGATTACGGACAATTTTGGCGAAAAACCTGGGTTGTCCTTGATGATTGTTGGATAAATTAATCCACCCAAAAAAAAAAGTTCTGTCCAGAGTACTGAAGCAAATAAATTATCAATTTAATGCCTTATTTTTAAAGTAATGATAGCAACATCACGAGGAACATTGATAATATGAGACAATTTATAAAGTTGCTTAAAATAGAATACTCGTTCTGAATGTATAAATCATTAATTTTTTTAACTGTCTCCCTTTAAGTATATTTTGAGTTCATGTCCCTTTAAGGAGACATTTCACAATAATGCTTGAAAAATCATAAACCTAGGCACCTTCCTTTTGCAAAATTAGTATAACATATGAGTAAAGCATATTTAGATTAACTTCTGGATTGGTTTTACACACTGACTGAAATATATGTTGTAATGGATGTATTTCGCAGTCTTCAGCTTAGAGGGACATTAAGCTATATGTTATTTATGCATTTTGGATAAGATTATAATATTTGAACAACTTAATATGTTTTGTTATTCAATCATTAGATTGTAATTATATATATTATTGGATTAAATACATATCTACATAGGCTATTTTGATGCTGATTGTTGGTTGCACATAGATGCCTTATGTAATTGACTAAGATATGTGCATTGATGTATCTTTTTCGAAGTATATTTAAAGACTGAATGTAATTCTATAGTACTTTCTAAATATGTTTAAATACTTTTATGATTTTTTAAAATTCAATACACAATATATTTTGTGAATGTCCCTTTAAGGACCAAAACATTCGGAATGTTGATTTAACATTGTCGAAAGAAACTAAAGGGGAATGAAAATTATATATAGATATGTGATGTCTAACCCAAGAGGTAAGATTTTAAAAACTACATAATATTAATAACTATAGTTAAATGTCCCTTTAAATGACTCCACTAGAAAATAAAATCTATTAACATGGCATCCAATAACTAACTTGTGCAAAATATGAAGTTAAATTACCTACCATTTTTAAATTTATAAATTTATTAAAATAATGTTTTTAAATACCTAAGGAAGATACAAGATCTTATAAAATAAATTTTACATTCAACAACACTGTCACTTTAATGTAAGTGAACCACTTCCCCTTCTTAAAAGTGAAACAAATAAATTTAGGTCAAATTCTGACTACATATCCGAAAATATTTTAACATCTAAGAATTACACAAGAAAAGCATCGATGGATCTCACTCCCCAATTAATTTAAAAAAGATAGTTTAATTTAATATTCTCTGAATCAGTGGATTTTCAAAAATTAATGCCTAATTTGATCTTATGCATGTGCTTGTCAAATAGACAACTACCAGTCATGGGAGTCAAATAGTTTTTTATTGACAGATTATATGGATATTTATTATAATCTGTTCAAAAGAGGGTATTTAATAATAAAATGTTGATTATTACCATTTTTTTTAAAAAAAGTTCTTTTAACAAAAACCAAAAAATATTTCTGGAAGTCATCAAATGAAAATCTGAAAATAAAAAAACATATTTTACAAAGTTAATACACACGTTGTAAAATATTCATAAAATACATTTACAATCATCTTGTGTCTATGCTCTAACTTTGTGCATAATTTTATCAAGATATTTATGAATTAAATTTTTGGATTCAAAACCAAACAAACCATACACCATTATATTGTGTAATAAAAATTAAATTTAAATATCAGAATTTCTAATTATACATAATAATGTATATCACATTTCAATAATAAATATATATGTATGCTGAACATAAATGTCATATTTCATGTCCATTCAAATACCTCTATATCAACTATAATATGTATTCCTTTTTCTGATTGTGATACCTAAATATCTAATTATGAACTAAGTATGACTAATGTATGTAAGCTACTAATATTCGACATTCTTCCTGTGATTCTTAACTAGCATGCATTGGTAAACCAACCTGGATAATGCATGGTCTTTGAAAGTAAATTCAGGGGTAAACAGTTGATCTTCAATAGGTGTCTTATTCATCATTTCCAAAATAGAGGACTGAAAAACCATCTAAAAATTAGAAAATAATCTAAGTGTCTGATTGTGATACCTAAATATCTAATTATGAACTAAATATGACTAATGTATGTAAGCTACTAATATTCAACATTCTTCCTGTGATTCTTAACTAGCATGCAATGGTAAACCAACCTGGATAATGCATGATCTTTGAAAGTCAATTCAGGGGTAAACAGTTGATCTTCAATAGGTGTCTTATTCATCATTTCAAAAATAGAGGACTGAAAAACCATCTAAAAATTAGAAAATAATCTAGGTGTCTGATTGTGATTCCTAAATATCTAATTATGAACTAAATATGACTAATGTATGTAAGCTACTAATATTCAACATTCTTCCTGTGATTCTTAACTAGCATGCATTGGTAAACCAACCTGGATAATGCATGGTCTTTGAAAGTCAATTCAGAGGTAAACAGTTGATCTTCAATAGGTGTCTTATTCATCATTTCCAAAATAGAGGACTGAAAAACCATCTAAAAATTAGAAAATAATCTAAGTGTCTGATTGTGATACCTAAATATCTAATTATGAACTAAATATGACTAATGTATGTAAGCTACTAATATTCGACATTCTTCCTGTGATTCTTAACTAGCATGCATTGGTAAACCAACCTGGATAATGCATGGTCTTTGAAAGTCAATTCAGGGGTAAACAGTTGATCTTCAATAGGTGTCTTATTCATCATTTACAAAATAGAGGATTGAAAAACCATCTAAAAATTAGAAAATAATCTAAGTGTCTGATTGTGATACCTAAATATCTAATTATGAACTAAATATGACTAATGTATGTAAGCTACTAATATTCAACATTCTTCCTGTGATTCTTAACTAGCATGCATTGGTAAACCAACCTGGATAATGCATGGTCTTTGAAAGTCAATTCAGGGGTAAACAGTTGATCTTCAACAGGTGTCTTATTCATCATTTCAAAAATCGAGGACTGAAAAACCATCTAAAAATTAGAAAATAATCTAAGTGTCTGATTGTGATACCTAAATATCTAATTATGAACTAAATATGACTAATGTATGTAAGCTACTAATATTTGACATTCTTCCTGTGATTCTTAACTAGCATGCATTGGTAAACCAACCTGGATAATGCATGGTCTTTGAAAGTCAATTCAGGGGTAAACAGTTGATCTTCAATAGGTGTCTTATTCATCATTTCAAAAATAGAGGACTGAAAAACCATCTAAAAATTTGAAAATAATCTAAGTGTCTGATTGTGATACCTAAATATCTAATTATGAACTAAATATGACTAATGTGTGTAAGCTACTAATATTCGACATTCTTCCTGTGATTCTTAACTAGCATGCATTGGTAAACCAACCTGGATAATGCATGGTCTTTGAAAGTCAATTCAGGGGTAAACAGTTGATCTTCAATAGGTGTCTTATTCATCATTTCAAAAATAGAGGACTGAAAAACCATCTAAAAATTAGAAAATAATCTAAGTGTCTGATTGTGATACCTAAATATCTAATTATGAACTAAATATGACTAATGTATGTAAGCTACTAATATTCGACATTCTTCCTGTAATTCTTAACTAGCATGCATTGGTAAACCAACCTGGATAATGCATGGTCTTTGAAAGTCAATTCAGGGGTAAACAGTTGATCTTCAATAGGTGTCTTATTCATCATTTCAAAAATAGAGGACTGTGAAATACCATCTAAAAATTAGAAAATAATCTAAGTGTCTCCAATAGGATGCCTCCACAGCCTTATTCTATCAAATAGTTGGCACTTACCATGTGAACATGTCTTTGTATGGTTTTCAAGGTCAGCAGATTTGAAAGATAATGCCAGACATGATCGCATTGGTATTCTTCAATTTCAATCTTGTCTTTTTCCACTGTCAGTCTGGGAATTCTTCACTGTCATTCTTCGAAATCTTCCCTTTCAGTCTTTACATGAAGTCATCTCCCTAATGGCATAAAATTCTTTTTTAAAATTACTAATACAAGTGTGTGAATCAGTTCTGTACCCCTCTCCCACCCCCCATTTCTGAATACATTTCTGTCACTAGCTTACTAAGCGTGTGTAGCATCTTGTGTTATGTTCTATCAAGTGTGAAGATGAGTCATATTGAGCAGAACGAACCTCTAATGTGTGACTTTGAACCATAGTCATGCTAGAGGATAGTTATGCTAGAGGATCCCTTTCTGAGTATTTACATTTTAAGTAATGTGTAAACTAAATACTATTTTAGAAAATGTATGCCATATGATGTATTTGTGTACAATTCATGCCAGCAACAGTCCATACATTTATACTTACCAGCTGATGTCCTCTTTAAAAACCAGGTGGCAAAGACTCGCTACAGGACCCAATGACCAGAGCATCACCTATATTAATAAATGAAACACATTTTTAGCATTTGATGAACAATCCTAACATGTTTGCACAATTCTCTACTTGTCATTTCCCTAGAGTTCACATCTATTGACAATACTCAAGTCTAACTTCTATTATTTACCGTCTAAAGTGGCGGTTGATGATGTCTGCTCTGACATTGAGCCCCTCGTCCCGGAATGGCCCCTCTAGAACTGGATCATCCTCCTCATCTCTGAGGAGGTTTCGGTGCGCCTGGACGCCCTGCAGCATCCCAGCCCGCTGTGCAATATTATGCAGGACACTGCAGGCTATAACGATCTTAGCCACCTTCTTTGGGTTGTACTGGAGGGCTCCTCCCGACCTGTCAAGGCACCTGAACCTCATCTTCAGGAGCCCGAACATTCGTTCAACCACCGCCCTGGTTCTCTTATGAGCCCTATTGTAACGCTCCTCAGCCACATCAGTCGGCCTACGCAAGGGGGTAATAAGCCAAGGGCGGCTCATGTAACCAGAATCACCTATAAATTATGAACAGAACATAATTCAAACTGAATCCTCAAAATTGTATTTTGAGTCCAATAAAAGTTTGTGTACACGATAATCCACTAACAAATGTTTATTTTTTAAAAGAATAATCTAGTTCAATATTATTCTCTATCTTCCCATTTCAGCTAAGACATGCTACATATGTGTATTTCTCCTAAACCAGACCTTGTGTAAAATGCCAACAAATTGGTTACATTGCATTCTCTATCTGAGCATTTAAGGTAAGACATGCTACATATCTGCATTGAACTAAAACTAGACATTAGCGGAAAGAGACAATGACATGGTTAAATTGCATTCTCTATCTGAGCATTTAAGGTAAGACATGCTACATATCTGCATTGAACTAAAACTAGACATTAGCGGAAAGAGACAATGACATGGTTAAATTGCATTAGCTAATATCTTCCCATTTCAGCTAAGACATGCTACATATGCGTATTTCTCCTAAACCAGACCTTGTGTAAAATGCCAACTAAATGGTTACATTGCATTCTCTATCTGAGCATTTAAGGTAAGACATGCTAAATATCTGCATTGAACTAAAACTAGACATTTGCGGAAATAAAAATAAATGGTTAAATTGCATCATATAGCTGAACATTACGCTAACATTTTAAAACTACAGTGGCAATTGTCAAACTAATTAACCATGTTGTGCACAAATACTCACCAACGAGATAACCAGGGGGCATTTGTCTTTCCTCAAATGGTCTCCACAGGGACGACTGAGAGAGGATGCGGGCATCATGACAAGCTCCTCCAAAATTCGCACACACATGCATAATCCTCATCTGTGCGTCACAAACATACTGCACGTTGAGGCTATGAAAATGTTTGCGATTTCTGAAGGGCAAGTCATCAATTGGAGCACGCAGCGCAATGTGGGTACAATCTATGGCTCCCAAGACATTGGGCAATTGAGCAATAGCAAAGAATTCCCGCTTCAGGCGCCTCCAAGCACCATCATTCTGTGGGAATCCTATGTATTGCTTACTGATACGTACCATGGCGTCCATGAAAGTTATCAAACACCACAGAGAATGTACCTTGAGACAGGCCATGCATGTACATTTCTCCGGATTGAAAACTCCCGGAGGCCAGGACGTATAGACAACTTAACATGTTTGCACAATTCTCTACTTGTCATTTCCCTAGAGTTCACATCTATTGACAATACTCCAGTCTAACTTCTATTATTTACCGTCTAAAGTGGCGGTTGATGATGTCTGCTCTGACATTGAGCCCCTCGTCCCGGAATGGCCCCTTTAGAACTGGATCATCCTCCTCATCTCTGAGGAGGTTTCGGTGCGCCTGGACGCCCTGCAGCATCCCAGCCCGCTGTGCAATATTATGCAGGATACTGCAGGCTATAACAATCTTAGCCACCTTCTTTGGGTTGTACTGGAGGGCTCCTCCCGACCTGTCACGGCACCTGAACCTCATCTTCAGGAGCCCGAACATTCGTTCAACCACCGCCCTGGTTCTCTTATGAGCCCTATTGTAACGCTCCTCAGCCACATCAGTCGGCCTACGCAAGGGGGTAATAAGCCAAGGGCGGCTCATGTAACCAGAATCACCTATAAATTATGAACAGAACATAATTCAAACTGAATCCTCAAAATTGTATTTTGAGTTCAATAAAAGTTTGTGTACACGATAATCCACTAACAAATGTTTATTTTTTAAAAGAATAATCTAGTTCAATATTATTCTATATCTTCCCATTTCAGCTAAGACATGCTAGATATGCGTATTTCTCCTAAACCAGACCTTGTGTAAAATGCCAACTAAATGGTTACATTGCATTCTCTATCTGAGCATTTAAGGTAAGACATGCTACATATCTGCATTGAACTAAAACTAGACATTAGCGGAAAGAGACAATGACATGGTTAAATTGCATTAGCTAATATCTTCCCATTTCAGCTAAGACATGCTAGATATGCGTATTTCTCCTAAACCAGACCTTGTGTAAAATGCCAACTAAATGGTTACATTGCATTCTCTATCTGAGCATTTAAGGTAAGACATGCTACATATCTGCATTGAACTAAAACTAGACATTAGCGGAAAGAGACAATGACATGGTTAAATTGCATTAGCTAATATCTTCCCATTTCAGCTAAGACATGCTACATATGCGTATTTCTCCTAAACCAGACCTTGTGTAAAATGCCAACTAAATGGTTACATTGCATTCTCTATCTGAGCATTTAAGGTAAGACATGCTACATATCTGCATTGAACTAAAACTAGACATTTGCGGAAATAAAAATAAATGGTTAAATTGCATCCTATAGCTGAACATTACGCTAACATTTTAAAACTACAGTGGCAATTGTCAAACTAATTAACCATGTTGTGCACAAATACTCACCAACGAGATAACCAGGGGGCATTTGTCTTTCCTCAAACGGTCTCCACAGGGACGACTGAGAGAGGATGCGGGCATCATGACAAGCTCCTCCAAAATTCGCACACACATGCATAATCCTCATCTGTGCGTCACAAACATACTGCACGTTGAGGCTATGAAAATGTTTGCGATTTCTGAAGGGCAAGTCATAAATTGGAGCACGCAGCGCAATGTGGGTACAATCTATGGCTCCCAAGACATTGGGCAATTGAGCAATAGCAAAGAATTCCTGCTTCAGGCGCCTCCAATCACCATCATTCTGTGGGAATCCTATGTATTGCTTACTGATACGTACCATGGCGTCCAGAAAGTTATCAAACACCACAGAGAATGTACCTTGATACAGGCCATGCATGTACATTTCTCCGGATTGAAAACTCCCGGAGGCCAGGACGTATAGACAACTTAGCATCTTACTCATGCCGGGAACAGCAGTCCTTATTCTTATACGTGGCTCCAAATGAGGTTTAAGAAGATCGTAAAGGCCAATGAGCTGTTCGCGATTGAGCCGATACTTATTATAAACCTCAAAGTCGCTCATGTTTTCCAAGGTTGGTCTCACCCTGTAGACACGAGGACCTCGAACCAGACGAGCCCTTCGTCTCACTCGGAGACGCCGAGGCTGCCTGATTCTATCAACAGCTAGTTCGCCAATAGCAGCACCAGCAACGTCTACCATCTCATCATCATCCATCTTTCAAAACAGCAGAGCAAGGCGTAACAAGGTATGCAAATTGATCTGATGTGGATCACAAGGGATGCTTTGGCCATGTTGTTTGGGGGATTTATAGTACAATTAGTCCAATGGTAGTGAGTTTGTAATGATTGCTGATTGTATACACTTGTTTGTATGTGAGCGGCGCGAATGCTTTCACAGTGGGCGTTTTTTTGGTGTTTGCTGAAATGTTGTTTTCCCACAATGAATCTCAATGTGAAAGTGTCAAATATCACACATACAGTGCATGTTTGTAATGTTTGATCATATGCGTAATCAATATTTCTTAAACGCGATCTTATAGTAACAAGCACACGTCCAGGCAAACATGAATGAAAGTGCATAGTTGTGTATAATGTGCATCAAATGTGATCGATTAATGTTGCTGCAACATTGTTTGTAAACGATAAAGTAACATCTGCCATCTGTAGTATTGTATATATAAGTGATTGCCGAGCTGTCAATATTGTACGCATCCCTTTAAAATCTGCATAATAATTCAGAACTTCCGGCTGTCATCTCTAGTATTGTATATATAAGTGATTGCCGAGCTGTCAATATTGTATGCGTCCCTTTAAAATCGCACTAATGCTGAATAACTTCCGGCTGTCATCTGTAGTATTGTATATATAAGTGATTGCCGAGATGTCAATATTATATGCGTCCCTTTAAAATCGCAATAATAATTCCGAACTTCCCGTCTGCCATCTGTAGTATTGTGTATATATAAGTGATTGCTGAGATGTCAAAATTGTATGCGTCCCATTCAAATCGCACTAATACTGAAGAACTTCCGGCTGTCATCTGTAGTATTGTATATATAAGTGATTGCCGAGCTGTCAATATTGTATGCGTCCCATTAAAATGGCACTAATACTGAATAACTTCCGGCTGTCATCTGTAGTATTATATATATAAGTGATTTGCGATCTGACAATATTTATTAATTGTCCCATTCAAATCTCCCTAATAATGCTGTTCCAAACTGTTGTTTACGTATATGTTGTATTGTAGTATTGAGTGGTAAATTTCTGAAAGGGGCGGTACAGTCGTGAATCTGTAATGTGTATGGTTGAATCTTCTAATGACGTCATCATATTATTAACCTGCCTATGTAGTTCTGAAATCCTCATTGTGTTGTTGTATTGTGCTACATTGTTATTGTGTGCTGAATAAAATATAAATGTGTGCTTTGTGGTTGCGTGATGGGTGATGCGTGTTATGTACATATACGTATATATTGTGATTGTGTCCCACATATGCAGACTTCTATATAGCGGTCTGGCATTGTTGTTCCTTCCCATAAAGTGATATCTGTAATCTGGTGTAATGATGTTCTTCTTGTACGTAATTCCTAATGGTTTATTGTGATGGAATCATGATGTTAAAAGTACAGTAAAATCCATATGTTCTGTTTTGTGATTCCTAGAGAGAATGTAATGTGTTTTTCCCCCATCATTTGAATGCACATGTATGAGTGAATGCTAAAAGTAATATATGTGCATCCATGACTGATCATGTGTTAAGCCTATGTAGATATGCTGTTGCTGCAAGCATATGAGTTGAATAAATGAAATGCAATAATAAAGGTAAACGAGAGGTGTTTCCCATTGTGTACTGTTTGTGAATCCTGAAATGTTGTAATTATTTTTGTGTCCGTTTAAATGTGATTTTATTTGTAAAAATGTTTGTTACTAGTGATGTTGATTTGTAGTTGATGTAATGTAAAAGTATGAAACAATTTAATGCTGTTGTGAATATTCAATAAGTAAAATCCATAAGTCCACCATAGGGAAATAGTCATTTCTTGATCTATTTGTCATAGCTGGGTCTAACGCAGAAAAGCATGTATTTTTTTCCTATTTCTAGCGCTGGTATTTGGAGTTTTTTTGTCTACGCTATTTGCGTGCGTTAGGGAAATCTGTCTGTCGCGTGCACAAGCACGTCTTCCCCATAGAAGTCAATGGAGGCTCCAAATTTTGGTAAATTTTTTTTCAAAGACTGGTTTTCCTCGTAAAGTGAGTGACGTCATGAGCTTGTGTGAAAAAGTAGCTAAATCGTGTTCATTTTGTAATAAATAACTTGTTTGTGTATGTAATGTGGTGTATATTTTTTGTATGCATCGATGAGTGTATGTTTGTGATAATCTTATTAGTTAGAAGTAGCTATATGAGGGTCTTTTCCCGTGTGTCAATGTAAGTCAATGGCAAAATGGATTTGTGTTGGTTTTTTTCTAACACCCGAGATTTCGCAACTTTGATCCTTTCTATTTTGATGAAAAATTATTAAATCTGAAAAATAAATATAGTGTAGTGTTTGTATGAGTGTAAGTGTACTTTGTGTAATATTTGTTTTGTGATTCGTGGATGTTTATTTTGTCGGTACATGTTAACTACTGGGTCTGAGCTGTCGGTAGAGATTTGTGCGTTGGCTGATTTTTGAGTGTCGGTAACTAAACTCTAAATACCGGAGTCCGTAAAAAACAAGCGTTAGGAGTCTCTAACGCTGGTTTTGACGGCTACCGCCAAACTCTAAATCTAGGCCTTAGGGTTTATTTTACAGGTAAGTATTTAGTTTTAAATAGAAATAATTTATTAAAGTATAGTGTAGTGTTAGGTGTAATTGCAACTTAGGTTAGTTTTTATTTTACAGGTAAATTTCTCTTTATTTTAACTAGGTAGCTATTAAATAGTTAATAACTATTTAATAGCTATTGTACCTAGTTAAAATAAATTGAAAGTTGCCTGTAAAATAAAAATAAATCCTAAGATAGCTACAATATAATTATTATTTATATTGTAGCTATATTAGGGTTTATTTTAAAGGTAAGTATTTAGTTTTAAATAGGATTAACTTAGTTAATAAGAGAAATATTATTTAGATTTATTTAATTAATATTTAAGTTAGGGGGGGTGTTAGGGTTAGTGTTAGACTTAGGTTTAGGGGTTAATAATTTTATTACAGTGGCGGCGGTGTAGTGGGGGGCAGGATAGGGGTTAATAAATTTATTATAGGTGGCGACGGTGTAGGGGGGGCAGATTAGGGGTTAATAAGTTTAATATAGGTTGCGGCGGGGTCCGGGAGCGGAGGTTTAGGGGTTAAACTATTTATTTAGTTGCGGCGAGGTCCGGGATCAGCAGAATAGGGGTTAATAACTTTATTATAGAGGGCGGCTGTATAGGGGGGGCAAGATAGGGGTTAATAAGTTTAATATAGGTTGTGGCGGGGTCCGGGAGCGGCTGTTTAGGGGTTAAACTATTTATTTAGTTGCGGCGAGGTCCGGGATCAGCAGGATAGGGGTTAATACCTTTATTATAGAGGGCGGCGGTATAGGGGGGGCAGGATAGGGGTTAATAAGTTTAATATAGGTTGCGGCGGGGTCCAGGAGCGGCAGTTTAGGGGTTAATCTATTTATTTAGTCTGGGATCATCAGGATAGGGGTTAATAACTTTATTATAGAGGGCGGCGGTATAGGGGGCAGGATAGGGGTTACTAGGTCTAATGTAGGTGGCGGCGGTGTCCGGGAGCGGCGGTTTAGGGGTTAATACATTTATTATAGTTGCAGCGGTGTCCGGGAGCGGCGGTTTAGGGGTTAATAACTTTATTGAGTTGCGGGGGGCTCCGGGGGCTCCGGTATAGGGGGTAGAACAGTGTAGTTAGTGTGGGTGCTTAGTGACAGGCTAGCAATAAAGCTGTCAAAAAGCCAAAGAGCAGCGAGATCGGGTGAATGATAACTATCACAGAACGCTGCTCATTGCCCTGTACTTGGTGCACTGCTTTTTGACAGCTTTTTTGATAACTTAGGCGAAATTTTGCAGGTCCGCGGCGGCGATGGTAGGCGAGCTTAGGCGGGCGTATTGGGCCGGTGAAGGCAGGTAAAGTAGACACGTTGATAACTACCCCCCTATGTATTTACTGTAAATATTTTACATTTCAATGTTCTTTACAGTGGGGAATATGTTCTAAGTATTTCTAAATAGATATTCCTATATATATATCTGTATATATATATATATCTATATATAATCATATATATATATATATATATATATATATGTATAAATATATATTTGTTTAAAAAAAACATTAGATATATGTAGAAATATGTAATTATGAATATATAGAACATATTCTGTTACATAAAGAACGTTGTAATATGAAATATTCATATTTTGATTTTGGGTTAGCGCTAATGAGAATATGTAATGGTGTTTGTGCGAGAGTGGGGTGTTATGTTTTTTTCCTCTTTCTTTCCTCCATTAATTTCTTTGGGGGAATACGTGAACACGCACACGATAGTAGAACTTCCGATTTTTGTGCTAGAGCAAAAATAGTTTACTTTCAATTTGTAATACCAGAGCAATCCGACTAGTGCAAAAATCATAATCCTAGCGGAGTTATTGCTATAGTGGAAACGCAAAATACTGCAAAATACCACATACGGCCCATAGTGTATTAATAAATTAATCAGGTGTTGACCATAGCATCTAAAATACATTATTCCATAGAAATCATCTATTGCTGTAGTCTTAAACATCTAGCCTACTAAAAATTGCAAACAAAGTATGATGAACCTACAATAGACTAAATCAACTGATAAAACTGTAAATAAACCATATACTTTAGTATGTACAGCAGATAAGAATATGACTAATTTTACTTTATCATCCTTTTGTTGTGTTGAAGAAAAAATTAACATCAGACAGCTGTTCCAAATTAATAAGGTTATAATTGTACAATTAAACATGATTACAACAAAAATGACAACAGGTCATTTCACATAGTAATACAAGTGTGTGTGGCGTGCAGCATTAGATAGCAACAATGTCTCTCTTTTATAGGCCATGTTCGGTGTTTCTGAGAATCTTCACATTAAGCACCTTGTGGTCTTCTTCTTATCTTGTCCATACAAACTTTGGGTGTTACTGTAGCTGAAAATACTTACTTTGCATATACAGCAGTTTCTGTACTAGCTGAATTGACAAGTAAATGTAACTGCTATAGTCAGCTCATTCTAACACATGAGAAATATATACAGAATTACAAATATTTTTCCTTAACATTTCTCACCCTTTTGATAATTTTATTATCACATGTATTTATCTATTACCTTGCGTTTATTATCACGCCATTATTACTTTGTGTCTCTCACTTGACTAACTAACAACCTTCCTACCTGGAAATGACCCCTTAAACAGACTGTATATCACTGAGTATACAGATAAGCTGCATAGACAGTGGGATGCTGAGCCTCCATTCCAGATCTGCCTACATAGTTATCATTTCCTCTAAGCATTCACACATCTTTATTGGTAGCACGCAAACACAAAATATGCAATCTCTATCTAAACAGATAACAACAGCAGCCAGAACTGCATCCCTTCACAGGCCTAGGTCCAAATCCTGTAGTAGGCCCAAAGCTGATGAGGTGCAATTGTGGGACCCCCTCGCAGAGATGAGATCTTCCACCTGTCTCCTAAAATGACTGGAGGGTCTGCAGGGAAGGCAGGTAGCTGAACTAAGTTATCAGTCGGTCATCTCTGTGGCTGTTGTATTATCACCCTAAACAATCGGTATCTTCATCTTTTTCTGCAACGAGAAACACAAATCATTAACAATTTAAAAACAATTGGTGACATTATAATTACTCCTATCACTACCACTATGGGTTTTAAAAGATTTGTAAGCATATTTTTAAACCAGGTTCCAATCAATCCCATCCTTCCTTAACTATATCTTTAGATCTTTGTTGTAACTCTTTTACTTGTAGTCTCATTAATAATCCCATCCATAATACTAGCATATTTGTTAATTCTATTTTCTAGCTCAATTCCCCAACCTGTCCAGGCAGGAAACCACATCCAGACTTTATCTGCAGATGAGAATAATTCTTACTTATACCTTGTTTAAGGACCATTGGAATTATCTTACCATCTTTCCCAGCCATAGTTGAAACCATCTCATATTGTTATATAACTGAGTTTGACAGGTCCATTCATCATTGTCTGTCTGTTCAAGACAGGCACACCTAGTGGTACACAAAGCTTTTAACGTTGAACAAAAACATAAACTATTAGAATCAGCAGTTACTGTATCACATGGTACTTTGTTAGGTTCCTTATTAAATGTTAAAGTAGCATTTCTACAATCTGTTTCCCCCACATATACCTTGGGCAAACTAAATATACAACCTTTCATGTTTGCTATGTAATTAACATACATTGGCCCAAGACACATTGTAGCTATAGAAACTATACCAGCAAGTTTTAAGTATGTACCTTGATCTGAGATAGCATTATGAACAGAGTTATCAATATCTATTTGAACATCATAGCTGTAATCTGTCACATTTAAATCATTCATTGATATTGGTACACCTATTAAAGGGATTCCTTTATGATTGGCAGGAACATGAGAGCATATCCAACAGTCTGTGGCATTCAGTTGCTTGGCGGTTTGTTGGTGTAAAAGCCAGATGGAATTTGTCCGTTTGTCACCCTTCACTGGTTTATAGAGGTATAAAACACAAAGAAAAGGACACAGAAAAAACAGGACAGTATATGCATCTTGGCAGTTAGTTAACCCACTTTGTCCCCAGTGGTCTCACCCTTTTGACACAGGTTTTTATCACCGGCCTGGAAGTTCACTTTCTTACAGTGAGAGGCATGTATCCAGTTTGGTTTCCATTCCACTTTGACTGAGGTGGGTGTTGTCAGTAACACCTGGTATGGGCCGTCAAACCGGGGCTCTAAGTGTCTCCTCACGTATCTTCTTATCACCACCCAGTCTCCAGGGTGCAGGTGATGAGTTCCAGTTATTTGTTCTGGATCTGGTAATGAAGAGAAAACTTTTCCATACAAATTAGTCAGTTGCTCATGCAGCTCAGTAAAATGAGTCCCTTGATCAGATTCTACTGTTTTCAGGTAAACCATATCTGCACACAATTTCAGTTATCAGTTTTTTTCTGTTACACCTGCTGTTGCCTTGGCAACCAGCCAGGCCTCCAGCCAAGAGGAAAACATGTCTACACACACCAAAACATACTCATACACACCACATTTGGGCAGCTGAATATAGTCTATTTGCAGTCTTTGGAATGGGTAGTCAGGTTTTACAAGGTGTTTCATCTCCACCTTTGTCAATTTACCTGAATTGTATTTAGCACACATCATGCATTTCTTGCACCATTCAGTTACAAATTGTGAGAAACCTGGTGCAAACCAAAATTTATTAACACTTGCAATCATTCTTGCAATCCCCCTTTGGAAACATTGGAAGGGAGATGAGATAAACTGGCTAAAACAGGCTATAGCACTGTAGGTGCACATAATCTACCATCCCCATGTTTCCAAACCTTATTTTCCAGTTTGCAACCAGCATTTTTCCACTTTCAAATTCTCCACAGTTTCAGAGGACTGTAGGAGTATCATGAGAGCTGCCTTCTTGGCTGCTTCATCTACCCTATTATTACCCATAGTGATAGGATCTATTGCTCGCTGATGTGCCTTTAATTTCACAGCTATAGCTCTTTTGAAAACACTGTGGTCTGTTTCAGTGTCCACCAAACACTCCACAAAATGGTATGGCATGTCAGAGAGGGTCAGGCGAACAAAGGCATCACCCCCTCTGCTCTCAGGCATGATTGGTAGCACTGGAAGCCCAGTCCATCAATTGTTCTCCCACAGTTATAACATTTACCTTTTCTGGGTTCCCTCTCATTTATCCCTTAAACTGTTTCTATTGGGGTTTCCCAGGGGCACATACTGGCATTACCCTTAGTGTTTTCTTTTTCTATACTTCTATGTTCCTTTGTATTGAGCTCGCTAAGCTCATTAGTGCTGGAACTGATTTATCTCGCCAATCAGAATGGGCAGAAACCAATTTTTCTTTCTTTATTCAGTCCTGACACCAATGTGGCAGTGAGCATTTTTCCCATACCTTAGTCATCAAGGTTACCTCCCCTTGGGGCATATACATCTTGACATGAGGTGGTGTTGGGCACATAAGATACTACAGTCAAAACTGGGGGCACAAATTATTTTCCCCAGCAATACTAAAACCCAACAATTTCCTTTTATTACTTAGAGCATGCAGTTGTTAACAATTTCCCATTTCATGTCTATTAGCAAAATATCATTATTCACTTGATATTCTTTATTAAAGGATCAGCAAGGCACCACTGGGAGTCAGCTGAACACATCAGGTAAACCAAAGAAAAGGTCCATCTATGTGCAGCCTACAATCAACAGCTAGCTCCCAGTAATGCATTCCTCCTCCCAAACCTACCTAGAAAAACATACATATATATATACACAGTATATATACACAGTATACACATACATATATGCATATACATATACAGCACACATGTACACACTGTGACATAAATATTCACACTCTCACACGCATGTATGTATTATCAAATACACTTACAAAGATACTCACTGACAAACTGGCACACAAATTCTACACACTCTATAAAAAAATGCACACAAACCCCAGGACTAGGGCACATAGTCCACAAGGCCTTGGCATGCAGTCACAAATGACAATAGACAGCCAATTGCCAGTGCCCACATACAATCAGACCCACAACCAAATATCTAACCTTATAAATGCAAGGGCTACCATTAGTAACAAAAAAACTTTCAAGGGGGTAAGTACTAGTGGTCTATCAGTAGTGAAAATACTTGAGGGTAGTAAAAGTGAAATTACCAATAAAGTAACTAGCAAATCAGACCTCTTAAAGATTCACTACTAGAATCTTGTGTATATTGTAATTTATATTAATTCTACTGCAAAGTTATCACTAGGACCACAATGTACAAAGGGACAATGTATGGCTATTGCAGTGTCACTTATGCAAGTCACCTTAGTGCTAGCCTTTTAAAACTCCAGTTAACCCATATAAATACCAAGCAGGGATGTAAAAGCCCTAAATGCCCCCAAGCATAGCATACATTCTTATGTCTTTTAATGGAAGACTTGCATATGTGTGTGTACAAAACATACATAATCTTACATTTAATTCAGTTGAACAAAACTTTTTTTAACAGCACATAAAGTCTAGGACAAAAAAGGGTTAAAAAAAACAACAGCAAAAATTGTTCTGCTCTGTGCTGGAGGAAGGGGGGTTGGAAGCCCCCGCCCAGAACTGCAGCTGCAGCACACATACTTTGTCTTCTACAGAAAAAATACATTGGGCTGTTTCTGATAGGATTCTTCAGTTATTTTTATAGAGATTTTGCTAGTGGAATAATTCAAAGGTTCCCCCTTTGGAAACCCAACATCCATTCCCTTAGTCAATTTACACCATTCAGGCAGATGCCAGCTGACCCACATACTATATTCTTTATACATTTCCTCCTGTGGGCTATTGAGGAAATTTTGGACGTCCATTGCTTAAGGATGACCTCATGTCACCCTTTCTAAGAATCGTTTCTCATAACCCAGTTATGATGGAGGGGACACTTACCCTTCTCTCTCGACTCTTAGCAATACTGTGGCTGTCAGGGAAAGTCCCACACTATAAATCCCATGCTATAAATTCCATACTAAAAATCCCTGCTTCTGATCCCTCCAAATTTTCCAAGAAACCCAAATAATAAACAGTAGGGAGACAAATCCTAAAAGTACTTGGCCTCTTATATCATTAAAATCAAACCATGTTAGGGGACTTACATCAACAGTTTTATATATCATTAGAGACAAGTCTATTACAGCTTAGGGATGCGCCCTTCAGTATAGGAGCGTGCAAACTCAAACCAGTGTGTCCAAGGTTTTCAGAAACAAAGCCAAGAGGTGATCAAAAGATCAGAATTCGCCCTTGTTCTCTGGGAATAGCACTATGCCCAATAGCAGCAATGGACTGAAGCTGAACTTAATCAACGATGTCCATAGGCCGAGCATAGGGGGTACCCAGAGACTTTGTACTGACACACCAAGGTTGACTAGTAAGGAATTCTGCAGCTACCTACACTTAACCTTCTTTTGTCCCTCTGCTGTACAGACAATTTTAGTAACAGTTTACGTTTACTTAACAAACACAGAAAATAGAAAACATTTGTCTCTGAGGACAGTAGAATCCTCTTACTTAACACACTACTGCTCCCACTTGCTTTCTCCGCAGAGGGGCGTCTTGGAGCAGTACATTCACACGCCGTAAAGGATCTCTTACACTCACACATTCAACAAAAGATGTTAAAACATAAAATACAACTGTCTCAGGTTCTTGGGAGTTTGTACTCACGACAGGACAGAGGGTTTAGGAATCAGAGGATAGGAGAGCAATTTGAGAAACAAAGGTTCTCACCTTTTTGGCGCCTGTGGTCTCCTGTTCTCATAGTTCCTTTCCTGGCCCCATCCACAATCGCTTTCAAACTCCCGGGTTTCGGCACCAAATTGTTGAAGAAAAAATTAACATCAGACAGCTGTTCCAAATTAATAAGGTTATAATTGTACAATTAAACATGATTACAACAAAAATTACAACAGGTCATTTCACATAGTAATACAAGTGTGTGTGGCGTGCAGCATTAGATAGCAACAATGTCTCTCTTTTATAGGCCATGTTCGGTGTTTCTGAGAATCTTCAAATTAAGCACCTCGTGGTCTTCTTCTTATCTTGTCCATACAAACTTTGGGTGTTACTGTAGCTGAAAATACTTACTTTGCATATACAGCAGTTTCTGTACTAGCTGAATTGACAAGTAAATGTAACTGCTATAGTCAGCTCATTCTAACACATGAGAAATATATACAGAATTACAAATATTTTTCCTTAACAGTTGCATTCTCTTCTAGCCTGTATTCTTGAAAACAACATGGAGGTACAGAGAAATGAATCATACTTTTAATGTGATCATAGAAAGCCTCTATAAATGTATAGGCAGGCTGTGCTGGTAAGGTAGATAATATCTATATCTGTTTAACAGCTTTTCAGATGCAATCTACGGCCATGATGGAAAAAAGTATGTTGATTTTCTGTGTACTTGGTCTAGCAAAGTTCTCTGCTAATGCATTGCCTTTGGAAAGATAGTAAACAAATGAAGTGTTCATGCTTATGTGAGAGGCTCCAATAAGTTCATAAGGTCATATCTTCTCCATCAGGGTATTTCTTACTATATCTGAGGTCCCAGTCATTGTGATAGTCCCAGTGCTTAGTGACATCTGAGCGTAAAGATTGTCCCTTTTCTTTTCTACGAAAATGTTTCCTGGACCAAATATCTCAGTTGGCAGGTTTAAAACCGTATTAGGATTCACATATTTAAGATGTGAGGTACACATCTTAGTGGTATAGTTATCATATATCTGGAATCCTCCGCCATAGTCCCTGTTTAGATCTGGTGCTGTAATTCCTTTGTTGCTATCTGATCCCTGTGCCTTCAGTCATATTAGTGCCCTCGGCTACAAGCAGAGCAGACCCAATATGCAGGCAGATGAAAATGATTAGCCCAACAGTGGATGATCCACTGCTGGGCTAATCATTTTAAAAAAATAAAATAAAAAAAATTGATTTAGTTGTTTTTTGGGGTGTTGGGGTGGAGAGCGAAATTGCATGGGCGGGGGGGGGGGGCAAGGAAATGTCTGGGATTATCTCAACACCAAACTGGACTTAGCACGAGCACTGTCTCTCCACCTGCTCTCCCGCAAATGGCTACTGATACACAACTCCTTCCTCTTTCCTAAGGCAACAGGTCAAGTGAAGCTGCTATGCCGTGTACTCCAGTGATAGTACAAGCACCGGCACAGAAGGGAATTACTATTGTGCAGCGATGTTACTCTTATATAGTAAGCCAAATTAGGGGACAATACAGCCATATGTTAAAAACATGTATTATTAAAAACAGCAATGGCTGTTTCATCACGCTTTAATGTTACACACAACACTCCTTATTTAAAAAGACATTGCTCCAAGTATAGGAAAACCAAATGTGGTGTACCCTCCCCTTCCTTTAACAACAATAAGACACTAACACAACTGTATCTACTATTTAAAAGACCATATCAAAAGTTGGACACAAGTGAAACTACGTATCTATATAACCCATAACAACAATACAAATAACAAATGATTGTGCCACCAAATGATAAAAATAAATATATGCAATCTATATATATCTCTTACCTATGCATAATTATGATCAATGTGTGTGTATGATACTTGTGTGAATAAAGTATCCAAATGTCCATGTGAATGTGATCCCATCTACATGATATGTGTGTTTAGTGATAATATTGTGATGAGTGTGTTTATATGTATAAAGGTATGTATATAACTTATGTGGATAATGGGAACATATCTATATATGCATGTGGATACTACCATGATCAGTATGTGTGTATGATCTAGTTTCATGGTGCAGAAACTTCAATATTCAAATGTATATGTGTTTATAAAGTGCTGCCAAATGGCTACTCACAAGGAAATATGCACTGTGATGTAGTACAATTAACACAGGCTGGGATTTGCCGTTTCCAGCTGACTGTTGTAAGTGTTGGCTCCCAGGATACAGGGCAAGACACCAGTCTCAGAGAAGATGTGATTATAAACTATATAAGTTTACACTATGAAGTTGTGCAAACAAAGAAAGCTGGATTTTGTATAACCCAGCTGTCTAGTTCAGTGGGTCTCCCAGGGATGGTGTTCCAATGTGGTTCCAATAAAAATAGGTGGTGCACTCCAAATTTAAGAACTCTGATAGACTATTTAAAATATCAATTTATTAAGATAAAAAGTCTAAAATACATGCAACATGTTTCTCAGCTATCTAGCTGTTTCTTTAGGCAATGTGTGTGTATAATACTTGTATTAATAAAGTATCCCAATGTCCATGTGAATGTGATCCCATCAACATATTATGTGTGTAATTGGTGATAATATTGTGATGTGTGTGTTAATATTTATAATGGTGTGTATATAACTTATGTGGATAATGTGAACAAATGTATATATGAACGTGGATACTACCTGTATAAACCCATCAATTAGGTATGTTAAATGTGTGATTAGTAATAATATTGTGATACGGTCTATTCATATCATCTAATGTGATCAACTATAAATAAGCAAAAATATGAAAAATCTGTGATAAATGAACTAAAATATGTGTGACCGTTATAGTTGTTTGAATATGATTCAAATATTTCTAATATTATAAAAATAATATGTCCTTGGTGATCAGTTTAACCAACGCTAATTTGTAAGTACTATTAATACACTCCAGTGTATTACCTATGTGTAAAGGTAAACCTATCCTAAACGTGCCACTAGAGGGCATGATGGTACATCTCCTCAAAAATATAACTAATACAATATAAGATCCTAACCATAATCTCTTTTAATAAGAGCGTTCATAGAAGTGAGTTTAAGGCCCAAAGTTACTTGTAAAACCCCTATACTATGGTTTCTAAAAAGCTTTACTATTCAAGACCTAAAGAGAGAATACTACAAAGAAGCCAGATCCACATTTAGATTCAGCCCATTAAGAAATGTGTTCAATTTAAAAATCTAATTTTAAATGTCCATTACAGGCTAAGTAACCCGAGCTACCGGGTCAGAGGTTATGGCCCTAAAGTAAACCACCGCTTAGGTCTCTATTATCCGTTCCAGGACCCCAGATTCATGTACACAGCAACAGAGCTTGTTAAAAGTTCCATGCAGTGTGAGGTATAGTTAAAATAATAGATTGTTGGATCGATGCTGTAAATTAAAACAGATAACCGGCGGATTATCCAGTTGTCATCGAGAGCCCTTGGAAGTGTGTCCTTTCGGAAACACTGTTTGGACACGCTCCCTGCAGTTTCTATTTTATAATGGCATCACATAGACAAGTAGACTCTTGGTCCAACTTTATTGCCACTGATATGCAAAGTAGCTTCAGTAGAGATTCTTTGTTTTTAAACCATCCCCATTATGAGCTTTTAATCTCTATGTTGGTTTAAGACATTTCAATATGAGGTAAATTACATTACTATAAAAGTACAAAAAAAAAAGTATAATATTAAAATAAAATAAAAATCTTTGAGTGGGACACAACCCTGTGAGGTTCAGTTTAGCAGCGAGGTACTCTATCCTCTGTAATGTCAGTATGGACTGGATCATTGCAAAAGTGAGTGTCCAAACAAAGCAAAGCGAAGCATAAACTTAGCCGGACTAAGTCCACAAGTGAATATGTTAACAAGCTTTTGTATTCTGTGCTAAAACCAATTCTCCAAATAATTCTTCTAACTCTCAGACTTCTGCATTTATTATTTTTAAGCAATAAGTTTTTCTGGCTCTCAAATCTAAATAAATCCACTTCTAGGCTATATATATAGACTAGGCTGATATTTAACATTGTGTGTTCATCCATTCTGTCTGTTTGTCAGTCTGGTGTGGTCAGGGTAGGCAATACTAGTATCCAAAGTTGTATTTCCTGGATTTCTTACATATGCCATACAGCAAATACTCAAATTAAGTTTAGATCTTCAGGGTGCATAGTGACTCCAAAATCACAGCTACACACTTTATCCATTTAAAAGTTATAATTACTTGGAAATTAGACTTTAACAAAGGGTTAACTATGTTGCATTTGCGGGCGTCAATACGCTCGCCAAACATTGTGGCCACGGATCTGAATACGATCTCCTTATTTATCAAAAAAGCCGTCAAAAACACACACGTCAAGTATGGTGCGAAGCGCATCGGACTGGTGTTAACTAACAGTCATCGATGTCGCGGCTATTCAGGTTTTTCCCAACTTTATTTATAACATTTCATTACTGTCCACAAACAAGCACATTTCTCTTTAGCACATTATTGTATATGGTGTAAATGTATTCTTTTTCTGAGCAGGACTAATTGCGAATATAGCAAGTAGCGACATATTTGGTGCAAAGTGGAGAGTGAATTATTAGAATTATTTTTAAGATTGGACATACTGTATATATTTTAGTATGTATACACACACACACACATATATATATATATATATATATATATACATATATACATATATATATATACAGTATGTGTGTGTGTGTCTATTATGTCAGAAATCATTTGCAAACATATTTACATGTCCCTAAGTTCCTTTTTTGGTTCTAAACAATGTTGTCTTTCATATCTCTGTGTTTATTTAAACCACTATATGTATATATTGTAAATGTATTATTCTGAGCAGGAATAATTGCAAATATAACATGTAATCAGAGTATCATATGTATTTATTTGCAATCTATGGATATTTTAAAGGGATAGGAAACTAAAAATGTAAGTTGCACTACTGGGAGCTAGCTGCTAATTGGTGCCTGCACACATTTGTCACTTGTGATTGGCTAAATAGATGTGTTCAGCTAGCTGCCAGTAGTGCAATGTTGTTCCTTCAGCAAAGGATAACAAGGGAATGAAGCAAATTTGATAATAGAAGTAAATTGGAAAGTTGTTTAAAATTGTATGTTCTATCCAAAACATGAGATAATATTTTGGGGTTTCCTGTCCCTTTAAGAGCTAGGCCAGGTTTCTCTCTGCACCTGTCTAACCCCTCCTGATTGCAATATATTTTTAAAAAACACCCCTTCACAGGTGTTATAAAATGGGCTGGCATATAAGATGACATTTCTTACTGAAAAAGAAATTCAAGAGAAGGAAGAAATACACTGAAAATAGCATGACAGTAAAGAGGTGATTTTAATTTCTGCTGTATCTGATTCATGACAGTTTAAAGTTAGGTGGGCTATCCCTTTGAGCTATCAGCTCAATATTCTATTGAATCAAACATCAATTAAAATTTTAAAATCCTTGTCTAAAATATTACACTGTGTGTCCTAATGTCAGCATCAATGTTTATCTTTAATACTAATTTCACATATACATACTTTCAAAGTATAATACACAATGTAACAAATGGCACTTACAAGTTCTGATGAGTGATCAGTGACACAAGTATCGAGCAATTTGATTAGTTAGTGATAGTTTATAATGTGTATTTGAATCAGATTGGCTGATGTCATAAATAATGTGGTTATGCATATCCCAATAAAAAGTGGTGCAAAAATTCACTAGTGTGTGGGTTGTTTAGGAGTTGGCGTCATAATTGGTGCGAAAAGTGTTGCGCGAAGTGGAGAGTGGGACTTGAATTACATGGCTTAAACATGGTGCACATAGATTTTTTTCAAACAAATAAAAAGGAAGTTAGCTATATTATGTTGTGTATTTATTTCATTTTTATCTCTATATCTATTATTGCGACAAGTTTGGGGCAAAACTTTGCACCAAATATGTAGAAATAATATTGTCCCCTTGATTTATGTAATATACTTCATTCTCTTGTAGCATCGAACATAAGCTTTCTGTGTTTTCAGACTCCCATTGAGTTCTATGGTATCCGCGACCTGAAGGGTGGCGGATTCAAAACCAGGTACGTTGAGTCAAAAAAGACACAAGCGTAACTGTAGAAATTTTGATAACTTCGTGAGAGCTTCAAATAGTGTTGAATAGAAGGGCGAATTAACATGATTCCGCTCAAATTCGACGGGTTTTCAACTCGCATCGATTAGCGTCAGATTGAGATCACGGGATCGTATGTTACGTCACAAATTTCAACATTTGCTGATCTTGACGCTTTGATAACTACAGCGGATCAATCTCGCGACAATTACGACGCAGAATTCAAGCGTATTTTTGGTTGACACATTGTTAAATATCCCCCTATGTTTTAAAGGGACATAAAACAAGTTGGGATAGAGGCAAAATAATATATGTACTTTAATTACTTTACCTGCAAATTTATACTGCAGTGCCTCACCATTAACCCTTTCTTTTTAGTTTCTGAATTGTAAAGCTCTAACACATTTCCTTCTATGGCTGTATCTATATCTATTATTCTTTTGGTAGAATGCAAAAGTTTATAGGGATTATCTGATGGAGCATGTCTAGAAGCTGTGAACTCAGTTGAAATACAATGCCTGTGTCTAAACACTGATGGGGGGGGTGGAGTTGACTGCTCCAGGTGGCAGCTTAGCTATGTAATTCATTTTTGCTTATATTTGAAAATTATTTTAAAATACTTGCCAGCAATTTTTAAACATTTTTTTTTATACAAACTATTTTTAATAATTAGCCCTTTTAGGATATGCACAGATCTCAACCTGTTTTATGTCCCTTTAACCATGTGGCTTCCTACATCATAAAACTCAAAGAATTTCAAAATAGAGTTATATCAAATAAATAAAAAACAATCCTGATTATTTAAAGAGACTGATAGCTGTATTATGTTTCTCCGTCAGAACTTAGCCCTCCCACTCTTCTGATTGGTTTATTTTTGATTGTCTGTATAGAGTGTTTGTATGCTTTGGCTTATAGACTTTACACAAGGTCAATTTGATTGTAATGGAAAAGTAGTTTGGATTGACAACTGCAAATACAGTTTAGATGATCTGCTGTCACTATTGTATTGCTGCTTACACATAAATTAAAAGCTTTCAACTGCAGCTCGATTTAGATCAAAGCATTAGTATGTAAGGGAGATTAAAATACATATGAGAAGTGCTCAACTGGGAATGGAGAATGCTTAAAGGGACAGTCAACTCAAACATTTGTAAGGTTTAAAAAGATAGATAATCCCTTTATTACCCATTCCCCAGTTTTGCACAGCCAACATGGTTCTATTAATCAACTTTTAACCTCTGTGATTATCTTGTATCTAAGCCTCTTTTACAGCTCCCTGATTACATGACTTTTAATTTATTATCTATTGACTTGCATTTTAGCTGTGTTGTGCAGGGATTCCCCCATAGGAAACAATGGGGCAGTTTGGGCTGAAAAAAAAACTAACACCTGCAAAAAAGCAGCATTCAGCTCTTAACGCAGCCCCATTGTTTCCTATGGGGAAACACTTCCTATGTCTGCGCCTAACACCCTAACATGTACCCCGAGTCTAAATACCCCTAACCTTACACTTATTAACCCCAAATCAGCCTCCCCCGCTATCGCTGACCCCTGCATATTATTTTTAGCCCCTAATCTTCCACTCCATACACCGCCACAACCTACATTATACCTATGTACCCCTAATCTGCTGCCCCTAACACCGCCAACCCCTATATTATATTTATATATATATATATATATATAAATAATATATAATTATATATATAAATAATAATTATATTGTAGCTATTTTAGGATTAATATTTATTTTACAGGCAAATTTGTATTTATTTTAACTAGGTACAATAGCTATTAAATAGTTAATAACTATTTAATAGTTACCTAGTTAAAATAATTACAAAATTACCTGTAAAATAAATCCTAACCTAAGTTACAATTAAACCTAACACTACACTATCAATAAATAAATTAAATAAACTACCTACAATTACCTACAATTATATCAACTAAACTAAATTACAAAAAACCAAAAAGGGCCTTTTGTGGGGCATGCCCCAAAGAATTCTGCTCTTTTGCCTGTAAAAAAAAACATACAATACCCCCCCCAACATTACAACCCACCACCCACATACCCCTAATCTAACCCAAACCCCCCTTAAATAAACCTAACACTAAGCCCCTGAAGATCTCCCTACCTTGTCTTCACCACGCCGGGTATCACCGATCCGTCCAGAAGAGGGTCCGAAATCTTCATCCTATCTGGCAAGAAGAGCTCCTCCAGAGGGTCCAAAGTCTTCATACTATCCGGGCAGAAGCGGAGATCCGGACCGGCAAACATCTTCATCCAGGTGGCATCTTCTATCTTCTTCCATCCGGCGTGGAGCGGGACCATCTTCAAGCAGCCGACGCGGAGCCATCCTTCTTCACCGACGGACTAACGACGAATGAAGGTTCCTTTAAGGGACGTCATCCAAGATGGCGTCCCTCGAATTCTGATTGGCTGATAGGATTCTATCAGCCAATCGGAATTAAGGTAGGAAAATTCTGATTGGCTGATTGAATCAGCCAATGAGATTCAAGTTCAATCCGATTGGCTGATTGGATCAGCCAATCAGATTGAGCTCGCATTCTATTTATTGGCTGATTGGATCAGCAAATCGGATTGAACTTGAATCTGATTGGCTGATTCCATCAGCCAATCAGGTTATTCCTACCTTAATTCCGATTGGCTGATAGAAGCCTATAAGCCAATTGGAATTCGAGGGACACCATCTTAGATGACGTCATTTAAAGGAAACTTCATTCGTCGGGAGTTCGTCGTGGAGGAAGGATGTTCCGCATCGGCGGGATGAAGATGGAGCCGGAAGAAAGAAGATTGAAGATGCCGCTTGATAGAAGACTTCAGCCGGATAGAAGACCTCTTCAGCCCCCGCTTGGATGAAGACTTCAGTCGGATGATGGACCTCTTCAGCCCCCGCTTGGATGAAGACTTCAGCCGGATGATGGACCTCTTCAGCCCCCTCTTGGATGAAGACATCGCCCGGATTGGATGAAGAATTCGGCTCGGCTGAGTGAAGACGACTCAAGGTAGGAAGATCTTCAGGGGGGTAGTGTTAGGTTTATTATTAAAGGGAGGTTTGGGTTAGAGTAGGGGTGTGTGGGTGGTGGGTTTTAATGTGGGGGGGGAGTGTATTTTTATTTTACAGGCAAAAGAGCTGTTTTCTTTGGGGCATGCCCCGCAAAAGGACCTTTTAAGGGCTGGTAAGGTAATAGAGCTGGTATCTTTTAAATGTAGAATAGGGTAGGGAATTTTTTTATTTTGGGGGGCTTTGTTATTTTATTAGGGGGCTTAGAGTAGGTGTAATTAGCTTAAAATTGTTGTAATATTTTTATAATGTTTGTAAATTATTTTTTTATTTTTTGTAACTTACTTCTTTTTTTTATTTTTTGTACTTTAGTTAGTGTATTTATTTGTATTTATTTGTAGGTATTTGTATTTAATATATTTAATTTATTTAATGATAGTGTAGTGTTAGGTGTAATTGTAACTTTATTTTACTGGTAATTTTGTATTTCTTTTAGCTAGGTAGTTATTAAATAGTTAATAACTATTTAATAGCTATTGTACCTAGTTAAAATAAATTCAAAGTTGTCTGTAAAATAAATATTAATCCTAAAATAGATACAATATTATTATTATTTATATTGTAGCTATATTAGGGTTTATTTTACAGGTAAGTATTTAGCTTTAAATAGGATTAATTTATTTAATAAGATTTATTTTATTTCATTAGATAAAAATTATATTTAACTTAGGGGGGTGTTAGGGTTAGACTTAGCATTAGGGGTTAATACATTTATTAGAGTAGCGGCGAGGTCCGGTCGGCAGATTAGGGGTTAATAATTGTAGGTAGGTAGCGGCGACGTTGGGGGGGGGGGGCAGATTAGGGGTTAATAAATATTATGTAGGTGTCGGCGGTGTTAGGGGCAGCAGATTAGGGGTACATAGGGATAATGTAGGTGGCGGCGGTGTGCGGTCGGCAGATTTGGGGTTAAAAAAATTAATTGAGTGGCGGCGATGTGGAGGGGCCTCGGTTTAGGGGTACATAGGTAGTTTATGGGTGTTAGTGTACTTTAGAGCACAGTAGTTAAGAGCTTTATGAACCGGCGTTAGCCCAGAAAGCTCTTAACTCTTGGCTTTTCTCTGCTGCTGAAGTCTTGTCGTTAGAGTTCTAATGCTCACTTCAGCCAAGACTCTAAATACCAGCGTTAGAAAGATCCCATTGAAACGATAGGATACGCGATTGGCGTAGGGGGATCTGCGGTATGGAAAAGTTGCGGCTGGGAAGTGAGCGTTAGACCCTTTCATGACTGACTCTAAATACCAGCGGGCAGTAAAAACCAGCGTTAGGACCCCCTAACGCTGGTTTTGACGGCTAACGCAGAACTCTAAATCTAGGCGTATGTGATTAAGAGGCTGTCTATAGTGGCTTAGAAACAGGCAGAAATTTAGAGGTTTGAATATCATAAAGTATATAAATATAAAAATGTTGGTTGTGCAAAGCTGGGGAATGGGTAGTAAAGGCATTATCTATCTTTTGAAACAATAACAATTTTAGTGTTGATTGTCTCTTTAATAGCCCACCCTATGGGATATTACCCACCAAGGGGGCAGCTTAGTTCTGTCCAATTTGTTCTTTTCACAGAAGATAACTTTCCTGTAGTATATCAGTCTGACCCCATCCAAAAGGACAGTTCAGCCCCAAAATGCCAGGCAATGCTCATCTGAACACTGAACAAAGGATTTGTACATCTAACCTCAGTCGTATGTTTTGGCATATATGGACCTCATCAGTGGAGGTGCAGCTATATCACTCTAGGCACAGTGAGTAAGGGGTCCACATCTGGTTTCCCCATTATCCTTAGGAAGACTAAAATGCCTAAGAGTATCTAAGTATCTTTACTGGTGCTTAGATAGTGAATCTGTATCTTCAGTCATCACAGCATTTTTTTCCTGACACATGTTAAATTAAATTGCGCAAGAGCAAACTCCTTTACTTTTAACCTGTAATTCATACGTTACTTCCAACACTCATAAAGAGCCATGATAAACCCCTTTTTCTCTTACAAGTTAGTGCAAACTTATAATGTAGCCCTCACTGAGGTGGGCATCTCTGCTTAAGACGCTTTAACCCCAGTTTTTGTTTCTGTTTGAATTTTGCCTTCACCTGACATCTCTTGTTTTATGGTGAACCCCCACATTTATTTTGCACTATTAAATATAGATATATAAATCAAAAACAATGAGGAGCAAGAAGTAAATGAAGTAAATGAATTTATCTATCTATCTATCTATTGAGTTTTTATAAAGCGTGGCTAATCACCCGTAAGGGTCTCGAGGCGCTGAAGGGTACCGATAAGGTGCGAGTAGGTATGGAGTTCAATCGAAGAGCCGGGTTTTAACCAGCAGTGGTTTTTCTTATGCGGGAAATGAGAGAGAGGGCTTGGTCGGCTGATCGCAGTTGCCTGTTGGGGGTGTAGAAGGTGACACAGTGGTTTAGGTATTCGGGGCCAGTGTTGTGGAGGGACTTAAAAGCGTGGGTGAGAATCTTGAAGGTGATTCTTTTGTTGATGGGGAGCCAGTGTAGGTCTCGCAGGTGTTTTGTGATGGGGCATTGGCGAGGGATGTTGAGGATAAGTCTGGCAGAGGCGTTCGGAACGCGCTGGAGTCTCTTTTGGAGCTTAATGGTGGATCTGGCATAGAGTGCGTTGCCATAGTCTAGTTTTCTGCTGATGAGTGCGTGGGTCACAGTTTTCCTGGTGTCGGGTGGGATCCATCTGAAAAAGTAGATGGAGCATGTGGAAGCCTGGAGAGGAGACAGCGTTGACTTGTCGGTTCATGGTTAGTGATAAGTCTAGGATGAAGCCTAGGTTTCGTGCATGGTCGGTGGGGGTTGGAAGGGAACCGAAGGCTGTAGGCCACCAAGAGTTATTCCAAGCTGTGTTGTCAGGTCCGAGGAGGAGTACTTCGGTTTTGTCTGCGTTCAGTTTGAGGCAGTTGTTATTCATCCAGGAGGCGATTGCTGTAAGCCCTTCGTGGATGTTTCTCTTGGCGTTGGTGGGTTCTCTGGGGAGAGAGATGATTAGCTGGGTGTCGTCGGCGTAGGAGATGATGTTGAGGTTGTGATGTCAGGCGATGGCTGCAAGAGGAGCCGTGTAGATGTTGAAGACTGTGGGGCTTAGTGAGGAGCCTTGTGGTACACCGCAGCTGATTTCTGTGGGCTTGGAGGTGAAAGGTGGGAGTATGACTTTCTGGGTTCTGCCGGTGAGGAAGGAGGTGATCCATTCCAGGACTTTGTTGCCCTGGTCTGTAGGGAGGATAAGGGGCAGTTGGGGCAGGAGAAGGGTCCGTTGGTGTTGGTAGGGGATGCGAGGTGAAAGGCGGGCGATCTCTTGGTGTTGAGGCTGAGGGTGGTGGTGCTGTAGTGGAGGTGGGTGCGGGGGGCAGGGGTGATTGTGCTGGGCATGGTTCGGGAGCGGACAGGTGCAGACGAGCTTACCTTTGGTGCGCCCGCTGCGCGCAAGCACCATTAAATAGAGATGGGAGGCGGGCGGGTCGGAGCGAGGAGGCAGGAGGAAGGCAGAGTCAGTGGCGGTAGGAGCTGAGAAGGAGAGGGTGCACGGAGAGGGATGGGAGCAGGGAGGTGGGAGGCAGAGATGCAGAGGAGAGTCCCAGAAAGGGACTAGGAGAGAAGCGCAGCAAGCGCCATTAAATAGAGATGGGAGGGAGGCGGGTCAAAGCAGGAAGGTGGGAGGAAGGCAGAGTAAGTTGCGGTAAGAGCTGAGAAGGAGAGGGTGCACAGAGAGGGATGGGAGCAGGGAGGTGGGAGGCAGAGATGCAGAGGGGAGTCCCAGAAAGGGACTAGGAGAGAAGCGCAGCAAGCGCCATTAAATAGAGATGGTAGGGAGGCGGGTCAAAGCAGGAAGGTGGGAGGAAGGCAGAGTAAGTGGCGGTAGGAGCTGAGAAGGAGAGGGTGCATGGAGAGGGATGGGAGCAGGGAGGTGGGAGGCAGAGATGCAGAGGGGAGTCCCATAAGGGACTTGGAAAGTAGCGCAGCTAGCACCATTAAATAGAGATGGGAGGGGGCGGGTTAGAGTGGGGAGGCGGGAGGAAGGCAGAGTCAGTGGTGGTAGGAGCTGAGAAGAAGAAGGTGCACGGAGAGGGATGGGAGCAGGGAGGTGGGAGGCAGAGATGCAGAGGTATTTCTGTATACATCTGTGGTTCCCTTAAACAATCTTGGCTACTTAATGTGTATGCATTCTAAGATATATTTTATGTAACAGTTGTTAGGTGCGCTGAAGCGCTATTACATAGGATGCTCTGTCACTGGAGGGAGGAGTAGAGCAATAAGCACAGGTGCAGGACTTCAAAAGTTCTTCACCCGATGCCACAGCGCTTCCATTATTTGTAGGAGCTAAGAATGTGGATATTTTTTTTTCATAATCTGACCAGTATTACATAAATAATACAGAAATATGCTATTCGGGGCAAGGCTAATTTTGACAAGATAGTAGCAATCTTCTTAGGCATGCTGCTGAACAAAGTGTTGCTTGATACCCAATTATGAACTTAAAGGGATATGAAATCCCAAAATTTTCTTTTGTGATTCAGACAGAGCATACTATTTAAAAATAATGTTTCCAATTTACTTTTATTATCAAATGTACTTCATTCTCATGATATTCTGTGTTGAAGAGATACCTAGGTAGACATCTGGAGCACTACATGGCATGAAATAGTGCAAATCAGCCAATAGGATTTAAGCAGCTCTCATCTTATTGGCTGATTTGAAATATTCAGCCAATAGGAATGCAAAGTACCCAAATATAAAATGGGTACCTTGCATTCAATCTTCATTGTATGGTGGATGATCGCATGAAGAGGAGCCTCCACGTTGGATGTCCGCGCCATAGCCGATTCTGCTCCGTGCCGCCTCAGCTCAGCAACCCCTGGATGAAGATTGAAGATGGCTCTGCAACACCGTGATGAAGATTGAGCTTTATTTTTTTTTTAATGGGCAGTGAAATAACTGATTGCCCTTTTAAGGGCAATGCCCATACAAATGCCCCTTTAGGGGCAATGGGTAGCTTAGGTTTTTTTATAGTTAGGTCTTTTTTATTTTGGGGGTTGGATGGGTGGGGGGTTCTTTTATTTTAAGTAAAAGAGCTGTTAAACCTAGGGCAATGCACCACAAAAGGGCCTTTTAATGGCTATTAAAAGTTTAGTGTTAGATTAGGGGGGTTTTATTTTGGGGTGGCTTTTTTCATTTTTATAGTGGTATTATATTAAGTTTAATTTTTTAATTTTGGATAATTTCATTTATTATTTTGTAATCTTAGATTCTGAGGCCTATTTATCAAAGGTCTGGCGGACCTGATCCGACAGTGCGAATCAAGTCCGTCAGACCTCGCCGAATGAGGAGAGCAATACGCTCTCCGTATTCAGCATTGCACCTGCAGACTCGCGGCCAATCCGGCGATGTCTGTCCACCTGCTCAAAGCAGGCGCACAGGGTTATGGAGCAGCGGGCCCTCAAGCTCCATTCGGAGCTTGATAAATGGGCCTCTGTTATTTTTTGTAATTTTAGAGTTTGTTATTTTGTGTAATGTTAGGTTTTGTTATTATGTTTAATTTTAGATTTTGTTATTTTTTGTAATGTTAGGTTGTTTTTTTTTCGTACTGTTAGTAGTTTTAAATTTGTAGTTTAGGGCCTAGATTTAGAGTTTGGCGTTAGCCGTCAAAACCAGCGTTAGAGGCTCCTAACGCTTGTTTTTTACGGACTCCGGTATTTAGAGTTCAGTTACCGACACTCAAAAATCACCCAACGCACAAATCTCTACCGACAGCTCAAACCCAGTAGTTAATATCTACCGACAAAATAAACATCCACGAATCACAAAACAAATATTACACAAAGTACACTTACACTCATACAAACACTACACTATATTTATTTTTCAGATTTAATAATTTTTCTTCAAAATACAAAGGATCAAAGTTGCGAGATCTCGGGTGTTAGAAAAAAAACAACACAAATCCATTTTCCCATTGACTTACATTGACACACGGGAAAAGACCCTCCTATAGCTACATCTAACTAATAAGATTATCATAAACATACACTCATCGATGCATACAAACAATATACACCACATTACATACACAAAAAATGTATTTATTACAAAATGAACACGATTTAGTTACTTTTTCACACAAGCTCATGACGTCACTCACTTTACGAGGAAAACCAGTCTTTGAAAAAAATTTGTCCAAAATTTTGAGCCTCCATTGACTTCTATGGGGAAGACGTGCTCGTGCACGCGACAGACAGATTTCCCTAACGCACGCAAATAGCGTAGACCAAAAAACTCCAAATACCAGCGCTAGAAATAGGAAAAAAATACATGCTTTTCTGCGTTACACCCAGCTATGATAAATAGATCAAGAAATGACTATTTCCCTATGGTGGACTTATGGATTGTATTTATTGAATATTCACAACAGCATTAAATTGTTTCATACTTTTATATTACATCAACTACAAATCAACATCACTAGTAACAAACTTTTTTAGCAAAAAAATCACATTTAAACGGACACCAAAATGATTTAAACTTTTCAGGATTCACAAACAGTACACAATGGGAAACACCTCTCATTTACCTTTATTATTGCATTTCATTTATTCAACTCATATGCTTGCAGCAACTGCATATCTACATAGGCTTAACACATGATCAGTCATGGATGCACATACATTACTTTTAGCATTCACTCATACATGTGCATTCAAATGATGGGGAAAAACACATTACATTCTCTCTAGGAATCACAAAACAGAACATATGGATTTTACTGTACTTTTAACATCATGATTCCATCACAATAAACCATTAGGAATTACGTACAAGAAGAACATCATTACACAAGATTACAGATGTCACTTTATGGGAAGGAACAACAATGCCAGACCGCTATATAGAAGTCAGCATATGTGGGACACAATCACAATATATACATAGATGTACATAACACGCATCACCCATCACGCAACCACAAAGCACACATTTATATTTTATTCAGCACACAATAACAATGTAGCACAATACAACAACACAATGAGGATTTCAGAACTACATAGGCAGGTTAATAATATGATGACGTCATTAGAAGATTCAACCATACACATTACAGATTCACGACTGTACCGCCCCTTTCTGAACTTTAACACTCAATACTACAATACAACATATACGTAAATAACAGTTTGGAACAGCATTATTAGGGAGATTTGAATGGGACAATTAATAAATATTGTCAGATCGCAAATCACTTATATATATAATACTACAGATGACAGCCGGAAGTTATTCAGTATTAGTGCCATTTGAATGGGACGCATACAATATTGACAGCTCGGCAATCACTTATATATACAATACTACAGATGGCAGCCGGAAGTTATTCAGCATTAGTGCGATTTTAAAGGGACGCATACAATATTGACATCTCGGCAATCACTTATATATACAATACTACAGATGGCAGACGGGAAGTTCTGAATTATTATTGCGATTTTAAAGGGACGCATACAATATTGACAGCTCGGCAATCACTTATATATACAATACTACAAATGGCAGACGGGAAGTTCGGAATTATTATTGCGATTTTAAAGGGACGCATACAATATTGACAGCTCGGCAATCACTTATATATACAATACTACAGATGGCAGATGGGAAGTTCGGAATTATTATTGCGATTTTAAAGGGACGCGTACAATATTGACAGCTCGGCAATCACTTATATATACAATACGACAGATGGCAGACGGGAAGTTCTGAATTATTATTGCGATTTTAAAAGGACGAGTACAATATTAACAGCTCGCCAATCACTTATATATACAATACTACAGATGGCAGATGTTACTTTATCGTTTTCAAACAATGTTGCAGCAACATATATCGATCACATTCGATGCACATTATACACAACTATGCACTTTCATTCATGTTTGCCTGGACGTGTGCTTGTTACTATAAGATCGCGTTTAAGAAATATTTATTACGCATATGAACAAACATAACAAACATGCACTGTATGTGTGATATTTGACACTTTCACATTGAGATTCATTGTGGGAAAACAACATTTCAGCAAACAACAAAAAAACGCCCACTGAGAAAGCATTCGCGCCGCTCACATACAAACAAGTGAATACAATCAGCAATCATTACAAACTCACTACCATTGGACTAATCGTACTATAAATCCCCCAAACAACATGGCCAATGCATCACTTGTGATCCACATCAGATCAAGTGCATACCTTGTTACGCTGTTTTGAAAGATGGATGACGATGACATGGTAGACACTGCTGGTGCTGCTATTGGCGATCTAGCTGTTGATCGAATCAGGGAGCCTCGGCGGCTCAGACTGAGATGAAGGGGTCATCTGGTTTGAGGTCCTCGTGTCTACAGGGTGAGACCCACCTTGGAAAACATGAGCGACTTTGAGGTTTATGATAAGTATCGGCTCAATCGCGAACAGCTCATTGGCCTTTACGATCTTCTTAAACCTCATTTGGAGCCACGTATAAGAATAAGGACTGCTGTTCCCGCCATGAGTAAGATGCTAAGTTGTCTATACGTCCTGGCCTCCGGGAGTTTTCAATCCGGAGAAATGTACATGCATGGCCTGGCTCAAGGTACATTCTCTGTGGTGTTTGATAACTTTCTGGATGCCATGGTACGTATCAGTAAGCAATACATAGGATTCCCACAAAATGATGGTGATTGGAGGTGCCTGAAGCGGGAATTCTTTGATATTGCTCAATTGCCCAATGTCTTGGGAGCCATAGATTCATTGTACCCACATTGCGCTGCGTGCTCCAATTGATGACTTGCCCTTCAGAAATCGCAAACATTTTCATAGCCTCAACGTGCAGTATGTTTGTGACGCACAGATGAGGATTATGCATGTGTGTGCGAATTTTGGAGGAGCTTGTCATGATGCCCGCATCCTCGCTCAGTCGTCCCTGTGGAGACCGTTTGAGGAAAGACAAATGCCCCCTGGGTATCTCGTTGGTATTTGTGCACAACATGGTTAATTAGTTTAACAATTGCCACTGTAGTTTTAAAATGTTAGCGTAATGTTCAGCTATAGGATGCAATTTAACCATTTATTTATTTTCAAGCAAATGTCTAGTTTTAGTTCAATGCAGATATGTAGAATGTCTTACCTTAAATGCTCAGATAGAGAATGCAATGTAACCATTTAGTTGACATTTTACACAAGGTCTGGTTTAGGAGAAATACGCATATGTAGCATGTCTTAGCTGAAATGGGAAGATATTAGCTAATGCAATTTAACCATGTCATTGTCTCTTTCCGCTAATGTCTAGTTTTAGTTCAATGCATATATGTAGCATGTCTTACCTTAAATGCTCAGATAGAGAATGCAATGTAACCATTTAGTTGGCATTTTACACAAGGTCTGGTTTAGGAGAAATACGCATATGTAGCATGTCTTAGCTGAAATGGGAAGATATTAGCTAATGCAATTTAACCATGTCACTGGGGGGTAGTTATCAAGCCGTCTACTTTTCTGGCTTCGCCGGCCCAATACGCCCGCCTAAGCTCGCCTACCTTCGCCGCCGCGGACCTGAAAAAATACGCCTAAGTTATCAAATAAAGCTGTCAAAAAGCCGCGGGGCGATGAGCAGCGGACTGTGAGAGTTATCACTCATCCGATCTCGCTGCCCTTCGGCTTTTTCCCAGCTTTATTGCTAGCCTGTCACTAAGCACTCACACTAAACTGCACTGTTCTACCCCCTATACCGGCGCCCCCCGGAGCCCCCCGCAACTAAATAAAGTTACTAACCCCTAAACCGCCGCTCCTAGACCCCGCCGCAACTCTTATAAATGTATTAACCCCTAAACCGCCGCTCCTAGACCCTGCCGCAACTCTTATAAATGTATTAACCCCTAAACCGCCGCTCCCGGACACCGCTGCCACCTACAGTATACCTAGTAACCCCTATCCTGCCCCCCCTACACCGTCGCCCTCTATTATAAAATTATTAACCCCTATCCTGCTGATCCCGCACCTCTCCGCAACTAAATAAATATGGAACAAGAGAAGACAGTGCCTCATAGTGCAAATAAGTTTCAAAAGAGAAAGGGGTGTGCAATCACATCAGAGGACGTCAAATGTAGATATACTCACAAGAGCATTGGCACCCTTATAGAAGAAGGTGCAAATGTGCAGGCTGACGTTTATTCAGCAGTCAGTACGCTGTATAGTGGACAAACAGGTATCCGCCGATGCAGTCGTGGGCTCTCCCCCACAATCTGAGGCTGAGTTCTATGGAGCCGTGCTGTGTGGGAGAAGACAAGCAAACCTCCCCTGCCTGTGAAACACTCGGCACCCGGGTCGGTGTTGGAGATAAAATAATTCACAATGAAAATAATCTGTCCGTGACAGTAAAACTTGGCATGTAAATGAAAGAGCCACAACAAGTCAGGCTGTGGTATAAAAATATATTAAAAATATTTATTGTTTGAGCTATAGACGCGTTTCTCGGCCACAAGCTCCTGGCCGTTTCATCAAGTACAAGTAACGAATAATTTGTACTTGATGAAACGGCCAGGAGCTTGTGGCCGAGAAACGCGTCTATAGCTCAAACAATAAATATTTTTAATATATTTTTATACCACAGCCTGGCTTGTTGTGGCTCTTTCATTTACATGCCAAGTTTTACTGTCACGGACAGATTATTTTCATTGTGAATTATTTTATCTCCAACACCGACCCGGGTGCCGAGTGTTTCACAGGCAGGGGAGATTTGCTTGTCTTCTCCCACACAGCACGGCTCCATAGAACTCAGCCTCAGATTGTGGGGCAGAGCCCACGACTGCATCGGCGGATACCTGTTTGTCCACTATACAGCGTACTGACTGCTGAATAAACGTCAGCCTGCACATTTGCACCTTCTTCTATAAGGGTGCCAATGCTCTTGTGAGTATATCTACATTTGACGTCCTCTGATGTGATTGCACACCCCTTTCTCTTTTGAAACTTATTTGCACTATGAGGCGCTGTCTTCTCTTGTTCCATCTTTAGATTTGTTCTGATCAGACACCTTTCAAGACGAGCTACCTGCTGCACATTGAACACCCACATTGTGATAAGAACTTTATTTACAGAAACTTTGACGGTTCAAGTCTTTTTCTTCTGCATTTCTGAATTGGGACTCATTTAAACGATAAGCACTCTTTTTTTCTCCATTATTTTTAAGTATCATTGTTGCTTTTATATGTATTTTTTTCACCAATTTTGTTGACATATATGCTTTTACTAATTTGTTTATATATTTTTTCACTATTTGTTGATATATTGCCTTACCATTTGCAGACATATTGTTTTATTATTTTCAACTAGACTGTCATATAGCTCTATCATACGTATTACTATCGATATTTTTTATATATATGAGAGTTCACCATACATTAGTAGCTCATAATCGACATTTTTAAAGGCATACGCTTTACACCTGATTACACCTCACTCTCACTGATTTGTTTGCCCATCGATGAGCACATTCCTCTAACTCTCATCTTAGACACAGCCTTTTTATCAAGCGCTTATTTGATTATTACTATTTTTTTATCATTCTTTCTCTAAGATACATTTGGCGCACTCTATTACCATTTTTTGGTATTTTCTCAACTAAATAAATAGTTTAACCCCTAAACCGCCGCTCCATGAACCCGCCGCAACCTATATTAAACCTATTAACCCCTATCCTGCCCCCCCTACACCGTCGCCACCTATAATAAATTTATTAACCCCTAATCTGCCCCCCCTACACCGTCGCACCTATAATAAATTTATTAACCCCTATCCTGCCCCCCACTACGCCGCCGCCACTGTAATAAAATTATTAACCCCTAAACCTAAGTCTAACCCTAACGCCCCCCCTAACTTAAATATTAATTAAATAAATCTAAATAAATTAACTCTTATTAACTAAATGAATCCTATTTAAAACTAAATACTTACCTTTAAAATAAACCCTAATATAGCTACAATATAAATAATAATTATATTCTAGCTATCTTAGGATTTATATTTATTTTACAGGTAAATTTCAATTTATTTTAACCATGTACAATAACTATTAAATAGTTATTAACTATTTAATAGCTTACCTAGCTAAAATAAAGAGAAATGTACCTGTGAAATAAATCCTAACCTAAGTTACAATTACACCTAACACTACACTATAGTTTAATAAATTATTCCTATTTAAAAATAAATACTTACCTGTAAAATAAACCCTAAGATAGCTACAATATAATTAATAATTATATTATAGCTATCTTAGGATTTATATTTATTTTACAGGTAACTTTGTATTTATTTTAGCTAGTTAGAATAGTTATTAAATAGTTATTAACTATTTAATAACTACCTAGCTAAAAGAAATACAAAATTACATGTAAAATAAATCCTAACTTAAGTTACAATTAAACCTAATACTACACTATCATTAAATTAATTAAATAAACTTCCTACAAATAACTACAATTAAATACAATTACATAAACTAACTAAAGTACAAAAAATAAAAAAGCTAAGTTACAAAAAATAAAAAAATAAGTTACAAACATGTTAAAAATATTACAACAATTTTAAGCTACTTACACCTAATCTAAGCCCCCTAATAAAATAACAAACCCCCCCAAAATAAAAAAATGCCCTACCCTATTCTAAATTAAATAAATTTCAAAGCTCTTTTACCTTACCAGCCCTTAAAAGGGCCATTTGTGGGGGCATGCCCCAAAGAAAACAGCTCTTTTGCCTGTAAAAGAAAAATACAACCCCCCCTACATTAAAACCCACCACCCACATACCCCTAATCTAACCCAAACCCCCCCTTACAAAACCTAACACTAATCCCCTGAAGATCATCCTACCTTGAGTCGTCTTCACTCAGCCGAGCCACCGATGGAACTGAAGAGGACATCCGGAGCGGAAGAAGTTAATCCTCCAAGCGGCGCTGAAGAAATCTTCCATCCGATGAAGTCATCATCCAGGCGGCGCTGAAGAAAAGTCTTCGATCCGGCCGATGTCATCTTCAAAGAGGCGCTGAAGAGGTCTTCTATCCGGGCGAAGTCATCTTCCAAGCCGGGTCTTGAATCTTCCTTCCGCCGACGCGGAACCACCTTCTTCACCGACAGACTACGACGAATGACGGCTCCTTTAAGGGACGTCATCCAAGATGGCGTCCCCTCAATTCCGATTGGCTGATAGGATTCTATCAGCCAATCGGAATTAAGGTAGGAAAATCTGATTGGCTGATGGAATCAGCCAATCAGATTCAAGTTCAATCCGATTGGCTGATCCAATCAGCCAATCAGATTGAGCTCGCATTCTATTGGCTGATCGGAACAGCCAATAGAATGCAAGCTCAATCTGATTGGCTGATTCCATCAGCCAATCAGATTTTTCCTACCTTAATTCCGATTGGCTGATAGAATCCTATCAGCCAATCGGAATTGAGGGGACGCCATCTTGGATGACGTCCCTTAAAGGAGCCGTCATTCGTCGTAGTCCGTCGGTGAAGAAGGTGGCTCGGCTGAGTGAAGACGACTCAAGGTAGGATGATCTTCAGGGGATTAGTGTTAGGTTTTTGTAAGGGGGGTTTGGGTTAGTTAGGGGTATGTGGGTGGTGGGTTTAAATGTTGGGGGGGGTTGTATTTTTCTTTTACAGGCAAAAAGAGCTGAACTTTTTGGGGCATGCCCCCACAAATGGCCCTTTTAAGGGCTGGTAAGGTAAAAGAGCTTTGAAATTTATTTACTTTAGAATAGGGTAGGGATTTTTTTTTATTTTGGGGGGGGTTTGTTATTTTATTAGGGGGCTTAGATTAGGTGTAAGTAGCTTAAAATCGTTGTAATATTTTTAACATGTTTGTAACTTAATTTTTTATTTTTTGTAACTTACCTTTTTTTATTTTTTGTACTTTAGTTAGTTTATGTAATTGTATTTAATTGTAGTTATTTGTAGGTAGTTTATTTAATTAATTTAATGATAGTGTAGTATTAGGTGTAAGTAGCTTAAAATTGTTGTAATATTTTTAACATGTTTGTAACTTATTTTTTTTTTTTTTGTAACTTAGCTTTTTTTTTTTTGTACTTTAGTTAGTTTATGTAATTGTATTTTTAATTGTAGTTATTTGTAGGTAGTTTATTTAGTTAATTTAATGATAGTGTAGTATTAGGTTTAATTGTAACTTAGGTTAGGATTTATTTTACAGGTAATTTTGTATTTCTTTTAGCTAGGTAGTTATTAAATAGTTAATAACTATTTAATAACTATTCTAACTAGCTAAAATAAATACAAAGTTACCTGTAAAATAAATATAAATCCTAAGATAGCTAGAATATAATTATTATTTATATTGTAGCTATATTAGGGTTTATTTTAAAGGTAAGTATTTAGTTTTAAATAGGATTCATTTAGTTAATAAGAGTTAATTTTATTTAGATTTATTTAATTAATATTAAGTTAGGGGGCGTTAGGGTTAGGGTTAGACTTAGGTTTAGGGGTTAATAATTTTATTACAGTGGCGGCAGCGTAGTGGGGGGCAGGATAGGGGTTAATAAATTTATTATAGTTGGCGACGGTGTGTAGGGGGGGCAGATTAGGGGTTAATAAATTTATTATAGGTGGCGACGGGTGTAGGGGGGCAGGATAGGGGTTAATACATTTAATATAGGTTGCGGCAGGTTCAGGGAGCGGCGGTTTAGGGGTTAATACATTTATTATAGTTGCGGTGGGCTCCGGGAGCGGCGGTTTTTAGGGGTTAATATGTATAGAGTAGCTTGCGGTGGGCTCCGGGAGTGGCGGTTTAGGGGGGTAATAACTTTATTTAGTTGCGGCGGTGTAGGGGGGGGTCAGATTAGCGGTGTTTAGACTCGGGGTACATGTTAGGGTGTTAGGTGTAGACAGCTCCCATAGGAATCAATGGGATGTCTGTCAGCAGCGAACTTGTACTTTCGCTATGGTCAGACTCCCATTGATTCCTATGGGATCCCGCCGCCTCCAGGGGTGGCGGATTGAAAACCAGGTACGCTGGGCCGTAAAAGTGCCGAGCGTACCTGATAGTTTTTTGATAGCTAGCAAAAGTAGTGAGAATGTGCCGCACTTGTGTGCAGAACATCTGGAGTGACGTAAGAATCGATCTGTGTCGGACTGAGTCCGGCGGATCGATGCTTACGTCACAAAATTCTACTTTTGCCGGTTCTCGAGCCTTTGATAACTAAGGCGAATCAGCCTCGCCACAAATACGCTGCGGAATTCCAGCGTATTTGAGGTTGACGGCTTGATAACTAGGCCCCATTGTCTCTTTCCGCTAATGTCTACTTTTAGTTCAATGCAGATATGTAGCATGTCTTACCTTAAATGCTCAGATAGAGAATGCAATGTAACCATTTAGTTGACATTTTACACAAGGTCTGGTTTAGGAGAAATACGCATATGTAGCATGTCTTAGCTGAAATGGGAAGATATTAGCTAATGCAATTTAACCATGTCATTGTCCTCTTTCCGCTAATGTCTACTTTTAGTTCAATGCATATATGTAGCATGTCTTACCTTAAATGCTCAGATAGAGAATGCAATGTAACCATTTAGTTGCCATTTTACACAAGGTCTGGTTTAGGAGAAATACGCATATGTAGCATGTCTTAGCTGAAATGGGAAGATATTAGCTAATGCAATTTAACCATGTCATTGTCTCTTTCCGCTAATGTCTACTTTTAGTTCAATGCATATATGTAGCATGTCTTACGTTAAATGCTCAGATAGAGAATGCAATGTAACCATTTAGTTGCCATTTTACACAAGGTCTGGTTTAGGAGAAATACGCATATGTAGCATGTCTTAGCTGAAATGGCAAGATAATAGCTAATGCAATTTAACCATGTCATTGTCTCTTTCCGCTAATGTCTACTTTTAGTTCAATGCAGATATGTAGCATGTCTTACCTTAAATGCTCAGATAGAGAATGCAATGTAACCATTTATTTGCCATTTTACACAAGGTCTGGTTTAGGAGAAATACGCATATGTAGCATGTCTTAGCTGAAATGGGAAGATATTAGTTATGCAATTTAACCATGTCATTGTCCTCTTTCCGCTAATGTCTACTTTTAGTTCAATGCAGATATGTAGCATGTCTTACCTTAAATGCTCAGATAGAGAATGCAATGTAACCATTTAGTTGCCATTTTACACAAGGTTTGGTTTAGGAGAAATACGCATATGTAGTATGTCTTAGCTGAAATGGGAAGATAGAGAATAAGATTAAACTAGATTATTCTTTTAAAAAATAAACATTTGTTAGTGGATTATGGTGTACAAAAACTTTTATTGGACTCAAAATACTATTTTGATGATTCAGTTTGAATTATGTTCTGTTCATCATTTATAGGTGATTCTGGGTACATGAGCCGCCCTTGGCTTATTACCCCCTTGCGTAGCCCGACTGATGTTTCTGAGGAGCGCTACAATAGGGCTCATAAGAGAACCAGGGCGGTGGTTGAACGAATGTTCGGGCTCCTGAAGATGAGGTTCAGGTGCCTGGACAGGTCGGGAGGAGCCCTCCAGTACAACCCAAAGAAGGTGGCTAAGATCGTTATAGCCTGTAGTGTCCTGCATAATATTGCACAGCGGGCTGGGATGCTGCAGGGCGTCCAGGTGCACCGAAACCCTCCTCAGAGATGAGGAGGATGATCCTGTTCTAGAGGGGCCATTCCGGGACGAGGGGCTCAATGTCAGAGCAGACATCATCAACCGCCACTTTAGATGGTAAATAATAGAAGTTAGACTGGAGTATTGTCAATAGATGTGAATGCTAGGGAAATGAGAAGTAGAGAATTGTGCAAACATGTTAGGATTGTTCATCAAATGCTAAAAATGTGTTTGATTTCTTAATATAGGTGATGCTCTGGTCATTGGGGTCCTGTAGCGAGTCTTTGCCAACCTGGTTTTTTAAAGAGGACATCAGCTGGTAAGTATAAATGTATGGACTGTTGCTGGCATGAATTGTACACAAATACATCATATGGCATACATTTTCTAAACTAGTATTTAGTTTACACATTACTTAAAATGTAAATACTCAGGCCTAGATTTGGAGTTCGGCGGTTAAAAGGGCTGTTAACGCTCCGCGGGCTTTTTTCTGGCCGCACCATAAATTTAACTCTGGTATCGAGAGTTAAAACAAATGCTGCGTTAGGCTCCAAAAAAGGAGCGTAGAGCATTTTTACCGCAAATGCAACTCTCGATACCAGAGTTGCTTACGGACGCGGCCAGGCCTCAAAAACGTGCTCGTGCACGATTCTCCCATAGGAAACAATGGGACTGTTTGAGCTGAAAAAAAACCTAACACCTGCAAAAAAGCAGCGTTCAGCTCCTAACGCAGCCCCATTGTTTCCTATGGGGAAACACTTCCTACGTCTGCACCTAACACCGTAACATGTACCCCGAGTCTAAACACCCCTACCCTTACACTTATTAACCCCTAATCTGCCGCCCCCGCTATCGCTGACCCTTACACTTATTAACCCCTAATCCTGCCGCCTCCCGTAAAACGCCGCCACCTACGTTATCCCTATGTACCCCTAATCTGCTGCCCTAACATCGCCGACCCCTATGTTATATTTATTAACCCCTAATCTGCCCCCAACAACGTCGCCGACACCTACCTACACTTATTAACCCCTAATCTGCCGAGCGGACCTGAGCGCTACTATAATAAAGTTATTAACCCCTAATCCGCCTCACTAACCCTATCATAAATAGTATTAACCCCTAATCTGCCCCTCCTAACATCGCCGACACCTACCTTCAATTAGTAACCCCCACACTTCCGATCGGAGCTCACCGCTATTCTAATAAATGGATGAACCCCTAAAGCTAAGTCTAACCCTAACACTAACACCCCCCTAACTTAAATATAATTTTTATCTAACGAAATAAATTAACTCTTATTAAATAAATTCTTCCTATTTAAAGCTAAATACTTACCTGTAAAATAAACCTAATATAGCTACAATATAAATTATAATTATATTATAGCTATTTTAGGATTAATATTTATTTTACAGGCAACTTTGTAATTATTTTAACCAGGTACAATAGCTATTAAATAGTTAAGAACTATTTAATAGTTACCTAGTTAAAATAATAACAAATTTACCTGTAAAATAAATCCTAACCTAAGATATAATTAAACCTAACACTACCCCTATTAATAAAATAATTAAATAAACTACCTACAATTACCTACAATTAACCTAACACTACACTATCAATAAATTAATTAAACACAATTCCTACAAATAAATACAATTAAATAAACTAGCTAAAGTACAAAAAATAAAAAAGAACTAAGTTACCAGAAAATAAAAAATATTACAAACATAAGAAAAATATTACAACAATTTTAAACTAATTACACCTACTCTAAGCCCCCTAATAAAATAACAAAGCCCCCCAAAATAAAAAATTCCCTACCCTATTCTAAATTAAAAAAAGTTACAAGCTCTTTTACCTTACCAGCCCTGAACAGGGCCCTTTGCGGGGCATGCCCCAAGAAAATCAGCTCTTTTGCCTGTAAAAAAAAACATACAATACCCCCCCCCCCCCCCCAACAATTACAACCCACCACCCACATACCCCTAATCTAACCCAAACCCCCCCTTAAATAAACCTAACACTAATCCCCTGAAGATCTTCCTACCTTGTCTTCACCATCCAGGTATCACCGATCCGTCCTGGCTCCAAGATCTTCATCCAACCCAAGCGGGGGTTGGCGATCCATAAATCCGGTGCTCCAAAGTCTTCCTCCTATCCGGCAAGAAGAGGACATCCGGACCGGCAAACATCTTCTCCAAGCGGCATCCTTAATTCCGATTGGCTGATAGAATCCTATCAGCCAATCGGAATTCGAGGGACGCCATCTTGGATGACGTCCCTTAAAGGAACCGTCATTAGTCGGGAGACATCGGAAGAAGAGGATGGATCCGCGTCGCCTGCTTCAAGATGGACCCGCTCCGCACCGGATGGAAGAAGATCGAAGATGCCGCTTGGAGAAGATGTTTGCCGGGTCCGGATGTCCTCTTCTTGCCGGATAGGAGGAAGACTTTGGAGCACCGGATTATGGATCGCCAACCCCCGCTTGGGTTGGATGAAGATCTTGGAGCCAGGACGGATCGGTGATACCTGGATGGTGAAGACAAGGTAGGAAGATCTTCAGGGGATTAGTGTTAGGTTTATTTAAGGGGGGTTTGGGTTAGATTAGGGGTATGTGGGTGGTGGGTTGTAATGTTGGGGGGGGGGGGTATTGTATGTTTTTTTTTTACAGGCAAAAGAGCTGATTTTCTTGGGGCATGCCCCGCAAAGGGGCCCTGTTCAGGGCTGGTAAGGTAAAAGAGCTTGTAACTTTTTTAATTTAGAATAGGGTAGGGATTTTTTTATTTTGGGGGGCTTTGTTATTTTATTAGGGGGCTTAGAGTAGGTGTAATTAGTTTAAAATTGTTGTAATATTTTTCTTATGTTTGTAAATATTTTTTTATTTTCTGTAACTTAGTTCTTTTTTATTTTTTGTACTTTAGCTAGTTTATTTAATTGTATTTATTTGTAGGAATTGTGTTTAATTAATTTATTGATAGTGTAGTGTTAGGTTAATTGTAGGTAATTGTAGGTAGTTTATTTAATTTATTTTATTGATAGGGTAGTGTTAGGTTTAATTATAACTTAGGTTTGGATTTATTTTACAGGTAAATTTGTTATTATTTTAACTAGGTAACTATTAAATAGTTCTTAACTATTTAATAGCTATTGTACCTGGTTAAAATAATTAGAAAGTTGCCTGTAAAATAAATATTAATCCTAAAATAGCTATAATATAATTATAATTTATATTGTAGCTATATTAGGATTTATTTTACAGGAAAGTATTTAGCTTTAAATAGGAATAAGTTATTTAATAAGAGTTAATTTATTTCGTTTAGATAAAAATTATATTTAACTTAGGGGGGTTGTTAGTGTTAGGGTTAGACTTAGCTTTAGGGGTTAATACATTTATTAGAATAGCGGTGAGCTCCGGTCGGCAGATTAGGGGTTAATAATTGAAGGTAGGTGTTGGCGATGTTAGGGAGGGCAGATTAGGGGTTAATACTATTTATGATAGGGTTAGTGAGGCGGATTAGGGGTTAATACATTTATTATAGTAGCGCTCAGGTCCGCTCGGCAGATTAGGGGTTAATAAGTGTAGGCAGGTGTCGGCGACGTGAGGGGGGCAGATTAGGGGTTAATAAATATAATATAGGGGTCGGCGATGTTAGGGGCAGCAGATTAGGGGTACATAGGGATAACGTAGGTGGCGGCGATTTGCGGTCGGAAGATTAGGGGTTAATTCTTGTAAGTAGCTGGCGGCGACGTTGTGGGGGGCAGGTTAGGGGTTAATAAATATAATATAGGGGTCGGCGGGGTTAGGGGCAGCAGATTAGGGGTACATAATATAACGTAGGTGGCGGTCGGCAGATTAGGGGTTAAAATTTAAATCGAGTGGCGGCGGTGTGGGGGGACCTCGGTTTAGGGGTACATAGGTAGTTTATGGGTGTTAGTGTACTTTAGGGTACAGTAGTTAAGAGCTTTATGAACCGGCGTTAGCCAGAAAGCTCTTAACTCCTGCTATTTCAGGCGGCTGGAATCTTGTCGTTAGAGCTCTACCGCTCACTTCAGAAACGACTCTAAATACCGGCGTTAGAAAGATCCATTGAAAAGATAGGATACGCAAAATGGCGTAGGGGGATCTGCGGTATGGAAAAGTCACGGCTGTAAAGTGAGCGTTAGACCCTTTAATCACTGACTCCAAATACCAGCGGTCGGCCAAAACCAGCGTTAGGAGCCTCTAACGCTGGTTTTGACGGCTACCGCCGAACTCCAAATCTAGGCCTCAGAAAGGGATCCTCTAGCATAACTATCCTCTAGCATGACTATGGTTCAATGTCACACATTAGAGGTTCGTTCTGCTCATATGACTCATCTTCACACTTGATAGAACATAACACAAGATGCTACACATGCTTAGTAAGCTAGTGACATAAATATATTCAGAAATGGGGGGTGGGAGAGGGGTACAGAACTGATTCACACACTTGTATTAGTAATTTAAAAAAAAATTATGCCATTAGGGAGATGACTTCATGTAAAGACTGAAAGAAGAATTCGAAGATGACAGTGAAGAATTCCCAGACTGACAGTGGAAAAAGACAAGATTGAAATTGAAGAATACCAATGGGATCATGTCTTGGCATTATCTTTCAAATCTGCTGACCTTGAAAACCATACAAAGACATGTTCACATGGTAAGTGCCAACTATTTGATAGAATAAGGCTGTGGAGGCATCCTATTGGAGACACTTAGATTATTTTCTAATTTTTAGATGGTATTTCACAGTCCTCTATTTTTGAAATGATGAATAAGACACCTATTGAAGATCAACTGTTTACCCCTGAATTGACTTTCAAAGACCATGCATTATCCAGGTTTGGTGTACCAATGCATGCTAGTTAAGAATCACAGGAAGAATGTCGAATATTAGTAGCTTACATACATTAGTCATATTTAGTTCATAATTAGATATTTAGGTATCACAATCAGACACTTCGATGATTTTACTTTTTTAGATGGTATTTCAGTCCTCTATTTTATGAAATGATGAATAAGACACCTATTGAAGATCAACTGTTTACCCCTGAATTGACTTTCAAAGACCATGCATTATCCAGGTTGGTTTACCAATGCATGCTAGTTAAGAATCACAGGAAGAATGTCGAATATTAGTAGCTTACATACATTAGTCATATTTAGTTCATAATTAGATATTTAGGTATCACAATCAGACACTTAGATGATTTTACTTTTTTAGATGGTATTTCAGTCCTCTATTTTATGAAATGATGAATAAGACACCTATTGAAGATCAACTGTTTACCCCTGAATTGACTTTCAAAGACCATGCATTATCCAGGATGGTGTACCAATGCATGCTAGTTAAGAATCACAGGAAGAATGTCGAATATTAGTAGCTTACATACATTAGTCATATTTAGTTTCATAATTAGATATTTAGGTATCACAATCAGACACTTAGATGATTTTACTTTTTTAGATGGTATTTCAGTCCTCTATTTTTGAAATGATGAATAAGACACCTATTGAAGATCAACTGTTTACCCCTGAATTGACTTTCAAAGGACCATGCATTATCCAGGTTGGTTTACCAATGCATGCTAGTTAAGAATCACAGGAAGAATGATGAATATTAGTAGCTTACATACATTAGTCATATTTAGTTCATAATTAGATATTTAGGTATCACAATCAGAAAAAGGAATACATATTATAGTTGATATAGAGGTATTTGAATGGATATCAAATATTACATTTATGTCAGCATACATATATATTTATTATTGAAATGTGATTACATTATTATGTATAATTTGAAATTCTGATATTTAAATTTAATTTTTATTACACAATATAATGGTGTATGTTTATTTTATTTATTTTTAAATTTAAATCATAAATATCTTGATAAAATGTTTGCACAAAGTTAGAGCATAGACACAAGATGATTGTAAATGTATTTTATGAATATTTGACAACGTGTGTATTAACTTTGTAAAATTTTGTTTTTTAATTTCAGATTGTCATCTGATGACTTCCAGGAATATTTTTTGTTTTTGTTTTTGTTTAAAAAACTTTTTATTTTTCAATAGTAATAATCAACCATTTTATTTATTAAATACACTCTTTTGAACAGCATTATAATAAATATCCATATAATCTGTCAATAAAAAATAATTTGACTCCCATGACTGGTAGTTGTCTATTTGACAAGCACATGCATAAGATCAAATTATGCATTAATTTTTGAAAATCCACTGATTCAGAGAATATTAAATTTAAACTATCTTTTTTAAATTAATTGGGGAGTGAGATCCATCAATGCTTTGCTTTAGAAATTCTTAGATGTTTAAAATAACTTTGAATATGTAGTCAGAATTTGAGCTAAATTTTTTAATTTCACTTTTAAGAAGGGGAAGTGGTTCACTTACATTAAAGTGGACAGTGTTGTTGAATGTAAAATTAATTTTATAAGATCTTGTATCTTCCTTAGGTATGTCAAAAACATTATTTTTATTAAATTTATAAATATTTACATTTATAAATGGTAGGTCATTTAACTTCATATTTTTTCACAAGCTAGTTATTGGATGCCATGTTAATAGATTTTATTTTCTAGTGGAGTCATTTAAGGGACATTTAACTATAGTTATTAATATTATGTAGTTTTTAAAATCTTACCTCTTGGGTTAGACATCACATATCTATATATAATTTTCATTCCCTTTAGTTTCTTTCGACAATGTAAAATCAACATTCCGAATGTTTTGGTCCTTAAAGGGACATTCACAAAGTATATTGTGTATTGATTTTTAAAAAATCATAAAAGAATTTAAACATATTTAGAAAGTACTATAGAATTACATTCAGTCTTTAAATATACTTTGAAAAATATACATAAATGCACACTTTCTTAGTCAATTACATAAGGCATCTATGTGCAACCAACAATCAGCATCAAAATAGCCTATGTAGATATGTATTTAATCCAAGAATATATATAATTACAATCTAATGATTGAATACCAAAACATATTAAGTTGTTCAAATATTATAATCTTATCCAAAATGCATAAATAACATATAGCTTAATGTCCCTCTAAGCTGAAGACTGTGAAATACATTCCATTACAATATATATTTCAGTCAGTGTGTAAAACAAATCCAGAAGTTAATCTAAATATGCTTTACTCATTTGTTATACTAATTTAGCAAAAGGAAGGTGCCTAAGTTTATGATTTTTCAAGCATTATTGTGAAATGTCTATTTAAAGGGACATGAACTCAAAATATACTTAAAGGGAGACAGTAAAAAATTAATGATTTATACATTCTGAATGAGTATTCTATTTTAAGCAACTTTATAAATTTTCTCATATTATCAATGTTCCTCGTGATGTTGCTATCATTACTTTAAAAATAAGGCATTTAAATTGATAATTTATTTGCTTAAGTACTCTGGACAGAACTTGTTTTTTTTGGTTGGATTAATTTATTCCAACAATCATCAAGGACAACCCACGGTTTTTGCAAACATTGTCCTGTAATCAAAAATATCATTATTGATTTGAAAAGAAAGATAATTCTTACAATTGAGATCGGATTAAATTATAAAGTGCTTAACATTTCATGCTCAATCTGAATCACGAACGCTAAATTTGTTTGGACAGTGTCCTTTAAGAGATTTAAAGAGTGTATTTACTTCTCTTCTTATCTTGACATACTTTGCTTGAAAAGAATATCGAGCATAGGCTTCAGTAGATGAAGATTGGTGGATGCACAGAGATGCCTTATGTGATTGGCTCAACCATGTGTATTTAAATTTCTTCTGTTGAGGATATCTAAATACTAAGATAAATTGAGTTACATTTTAATGTCTAAAACAATTTTCTATCTCTACAGATCATTTGATACAATTGTTTGTTTGTAATGTCCTATTTAAAAATAAAAGACGCCATTGCACAATAACATATATTAGCAGTTCAGACAAATACAAGCTCGAGGTTTATTTACTAATAACAATCAAACCCTGTAGTTTAACATCTATAAACAGATTATCCAAGTTACTGACTTATAACCTGAATTTGAATATTCAGAAATGTTGCGTGGGAAACGGATCTTGAAACACCAGCATTTGCATCTTTAAAACATTTAGAGTCTAATGTCACGCAATAGCACACAATCAATGTGCATTATGAAATACATTTAATAGAGAAATGTCAATACTTCACAATAAGTCAACAAATTGATTTATGAACAAATAAAGACATACAATATTAAATGTGTATTTGTATTAAAGAAACAGACCGTTATTAAACCGAACAATGTATACAACATTTAATAATGTGACAGTATATTTAACGGATCACGGATATTAAATCTGCGTCACACATATCCGCATGACAGGCCCATGAGTTACAAATAAGTCTTCATGAAAAACTGAAGTAACAGCACCACCAGGAGCTATGTGTAAGGAAGTTACTAAGATATGAAACATTAAGGAACGGCCAATCAGAGTTCATTCACACAAACACAACTTGAGTCAGGATGGTCTCACAGACATTCTAACAATATTTCAAACTTTTATCCAATCAGATGTACAGATAACTTGTCCCATGGTGCATCTCATGTTTACTTCACCATATAAAAGTCCATTACACGTTGCCATCTTTGTCAGTTCTCTAATGCCCTGCAGGCAGTTTTATATTATTATAAATATATTTATGGACAACCCCAGCAGGCATGTCACCTCCCAGGTTCACCAAGCAGGAGAGCGCTGCACTGGTCACGCCGTCAAGGACTTTTATCCCCAGCTGTTTGGGAGCAAGAGGGAGGTCGACAGATGCGCCTGTTAAGAAGGGCCCTCTGGGAGTCTATCACCAATGCGGTTAATTGGTTGTGTGACGTCCAGAGGAGCCAGGATCAAATCATGAGGAGATTCAGAGATATGAGGTTGCGCTTGACAAAAAAAGTCAACCTCATAAGGGACTGGGTACACCAGCCCGTAAAAGAGAGGGCCAAAGAAAGGCCCAGCGGAAAACTATACCTACTCAATCTCGGGTCCCCAAAAGATTTAGATCCTCGCCATCCTCGACCTCCTCTTCTTCCCTCCCAGCCTGTGGGATCTGAAAGTCCTGACGCGGGGGGCCAGGGCAGCTGCTTCTCCGTCCGGTGGCCCTGGGAGGAGGATGAAAGAGAATCCTGAACCAAGGTAACTATCCAACTTCATATAATATCTTAATATTTGATTAGAATTTTAGAAAATGTGTATATAGTCAGATACTAAACCTATACAGATCTCACAACATACACTACATATGATGTTTAGATATCTGATTTTAGATTATGTGACACATGAAATAAGAATTGGTTGTTTCTTGCGCTCTACAGAATATGCGTCACAGAGCGAAAATTGAATTGCGCATACACGTTAACATGGGTTTGCTGTAAGTGGCATTGCTTTATACATGTTTGGTCAAATGACGGAGTGCGTAATTCGCTTGGAATCATTGCACAATGATCGCGAAAATTAGAATTGCGCATACACGTTAACATGGGTTTGCTGTAAATGGCATTGCTTTATACATGTTGGTCAAATGACAGGTGCCGTAATTCCGCTTGGAATCATTGCGCAATGATCGCGAAAATTAGAAATTGCGCATACACGTTAACATGGGTTTGCTGTAAGTGGCATTGCTTTATACATGTTGGTCAAATGACGGATGACGTAATTCCGCTTGGAATCATTGCGCAATGATAGCGAAAATTAGAATTGCGCATACACGTTAACATGGGTTTGCTGTAAGTGTGCATTGCTTTATACATGTTGGTCAAATGACGGATGCGTAATTCCGCTTGGAATCATTGCGCAATGATCGCGAAAATTCGAATTGCGCATCACACGTTAACATGGGTTTGCTGTAAATGGCATTGCTTTATACATGTTGGTCAAAATGAAATGTGATTATTATATATGTGAAGAATACAGTATTCTTATTTTCAATATTATACATAATAAAAAAATAGCACAATCCCAAAAAAAAAATAACATATGCCCATCAATTGATGAGAATGAAATAACCCAAAAAAAATAATTAAAGCTACAGGTAAACAACACAACTGATTGAAATAAGAGTACAGGATATTTTATCATGAATTTAATTGAGGAAACAATTAACTCATGGGACTACCAAAAGATTAATAGTTTTTAATTGATTTGCTAATAATGTCAAGATTTTAAAGATGGCATGATTGTATTAATGATGTCCAATCCTCATTTAATATATTACCAGATCTGGATGTTGGTGCTGGATCCTCAAGCCAGGGCTTGTCACAGTATGGTATGTCTCATTTTAATTGACATTTGTCTTAGAAACATGGACAGAAACATTACATACTAAATCCACATTGTTAAATATTTATATGTATCTGCAAAATGGATTAGTAAAATATTTACAAATAAGAATAAAAAAACAACAACATAGGATTACATTGTAAGACTACTCTGAATTTTTATTAAATTTAAAATATCCCATCTATTCTGGATATCTTAATTTTAATGTAAGATTCTTTGAATGTCCAATTTATATGCTTCCCTTGTGTATTGCTTATTCTTATTTGTATACATTTTGAAAAAATTCACACACTTTTGCATATGATTTGTTTTTAAAAATATTGATTCCATTTTTGAAATTGATCACGTCATTTAAGGGACATGCCAACTAAATTTTACATTGAATGATTTGTAAACCGTGATTTTACTTGTTTTGTTTAAACATTTTTATGAGCTACATTGGTTCAGTCCTATTGTTTTAGTTCTTCTAAAAACATATTGATTTTGGTTTAGGTTAAACAATGCATTACTGGTATTATCCGGCTGTTTTTTTTATGCATAAATTGGCATTGTGTCAAAGTTAAAATCATGTGTTCAGGTAACAGTAGTACATAGTTTCAAAAGTATACAATTACACATTTAGAGCTTCATGTCCCTTTAATAGATGAAAATTAAATAATTCTTAGGATATCCTTAAATAACATATTAGATTCGAATTGCATGCTCAATTCCCATTCATACATCAACATATGGAGTAGAGAATTCATTAACCACCAACACCTTGTCAAATCAATATATTTTTATATTAAAGGACACCGAGCTAAAATTATTAATGTTGTCATTCAGATAGAGCATGCACATATTAAGCAACATTTAAATATAATACTATAATCATATGTGAAATATTCTATTGCTAAATGTATTTTAAAAACAAGAATGTACGTTTATCTGCAGCTCAATTTTGGTTGACCAACCCTGGGTTTTTATTGATGATTGGTGGATACCTTCAACAAACAATATTTATTGAATCCAATATTGCTTATCTGCCTTTAAGATTAAAATGTAGCAACATTAAAATTAAATAGGGAGTCAATGTTAAATCATTTGGAAACAGTTTGAACAGGTGAAATCAATGATTGAAATAAATCATATCAGTGTCCCTTTAATAAACAATTGATTCATTAATCCTTACATTCTTTGGATTAGACAATATTGATATATAATTCACATATTCACTGTTGGAGTTACTTTATAGATATAAGCATACTCTAACAGCACCATGATTACATATTTGTACTAATCAATTTTGTTTGGTATTGTGATCAATATGTGTTGTGTCCTAAACAAGATTACTGTACATTTTGCACAAATGGCTCGATGTGCCACATGTCTTTGTTTATATTTGTCAACAGATGGTTATTCAAAATGTGGTTTGTGTGTATTCTTTTAAGAACATTGATCAATGGGTATATTTAGATATGCCATAGCATCGTATGAGATGAGTTTGATGTCTAATATAGTCAGAAATTAAACATATGTGTCAATACATCATTTTTTACAGAATCCCCTTGATTCAATCAAGCATTTTTTTTTATAATGACTGCTCTATTCTTCACATTTTCAAGTTGATTATTCTTATAAATCGATACAGATGTGATTTAGTGCTATCCCAAATGTGTTCACTAATATGTATCTATATCATTCATAGAGAGAGTTGGTGTGGGGAGCCCAGAGGAATCCAGCACCGACACAGAGCCGCATTTGCGGTCTTCTGGTAAGTCCATTGACTCATTTATATGTCATTGAAGGTGTATTGGTAATCAATATTATGAGCATGATTCTGATGAAGCATAACATTTGAAACAAACATATAATTGACTCCTCTGATTATATATTAATTTGGTTTGAATATTGAAAGATTAAGAATTAAAGCTTTCTTAGTCTACACCTTTGTTATTCAGAAGATGTATAGCATATGTTTGTTTCCAGGTTCATTTTTGACAACAATCATCAAGTGATACACACATGAAATCTTAATGTACATGTACTATGCTTATGATTTTAAAATTCATACAAACAATAAATAGAACATCTGAATCATTGAGAATAACAAATCTAATGTCATTTGTATGCTCCATCAAAATGATGTAAATCATAACTTTGGGTGTGTATATCTTTACTGCAACATTGATGTGTGTCTTTGAGCAACAGTAACATATGTTATAATATCTGATCTTAACGTGTACACAACATGTTATGTTTTACAGAGATTGATTTAACATGTGGGACGGAGGAGGAAGAGGCTCCCTTGAAGTCTGATGGTATGTGGAATATATCTAACATGTTTCCAACATGTTGCTTTATTGGAAATCATTTTATCAAAGTCTACAGCTTTTGCACTTTAAAAAGGAATATTATTTGCCTGTTCAAATACACTACTGCCCCTTTATATATCAGGCAGCATGAAGATATTCTTGGATTTGTTTAAATATTTGGATTTGAAATTTATGCCATCATGATGTCACATGCATATTCTAGGCCAAACCACTATAATAATTTTAGAATTGTACAGACAGTTATTGATATTCATCTGAGTGCCTATATGCATACCATATCCTCATGTCATCATTGTTTAGAAATTCAAACACACTTCTAAGTATACTGCAAACATAATCAAGTTTAAATGCGTTGATTTGATTTCATGATGTATGAGATGTTAATATATTTATTATATTTATTTCAGATGGATCCTCTGCTTCTGGTCATCATTGTTCCTCCCCTGCCCAGTCCCCTGCCCAGCCCCCTGCCCAGTCCCCTGCCCAGCCCCCTGCCCAGTCCCCTGCCCATCCCCCTGCATAGTCCCCTGCCCAGCCCCCTGCCCAGCCCCCTGTCCAGTCCCCTGCCCAGCCCCCTGCCCAGTCCCCTGCCCCTCCCGGCCCGTCCCATTTGTCCTGTCGTATCCCTCCCAAAAAACGCCCCTTCGCCCCCCTTCACCGCTCTCCCTCTTTTGGCCCGTACAGCTACCCCAGCTGCCCAGCCCCCAACTCACCACACCCCAGCTGTACGGGCTACCCCAGAGCAGCAGCCCATCCCTCCCCAACCCAATCCCATCCCTCCCCTCCCCAACCCAATCCCATCCCTCCCCAACCCAACCCCATCCCTCCACAACCCAATCCCATCCCTCCCCCCTGTCTCAACCTTCATTGTCCTGGGTGTCGGATTGTCCTTCCCAGGCACAGCTGTAAGTATCATTCAAAATCATTATAAGATACTTAAAGGTACACTGAATGAATATTTTTCAATTGTAATTCAAATAGAGCATGCAATGTTAATCAAATTTATAATTTACTACTCTTATCAATTATTCTCATTCTTATTTGCTATCTTTATTGAAACAAAGAAATGCCGATATATTTTTTTAATTAAAAAAAAAATATGGACATCATTTCTTTATTGTTGGATGAATGTATCCATCAATCAGCAGGGACAACCAAAGTTGATAACCAAAAATGCCCTGCCCTATAAAATTACATTCTTGCATTTAAAATATAGCTTGAGAATTTAAACATTTAAAGAATACGAGTAAATTAATAATTTAATAATTCATGCTCTATCTGAATCAGTAACTAAAATATTTAGGTTTACTGTCCCTTTAATTTGATATCACTACATATACCAATCACCACTATTTGGATCCAAATATTTATGTCCAAATGTTCATACATTATCTCTTGTATAACCCAGTGGGAATTTAATTTCTTCTGGTTGCTATGTTTACACAGCTTGTCCTCAACGCCAAAATGTTTAAGGATAGGTGTGCCTACCACAGTATAACTAAAATCTTAAAATTGCTAATGTAAGTACAATGTAAATCCTTTAACAAGATTTTAGACACTCAAGCTGTAAAAGTGGATCATCAAAAACCAATTAAAGGGGACAACATGTTGGATTAAAATGTCCATTTAATGGTTTAGGTCTGTCTGAATAACATATTTCATGTGTAAATAATCAATGTCAACAAATTAATTTAAAGAATTATTTGTCTTTAAGATGACAATGTATCTTTGCTTTTTATTTTGTCTGTTGTGTAATTATCATTAATATTTTATTTATTCTTTATTTTAGGCTGTGACTCAACATGGCTCACGCTCGAAGGTCTAGCACGCATAGAGCAGGCCGTGTTGAGGAACGCAGCTGTCCTGAGAGAGATGGCCGACACCATGCAGGCCCAGCTACAGGTTCAGCATACTCTACATCAGATGAGGCGCTGGAACTCAATGCTTGAATCTGTAGCTGGACATGCACAGGACGATGAAGCGGATGACCAGTAAGTGGAGGATCTGGAGATGCTCCAAGGGTGCAGATAAGAATCCTCCGTCCACATGTTGATGTTTTTGTAATTGTTGCCATTTGGCCTTTTTTTTGATTATTGTTGTGCCTGTTGCACTCTGTTACCTTGTCATATGTCTCCAATGGGGCTATGCTGGCCCTTGGCAACTCTCTTCATGGACTGTGATGCACTCTGTTACCTTGTCATATGGCTCAAATGGGGCTATGCTTGCCCTTGGCAACTCTCTTCATGGACTGTGATGCACTCTGTTACCTTGTCATATGGCTCAAATGGGGCTATGCTGGCCCTTGGCAACTCTCTTCATGGACTGTGATGCACTCTGTTACCTTGTCATATAGCTCAAATGGGGCTATGCTGGCCCTTGGCAACTCTCTTCATGGACTGTGATGCACTCTGTTACCTTGTCATATGGCTCCAATGGGGCTATGCTGGCCCTTGGCAACTCTCTTCATGGACTGTGATGCACTCTGTTACCTTGTCATATGGCTCAAATGGGGCTATGCTGGCCCTTGGCAACTCTCTTCATGGACTGTGATGCACTCTGTTACCTTGTCATATAGCTCAAATGGGGCTATGCTGGCCCTTGGCAACTCTCTTCATGGACTGTGATGCACTCTGTTACCTTGTCATATGGCTCCAATTTTCCTGATCTTTACCAGATTATTTATAAACATTGTTGCTGTTTTCTGACATACTAATAAAAGACATGTCATTGCACGAATCTTTGTCCTCCTTATTCATGTCATTGATTGAAATCTCTAGTTTATCTGGTTGATCCTTAAAGGGACCTACCAAAAATAATGGTGTTTCCTGAATCATATATGTAATACAATTGTAAATGACTTTAAGATTAACATCTCCAATGTAATTTTATTATTTGTCTTTATATATTTTTTCTAAAAGCTTTATCATTGCATGATTATGATTAGCATAGTAATTATTTTATATATGTATATATAGATTGTTATTTGTGTATATATATATGTATATTTCAAATTTCACATCCATGTGTGTATTTATAAACTCTGCATGAATTGATGCACCTTTAACAAATGATCTGAGGATTGATACAATGATATAATCCCTGTAAAGTGTTCATTTTATTGAATTAGTATTGTCTCTGTGTATCCTCTTTTATACATAAAAATCATGTCCCTTTAAGTGATGGTGAGCACAATTGTTAATGAATGGATTTCCATTTCTAAAGCGTTTTTGTCCTTTTTACATGAACAAGGACATATAACTTATTAATAAACAATCTTATTGCAATGTTGACAGCACATGTATTTCATTTTCAATTCTATCTTATTGTAAAAGTGTAACCAAATCAATCTCTGTGTGTAATGCGCATATTTTAGATGAAGAATATGTTTTGACAAATATTGTAGGCTGACCATATTTCCACTTGAATAAATGACACGTTTGATCAATACATGTGTCATTATTGTTATTCCAAAACAATCTAAACATATCTTAAAACATCAATGGCATATGTATTTCTCATGTGTATCTTTTAAATGTTAAAGATATACACCATAGCTATAGTTAAAGGGACAGTCAAGTCCGAAAAGATGATTCATGATTTCGTGACATTCCTAGATAGCAATCTAGACACATACTAGTTACTAAAATATAAATACGTTTCTTATTGATATGCCAAGCTGTCAACTGAGTCCTTGTATTGGCTGCTGCGTTTTTCCTTGATCTCGGATGCGCCATGTTGCTTAAGACGTCACCTGCCAGGCTGTCCAATGATTCCTTGTATTGACTGACGTTTTTACGCGATCAAGGATGCACCTTTTATTGGATGGCGTTTTACGCGATCAAGGATGCGCCTTTTTTTGCTTTGCATTCTTACGTAATCAATAATGCGCCTTTTATTGGATTGCGTTCTTACGTGATCAAGGAAGCGCCATGTTAATCAAGACGTCACATGCAAAGGTAAAAAAAACGTCTGATTGTATTACGTAGTCCCGCAATATTTTTTTGTGCACGTTAAACACGTTTGTGAATGAGAAGACAAGTTTAAAAACATGTTGAATATGGATTGTTTGCATCATGTTACATTGTTGACCCATAGTTGATAAAGACCACCACATTCTCTTTTGCTGGATGTCTGGTTGAATAAACGAAAGAAAGCAAAATGTTTTCATGCATAAGATATTTCGAGGCAAGTGCAAATCTCTATAGTCCATGTTGTTTAAAATGTTTGTCAACAATATGTTCCTTTTTATGAAAAATGACTGTTGTGTTTAATGTTAAAGATATCTAATTCATAAATATGCGCTATTGTGTTAGAATAAAGTAATCAATATGCATTTATCTTTATCATATGCTAAATATATGATGCCGACTTCTTCTAAATGTAATTTCGTCGTATATTTTATTAAAGGTTCATTAGACACTCACATTAAAAACCAAAATATTTTATTTGGTCTCTAGTTATATAGTCCATTGTTTACCAAATACACGTCTCATTTTGCTTCTGTTCAAATAAAATGTAAGTACTTTTCAGACTCCTCGCCAAGCCTCAAAGTTTCATGTGAGTACCATCTCCAGCTTTCTCCAGTTTGTGTAAAGGGTCTTTTCATATGTTAATGATGGGGTATTGTCTTGTTTTACGGTTGTAATGTAATGGGGGTTCATCTATATTTTCAATAGAGATAACCCGAATTTATTAGAAAGTGTTTAAAGCTTTCTAATATTGATATCAGTATATGTTAATCTTGTTGTTTCTAGTAGTGTCTATTACATGCAGTTCTGTTAAAAATATAGTATACTGTCCCTTTAATGCAAATGTTGATTTTTGTATCATGTATGAGTTCCACATTGGTTAATCTCCAAATATATTTATTGTTAGCATATTTTTCCCCCCCACTCCTAAAAGGACTTTAAACCATATTCATTGTTAAAACAAATGTCTTTCTTAAAAAAATAAAAACAAAAATAATGTCTCTTTAAGAAAATAGACTTTATTTAACACGTCAATATAAAAAAAAATTCAAAATTTATTGTTTGAACAAGTACATGTAGATATACGAACAATCTGCAAATATTATGTTAGCATATGTAATTTTGTTAAAGGGACAGTTTAGAAAACAAATAATGTTTTGCATTATTAAAAAAGTCAATCTTGTAATATCAATGATATCAAAGGTTTCTCACCAATTAATCATTTGTGTTTATTTTAAATTGCTAGCTAAACCTATGAGGTTCGTGTGCTCATTTCTTAGAGCTTAAAGAGTGCATGTAATCATTATGCAATTTGACCACTAGAGGGCATTTGGATAGCATTTGTATATGTAAATCCTTGAGCTCATACAGCATATTTACCATGTATTGATCATTGATGTCTAAAATGTTGTTATGTCAGAACAACAAATAAGTGGTCATTTTTCATAGGCATAGATACAAGGGTAAGCACATAAGTCACATGTATTTCTCCATGTTTTGCTGTTTCCAACTTGATAATGCGTAATACAGTGTTTTCTTTGTAATCAATCATTCTGATTGTCCCTTTAAGCTGTGTTATTGTCATTCAAACAGTAATATGCCATCATGGATAATTGTAAGGTTAATTTTTTTTGCGATTCGGGAAACAGTTTGGACATCACATCACAGAAACCAATCAATATCATGAACAAGGATAGGTATGTGATGTGGTTTTCACACACTTATAACCCACACTCTGCAAACAATCTGCCTCCATGGACCCGGTCCCATAGAAGTAGATTATATACAGAGTGTGGTCCACAAGTGTATGAAAACCACATCACATACCTATCCATTACACATTAAATAAAAAAAACATTAAACATGAAAACAAATACTTCCTTCCTCTTCCTTCCATCTTCCCACGGGGCTGAGGCTCTGGGAGGGTCAACTGCCGACTCCGAAGAGTTCTCATTGGAGATGTTGTGGGAAGAGTGGAAGGAAGAGTACTGGGATGACCAAGGTGAGGAAGGAGATGGCCCGGCAGGAGGAGATGGCCCGGCAGGAGGAGATGGCCCGGCAGGAGAAGATGGCCCGGCAGGAGAAGATGGCCCGGCAGGAGAAGATGGCCCGGCAGGAGAAGATGGCCCGGCAGCAGGAGGCCCAGCAGCAGGAGGCCCAGCAGCAGGAGGCCCAGCAGCAGGAGGCGGACCAGGAGGCAGACCAGCATGCGCCTCCCGGAAGAAATTAAACATCTCTTGTTGGAGATTAAAGGTTCTGTTTTGGCCTTCTTCTATTCGAGTAAGGATGTTTATTATTTGGTTTTGGCCTTCAATGATTTTGTTTTGTCCTTCAAGAATTCTAGTTCTGCCTTCTATATTTTGTATCCGGGAGTTACGCATCTGGTCAATGTAGTCTAGTAGAACCCGCACCTCCGCTATTTCCTCTTGGGGTGCCCGTGCACGGCGGAGTGCGGGTCCTTGAGGGGCCTCTGGTTCCGCTGCCTCTTCCTCTGCTTCCGGGGCCTCTTCCTCTGCTTCCGTGGCCTCTTCGTCAAGGGGGGCCTCTTCCCTCCGAGGTGGAGATTCATCCCCACCACTCTCATCCCGGGGAAAAGGAGGAGCCTGTATTTGCTGTGCTGCCTCCTCCCCAGACTCTGTATATGTGAAAAAGAAATAAATGTATATATTAGCATATTTCCAAATAAAGCTTTAAATGACTTAGCTTACGATACAATTACAAATGCAGCCTCATTAATCCACTTTGAAATCTTACAATCAATACGATTTCCGCATTTTCTAAACCGTTTTCTAAACCGTGTTTGTTATATCTGGTCAATCTGAATGTTTTAGCGTTTGTTTTCAGTCTGTTTAAATGCACACCTAACCTATAGCCTAGATACTGATGTAACCGCAAAGTAATTGTGAATGCGTGTAAACAACGTTATAGCATTAATCTGATCCTTAAAGGGACATGAAACCCAATGTTTTATCTTTCATGATTTAGAAGCATACAATTATAATCAACTTTCTAATGTACTTTTCTTATCTAATTAGCTTCATTCTCTGGATATTCTTTGCTGAATAGCATATCTAAATATGCTTAGAAGATGCTGATTGGTAGCTGAATATAGCTGCCTCCTGTGATTGGTTCACCGTGTGCATGGCTATTTCTTCATTAAAGTATATCTAAAGAATGAATCAAATTAGGTAATATAAGTAAATTTGAATGTTTTGTCAAATTGTATTCTCTACCTCAATCATGAAAGTAAAGGTTTGCGTATAGTGTCCCTTGAAATACATTCGTATGTGAATTTATTCTTAAATGAGCTTACCGTCAGATGAGAATGGCAGGTTCCCGGTATCCATTCCTCCGATACCGACTACATCCACCTCAGAGATGCTGGGACGCAACATTTCCTCCCATTGGCAGTAATCGATTTCCAGTGCAGGGCCACCACCGGTTCCTGCAGCATGTCGGGCCTCCAGGCTTAACTTTTTCTTAAGATCCATCTTGCAGTCCCGGTAGAGATGTTTAATAGAGTCCATATCTCTGTTCCGGCCACCCACTGCATTGACTGCATTCCTTATCTCATGCCAGAGCTTCCTCTTCTCAGTCGGGGTGGTCTTCTGATGCTGCAGCCTCCTATACCTGGCCATATAGGCTTCTACGAGGGCCTCCTTCTCCTCCATCGAAAAGCTTGCCTCCCTAGTCGCCTTGGCCTTCCCCTGTGACGATGCCCTCTGTTTCCCGGACTGTGAAGCCCTACTCTGTCCGCCACTGGGCCCAGCCACTTGTTCATCTTGAACCAAGTGGCTGGGTCCACCCACCGCTTCCACTCCCGCTTCCTGCCCCCCTTCCTGCCCCCCTTCCTGCCCTGTTCCTCTCCCCCCCCTCCTCCCCCCTCTACCTCTCCTCTGCCTGCCCTCCATCTCTTCCCTAAACTAAACCCCAACTAAGCAACCAAAAAGTGAGTGTGATCAAATGAAAGGGGGTCAAAATAAAGAACTAAAAAGACCAAAATAAGTGCTGAAAGTGTGAAAGGGATATAAATAAAAAGGGTAAGGAGTATTTAAATGAACAAAATGAAGAAGAAGACTAAAAAGGAGGATATGTAAACTAAATGTAACTAGGGTATGGGATGGGGTATGGGATAAGAGTAAATGGGATGAAAGGGAATGGGACTACAGGGAATGGGGTATGGAGTATAGTATGAGCGGGTATGGGGTATGGGGTATGGAGTGTATGTACTGTTATTGATAAGTGTATGTATGTATGTATTGAATGTGTGTTGCGTGTAAATGTGTTAAGTGTACAGAAAAAGCACTCGCACACTCACCCAAACCAACTGTCGTTCACTAACTTACACTAGCACTAACTCTCTAACTCACACTAGCACTAACTCTCTAACTCACACTAGCACTAACTCTCTAACTCACACTAGCACTAACTCTCTAACTCACACTACCACTAACTCTCAATAACTCACACTACCACTAACTCACTCACGATAACACTAACTCACAATAATGCACAAAATCTCTAAGCTCCAATCTCCAAAAACCCACCAGCAACACAGTGAAAGAAGCCATGCTTGTGTGGTGCTTATATACCCTGTGTAAATGTTTAATGATGTACCGGTTTGCTTTGTAAATTGTGTTCAGGTGTGCTTTATTCTTACTGATTATTTGTGCAATGTGTATTAGGTGTGTGAATTTGCGCATGCTCATTTTGAGTTAGTATTTGTGGAATGTGTAGAATGCGATGATGTCATAGTGCTCGTTTTCTATAACATTGACCAATAGTATTATGTTTAAATGTTAATTTGCGATGGTGTGGTATTAGTGAAGTGTTGTATATGTATGTTTGTCCTAATATATAGTGATATTGAATGCGATTATTTTGCTAGTGTATGTTTTTTTTTTATTTTCCTTGTTGTTATTTTGCATGTTTCCGCATCTTAAAGTATATGCGTATTCCCTGTATTTTATTTTATTAAAATTCCCCCCGCTTGTGAATGTGTAATGCTTATGTGCTTTGTTTAGTGATTGTTGTTGTGACATTTGCGGCGTGTTATTGTTGAGCATGATGTGGTATGCGTCATATGACCGAGCTGTGCGTATTTCTCGTGAGATCGAGTGTTAGGTGAAAAAAGCGTGTTTGTTTGCTTTTCCATTGATCTCTATGGGAGACTGTCTAACGCGGGCATGATTCCGCGTGTGAAATACACGCGTTAGGAGTATCGTTAGAAGGTTTTGTTTGAACTCTAAATACCGGAGTCAAACAATGCCGTGCGTTAGACATAAACCACGCGTAGCGTTAGCACCCCATCTACCGCCAAACTCCAAATCTAGCCGTAGGTTTTTTTATTTTTGGTATCTTTTATTTTTTTAAATAGTAATGTTAGGTTTATTTATAGTTTAATCTTAGGTTTTTCTTATTTCATAAGTAAGTTTTTATTTATTTTAAGCTAGCTATATTGTAACTTTGATTTAAAGTTTTTAAGCTAGCTATATTGTAACTTTGATTTAAAGTAAGTGGGTGTTAGGTTTAGGGGTAAATAGCTTTATTTAGGGAGTCGCGATGTGAGGGGCGGTGGTTTAGGGGTTAATAGGTTTATTTAGGGAGTTGTGATGTGGGGGTCTGCGGTTTAGGGGTTAATAGGTTTATTTAGGGAGTCGTGATGTGGGGGTCAGTGGTTTAGGGTTAATCGGTTTATTTGGTGTTAGCGATGTGGGGGGATGGCGGTTTAGAGGTTAATAGCTTTATTTAGTGTCAGTGATGCGGGGCGGCGGATTAGGGGTTAATACTTTAATTTAGGTAGTCGCGATGTGGGTGGGCAGCGGATTAGGGTTAGTAGGTTTATTATAGTATTTGCGATGCAGGGGATGGCAGTTTAGGGGTTAATGGGTGTTAGTGTACTTTGTAAAATATTTTTTATGAGTTTTGTGAAACATTTTTGTTTTGCAAAATCCATAACTACTGGTCTTTGATTGTGGAATGGATCGTTACAGCATAGGCTATAACGATCATGTTAAAGCCATACCACGCGACTTGTAATACCGTGAGCTGACCATTCCGCACTCAAAGGCCATTGTTTTAGCAGTAAAGCCGTACCATAACACAACTTGTAATCTGGGTCAATGTGTCGCTTGCTAACTAATATGCAAACCTAAAATGCCTGGTTCTTTCTTGTTTTTTTTTTCCCTCTGCCCTCACTTGTTTGTTTATTATTATTTTATTATTATTATCAGTTATTTGTAGAGTGCCAGCAGATTCCGTAGCACTAAGCAGATTCTGCAGCGCTTGTTTAGGTTTCAGGATGAGAGCTAAAACATTTTTGTTTGGTAAAATCCATAACTACTGGTCTTTGATTGTGGAATGGATCGTTACAGCATAGGCTATAACGATCATGTTAAAGCCATACCACGCGACTTGTAATACCGTGAGCTGACCATTCCGCACTCAAAGGCCATTGTTTTAGCAGTAAAGCCGTACCGTAACACAACTTGTAATCTGGGTCAATGTGCCGCTTGCTAACTAATATGTAAACCTAAAATTCCTGGTTCTTTCTTGTTTTTTTTCCCTCTGCCCCTCACTTGTTTGTTTATTATTATTTTATTATTATTATCAGTTATTTGTAGAGTGCCAGCAGATTCCGTAGCACTAAGCAGATTCTGCAGCGCTTGTTTAGGTTTTTCAGGATGAGACCTAAAACCCACAGGTGCAGAGAAAAAGTCCAAAATATTTCAGGATGGGTGTTACTAAAATATTTTCCATTAAAGGGACACTGAACCCAATTTTTGGGGGTGATAAAGAAAGGAGTAGAAAGCATCAACAAAGGAAATCTGGAAATAATTGTGCTTTATACAAAAAATCATAACCACCATAAAAAGGGTGGGCCTCATGGACTCTTGCCAATATGAAAGAAATGAATTTATCAGGTAAGTTCTTACATAAATTATGTTTTCTTTCATGTAATTGGCAAGAGTCCATGAGCTAGTGACATATGGGATATCAATACCCAAGATGTGGATCTTCCACTCAAGAGTCACTAGAGAGGGAGGGAATAAAAATAAAAACATATTCCGCTGAAAAAATTAATCCACAACCCAAAAATATAAGTTTATTTCATTTGAAAGAAAAAAACTTAAATCAAAAAGCAGAAGAATCAAACTGAAACAGCTGCCTGAAGAACTTTTCTACCAAAAACTGCTTCCGAAGAGCAAATACATAAAAACGGTAGAATTTAGTAAATGTGTGCAAAGAGGACCAAGTTTCCGCTTTGCAAATCTGATCAACTGAAGCTTCATTCTTAAAAGCCCACGAAGTGGAGACCGATCTAGTACAATGAGCTGTAATTCTCTGAGGCGGGGCCTGATCCGACTCCAAATAATCTTGATGAATCAAAAGTTTCAACCAAGAAGCCAAGGAAATAGCAGAAGCCTTCTGACCTTTCCTAGGACCAAAAAATAAAACAAATAGACTGGAAGTCTTCCTGAAATCTTTAGTAGCTTCCACATAATATTTCAAAGCTCTTACCACATCCAAAGAATGTAAGGATCTTTCCAAAGAATTCTTAGGATTAGGACACAAGGAAGGGACAACAATTTCTCTACTAATGTTGTTAGAATTCACAACCTAAGGTAAAAATTGAAAAGAAGTCCGCAAAACTGCCTTATCCTGATGAAAAATCAGAAAAGGAGACTCACAAGAAAGAGCAGATAGCCAAAAGGAGCAACACTTTCCAAGAAAGTAGTTTAATGTCCAAAGAATGCATAGGCTCAAATGGAGGAGCCTGTAAAGCCTTCAGAACCAAATTAAGACTCCAAGGAGGAGAAATTGATTTAATGACAGGCTTAATACGAACTAAAGCCTGTACAAAACAGTGAATATCAGGAAGTATAGCAATCTTTCTGTGAAATAAAACAGAAAGAGCTGAGATTTGACCTTTCAAGGAACTTGCAGACAAACCCTTATCCAAACCATCCTGAAGGAACTGTCAAATTCTAGGAATTCTAAAAGAATGCCAGGAGAATTTATGAGAAGAACACCATGAAATGTAAGTCTTCCAAACTCTATAATAAATATTTCTAGAGACAGATTTACGAGCTTGTAATATAGTATTAATCACTGATTCAGAGAAACCTCTATGACTTAGAACTAAGCGTTCAATTTCCATACCTTCAAATTTAATGATTTGAGAACCTGATGGAAAAACGGACCTTGAGATAGTAGGTCCGGCCGTAACAGAAGTGGCCAAGGCGGGCAATTGGACATCCGAACCAGATCTGCATACCAAAACCTGTGTGGCCATGCTGGAGGCACCAGCAACACAAAAGACTGTTCCATGATGATTTTGGAGATCACTCTTGGAAGGAGAACTCGAGGCGGGAAGATTTAAGCAGGATGATAACACCAAGGAAGTGTCAGTGAATCCTCTGCTTCCGTCTGAACATCCTGGACCTGGACAGGTATCTGGGAAGTTTCTTGTTTAGATGAGAGGCCATGAGATCTTTCTCTGGAAGACCCCACATCTGAACAATCTGAGAAAACACATCTGGATGGAGAGACCACTCCCCTGGATGTAAAGTCTGGCGGCTGAGATAATCCGCCTCCCAATTGTCTACACCTGGGATATGCACCGCAGAGATTAGACAGGAGCTGGATTCCGCCCAAGCAAGTATCCGAGATACGTCTTTCATAGCTTGTGGACTGTGAGTCCCACCCTGATGATTGACATAAGCCACAGTTGTGATATTGTCTGTCTAAAAACAAATGAACGGTTCTCTCTTTAGCAGAGGCCAAAACTGAAGAGCCCTGAGAATTGCACGGAGTTCTAAATTATTTATTGGTAATCTCGCCTCTTGAGATTTCCAAACCCCTTGTGCTGTCAGAGATCCCAAACAGCTCCCCAACCTGAAAGACTTGCATCTGTTGAGATCACAGTCCAGGTTGGCCGAACAAAGGAAGCCCCTTGAACCAAACAATGGTGATCTATCCACCATGTCAGATATTATCATACATTGGGATTCAAGGATATTAATTGTGATATCTTTGTATAATCCCTGCACCATTGATTCAGCTTGCAAAGCTGTAGAGATCTCATGTGAAAATGAGCAAAGGGGATCGCGTCCAATGCTGCAGTCATGAGACCTAAAACTTCCATGCATATAGCCACTGAAGGGAATGACTGAGACTGAAGGAGCCGGCATGCTGCGACCAATTTTAAACGTCTCTTGTCTGTTAGAGACAGAGTCATGGACATTGAATCTATCTGGAAGCCTAAAAAGGTGACCCTTGTCTGACCCTTTTTGGTAAATTGATCCTCCAACCATGTTTCCGAAGAAACAACACTAGTTGATTCGTGTGAGATTCTGCAGTATGTAAAGACTGAGCTAGTACCAAGATATCGTCCAAATAAGGAAATACCGCAATACCCTGTTCTCTGATTACAGATAGTAGGGCACCCAGAACCTTTGGAAGGATTCTTGGAGCTGTTGCTAGGCCAAATGGAAGAGCAACACATTGGTAATGCTTGTCTAGAAAAGAGAAGCTCAGAAACTGATAGTGTTCTGGATGAATCGGAATATGAAGGTATGCATCCTGCAAGTCTATTGTGGACATATAATGTCCTTGCTGAACAAAAGGCAGAATAGTCCTTATAGTCACCATCTTGAAAGTTGGTACTCTTACATAACGATTCAAAATTCCATCAGCCAATCAGAATTTTCCTACCTTAATTCCTTAATTTCCTACCTGAATTCGAGGGACGCCATCTTGGATGACGTCCCTTAAAAGAATCTTCATTCTGTGTTAGGACGTCGGAAGAAGAGGATGGATCCGCGCCGGAGGTCTTGAAGATGGAGCCGCTCGTCGTCGGATGGAAGAAGATAGAAGATGCCGCTTGGATGAAGATGTCTACCGGTCCGGATCTCCTCTTCTGCCCGGATAGGATGAAGACTTCAGCCCCGATGATGGACCTCTTCAGCCGCCGCTTGGATCAAGACTTCAGCCGGAGGATGGACGTCTTCAGCCCCCGCTTGGGCTTGGATGAAGACTTTGGAGCCTGGACCGATGGGTGATACCCGGCGTGGTGAAGATAAGGTAGGAAGATCTTCAGGGGCTTAGTGTTAGGTTTATTTAAGGGGGGTTTGGGTTAGATTAGGGGTATGTGGGTGGTGGGTTGTAATGTTGGGGGGGTATTGTATGGTTTTTTTTACAGGCAAAAGAGCTGAATTCTTTGGGGCATGCCCCGCAAAAGGCCCTTTTAACGGCTGGTAAGGTAAAAGAGCTTTTCTATTTGTATTTTAGAATAGGGTAGGGCATTTTTTTATTTTGGGGGGCTTTGTTGTTTTATTAGGGGGCTTAGAGTAGGTGTAATTAGCTTAAAATTGTTGTAATATTTTATAATGTTTGTAAATATTTTTTTATTTTTTGTTACTTAGTTCTTTTTTTATTTTTTGTACTTTAGTTAGTTTATTTTATTGTATTTATTTGTAGGTTTTAATTAATTTATTGATAGTGTAGTGTTAGGTTTAATTGTAGATAATTGTAGGTATTTTATTTAATTCATTTATTGATAGTGTAGTGTTAGGTTTAATTGTAACTTAGGTTAGGATTTATTTTACAGGTAATTTTGTAATTATTTTAACTAGGTAACTATTAAATAGTTATTAACTATTTAATAGCTATTGTACCTGGTTAAAATAAATACAAAGTTGCCTGTAAAATAAATATTAATCCTAAAATAGCTACAATATAATTATTATTTATATTGTAGCTATATAAGGGTTTATTTTACAGGTAAGTATTTAGCTTTAAATAGGAATAATTTATTTAATAAGAGTTAATTTATTTAGTTAGATTTAAATTATATTTAACTTAGGGGGGTGTTAGGGTTAGACTTAGCTTTAGGGGTTAATACATTTATTATAGTGTTGGCGATGTCCGGTCGGCAGATTAGGGGTTAATACTTGAAGTTAGGTGTCAGTGATGTTAGGGAGGGCAGATTAGGGGTTAATACTATTTATTATAGGGTTTTTGAGGTGGGAGTGAGGCGGATTAGGGGTTAATAACTTTATTAGATTAGCGGTGAGGTCCGGTCGGCAGATTAGGGGTTAATAAGTGTAGGTAGGTGGCGGTGACATTTGGGGTGGCAGATTAGGGGTACATAGGGATAACGTAGGTGGCGGCGGTGTGCGGTCGGCAGATTAGGGGTTAAAAAATTTTAATAGAGTGGCGGCGATGTGGGGGGACCTCGGTTTAGGGGTACATAGGTAGTTTATGGGTGTTAGTGTACTTTAGAGCACAGTAGTTAAGAGCTTTATGAACCGGCGTTAGCCCAGAAAGCTCTTAACTCCTGGCTTTTTGCTGCGGCTGGAGTTTTGTCGTTAGATTTCTAACGCTCACTTCAGCCACGACTCTAAATACCAGCGTTAGAAAGATCACATTGAAAAGATAGGATACGCAATTGACGTAAGGGGATCTGCGGTATGGAAAAGTCGCGGCTGCAAAGTGAGTGTTAGACCCTTTCCTGACTGACTCTAAATACCAGCGGTAGCCCAAAACCAGCGTTAGGAGCCCCTAACGCTGGTTTTGACGGCTAACGCCAAACTCTAAATCTAGCCGATAAGAAAAAATAGCCCCTACACTGGGACAGCTAGTTCTATATGCCCCACAATTTATCCTAGTTATACTAAATATGCAGCATGAAATAAAGCCAAACTTATTCTAAAACCTACAGTTATTAAGAACAAAAGAGAATATAAACAACTTCCCTTCATCAAGCCACATAAGGGTAATAAATACACCCTAAGAGACTTAAAGCTAAATCTCTGACTACTTTCTTGTCCTAACCTGCCTTATTACCTCATGTCAATCGGAGTATGGTAGTAAACTCTTCAATCACAAAAAACAGTGCCAATCCACACAGGCATTGAGTCCACCTGGGTGTACAGTCCCCAGGGTATAGATCCATTTTGCTTCTAATTGTAGAAGCTTCTTCTTTCTGTCCCCACCCCGTCGTAGGGGGGTACTTGGTCAATCAGCAGAAAGCAAAGATCCATTACGGTATGGTTCATTTTCAAAAAATGTTTCGCTACCGGTTGGTCTGCCTTCTTTTTTTCTAAAGCTGTTCTGATGGAACTCCTATGGCTCGCCATCCTCTTCTTAATATCATCTTCCATTTTTTCTACATAGTATTTTCCACATATACAATTAAGTTAGTAGACTACGTATTTGGTGCAGTAGGTTAAATGGAACCTGATTTTGAACCTATGTTTGAAGTGTGCATGCTGGAATGAGGTACTTTGAATCGTTGAATTAAAGGTTGCACAACTAATGCATCTGTAACATCCCGGTTTCTGTGTCTGTAGCCATGATTTTTTGGTATATGCATGTTTAGGGTCAGTTTTCATCAGTATGTCCTGTAGGTTCCATTCTCTTTTATATCCCAATCTTGGGGGTTCTGTATTCTAGAAAGGGAGCGATGAATCGGATGTGAGGAGTCCCCAATGTTCCCTTACTGATCTAGCCAACACATCAGTGGCAGGTATGTAAGTAGTTACAAATGTCATACATTCTTTTGTGTCTCCCTTCTGTTGATTTTTCAGCAGTTCTGCTCGTGCACACTCATTGGCTGACTTCTGAGCCCCTTTAATTATGGCATAATAATATCCCCTCTGGGAGAATTTCACTGACATTTCCTGTAATTGTGTCTGTGCTTCCTCTTTCTTAGAATTATTCCTCACTACCCTGTACATCTGAGCCTTTGGTATAGCTCTAATCAAGGATGGGGGATGGCAACTAGTTGCTAGTAGAAGGAAATTTCTGTCAGTGGGTTTATGGTACATTGTTGTCTCCAGCTGGATCTCTTTTTTGTAGATCCTTAGATCAAGGAAATCTACTGCTGTTTTGCTGTGTACCATTTTAAATTTCACAGGTGTCGGTCGTTTATTTATTAATTCAAACCACTCTACAATTTTCTTTTCATCCCCCCTCCAGATCAGTAACACATCATTGATGTACCTCTTGTACATGATGATATTGGGGTGCTCATTGACCTTCATTACATTGATCTCAAAATCTTCCATATATAGGATTGCATACAAAAGGCCATATTCAATCCCATCGCCATTCCTGTGACCTGTTGGAAGTATCGGGTTTCAAACCTAAAATAGTTATAGATCAAACATAATTTTAGTAATTTGATGATGAATTCAATATCTGGTCCCACATATGGGTATCTTGATAGAGCTTTCCTGATGGCTTCTACCCCATCTGGTTCCACATCACCAATCCCAGGAAGTAGAGTTGGGATATCAGTAGAGTCACAAACGTATGATTTCATTTGCTTCACCATAGGTTGAAGATGATTATCCACCCATTGAGCTAGTGGGCATAGTAGAGAGCCTCTAGCCGACTGTCAGGGTTTTTTTCCCTGTTTTGTTTGCCATGTGCTGCTGGCAGCCATTTTGCTCACCTCTCTTGCTGACTCTGGTGCATACATTGTGATGCTGCTCATTTTCTGCACTTCCTTTTATGGCCAGACTGGTGTACATCATCCGTGTGAGACAGGATGCAGTCTCAGAATTGTGAATTCATCACTTATTATATAAAGGGCCTCTTTTCAGTATGCTTTGCCCTTGCATTGTCTCAGACCTGTTTGTAAGAGCTCCTGTGTATTACATGGCTGTCTGACGTCCCTCCTGGTTCCTGATCCCTGGCTTGTTCCTGACTCTGCTGTTCTCCTTGTTCCCGTTTCCGGCTCATCTGACTACTCGCTTTGGCTCCTGACTCGGCTCGTCTGACTATTCGCTTTGGCTCCTGACTCGGCTTGTCTGACTACCAGCTCTGGTTTTGATTCCTGGCTTGTTATTTGACTTGTGGACTTTTTATTATTTTTTGCTATTAATAAAGGTGTGATTATTTTTGCACTTCTCGTCTCAGTCTGATTCCTGTCACCCTGACATTACGCAAGGGCCATGAATCCTGATGGTGCTAATAATCCTCCTTTACCTGCCATAATTTCCAGGATGGATGAACAGGATCACCGCTTGGATCAATTTGCACTAGCCCTGCAAACCCTGTTGTCTCGCACTGCACATTTGGACCAAAGTGTCCCGCAAGTTATGGCTGCTCCTGTTTCCGCTGCTGCACCTAGTCCTACCAGGAGCATGTCCGGTTCTGCACCTCTACCTCAGCTTTATGGAGGCAATCCTAATTAGTGCAGAGGGTTTTTGAACCAGGTGGGCATTTACTTTGAGATGTTACCTCAGGCGTTTCCCACTGACAGAGCTAAGGTGGGATTTCTCATCTCGTTTCTCTTTGACATAGCTCTTGCCTGGACTAATCCCTTGTGGGAGACTAATAAACCTGTGATTTCAAATTACCCTGAATTTGTGGCCTCCTTTCGAAGGGTATTTGATGTTCCGGCTCACTCCTCCTCTGCTGCTAAACGACTTATGTCCATTCAGCAAGGTACAAGATCTGTTGCTCAGTATGCCATTGAGTTCCGTATGCTTGCCGTAGAGGTAGGTTGGAACAATGAAGCCCTTGGTGCCGCCTTCTTTCATGGGCTCTCTGATGCAATTAAAGACGAAGTTGCTGCCAGAGATTTACCAGAGGATCTTGAGGCATTGGTGTCTTTTTTGATCCTAATTGACATCAGACTAAGTGAGAGGCCCTCTTTCAAGGAGCGCTTGCGGAAGCCTCCTGTTTCGTTGTCTCCTACGTGTTCGTTCCCACCTATGCCTCCCTCTCTTCCAATGCCTCCTGGTACTGAGTCACCAGGTACTGCTGAGCCGATGCAGTTGGGATTCACGTGAGGGCCTTTAGGAGGGTTACAGGGCCACCTTTTGAAGTCTTGTCCTACACGGCCGGGAAATGCTTTCCTGGGTGGACTCCTCCATAGTCACCCAGGCTCTTGTTGACTCCGGTGCTGCGGGCTATTTCATTGACAGTGCTTTTGTATCAAAGCACTCCATTCCTGTTTTGCCTCAGTCCGTTCCGCTTGCTATTGAGGCCATTGATGGCAGGCCCCTTCAACCCTCACTCGTTACTCACGAAACTGGTCCGTTATCCATGGCTGTTGGGGCTCTCAATTTTGAAACCTTCCAGTTCCAGGTGATAAACTCTCCGCATTTTCCAGTTGTTCTGGGTTATCCCTGGCTCCAAAAGCACAATCCCAGTCTCGACTGGCACAGGTCCAAAATTTTGTCGTGGTCTCCACAATGTATTTCCACTTGTCTTTGGAAACCAGTTAAAGTCTTGTGCACTTCTTTGGTATCTCAATTGCCAGAGGAGTACCGAGAGTTCCTAGACGTTTTTGACAAGGTGCGTGCCGTTACGTTGCCTCCTCACCGGTCTTACGATTGTACCATAGACCTGCAACCCGGAGCCATTCCACCTTGGGGCTGGGTTTACCCTCTGTCTGTTGTGGAGAATTGTGCTATGGAGGAGTATGTTGCTGATGCTCTGTCACGGGGATCATCCGCAAATCCTGCTCTCCTGCAGGGGCTGGCTTCTTCTTTGTGAAGAAAAAGGGTGGCGAGTTAAGACCATGAATCAATTATAGGGCTCTTAATCATCTTACCATTAAGAATGCTTACCCTATTCCGCTCATTACGGAACTCTTTGACCACCTCAAGGGAGCTACGGTCTTTACTAAACTTGATTTGAGAGGAGCATACAATCTCGTTAGGATCAAGGAGGGCCACGAATGGAAAACAGCATTTAACACCAGGAGCGTGCATTGTGAGTATCTTGTAATGCCCTTTGGCCTTGTAATGCTCCTGCTGTTTTCCAGGAATTTATTAATGATTTCCTACGAGATATGTTGCAACAGTGTGTTGTGGTGTACTTGGACGATATCCTCATACACTCACCCACACTTGAGGCTCATCGTTCTGATGTTACACAGGTTCTTCAGAGACTACGTGAGAATAGCCTGTTTTGTAAACTCGAGAAAAGTGAGTTCTCTCAGACTCAAGTAACCTTCCTAGGTTATGTTATCTCTGTTGCAGGGTTCTCCATGGATCCTGACAAGTTATCTGCAGTTCTGCAGTGGCCCCGCCCAGTTGGTCTTCGGTCTATTCAACGTTTTTTGGGGTTCGCCAATTACTATAGAAAGTTTATTAAAAACTTTTCTTCCCTGGTCAAACCTGTCACAGACATGACCCGTAAAGAGAATGATCCACTCCATTGGTCACCTACTGCCATTAAGGCCTTTGATAGTCTTAAGACTGCCTTTGCTGCCACTCCAGTTCTGGCTCATCCTAACCCTGTCCTGCCTTTCGTTCTTGAGGTCGATGCATCTGAGACTGGAGTTGGTGCCCTCTTGTCTCAACGTCCTACGTCTGACGGTTCCTTGCATCTGTGTGGTTTCTTCTCTAAGAAATTGTCTCCAGCAGAGTGCAATTATGAAATTGGCGACAGGGAATTACTGGCCATAATTTTGGCACTCAAGGAATGGAGTCATCTTCTCGAGGGTACTAGCGTGCCAGTGCTCATTCTTACTGACCACAAGAATTTAACTTATCTATCTGAAGCAAAACGTTTGTCGCCCCGACAGGCCAGATGGGCGCTATTTTTGTCTTGGTTTAATTATGTGGTCTCCTACCTGCCTGGTAGTAAGAATGTTAGGGCTGATGCCCTCTCTCAACAATTTTCACCTCTGTCCAAGGAGGAGTCTGTACCTACTCCAGTTATACCTCCTGGCCATATTTTGGCTACCATACGTGCTAATTTGACTTCTCCCTTGGGAGAGGAGATCCTGGCTGCACAAACTAATGCACCTCCTGAAAAACCTAGTGGTAAGTGCTTTCGAACTAAACTTTTGCACACTTACCACTATCCTAAAGCCGCAGGTCACCCAGGCAAGAACCAAATGATTTGGTCTGTCACTCAACAATTCTGGTGGCCAGGTCTTCGTTCTGATGTTGCTGCGTATGTTGCCTCCTGCTCAGTTTGTGCACAGAATAAGACTCCTCGTCATCTTCCTGTGGGTCTTCTTCAACCTATTGCTAATGGTGAGCGTCCTTGGACACATCTTTCCATGGACTTCATTGTCGAGCTCCCTGTTTCCAATGGCAATACTGTTATCCTTATGGTGGTTGACCGTTTTTCTAAAATGTCACATTGCATTCTCTTGAAGAAGTTGCCTACCGCTCAGGAGCTTGCTTCAATTTTTGCCCGGGAGGTCTTCCGTTTACATGGGTTACCCAAGGAGATGGTGTAAGACCGGGGTAGCCAGTTTGTCTCCAGATTTTGGCATTCCTTTTGTGCTCAAATGGGGATCCAGCTTTCCTTCTCCTCTGCATATTACCCTCAATCCAATGGGGCTGCGGAACGGTCTAATCAAGCTCTGGAACAGTTCCTCCATTGCTATGTCTCAGATCACCACAATAATTGGTGATTACCTTGGGCAGAGTTTGCTCGTAATTGTCCAAGTTATCCCCGTTCATGGCGAATTATGGGTTTCAACCATCCTTGATGCCTGATTCATTCATGTCTCAGGGTATTTTGGCTTTGGAGGAGCATCTCCGGCAACTTCGTTCCACGTGGGTGCAGATTCAGGATTGCCTTCATGATTCAGGATTGCCTATGCAGCGCCAAAAGTTCCAGGCTGATCGTAGACGTCTGCCCGCGCCTTCCTACCAGGTTGGTGAGAGAGTTTGGCTGCCCTCCCACAACTTGAACCTTTGTGTGCCTTCCAATAAACAGTCTCTCCGTTATGTTGGTCCTTTTCGAATACTCCGGCAGGTCAATCCTGTGGCCTACGCTCTTGACCTTCCTCCTGCAATGCGCATCTCCAATGTTTTTCATGTCTCCCTCTTGAAACCATTGGTTTGTAATCTGTTTACCACTGTGTTGCCTCGTTCCCGTCCTATCATTGTTGACAACCATGAAGAGTATGAGGTCAGCAGCATTATTGACTCTCGTATGTCCAGGGGCCGCGTACAGTATTTGGTTCACTGGAGGGGCTACGGTCTGGAGGAGCATTCATGGGTTCCCTCCTCTGATGTTCATGCTCCCGCCCTCCACCGTGCCTTCCATGCCCGTTTCCCCAATAAGCCTTTTGTCGCCCAGCGGGGGAGGGGTCGTTGAGGGGAGGGTACTGTCAGGGTTTTTTCCCTGTTTTGTTTGCCATGTGCTGCTGGCAGCCATTTTACTCACCTCTCTTGCTGACTCTGGTGCATACTGTGTGATGCTGCTCATTTCCTGCACTTCCTTTTATGGCCAGACTGGTGTACATCATCCGTGTGAGACAGCATGCAGTCTCAGAATTGTGATGTCATCACTTATTATATAAAGGGCCTCTGTTCAGTATGCTTTGCCCTTGCGTTGTCTCAGACCTGTGTATTACCTGGCTGTCTGACGTCCCTCCTGGTTCCTGATCCCTGGCTTGTTCCTGACTCTGCTGTTCTCCTTGTTCCTGTTTCCGGCTCGTCTGACTACTCGCTTTGGCTCCTGACTTGGCTCGTCTGACTATTCGCTTTGGCTCCTGACTCGGCTCGTCTGACTACCAGCTCTGGTTTTGATTCCTTGCTTGTTATTTGACTTGTGGACATTTTATTATTTTTTGCTATTAATAAAGATGTGATTATTTTTGCACTTCTCGTCTCAGTCTGATTCCTGGCACCCTGACACCGACACAATGGGGCGGCCCGGGGGTTTTTGTATACTCTTATGAACTTTTGGAAGGGTATAAAGGATTGGGCATATAGGATCTTTCACTTGTAGACATTCATATGCATCATGAAAATGATGAAAGAAGAAAGAGTGGTGTTGAATGGCCAGGAGTTATTTCAACTTCCATTCATATGCATCCTTTGTAATCCATTTCTGTTCCAGACCCTCCTTCAGTGTTTCTGAAATAATCCTCTGGAATTACCTAATGGGATTACCAGATAGAGGCCGATATACCTGCTGATCATCCAATTATGAGTAAACCCCCTCACTGTAATCCGCATAGTTGAGTACCACAATGGCTCCTCCTTTAGCCACTTTGCGGATCACTGTTCTTCCATAGAAATGTTCCCTCTCATCCGTTTGTTGGACATAAGTGGTATATCTTGTAAGACCTGTCTAGTGAAAATTTTGATACGTGCTGATGTCTGTGCTGGATCAAATGTAATTCTCCTCCTGAACATTGTATTCCTTTCTTGGCCAGTACCATGTTCCATGTTGGAAATGTTCTTTCAATTTCAAATTCCTTTGGAATTTTTGTATGTCCAACCAAGTGTAAAATTCATTTGGTTTCTTGGCAGGTATAAATGTCAGACCTCTATTCAGTAATCTTTGTTTCACAAGGGATAAAGGTCGATCAGACAGATTAATCAGTATATACTCCTCCCCCTGCGAGACAGTAAAGGTCTTGCGATTGGTTCCCCTCTTCTTGGATGTGGTCTCCTTCCTTTTTTCTGTGGCCTGATCTTGTGGTAACCACTAAAAAATGTTGGGAGCCAGAGGCTGTAGGTTGAGTGTATTCATATCTCACAGGAGCATCAGAATCTGAACCGGAGCTGGTATCCACCGTGTTCAGTTGTCTCCTAGTATACATCCTTTGTCTTCATGGTCTACGAAGCTTGTATGTGTGTCTCTCTTCTGGACTCAAAATCCATTTATACACCTGTTTTTCTCTGTAATCCTATATATATATATATATATATATATATACTGTATATTTGTTCTCTAAAATAAAAGTTTTAATATGAACAGCTAATAAATTAAGTGCTAAATTATAAGTGGAGCATTATTTAACTCTCCCACTCAAGCATTAACTGCACTAGAATTAAGCTTTTTGCACTTGTTGGGTTGCACTTGTATTATGAGTTGAACATAAACTGTTTTTGCTCATGCGCTAACCCGACAAGTGCAAAAAGCCAAAGTTATAATATTGCATGCTTGTTCACATATTCCCCCATAGACGTCGATGGAGCAAAAAAAGTGGGAAAATGCCTAACACCCTACTTGCACGCAAACACGATCACATATTCTCATGTGCGCTAACCCGACATGAAAATATGAATATTTCACATTCCAATGTTCTTCACATAGCAGAATATGTTCTATTTATTCATAAATACATAAATCTATATTTATATGATGGTATCTTAGTATAATATATATCTATACCTATAGATGATTATATATAGGTACAGATATTTACAGATATAGGAATATCTATTTATAAATACTTAAAACATATTCTGCTGTGTGCAGAACATTGGAATGTGAAATATTTACAGTAAATACACAGTACAAGCAGCCTTGAGGAAGCAAGGTTCACTTGCGAAATGCGTAGAGCATTTATATGTTTTTATTCTAATTTTTAAATAAATTTTATATTCAAGTTAAGCATGGTTTATTCATCCAACCTGCCTTATATCCTGTATGGTAATTTATCTTTGCTGTGGGATTTGGTGGTGTTTGGACTACTGACTGTGACCGGTTGTGAGCTAGCTGTGGAGCTCTTAAGGACCCATACTGCACTATCTTGCACTTTGTGATAAGTGCTACTACTTTGTGAGTATCCTGCACATCAGGGGTTCACTCAACTGTGGGGAGATTACCCTGAGTTACTACGCCACTGGAGCGCCTTCTTTTCTTTTTCTTGTTTCTACATCCAGATATTTGGTATTTGTTGAAGAGCTGCCCATGGCATTTGAGCATCTGGGACTTTCTACCTGCCTGGAAGTGGCGCCTCTGTGATACTTTTCAACATTGTTTTTACAGTGGGACTGTAAAAACAATCTCCAGTACTTAGAGACTGATACAATAGTTATTGTACTAGCTGTATTCCTTAAAAGGATACTAAACCCAAATTTTTTCTTAATAATTCAAATAGAGCATGCAACTCTAAGCAACATTCTGATTAACTCCTACTATCAACTACTATCAATTTTTCTTCGTTCCTTGCTATCTTTATTTAAAAAGCAGGAATTTAAAGCTTAGGAACCAGCCCATTTTACGTCCAGCACCCTGGATAGTGCTTGTTTATTGGTGGCTACATTTAGCAAACCAATAAGCAAGCATAACCCAGGTTCTCAACCAAAAATAGGCCGGCTCTTAAAGGGACTTGAAACCCAATTTTTATCTTTTATTATTTAGAAAGAGCTTGTCATTTTAAGCAACTTTCCAAATGATTTAGATGATCTAATTTGCTTCATTCTCTTGATATCTTTTGTTGAAAAGCATATCTAAATAGGCTCGGTAGCTGCTGATTGGTGGCTGCACATAGATGCCTCGTGTGATTGGCTCAATCATGTGCATTGCTATTTCTTTAACAAAGGATATCTAAAGAATGAAGCAAATTAATTCTATCAGCCAATCGGAATCTACGGGACGCCATCTTGGATGACGTCACTTAAAGGAACCTTCATTCTTCAGTCGCCGTGGAAAGAAGAGGAAAAGGTGATCTTCAAGGGGTTAGTGTTAGGCTTTTTTAAGGGGGTATTGGGTGGGTTTTAGAGTAGGGTTGGTTGTGTGGGTGGTGGGTTTTAATGTTGGGGGGGATTTGTAATTTTTTTTACAGGTAAAAGAGCTGATTACTTTGGGGCAATGCCCCGCAAAAGGCCCTTTTAAGGGCTATTTGTAATTTAGTGTAGGGTAGGGCTTTTTATTTTGGGGGGCTTTTTATTTTGTTAGGGGGATTAGATTAGGTGTAATTAGTTTAAAAATCTTGTAATTTGTTTATTATTTTCTGTAATTTAGTGTTTGTTTGTTTTTGTACTTTAGATAATTTTATTTAATTGTATTTAATTGTATTTAGTTTAGCGAATTAATTTAATGATAGTGTAGTGTTAGGTGTAATTGTAACTTAGGTTAGGATTTTATTTTACAGGTACTTTTGTATTTATTTTAGCTAGGTAGTTTATTAAATAGTTAATAACTATTTAATAACTATTCTACCAAGTTAAAATAAATACAAACTTGCCTGTAAAATAAAACTAAACCCTAAGCTAGCTACAATGTAACTATTAGTTATATTGTAGCTAGCTTAGGGTTTATTTTACAGGTAAGTATTTAGTTTTAAATAGGAATTATTTAGTTAATGATAGTAATTTTATTTAGATTTATTTAAATTATATTTAATTTAGAGGGGGTTAGGGTTAGACTTAGATTTAGGGGTTAATAACTTTAGTATAGTGGCGGCGACGTTGGGGACGGCAGATTAGAGGTTAATAAATGTAGATAGGTGTTGGTGATGTTAGGGACAGCAGATTAGGGGTTAATAATATTTAACTAATGTTTGCGAGGCGGGAGTGCGGCGGTTTAGCGGTTAAAATATTTATTAAGTGGCGGCGATGTCCGGTTTGGCAGATTAGGGGTTAAAAAATTTATTTTAGTGTTTGCGATGTGGGGGGGGCCTCGGTTTAGGGGTAAATAGGTAGTTTATATGGGTGTTAGTGTACTTTGTAGCACTTTAGTTAAGAGTTTTATGCTACGGCGTTGTAGTGTAAAACTCTTAACTACTGACTTTAAAATGCGGTACCAGTGTTGACAGGAGAAGGTCTACAATTCACTTTTTGGCAGACTCGTAAAAAAAACGGTGCTATGCAAGTCCCATCGAAAATATAGGATACGCAATTGACGTAAGTGGATTTGCGGTATTTCCAAGTCTGGACAAAAAAGTGAGCAGTACACCTGTACCTTCAAGACTCATAATACCAGCGGGCGTTAAAAAGCAGCGTTGGGACCGGCCAACGTTGCTTTTTAAGCCTAACGCACAACTCGTAATTTAGCCGTAAGATTATTTTTTAATTTATATTGTTTGTTTTTTTAATAAAAATAATTAAATATTTGGATATTATTTACTATACAGGTACATTACACAGTTTTTTAAATAGAATGTTACATTCAATCTTTTAATCTTAGAGTGAGTGTAGTGAAATGTAACATTAGTTTACAAAAACACAAATGTGCTGCTATCTGAAATTGAGTTAGAATTTATTTAGTACCTCACAATCACTCATCTCTAAGGGGGCTTCACTAAAATGTTTCTGACTCAAGGGTTAATTTCCTCATTTTCTATTTCATCAGCAATACTACAGGACAATGGGCCCAATTTACCAACAGTCGGACGGACATGATCCAACAGTCAGACGGACATGATCCGCACAGCACACATCACCCAACATCGCTGAATGCCAACAGCATACACTGTCAGCATTTAACATTGCACAAGCAATTCTGGTGAACTGCTTGTGCAATGCCGCCCCTTTCGGCCACTAGCAGGGGGTGTCAATCAACCCGATAGTATCTGATTGCTGTCCGCCACCTCAGGCTGAAGACTCTCGCAGAAACAGATACATTAATCCCTTAACAACACAAGTCGTACAGGGTACGTCGCACACAACCTGGTCTTTAAAGACCAGCGACGTACCCTGTACGACTTTGGGGATTAAAGCGGCTGGAAGTGATCCTGATCGCTTCCAGCCGCTTTACAGTTATTGCAGTGATGCCTCGATATCGAGGCATCCTGCAATAACATTTTTCCCCCATCCGATGCAGAGAGAGCCACTCTGTGACCCTCTCTGCACCGGCATCGATGGCTGCAATCGTTGGTGGGTGGAGCCGATGTGGGAGGCGGGTGGGCGGCCATCGATGGAAGATTGAAGAGAGAGGGGGGCGGGGTTGTCGGGAGCGCGCGTGTGCACACGCGCGTGCACGGGGAGCGGCGGGCGGGCGTGTGCACCGGGAGGGAGCGGGTGGGAAGCGCTATACTACAGAAAAAAGTTGATTGATAAGTGGGAGACAGGGGGAGGGGAACAGCAGACAATGTTAATTGTAAGGGATCTGGTAGGGGGTGGTGGTTTGTCTATGGGGGAAGCTACACTACAGAAAAAAAATTAAAAAATATTGAGGTTGGGGCTAAAGGGGGATCCTACACAGCAGCATATGTAAATATGCTATACAATTTTTTTTAATTTTTTTTTTAAATATACCTTTTATTTTAGTACTGGCAGACTTTCTGCCAGTACTTAAGATGGCGCGGACAATTGTGGGATGGGGGAGGGAAGAGAGCTGTTTGGGAGGGATCCTGGGGTGTGATGTGTCAGGTGGGAGGCTGATCGCTATGCTAAAGCTAAAATTAACCTTGCAAGCTCCCTACAAGCTACCTAATTAACCCCTGCACTGCTGGGCATAATACATGTGTGGTGCGCAGCGGCATTTAGCGGCCTTATAATTACCAAAAAGCAACGCCAAAGCCATATATGTCTGCTATTTCTAAACAAAGGGGATCCCAGAGAAGTATTTACAATCATTTATGCCATACTTGCAAAAGTTGTTTGTAAATAATTTCTGTGAGAAACCTAAAGTATGTGAAAAAATTTGTGAAAAAGTGAAAAAAAATTTTTTTATTTGATCGCATTTGACAGTGAAATGGTGGCATGAAATATACCAAAATGGGCCTAGATCAATACTTTGGGATGTCTTCTAAAAAAATATATATACATGTCAAGGGATATTCAGGTATTCCTGACAGATATCAGGGTTCCAATGTAACTAGCGCTCATTTTGAAAAAAAGTGGTTTTGAAAGTGCTACTTGTATTTATTGCCCTATAACTTGCAAAAAAAAGCAAAGAAAATGTTAACATTGGGTATTTCTAAACTCAGGACAAAATTTAGAAACTATTTAGCATGGTTATTTTTTGGTGATGTAGATTTTGGGGGTCAAAGTTTTATTTTTTTCCACATATTTTATAATATTTTTAATAGTAAATTATAAGATATGATGAAAATAATGGTATCTTTAGAAAGTCAATTTAGTGGCGAGAAAAACGGTATATAATATGTGGGTACAGTAAATGAGTAAGAGGAAAATTACAGCTAAACACAAACACCGCAGAAATGTAAAAATAGCCCTGGTCCTTAAAGGGACACTGAACTCAAAATTTTCTTTCATGATTCACATAGAGCATGCATTTTTAAGCAACTTTCTAATTTACTCCTATTATCAAATTTTCTTCATTCTCTTGGTATGTTTATTTGAAAAGCAAGAATGTAAGTTTAGATGCCAGCCCATTTTTGGTGAACAACCTGGGTTGTCCTTGCTGATTGGACAGCACCAATAAACAAGTGCTGTCCTTAGCTGAGATGCCTTCTTTTTCAAATAAAAATAGCAAGAGAATGAATTAAAATTGATAATAGAAGTAAATTAGAAAGTTGCTTAACATTGCATGCTCTATCTGAATCATGAAAGAAAAAATTTGGGTTCAGTGTCCCTTTAAGGGAAAGAAATTGAAAAATGGCCTTGGTCCTTAAGGGGTTAAGGGCCATTTGGCCCTAAATAAATCATCCCAAATGTATCCATAGGCATTTGCCTAGATATAACAGTAGACTAAAACACTTACTACTACCTTTTTTAAAATAAATTGACTGCAGATCTAAAATTAAACAATAATACTGTAAATATTGATGTATTTTTACTTCATTATGTTTAATGTTTTTTTCTAATAGACCTTTGTTCTTTTTTTTGTCTACTCTTTTATCAGAGCAGCTACAATACAAAACTTCACTTGCATCTTGTTTTAAAACTAAATGTGATTGATTTATTTGACAGTCTTTGTATAGACTTGTAAGGTAGTTTAGCACTAAATACGCTAAAAAAAAATAATTTTAAAGAATTGATTTTAGAAAACCGTAGTCTGTTTTATTATGGATACTCAATAATGGGGATGAGACTATAATGATTAAAAAAATTACATTTATGATTCTGTTGATGCTCCAGCAGATGGCAATATAAGATAATATTCAACTGTGTATGCATCATGCAGGAAACAAAATATTAAAATTATGCAAAATAGAATTATGTATCTCTCTCTCACACACACACACACACATTGGTCCCATAAGGTCAACTTATCTAATGTTTTTCTTCAGGAAACCACCATTAATACCTTGTGCCTATTGGGCGTAGCTACTACGTCACAGGGTACTTTACCCAGCGTACCCTCCTGTTGATATAGTTGCTACATTCTATCTATTTCTTAATGCTGCTGTCCCAGCTGTAAGCTCTGACAGTTAAGACTCCAGCCAGAGGCAGAAGGTATCTGCATTAATAGGCACAAGATATTAATGGTGGTTTCCTGAAGAAAAACATTAGTGCTGATCGTGCTGCCATTACCATATGAAGTCAGCTTATAGTGACTCAAGGGCAGGGCCCTCTACCTTTACAATTTATGTAATTATCTTCTGATTATTGTACTCCATGACTGTATATTTAATGTTTCAACGATGTGTGAAATATTGTCACTTTATAAATAAGCAATAATAATATTACACTCTACCTCTTTTCTCATTACACCTACCTTTATGCTTACATAGCTGGAGGATTTGCTGTACCTCAAAACATCCATTGCCTCATTAACCCTAACAATGACTTCCAAAAGTTTAATAATAACTCTCTTCCTTATTTCCTCAAAGGGATACTATACTCATTTTTTTCCTTTACTGATTCATATAGAGCATGTAATTTTCAGTAACTTTCTAATTTACTCCTATTATCAACTTTTCTTCATTCTCTTGCTAAATTTATTTTAAAAGCAGGAATGTAAAGCTTTGGAGTCGGCCTATTTTTGGCTCAGAACATGGGTTACACTTGCTTATTGGTGGCTAAATGTAGCCACCAATAAGCAAGCTCTATCCAGGGTGCTGAACTAAAATGGGCCGGCTCCTAATCTTTACATTCCTGCTTTTAAAATAAATATAGGAAGAAAAAGAAAAATTGATCATAGGAGTAATTTAGAAAGTTGCTTAAAATTGCATGCTCTATCTGAATCATGAAAGAAAAAAAGTGTATTTAGCATCCCTTTAAAGGACCATTAAACTTGACATTTCAACAACGCATAAAATGTTTCATTATTGCAAGTGAAAAACTATTGCAATTTATTCATATATATATATATTCATTATTTATTTTGCAGCCTTTTGTTGTAAAATAATCTTAACATGTGTTTGTTTCACTTTCTCCCAGGGAGGCTTGGGTTAATACTTTAAGGTAATTTATGTGAGCTTTTGTTTACTTCTACATCCCTCGCTAAGCTTCTATGGGTCACATGCTTTTAAAATGTGGATTATCATTTGCATCAACAATCATAATAGGCAAATCATTCTTTGCAATAGTAACCAAGTTGAATCAGCGCTAAACCATCTGAAAGGGGCAGTATACACCAATTTTAATTTAACTGCATGTAAAAGACACTACTATAAAGAGGAATATGCACAGATACTGATCTAAAAATCTAGTGTAAATCCTTTCAAAAACTTACTTAGAAGTCCCAATGTAACAATGTTAATGAGATAAACCGGGGACACCTCCCCTCCCCTGCACATAAAAATACCCATTTTACAAACTGAAACAGTCAGAAGTCTGTATACATCAGTATACATCTAAAACATTGGGGCTTGGTTAGGAGTCTGAAAATCAGGACAATGTTATTTAAAAATAAGCAAAACTATACATTTTTACAAAAACACTCCCAGATAGGCTATATAAATGGATCATCTACAAAACATTTATGCAAAGAAAAATCTTGTGTATAATGTCCCTTTAAGGGAATACAAGAGTGCAGGCTATCCCAGTCTGCACATGTGCAAACAGACGGCTAGATTACGAGTTTGGCGTTAGAGGCTGTGCTGTGCTAACGAGCAGTTTATGCTCACTGCTCACTTACAGACAGCGCTGGTATTACGGGTTTTTACAACCCAGACAAGAAGTGAGCATTGAGCAAAATTTTGCTCCTTACCGCACACTCCAATACCAGCGTTGCTTACATTAGCAGTGAGCTGGTGTAACGTGCTTGTGCACGATTTCCCCATAGGAATCAATGGAGAGAGCCGGCTGAAAAAAAGTCTAACACTTGCAAAAAAGCAGCGTAAAACTCCTTAACGCAGCCCCATTGATTCCTATGGGGAAATACATTTTATGTCTACACCTAACACCCTAACATGAACCTCGAGTCTAAACACCCCTAATTTTAACTTATTAACCCCTAATCTGCCGCCCCAGACATCGCCGCAACCTACATTATATTATTAACCCCTAATCTGCCGCTCCGGACACTGCCGCCACCTACATTATACTTATGAACCCCTAATCTGCTGCCCCCAACATCGCCGACACCTACATTATATTTATTAACCCCTAATCTGCCGCCCCCTATGTCGCCGCCACCTACTTACATTTATTAACCCCTAATCTGCTGCCCCCAACATCACCGCCACTATAATAAACATATTAACCCCTAAACTGCTGCACTCCTGCCTCGCAAACATTAGTTAAATATTATTAACCCCTAATCTGCTGGCCCTAACATCGACGCCACCTACCTACATTTATTAACCCCTAATCTGCCGCCACTATATTAAAGTTATTAACCCCTAAACCTAAGTCTAACCCTAAACCTAACACCCCCTAACTTAAATATAATTAAAAGAAATTTAAATAAAATTATTATATTTAACTAAATTATTCCTATTTAAAACTAAATACTTACCTGTAAAATAAACCCTAAGCTAGCTACAATATAACTAATAGTTACATTGTAGCTAGCTTAGGGTTTATTTTTATTTTACAGGCAAGTTTGTATTTATTTTAACTAGGTAGAATAGTTATTAAATAGTTATTAACTATTTAATAACTACCTAGCTAAAATAAATACAAATTGACCTGTAAAATAAAACCTAACCTAAGTTACAATTACACCTAACACTACACTATAATTAAATAAATTAACTAAATTAAATACAATTAAATACAATTAAAAAAAGATTTTTAAACTAATTACACCTAATCTAATCCCCTAACAAAATAAAAAAGCCCCCCCAAAATAAAAAAGCCCTACCCTACACTAAATTACAAATAGCCCTTAAAAGGGCCTTTGTGGGGCATTGCCCCAAAGTAATCAGCTCTCTTTCCTGTAAAAAAATTACAAATCCCCCCCAACATTAAAACCCACCACCCACACAACCAACCCTACTCTAAAACCCACCCAATCCCCCCTTAAAAAAACCTAACACTAACCCCTTTGAAGATCACCTTAGCGGGAGAAGTCTTCACCCAACCGGGCCAAAGTCCTCAACGAAGCCGGGAGAAGTCTTCATCTAAGCTGGGCGAAGTGGTCCTCCAGACGGGCAGAAGTCTTCATCCAGACGGCATCTTCTATCTTCATCCATCCGGCGCTTAGCGAGTCCATCTTCAAGACATCCGACGCGGAGCATCCTCTTCAATTGACGGCTAACACAGAATAAAGGTACCTTTAAGTGACGTCATCCAAGATGGCGTCCCTTCAATTCCGATTGGCTGATCGGAATTAAGGTAGAAAAAAATCCTATTGGCTGATGCAATCAGCCAATAGGATTGAAGTTCAATCCTATTGGCTGATCCAATCAGCCAATAGGATTGAGCTTGCATTCTATGTGCTGTTTGGATCAGCCAATAGGATTGAACTTCAATCCTATTGGCTGATTGCATCAGCCAATAGGATTTTTTCTACCTTAATTCCGATTGGCTGAATTGAAGGGACGCCATCTTGGATGATGTCACTTAAAGGTACCTTTATTCTGTGTTAGCCGTCGATTGAAGAGGATGCTCCGCGTCGGATGTCTTGCAGATGGACCCCCTCCGCGCCGGATGGATGAAGATAGAAGATGCCGTCTGGATGAAGACTTCTTGCCATCTGGAGGACCACTTCGCCGGGCTTGGATGAAGACTTCTCTCGACTTTATTGAGGACTTCGGCCCAGTTGGGTGAAGACTTCTCCCGGTAAGGTGATCTTCATGGGTTAGTGTTAGGGTTTTTTAAGGGGATATTGGTGGGTTTTAGAAAGGGTTGGTTTTGTGGGTGGTGGGTTTTAATGTTGGGGGGATTTGTAATTTTTTTTACAGGTGTATTACTTTGGGGCAATGCCCCGCAAAAGGCAATTTTAAGGGCTATTTGTAATTAAGTGTAGGGTAGGCTTTTTTTTATTTTGGGGGGGGCTTTTTTTATTTTGTTAGGGGGATTAGATTATGTGTAATTAGTTTTAAAATCTTGTAATTTGTTTATTATTTTCTGTAATTTAGTGTTTGTTTTTTTTGTACTTTAGATAATTTTATTTAATTGTATTTAATTGTATTTAATTTAGGGAATTAATTTAATTATAGTGTAGTGTTAGGTATAATTGTAACTTAGGTTAGGTTTTATTTACAGGTAACTTTGTCTTTATTTTAGCTAGGTAGTTTATTAAATTGTTAATAACTATTTAGTAACTATTCTACCTAGTTAAAATAAATACAAACTTGCCTGTAAAATAAAAATAAACCCTAAGATAGATACAATGTAACTATTAGTTATATTGTAGCTAGCTTAGGGTTTATTTTACAGGTAAGTATTTAGTTTTAAATAGGAATTATTTAGTTAATTATAGTAATTTTATTTAAATTAATTTAAATTATATTTGTTAGGGGGTGTTAGGGTTAGGGTTAGACTTAGATTTAGGGGTTAATAACTTTAGTATAGTGGCAGCGACGTTGGGGGCGGCAGATTAGGGGTTAATAAATGTAGGTAGGTGTCAGCGATGTTAGGGACGGCAGATTAGGGGTTAATAATATTTAACTAATGTTTGTGAGGTGGGAGTGCGGCAGTTTAGGGGTTAATATATTTTAATAGTGGCGGTGATGTCCAGTTCGGCAGATTAGGGTTAAAAATTTAATTTTAGTGTTTGCGATGTGGGAGGGCCTCGGTTTAGGGTTAATAGGTAGTTTATGGGTGTACTTTTTAGCACTTTAGTTAAGAGTTTTATGCTACGGCGTTGTAGTGTAAAACTCTTAACTACTGACTTTAAAATGCGGTACCAGGCTTGACAGGAGAGGGTCTACCGCTCACCTTTTGTCAGACTCGTAATACCGGAGCTATGCAAGTCCCATTAAAAAAAGAGGATACGCAATTGACGTAAGTGGATTTGCGGACAAAAAAGTGAGCGGTACACCTGTACCTTCAAGACTCGTAATACCAGCGGGCGTTAAAAAGCAGCGTTGGGATCGCTGATTTTTAAGCCTAACGCAAGACTCGTAATCTAGCCAAGAGTTTGTGCTATATCTGAATATTAGTTTGTGATTGGTTAGCAGGAGTTCTTTTGTTCTGGGGACAGGGAAATCAGTGAAAAATAAACATAAAACAATATACTCATTTGACAAAATAAAGCGACAGTTTCCAATGCAAATTTATTTTTATATATATATATATATATATATATATATATAGGTTTATAATCTTGTAGTTTACAATTTGTGTTTAGTGTCCCTTTAACCCCAAACCTCAACCCCATCCTATCAATGAACCACCACTTATGACCCCCAATTCAATTACTCTACCACAATAATCAAAACAATCTCAGTGGAAATAACTGCTAACCATAATCCCCAAAAAACTATTAACTCTAGTTAACCCACCACATGATTATTCCCACAGACCCCTACAGCACAATTAAAGGGACAGTTCACTGTAAAATAGTTTTTCCATGGATTTTGTTCCCCATGATAAAAATAAATAAATAGCTGGATTTGCTTTTTGAAACCACAGTTCATCAAAATAGGCTAAGCTTGCAGTGTGATCAGATCTTGTTATCATATCCCTCAAATGCTTCTCTTTCTTATCTCTGTCTCTATTTGTAAACAATGAATACTCTCCAGCAGGTGAAATGGATCATTGGGAAAAATTAAAGGAGAGAACATTTTTGTGTTAACTGCCCCTTTAAGGCCTAAACTTTATCACAGTCACAGAAAAATGTGATCAAATCCCCAATATAATCCCATAACTAACAGATACCCCCAGTCAACTAATCACTCTGGGTGCTGTTAATACTCACAAACCTTTATAATTAACACAATTCAAACCTATTGCTAAAGCCCCAGAGGATAATCTCTCTAACTGTAATGAAACCCTTGACCCTAGTAATCCCTCACTATGATCATAATTTGTCACTGCTCCCATAATTCCTGACACTCAATCATCTGATATACGTATTATGGTCCTCTCCAGGGGAACAACTAATACATGTAACTAATGAAGTCATTTACAAAGGGGGATTACCATACTTTAGCACCATTTTACATTATAGAAGTTGCATATTCACACCAGGAAAACAGGTAAAACAGCAATTGTATGTAGGAAGTGGTGAGAAAAATTAAGACAAAATACTCAAAATCAGTTTAATAGTAAAAGACTAATAACAATACAAATATATGATCATTTGTAACTGTGTTTGCTGCTGCTTATCCTTGAGCTGCAGACACCATCACAAGGAACAAAAAAAGGTTAGATGAATACATTAGCGCATTGTAATGCAGATGTTACACTGAGAGCTGACAGTTGCAGAGTCTTTTCACATCAATTGCCTCTGGGTAAAATGGTAGGTTGAACATTATGAAAAGCCCAAGAGAAGCCCAAACAAGTCCCAGTTATTTGAGGAGACAATAAATGTCATTCCTCTACCCAAGCAACAGAAGTCATTGCCAATTACACATGCAGACAAGATTGCAAGCAAAAACACTGTTGTCATCCTCTAATCACTGTGTGTCACAGGGTTATACTGGATCAGGCTGAGCGAAAGAACTGATCAGTCACTCCTCTCTTAATCAAACATATGTGGCCCTTGTACTATTAACATCTGTGAAAACCACAAATAAAGAACTCTAGATTCACTAAAATTCACAAGCCTTTCCGGTTTCTCCTTAATCCTTTGTTATTCTAGGTAGCCCAGGGTTCCATGTACTAAGCATGTAAGCTTATTTTGAGCCCTTACAGGGGCCGTGCTTTTTCACTCCACACCACCTATGAGGTAGAGGATTGAAATCACCCGAACACGCTCGCTCAGGATGATTGATAGTCCCTCCTCTGGCGTGAGAGAAGGGGGCGGCATTACACACTCGCTTTAGTGTGTAATGATACATACAGGCAGTGGATGTACAGGGTCTGCTGCCCGTTATTCGCCGTGCAGACACGTTCTCAAGTTGAGAACCTTGTCCACACAACTCTTAGTAAATGTTATTTTGTCACTAAAATAGAGAGATGTCAGAGCTCTAGTGATTAGAGTATCCCAGAATTTGGAGGAACAATTTATATGATTAGTGGATTTAGGACACTATGGGCTAGATTACAAGTGGAGCGCAACTTAATGCTCCCACTTGAGCGCTTGCGCTAGAATTAAGATTTTTGCGTTCAGCGGGTTGCTCTCGTATTATTGAAAGTTGAAAGCAAACTTTTTTCGCTCTTGTGCTACCCCGCATAATGCAAAAATCTGAAGTTAAAATATCGCTTGTGCAATCACGTATTCCCCTAAAGAACTAAAAAAAAAAAAAAACACCCACTCTCGCACACTCATATTTTATAATTAAATAATATCTGATGATATTTTGGTAACATATACAGTATATCTATACCTATATATATATAGTAGTACAAAAGTCCAGCACTCACTATGCTCAGTAAAGTCAGTAAAGCCGTGAACCAAAGTGTATCTTTAATCCAGAGTGTAAACATTTTCGGGGAGTGACCCCGTCATCAGACAAGTGAAAAAATAGAACAAGTGTACGCACCAAATGTTACAATTTAAATGCTGATGTCTGTATGCTGCCAGTCCCCGTGGGAGAATGCTCCTTCGAAAACCAGAAGTGGCAAGGTGACGTCATCACGCCAGGTTCCGACAGCGTAACGGATCACCATTGGACAAAAACCTGTGTAAACAAAAACGGTTGCCATGGTGTTATAGAGCATTGAATTACGAGGCATTAATACTAATATAGAGCTATAGACGATGCGAAAAATACGAGCAGATCTTATTTAATATGTAGTCTGCTAAAGTGTATTTACAGTGTGTTGGTAATTTTGTGATTGTAAAGAGTGCTATAACAACCTAATATTAATCTAATGTTAAAAGTCAAACTACGGGAATTAGTCTATATGGGGCAAAAAATAAAGAAGCAGACAATGTATGATAATGAATATACAAGAGAATGAAAAATAAGAGTAAAGCAAGGGTAATAATAGCCTGATGGTCATCATGAAAAAAATGGCCTTAGTTATCTGGCCATTAAAAAAGACTAATATATAAGTATGTTATAAGGTAACTATGGTTACTGTCCCAACGGGCTATAGCGCTGGCTACGTGACCTCTATACTTGAGGGTAAATAAACATATATAGTATTATAATATGTAGGGCCAGGCTAGGCTAAGAAAAAGAAAAAGAAAAAAGGAAGAAAAAAAAGAAGAAAAAAGAGAAAGAAAAGAAGAAAGAGAAGGAAGAAAACCGGACAAGGGGAATATTTTTAAAGGGGGGGATAAAGGTATAATGAACCAAAGATAATGCCTATAAAAAGTCTAAAACTACAAGAAGCTAAGGGCCCGAGACGGTAGCAAGTTCTAATGGGAGTTACAGGTTAAAAAGAAAATAATAGAATGACAAACATTAAGAACTATACTCTAGCTAAGATGGATACATGACATTGTAGCATACATGACATTGTAACATAAAGGTGGCAGCCATCTATAATATTAAATTGTATTGCATGGAGGCCAACTTTAATCACGGGTATATCAATGGAGAGTGGTCAACCCTAACTAGAGTCCACTCCCAAAAGTTATGTAAGGCCCATCTTTTAATCAGTATTGGGCTGTAGAAGTATCCAGATCTATAAGAACAAAGATTTGAACAAAGGAGATACCCTGCCAAGGAACTACAAAAAATAAGGAACAACAGCTGGAAGAACAAGAAAAAGTGGACATGGAGAAAATAGGGACACATATGACTTTTGTTACGGCCTACACCCAGGACAAACAGGGGATGTCCAGAGCATTACAGAAAAACTGACAGATAATAGCTGGATAACAATTTTTCATTAGTGAACATGCCGGGTCCAAGAGTGGGATTTAAAAGAGCAAGATCACTCAGGGACAGTTTGGTACACACGGATCCGGTCCATTGTTATCAAAAAGCCACTTGGCTACCGGGAAGACCTGGATGTTACCGGTGTATAGGGTGTACCACCTGTAATGGATTAACCACTGGCTCTTATTTTACGCATCCCCATTGCAGAAAGAAATACCAGCATAAACATAGACTTACGTGTACCACCCCATGCGTGGTTTACTTGCTCCATTGCAACTGTGGCCTATTCTATGTAGGCAAGAAAACAGATGACCTCGGCACAAGAATGGCCAACCATAGATCTGCAATTACGAGTTATAGATAGGGGCCAGGCAGACCAACCAGTGGCCAGGTACTTTCTCCAAAAAGGTCATACCGTAAAAGACCTAAGATATACTCTTATAGATCATGTCCCCTCTAATGAGGGGGGAGATAGGGGAAGACTGCTCCTTCAACGAGAGGCCAGATGGACCTACGGACTGGGTACTATGGTCTCCAATGGATTAAACACACAGTTGGACTGGCACTGTTTTTTATAGACGTCTTTTTAGACGTTCTTATAGATGTGCTTAATAGAACCCGAATACTTCTACAGCCCAATACTGATCGAAAGATGGGCCTTACATAACTTTTGGGAGTGGACTCTAGTTAGGATTGACCACTCTCCATTGATATACCGTGATTAAAGTTGGACTCCATGCAATACAATTTAATATTATAGATGGCTGCCACATTTATGTTACAATGTCATGTATGCTACAATGTCATGTATCCATCTTAGCTAGAGTATAGTTCTTACTGTTTGTTATTCTATTATTTTCTTTTTAACCTGTAACTCCCATTAGAACTTGCTACCGTCTCGGGCCTTAGCTTCTTCTAGCTTTAGCCTTTTTATAGGCATTATCTTTAGTTCATTATACCTTTATGCCCCCTTTAGAGATATTCCCCTTGTCCTGTTTTCTTCTTCCTTCATTTCTTCTTCTTCTTCTTTCATTTTTCTTTTTCTTACTCTTTTTTCTTCCTTTTTTCTTTTTCTTTTTCTTAGCCTAGCCCGGCCATACATATTATAAACAGTATACTATATATGTTGTTATTATAGCCAGGAATTAAGTTTCCTTCCCCATTGGCTTATTAACTGGTTAATATGTTTATTTACCCTCAAGTATAGAGGTCACGTAGCCAGCGCTATAGCCCATTGGGACAGTAACCATAGTTACCTTATAACATACTTATAACCAAAATTATTAGATTCATAATTAGAGCAATAGAATTCATTCAATCACAATTTTTCTGGTTTAATGACTGGTATTATCTGCAGATCTGTGGTACTGCCATGGCAACAGGTTTGCACCAAGTTATGCCAATATATATGGATTTCTTCAAAACTAATCATGTATGACAAAATGTACAATTTGGTGCAGACCTGGTGTCCTGGCATAGGTATATAGATGATATCTGTATATGGAAGGGGGAGAAATGAAATTAACTCAGTTTGTAAATGCTCTCAATGATAACAGTCAATATGTGAGACTAACCCCTGAATATCATAAACAAGAAATACATTTTCTAGCTCTAACTTGATATATTAATGAAAATATGGTACATAGCAAAACATTCTTTAAGAAGTGTGACACAAATACATACATAAAACAAGACAGTTGTCATCATCCCAATTGGTTAAAAGCAGTACCAAAAAGTAAATTCTTAAGAATTCGCAGAACTGCAGTAAGATAGAAGACTATGATCAACAATCTGAGATTCTTAAAGAAAGATTTATACAAAAGGGATACGATAACAAACCCTAGAATATGAAAGAAATTAGGTTAAAAATGAAAAAAAGATCCGTATTACTAGAAAATAATAAAAAAGATACAACTAACAACATTTAATGTTGAACATAAAACAATTAAAAAGATTGTTGAAAAACACTGGCACATTTTAAAGGAGGATGAATATCTGAGACCATTGATCCCCACTAAACCAATAGTTATCTATAGAAAGGGACAGCATTTCAAACAAAAACTAGCCCCCTCAATGATAAAGGGCATAGCTCCCATAAAACCACTTCAAATCAGTAATATGACCGGGTTTTTTACTTGTGGAAAATGCAAAGGTTGTAATTATACTAAAAGAACACACAAAACATTTAATTCTACAGTTACAGGGAAAAAATATGAAATAAAAGAATTTATCACGTGTAAGAGTAAAAAAATTTGAATAAAGATACAAGAATTGCTGCTTTTGTGTAATAATAACCATTTAAAGCTAGTAGAGATACAATGTAACATATTTTAAAACTCGATGGCATCAGTGTTTAGTTTACAAATGGAATTGTTTACATGGTGTAGTATATTCATACATGTAAAGGTGAATATCAAGACTAGATTATAACCAATATAACATTAAAGGGACAGTCTACACCAGATTTTTTTTATTGTTTTAAAAGATAGATAATCCCTTTATTACCCATTCCCCAGTTTTGCATAACCAACACATTTATATTAATATACTTTTAACCTCTGTGATTATCTTGTATCTAAGCCTCTGCAAACTGCCCCTTTATTTCAGTTCTTTTGACAGACTTGCAGTTTAGCCAATCAGTGCCTGCTCCCAGATAACTTCACGTGCACGAGCACAGTATTATCTATATGAAATACCTGAACTAACACCCTCTAGTGGTGAAAAAACTGTTAAAATGCATTCTGAAATTAGCATATGAACCTCCTAGATTAAACTTTCAACTAAGAATACCAAGAGAACAAAGCAAAATTGGTGATAAAAGTAAATTGGAAAATTGTTTAAAATTACATGCTCTATCTGAATCATGAAAGTTTATTTTGGCCTAGACTGTCCCTTTAAGGTTAGATCATCACTTTTTGAAAAATATGCATTCTATTTAAAAAAAACTATGCATTCCATTTGTATTCAGTTTAAAAATTGAATATTATGCACCTTATTTGCACCTTATTCGCAGTCATTATAAATGAATATTATTCACAATCATAATAATTGAATATTATGCATCTTATTCTCAATTATTATTTGTATTTTTATTTTTTATCTCAGTTTGTAAATGGCATAAAAAGCTGAAAATAATAGTAAGTCACTACATTGGATAATCCTATGTCTATAAGAAAAACCAAGATGGCGATATTTTCAATAGTTTATATCTGTACTTAACATCATTGTCTTTCTCATCCCAGTCTATAAACGGCACTTACAGCCGAGAATAGTAGAAAGTGATTCTATTGGACAATCTATACCATGTGACTCCTATACACCTGACCGGACCTGATAGGAGACTATCAACGAAAAACGGCTCGAAAGGGAAATGCAACTGGCTAAAGCCACGATTTTTAAGTAATATATAACAGAATTGTACACAAATTTTCTGATATACTTTTTAATATATTATGTAAATTAGGTATTATAGGTTTTTTAGACCAACTTTGTAGATTTATTTTAGAATGTATGTTAACTTTTTTCAAACAGGTAGCATCACTAATGTATTTAAAGACCGCCTGTGTAGCGGAACAGTATGCTTGGTTTGTAAAGCACTTTTAAATGCTCTTGAAAAAGACGGCTGGGTCCGTTGAATTGTGTTGGGCAAAATAAAATACAGTTTTTTTATCAGAAAACCTGTGAAATCCTTTTTTGCACTAAGAAAGAGCCGGTCATCTGAAATATATGCTGTGAGTATATACACGCCTTATAAGGTGCCGATATTCGATATCTCAGCACTATCCTTCTACTCTGAAATAGGAGTACACCTCAGCACCTCTACAGATGAAAACCGATGAGGAATAAGAAATATACAGTGATTAAATCGATTCATAGAGTGAACCTGCGCCTCCATCTAGCACACCCTATCTATCTACACAGATTTCAGGAGAGACTGTGGGACGGCTGTGGTTCTGATATCTTGAGGGAAGTATTAACCCATATTGTACACTGCTTTGTATGTGTTATATATTAGTCTTTTTTAATGGCCAGATAACTAAGGCCATTTTTTTCATGATGACCATCAGGCTATTATTACCCTTACTTTACTCTTACTTTTCATTCTCTTGTTTATTCATTATCATGCATTGTCTGTTTCTTTATTTTTTGCCCCATATAGACTAATTCCCGTAGTTTGACTTTTAACATTAGATTAATATTAGGTTGTTATAGCACTCTTTACAATCACATAATTAGCATCACACTGTAAATACACGCAGACTACATATTAAATAAGATCTGCTCGTATTTTTGGCATCATCTATAGATCTATATTAGTATTAATGCCCCGTAATTCAATGTTCTATAACACCATGGCAACAGTTTTTGTTTACACAGGTTTTTCTCCAATGGTGATCCGGTACACCGCCGGAACCCGGCGTGATGACGTCACCTTGCCACTTCCGGTTTTCGGAGAAGCGTTCTCCCGCAGGGACTGGCGGCATACAGATACCAGCATTTAAATTGTAACATTTGGTGAGTACACTTGTTCTCTTTTTCACTTGTCTGATGACGGGGTCACTCCCCGAAAACGTTTACACTCTGGATTAAAGATACACTTTGGTTCACGGTGAGTGCTCTCTTTGGACTGCTTATTTATATATATATATATATATATATATATATATATATACATATACATACATGGTTATATATAGGTATAGATATAAACAGATATATATAAGAATATCTATTTGCAAAAGCATAGAACATATTCTGCGATATGCAGAACATTAGAATGGGAAATATTTACAGTAAATACATAGTTAAAGCCTTTATTAAACGTTAATATTGCATAACTATGCTTTTACATGTTTTCAGATATATACATTATGTCTATATATGTGTTCATATGTATTTATGTGTTTATATGAGTATAGAGGTCTATAAATACATAAATACATATGTACACACACACATATATATATATATATATATATATATATATACACACACACACATATACATATTTAGAGATGTAAATGTATGTGTCTCAATGTTAAAGCCTTTTGCCTGCCTTTTTTCTAACACCTGAGATCACATATCTTTGACCCTTTATCATTTTTTTGTGCAATATTTTTATAAATACTTTTTATTAGATGGTGTTATTATGAGTGTAACGTCGCTTTGTAGTGTATTTTTGATGTGTTTTGTGACACTTTTATGTTTCGCAAAACATTTAACCAGAGCTCTGGAGTCGTGGTAAAGATTCTAGTGTGAATCACAATTGTGCTCATTCACTTTCAGCTTGTAATACGAACGGTAAACCTGATGAGCGCAAAGTCCGCAAACCATTGCGATATAACCCTTATTGCTTGGGTGCAAACATTTGCTCTCCACTCATAATCTGGCCTTATCTCTTTTATAAACTTACTATAAACTTACTATACAATTTTGAAAAGTGCTCTGATATTTCCTGCTTTGTATGTCCTGCTATTACAAACTGTCATTACAATTGATAATCAATGATATTTTCTAACAAAACTTACACCACTATAATTTCACAACAACATAGTGTAAATTTTTTTTTCAACTTTGAGAACAAAAATGGAAACCTTTATGATAAAATGAGGTTTATTTACTTTATTTAAATAGTGGTACTTTATAAAGATTGTTTAACGAGGCAAAGATACATATAATCAATCTATATTTAACTGTATGTGTGTGTAAATATATATATATTTATATATTATATACACTTTGACATTATAACAGTGGCTAGCCTTGTTGTATGCAAACTAAAACCCAGATTGGCTCCTCCAAATAAAAAAATTGTGGGTGGAGCTTGGCTATTAAAAAATAATTGCAGTAAAAAGGATGTTAATTTGTTTTAGACATTTAGACTTGGCTGATCTGATATTCGATAGCAACACTACAGAAATAATTACAAGGCGTTCTGTGTATAATAACCCTTATCAACCCTCCTTTCTTATTTTCCATGTTTCCTTTACCCCAGTGCCTTTGTAGTTATCCCTCTGGTTTTGTACTAGTCCCTATTTCTCACTCTTCTGTTTTTTCTTTCTTATCCCAGTGTCATTTTTATTGTTTGTTTAATTGTTTTTATTGTTTCTTTTTGTTTCCTGTGATGCTTTCTTATGTTGTTTGTTTTTTTTGTCATTAAGTCTGACTAACAGTTCCCTTTTGTCTGGCGAGTTGTTTGCTTGCTGTTTTCTTGTCAGTTTATGTGTCAATCAGGTGACTCCTGGGGGGACCTGTGATATCGTCTTTTAAGTAAAAGTCTTTGTTTCCAAAGGAAGGGAATCCTTTTACTATATTTGCCAAAGTGTTCTTCTTAGAGATCCATTTGGATGCTATGTACTCTTCTTGCTGAAGAAGAACCGGAAAGAGAATTATTGTTTTTTCAGCCTGTCAGCTGTTTATGTATTTAGGTAACAGCAGAAAGACACATTTGAATGAGCAGCAGAAACAAGAACTGAGTTTTTATTATGACTGTGGTATTAAATACAGATTTAGGTGTAAAGAAAAATAGGAATTAATCAATTGAAGGAGGTGGACCAGAAGGGAGTGTATGTAAGCAAAAGAGGAGGGAGCGATCAGCAAAACAAAATCAGCATAAAACCTACATTATCCCCAGGAATAATAGAAAAAAAACATTTCTACAATGCACAAACTGCATTTGTTTAAGCCAATTCCATATACAGTGTTGGCTTTAGGGGGCAGGGGTGCAAAGGACCCCCAATATCCAATTTTATACCCCCACTGGGTTGTGTATGAGGGTAAAAACGTAAAAAAAATAACTACTCCTTGCCTCTTCAAGCGGACCTGAAGCAGAGTGGGTCGGAAGTAGCATCAGCTGCTTCATAAATCGACCCCAAAAGTTTGCAATTCGATGCGTGTTACGTTTATTTTACATTCCAATATTCTTCACAAAAAATTATTAATTTTTATTATTAAAAATATATTTGCACATACATCTGATAATGTTAATGTAAAATATATATCTATACCTATATATCTATAGGAATATATACAAGTATAGCTTTATACAGATATATATAGGAATATATATATTTAATAATAAAAATAACATTTTCCTGTATGTAAAGAACATTGGAATGTTAAATATATACAGTCAATACACAGTAAAACACATTATTAAATATTATTTTAGAATTCTTATTTAGACACATATATATTACAGCACTTGACAGTCAAATACATGGCCATATACCATATACCTTTTAACCCTTATTAAAAATGTATATATGATTAGCTTTTATTAGATAGTGTTTATATGAATGTAACAGTATATTTTAATGTATTTATGTTGTGTTTGGTACAACTTTTATTTTATACCTAACCCTTTACGCATGGTCTTCAGTCACTGTAACCCAATGCACGTTAAATTTGATTGCACTCAAGCGAACATGTTTACTTTTAGCTTGTATTATGAGCACTAGTTAGTGCAGGCACGATATTCCTATATCGCTTGCGTGCAAATGTTAGTGCGCCACTTGTAATCTAGCCCATAATGTTGTATTGCCACAAATGATAAATGGTTGCCGTTATAATCAAGATGGTACCTGGTACTCAAATGAATTAGAACAATAATCTGCTGTATTTTTAATCCTTTCATGTGATTGAAGGACAGTAAAAGTAATAAAACCAAAAGGATTCCTATACAAATGATTGTAACTATTTTCAGACCCTAAAGGAAATACAAAGTATCCATCTGGGGCTTAACTAGCTTTGGCCAGTCGGATTGGCTAACCAATTACTAGCGTCACAATGAAAGATGTGGCATACAATGCCTACTGTTTGATTGAGCTCTTTGCAAGTGTCTTGGATCTGATGCCAAGCACAGAAATGCTGGACAGTATTAAGACCCATCTGGCTAATTTGTATTTCCCTAAGTATCAGCTAAAGCCCATGATTCATCTAAATAAGGATTTCATCTGGACTTATTGGGGGCAACATATGAGCCCATAAATCATATGAATAGAAAAATAGAAGAAGAAAAAAGAACAGATTATTTTAATTCATCAGAACAATCTTACTATAACTACATTCTTTTATCATTGAAGCAACACCATGCTATGCCCCCCCCCCTTATATATAATATAAAAAAGATCATTTGCAATTTGACCTAGTAATGCTTCTTTGAATTAGGATATAGTTTGGTGTATCCTTTCTTATTATTCAATCCTTTTCTATTTTATTTTTTATCATGCTATTTTGCTTATACAAAGTATAGTTTAAAATGAAGTAAAATGCATAAAATAAACACATAAGATGATTGATGGAAATAAACTTGGGTCCATTGTGTGATATACACAGAGACTTTAGAGATACATCTGCAACTGGATGTAAGCAATTGTAATAAAAAAAAAAGATCAATCTTTTGCATTTTTTAGTGCATAGTTTTAGAAGGGAATTTGGTGGCAATGCAAAGTGAGTGACCTAGATTCAGAAGAACTTGTCAAAAGCCGTCTGTTAATATTCATCAAAGGTCTCTTACTAAAAACATGTTAAGAACTCACCAGTCTGTTAAAAGTTGGCTTATTAAATACTCCTTAGAGGTTTGTTTGTTTACAGCTTAACAAATCTCAGAGGAAGAAGAATTGTTTCCTAGAAGCACATAGTCAGTAAAGTCCCTATCCCTGTGCTTTAATCCAGTTGCTGCACATTTTCTAGTGAGGTCACCTGTCTAACCTTCTTACTGAGGAGTTCTACAAGATTGTCCTTAGCTGAAATCCTACATATCCCGTTCAACAACTGTTAGTGAACCAGGAAACAATTATGAATTCCATTAAAAAGTGTAATTAGTTCTGAAAACAAACAAAACATAGGAGGCGCCTCATGGTGTAGTAAATTTGAAAAATAGATGAAGACAAACAGGAATAAAAAGTCTCACTCATGTGTAGGATACACTAAATAAAAGTGCAATGCAGGGGTGCGGGGTCAGCAGAGATGCAGGGTAAGCTCCCCTCAGTCTACAGGAATCTCTCCTCACTATGGCGTAGCTCCCCTCAGTCTACAGGAATCTCTCCTCACTATGGAATAGCTCCGCTCAGTCTACAGGAATCTCTCCTCACTATGGCGTAGCTCCCCTCAGTCTACAGGAATCTCTCCGCACTATGGCATAGCTCCCCTCAGTCTACAGGAATGTCTCCTCACTATGGAGTAGCTCCACTCAGTCTACAGGAATCTCTCATCACTATGGAGTAGCTCCACTCAGTCTAAAGGAATCTCTCCTCATTATGGAGTAGCTCCGCTCAGTCTACAGGAATCTCTCCTCACTATGGTGTAGCTCCCCTCAGTCTACAGGAATCTCTCCTCACTATGGCGTAGCTCCCCTCAGTCTACAGGAATCTCTCCTCACTATGGCGTAGCTCCTCTCAGTCTACAGGAATCTCTCCTCACTATGGCGTAGCTCCCCTCAGTCTACAGGAATCTCTCCTCACTATGGAGTAGCTCCGCTCAGTCTACCGGAATCTCTCCTCACTATGGTGTAGCTCCACTCAGTCTACAGAAATCTCTCCTTATTATGGAGTAGCTCCCCTCAGTCTACAGGAATCTCTCCTCACTATGACGTAGCTCCCCTCAGTCTACAGGAATCTCTCCTCACCATGGCGTAGCTCCCCTCAGTCTACAGGAATCTCTCAGCACTATGGCGTAGCTCCCCTCAGTCTACAGGAATCTCTCCTCACTATGGTGTAGCTCCCCTCAGTCTACAGGAACCTCTCCTCACTATGGCATAGCTCCCCTCAGTCTACAGGAATCTCTCCGCACTATAGCGTAGCTCCCCTCAGTCTACAGGAATCTCTCCTCACTATGGTGTAGCTCTGCTCAGTCTACAGGAATCTCTCCTCACTATGGTGTAGCTCCGCTCAGTCTACAGGAATCTCTCCTCACTATGGTGTAGCTCCCCTCAGTCTACAGGAATCTCTCCTCACTATGGCGTCCGGCTCATAGAAAGGGCAAATTGTAGAACAACCGGATTCCACCTTAGCATCTGTATTTTATTTTATTCACACTCCTGTGCTATAGACATTGTTTTAGCACCCCCACAGATGATTGGATTATTTCAATTTTGATTCCAATGGTACTGACTTCCTACTGGTTCTAACACCCATGGGTTCTGACTCTCCTTAATTTCTATAACTATGTGAAAAATGGAAAAATATAGAAACTTATTTTTATTGGCCACCTAATAAGGTCTCAGAACCTAGTTTCCATTACTGATAACAACATTTAAACAACAATGGGCCTGATTACAAATGGTGCGCTACTGTTAGCGCGAATCATGATAAGCACTATAGTTAGCGCTCTAACTTGCATGCAGTGTGCATTTAAAGGGACAAAAAAAAACTAAAACTTTTTTTCTTTATTCAGATAGAGAATACAATTTAATAAAGTTTCCAATTTACTTCTAGTATCAAGTTTACTTTGTTCTCATGTTTATCTTTATTGAAGAGATACCTAGGTAGGCAGCGTGCACATCCCTGAAGCACTACTGACAGGAAATAGTGCTGCCATCTAGTGCTCTTGCTAACGTATAACATTGTTGCAAAACAGCTGCCATATAGTGATGCAGACAAGTGCACACTTTTGAGCTTACATCCCTGCTTTTCAACAAAGGATAACAAGAAAATTTGAAAATAGAAGTAAATTGGAAAGCTGTTTAAAATTGTATGCACTATCTGAATCATGAAAGAATAATTTTGGGTTTATGACCCATAAAAAACACGAAGGGTGTATAGCAAAGAACCAAAAGTTCTGCTTGAGCTGAATGTATGCTCCATCGGCTTAGTGCTTGCGTGTTATCCAACATAAATTTTACTGTACAGCCTCAAAGAAATCCATTATCTGATCGAAAGAACTGTACTACCCCAGGTAAATATTGTCGCATTGTACTACCGAGCACACAATATATATTAACCATGGACTTGTAATACCAGCGCTCCACTAAGAATGTTGTGTTTGTGCGTGCATTTGTCTGTATGTGTTTTTTTAAACTGTAGTAGTCTGGCTCCCTTTTTTACTTATTCTTACTGTATACCATCCACAGTTTTATTCATGAAACTGTCATATGGCAGCTTATTTATACTACTAGAAAAATGGTTAAAAAGGGTTTGCTCTACATAGATAGGGGCCCATTTATCAAGCTCCAGACGGAGCTTGAGGGCCCGTGTTTCTGGCGAGTACGATCGTGTTGATTGACACCCCCCTACTGGCGGCCGATTGGCCACCAATCTGCAGGGGGCAACGTTGCACCAGCAGCTCACAAGAGTTGCTGGTGCAATGCTGTATTGCTCTCCGCATTCAACGAGGTCTGTCGAACCTGATCCGTACTGTCGGATCAGGTCCGACAGACCTTTGTTAAATAGGGGCCATAGTGTTTTAATGCATAATAATCATTGTGTACATCAACATACCTTATATTGGCTAATGGCTAAACCAATCCTGATAAGTTATATAGCTTCTTGTGTTCACTTAAAATTTTTGTCTTTGTTTCATCTAAAAAAGTTGCATTGTAAAATAAATGTCAGGGTTTTTTTGTTTTTGGTTTTTTTTTAATAATCCTGAATAGATAAACATTTCCTTGTCATACCTGCAGAGATGTGTTCCTCCCAACAAGAAAATGAAGACAGTTGCCTTTATCAGCCAAATGTTCCTTTAACTTTTTTAACTTAAAATGATTCCAAAAGTTTCAATTTTGACATATAATGAAAATATCACAAACCAATCTACACAACTAAACTATCAAAACTTACCCACTTTCACCTTAAAACGAGTGTTATAAGCGTAATAAAACGATGTATTTTATTTAGCAAAAAAAGTCATAGAAGCCAAACCCCCTTTTATGGTGCCTTCAATACAAAAACCTGTCTCCAATCACAATGCATTTTTTATGCATTGTTTCGTCACCCGGTGCATTCGCAATACAATACGGGGGTTCACGCATGCGCAGATTGCCGCTCTGATTCCTCGATCTGCTGGTCTAGAGGAAGTTGACGTATAGGATGACGTGTTAGATCGCGCATGCTCAGTATGGACGAAATCGGCCATCTTGATAACTCAGGTTATCGTGAATGATTCAAACTACAGCTTATAACGGTGGGTTTGGAATTCAATTAATTTTAGCAGCATAATATTCAGAGAACGGTAATAATATGAAAATTACAAATATCATTATCAAAGATGGATATTGAAATTTAAGACAATATTTTTTAAACATTCTCACCTAGATTACGAGTTTTGCGTTAACAGGGGTGCGGTGCTAATGAGCAGTTTTCCCTCACTGCTCACTTGTAGACAACGCTGGTATTACGAGTTTTTACAAAACCGGCGTTACTCGCAAAAAAGTAAGCGTAGAGCAAAATTTAGCTCCACATCTCATCTCAATACCAGAGCTGCTTACGGTAGCGTTGAGCAGGTAAAATGTGCTTGTGCACGATTTCCCCATAGGAATCAATAGGGGAGAGCCGGCTGAAAAAAACCCTAACATCTGCAAAAAAGCAGCATTCAGCTTCTAACGCAGCCCCATTGATTTCTATGGGGAAATACATTTAATGTCTACACCTAACACCCTAACATGAACCCCAAGTCTAAACACCCCTAATATTACACTTATTAACCTCTAATCTGCCGCCCCCAACATCGCCGACACCCGGATTATAATTATTTACCCCTAGTCTGCCGCTCCGGACACCTCCGCCACCTACATTATACTTATGAAACCCTAATCTGCTGCCCCCAACATCGCCAAACCCTACATTATATTTATTAACCCCTAACCCCCAATGTCGCCGCCACCTACCTACACTTATTAACCCCTAATCTGCTACCCCCAACGTCGCCGCCACTATATTAAAGTTATTAACCCCTAAACCTAAGTCTAACCCTAACACCCCCTAACTTAAATATAATTTTAAAAAATCTAAATAAAATTACTATCATTAACTAAATTATTCCTATTTAAAACTAAATACTTACCTGTAAAATAAACCCTAAGATTGCTACAATATAACTAATAGTTACATTGTATCTATATTAGGGTTTATTTTTATTTTACAGGTAACTTTGTATTTATTTTAACTAGGTAGAATAGTTATTAAATAGTTATTAACTATTTAATAACTACCTAGTTAAAATAAAGACACATTTACCTGTAAAATAAAACCTAACCAATGTTACAATTACACCTAACACTACACTATAATTAAATTAATTACCTAAACTAAATTCAATTAATTACAATTTAAATAAATTATCTAACGTACGGAAAAAAAGCACTAAATTACAGAAAATAATAAAATAATTACAAGAATTTTAAACTAATTACACCTACTCTAATCCCCCTAACAAAATAAAAAAGCCCCCCCCCCAAAAAAAGCCCTACCCTACACTAAATTACAAATAGCCCTTAAAAGGGCCTTTTGCGGGGCATTGCCCCAAAGTAATCAGCTCTTTTACCTGTAAAAAAAAAGTACAAATACCCCCCCAACATTAAAACCCACCACCCACACAACCAACCCTACTCTAAAACCCAACCAATCCCCCCTTAAAAAAACTAACACTAACCCCTTGAAGATCACCCTACCTTGAGAAGTCTTCACCCAACCGGGCCGAATTCCTCCACGAAGCCGGCAGAAGTGGTCCTCCAGTTGGGCAGAAGTGGTCCTCCAGACGGGCAGAAGTCTTCATCCAGACGGCATCTTCTATCTTCATCCATCCAGCGTGGAGCGGCTCCATCTTCAAGACATCCGACGCGGAGCATCCTCTTCAAACGACGTCCAACTGAAGAATGAAGGTTCCTTTAAATGACGTCATCCAAGATGGCGTCCCTTCAATTCCGATTGGCTGATAGAATTCTAGGTAGAAAAAATACTATTGCTGATGCAATCAGTCAATAGGATTGAGCTTGCATTCTATTGGCTGATCCAATCAGCCAATAGAATGCCAGCTCAATCCTATTGGCTGATTGGATCAGCCAATAGGATTGAACTTCAATCCTATTGGCTGATTGCATCAGCCAATAGGATTTTTTCTACCTTAATTCCAATTGATTGATAGAATACTATCAGCCAATCGGAATTGAAGGGACGCCATCTTGGATGACGTTATTTAAAGGAACCTACATTCTTCAGTTGGACGTCGTTTGAAGAGGATGCTCCGCGTCGGATGTCTTGAAGATGGACCCGCTCCGCGCCAGATGGATGAAGATAGAAGATGCCGCCTGGATGAAGACTTCTGCCCGTCTGGATGACCACTTCTGCCGGCTTCGTGGAGGACTTCAGCCCTGTTGGGTGAAGACTTCTCAAGGTAGGGTGATCTTCAAGGGGTTAGTGTTAGGTTTTTTTAAGGGGGGATTGGGTGGGTTTTAGAGTAGGGTTGGTTGTGTGGGTGGTGGGTTTTAATGTTGGGGAGTGTATTTGTACTTTTTTCTACAGGTAAAAGAGCTGATTACTTTGGGGCAATGCCCCGCAAAAGGCCCTTTTAAGGGCTATTTGTAATTTAGTGTAGGGTAGGGCTTTTTTTATTTTGGGTGGCTTTTTTATTTTGTTAGGGGGATTAGAGTAGGTGTAATTAGTTTAAAATTCTTGTAATTATTTTATTATTTTCTGTAATTTAGTGTTGTTTTTTTTTTCGTACTTTAGATAATTTATTTAAATTGTAATTAATTGTATTTAGTTTAGGTAATTAATTTAATTATAGTGTAGTGTTAGGTGTAATTGTAACATAGGTTAGGTTTTATTTTACAGGTAAATTTGTCTTTATTTTAACTAGGTAGTTATTAAATAGTTAATAACTATTTAATAACTATTCTACCTAGTTAAAATAAATACAAAGTTGCCTGTAAAATAAAAATAAACCCTAAGATAGCTACAATGTAACTATTAGTTATATTGTAGCTAGCTTAGCGTTTATTTTACAGGTAAGTATTTAGTTTTAAATAGGAATAATTTAGTTAATGATAGTAATTTTATTTAGATTTATTAAAATTATATTTCAGTTAGGGGGTGGTAGGTTTAGGGTTAGACTTAGGTTTAGGGGTAAATACATTTAATATAGTGGCGGCGACGTTGGGGGCGGCAGATTAGGGGTTAATAAATGTAGGTAGATGGCGACGATGTTAGGGCAGGCAGATTAGGGGTTAATAATATTTAAATAGTGTTTGCGAGGCGGGAGTGCGGCGGTTTAGGGGTTAATATATTTATTATAGTGGCGGCGATGTCCGGTTCGGCAGATTAGGGGTTAAAATATTTATTTTAGTGTTTGCGATGTGGGGGGGCCTCGGTTTAGGGGTTAATAGGTAGTTTATGGGTGTTAGTGTACTTTTTAGCACTTTAGTTAAGAGTTTTATGCTACGGCTTTGTAGTGTAAAACTCCTAACTACTGACTTTTAAATGCGGTATCAGTCTTGACAGGAGAGCGTCTACTGCTCACTTTTGGTTAGACTCGTAATACCGGCGTTATGCAAGTCCCATAGAAATATAGGATGCGCAATTGACGTAAGTGGATTTGCGGTATTTACGAGTCTGGCAAAAAAAGTGAGTGGTACACCTGTCATTTCAAGACTCGTCATACCAGCGGGCGTTAAAAAGCAGCGCTGGGACCTCTCAACGCTGCTTTTTAACCCTAACGCACAACTCGTAATCTAGCCGTCTGTGTCCCTTTAACTTTTTTAAGAAAAATACATTACAACTTATTAACTTTATTATTAAATCTAACATAAAAGGCAAACTTCTATGCATTCTAAAGAGGCATGACTCAGATCTCAAGCTATATTATTGTTGAAATGTAAACCAACTAGTAGCATCAACCACAGGGATGCTAATAAACCAGAACAAAATGGCTCATTTAAGGAACAAGAACAAGAAACAGAACAGCTAATAATAATGTGTACAAGCTATTTCTGGCTTCTTGGTCAAATGGTTATCAAACAACTTTCAATAGACATTAACAAACTATTATTTATATTCTGAAAAGCAAGGTTGAGCTGGCACCTGGTGCGGATGGAGTCTTTGAGTTTTACAAGATCCTTAATTAACTCTTTTACTGTTAGGCTTTGTCATCTAGCAGCATAACTTTCAATTAAAATAAGTGCATATAACTGCTATAATAGAATAATTAATTTTATTTTTTTTGGAGTTGGGGCACTACTCTCTGTAGGCTTTGTCATCTAGCATTGCATATTTACCTTTCATTTTTTCATAAAAAAATCTTTTTAGTGGCTTATTGGAGTACTGCTAAAATTAAAGTCATATTTGATTGCAGTGTGGATATTATCATGAGACTATGGCCCCTATTTATCAAGGTCTGGCGGATCTGATCCAACAGTGCGGATCAGGTCCGCCAGACCTCGCTGAATACGGCGAGCAATACGCTTCCCGTATTCAGCATTGCACCAGCAGCTCACAAGAGCTGCTGGTGCAACGCCGCCCCCTGCAGACTCGCGGCCAATGGGCCGCCAGCAGGGGGGTGTGAATCAACCCGATTGTACTCGATCAGGTTTATTTCCGGTGGTCTGTCCGCCTGCTCAGAGCAGGCGGACAGGTTATGGAGCAGCGGTCTTTGTGACCGCTGCTTCATAACTGCTGTTTCTGGCGAGCCTGCAGGCTCGCCAGAAACACGAGGCATCAAGCTCCCTACGGAGCTTTATAAATAAGCCCCTAAGTGGGCTCCTGTCTTGCCTTGCTCTCGGATGGGCATTTGTTCAATATTTCAAATTGTACACCAAAACACAGTATACAATACCTTTTTGTGAGTCACAGAATGTTCTACAAGAAACAACTAGTTATTATATTCTGTAATAAAATTGTTAGTCAGAGAGTGCTATGTTTCTCCAACATTGGTGTGTCCGGTCCACGGTTTCATTCTTACTTGTGGGATATTCTCCTCCCCTACAGGAAATGGCAAGGAGAGCACACAGCAAGAGCTGTCCATATAGCCCCCCCTCTGGCTCCGCCCCCCAGTCATTCTCCTTGCCGCTCCACGGAGATGGTGAGGAGTTTTGTGGTGTTAGTTGTAGTTTTTTATTTCTTCTATCAGGAGTTTGTTATTTTAAAATAGTGCCGGTTTGTACTATTTACTCTACAACAGAAAATGAAGAAGATTTCTGTTAAAAGAGGAGTATGATTTTAGCAGCAGTAACTAAAATCAATTGCTGTTCCCACGCAGGACTGTTGAGCCCAGAGAACTTCAGTTGGGGGGAACAGTTTGCAGACTTATCTGCTTCAGGTACGATTAGTCATATTTCTAACAAGACATGTTAATGCTAGAAGACTGTCAGTTTTTCCCATAGGGGATCGGTAAGCCATTTTCTTAGATTCATAACAGATTAAGGCTTATAAATGGGCTCTATACTGGTTGACACTATTGTGGGCTAAATCGATTGGTTTATATCAGATTTATTGGACATTTAGAGTGTTTTTTTGTGTTATAAAAGCACTTTAGACTACTACTTTAGTCAGAAAGGCCCCTTCACTCTGGTAATGCAGATGGAGGAGGCCCCGTTTTCGCGCCTCAATTGCCCAGTTTATTTCCTTGGCAGTGAATGCAGCTTCATTTGAGGGTCCTGTGGGTAAAGAAAACGGACTCAGGAAGGTTTATTTCAGTGCTGAATCACTTTAAGGGAAGATAAAATTGTTTATTTGAACAAATAGCTCCGTTTTGCTCATTTTAAGGGTTAAAGTCTTGAAACTTGGTGTGCAATACTTTCAAGGCACTAGGACTCTGGGGTGCAAATTTTGTACTTTCAGAAATAAAGTGTGCTTGTTTATTATTTAAAGAGACAGTAACGCTTTTCTTTAAAAACGTTTTTATTGCATTATTAGCCTGCCATATTCTGTCTAACATGTCTGTACCTTCAGATAGCTTATGCTCTGTATGTATGAAAGCCAAGGTGGTTCCCCCTATTAATGTTTTGTGCAAATTGTGTCATAGCGTCCAAACAAAGTAAGGACAGTACTGTCACATTTAATAAGATTGCCCAGGATGATTCTTCATGTGAAGGTAGTGGGGATAGTTTATCATCCTCTCCTTCTGTGTCATCACCAGTTTTGCCCGCGCAGGCGATACCTAGTACATCTAGCGCGCCAATGCTGGTTACTATGCAGCAATTAACTGCAGTGATGGATAATTCTATAGCAAATCTATTATCCAAACTGCCATCCTATTCTAGAAAGCGTGATTGCTCAGTTTTTAAATACAGAAGATGAGCAGGTTAGCGCTGAGGACAATTTATCAGTTGTTCCCTCACATCAATCTGAGTATAGCAGTGAGGGAGGGCCTGTCTGAAGGGGAAGTTTCTGATTCAGGAAAAGTTTCTCAGCAGGCAGACACTGATATAGTGATTTTTAAATTTAAGTTAGAACACCTCCGCGCCCTGCTTAAGGAGGTCCTAACTACTCTAGATGATTGTGATTCTCTGGTAATTCCAGAGAAATTGTGCAAGATGGACAAATTCTTAGAGGTTCCAGTGCACGCTGATGCCTTTCCGATACCCAAGCGGGTGGCGGACATAGTGACTAAGGAGTGGGAAAAGCCAGGTATACCTTTTGTTCCACCTCCTATATTCAAGAAAATGTTCCCCATTGTCGACCCTAGAAAGGACACATGGCAGACGGTTCCTAAGGTTGAGGGGGCGGTTTCAGTGTTAGCTAAGCGCACAACTATTCCTATTGAGGACAGTTGCGTTTTCAAAGATCCTATGGATAAAAGATTAGAAGGACTGTTAAAAAAGAATTTATTCAGCAGGGCTTCCTTCTTCAACCAATCTCGTGCATTATTCCTGTCACTACCGCAGCGTATTTTAGTTCGAGGAACTGGAAAATTCGCTTCAAAGGGAGACTCCATATGATGAAGTCATGGACAGAATTCATGCACTTAAGTTGATGAATTCATTTCTTTTGGATGCCGCTTTTCGATTAGCTAAGTTAGTTCAATTAGCTAAGCGCACAGAGTGCTTTGGCTAAAATCCTGGTCGGCGAATGTGTCGTCCAAGAACAAATTGCTTAATATTCCTTTCAAGGGTAAGACCCTATTCGGGCTGGAATTGAGAGAGATTATTTCAGACATTACTGGTGGAAAGGGACATGCCCTCCCACAAGATAGGCCTTTTAAGGCTAAGAACAAATCTAATTTTCGTTCCTTTCGCAATTTCAGGAACGGACCAATTCCTAACTCTGCGGCCTCCAGACAAGAAGGCAACACTTCCCAACCTTACCAGCATGGAAACCATTGCAAGGTTGGAACTAGGGTAAACAGGCCAAAAAAAGCCTGCTGCTGCTACCAAGACAGCATGAAGGGGTAGCCCCGATCCGGGACCGGATCTAGTAGGGGGCAGACTCTCTCTCTTTGCTCAGGCTTGGGCAAGAGATGTTCTGGATCCCTGGACACTAGAATAGTCTCTCAGGGATATCTTCTAGAATTCAAGGAACTTCCTCCAAAGGGAAGGTTCCACATGTCTCGCTTATCTTCAGACCAGATGAAGAGACAGGCATTCTTACACTGCGTAGGAGACATAGTAAAGATGGGAGTGATACACCCAGTTCCAATAACGGAACAAGGAAGATTTTTCCAACAATCCAGGAGGGTCAATACATGACTACCGTGGATATAAAGGATGCGTACCTGCATATTCCTATCCACAAAGATCTCCATTAGTTCCTGAGGTTCGCCTTCCTGGAAAGACAGTTTGTGGCTCTTCCATTCGGTTTAGCCACTGCTCCCAGAATTTTCACAAAGGTGCTAGGGTGCATTCTAGCGGTATTAAGACCGAGGGGCATTGCTATGGCACCTTATCTAGACGACATTCTAATCCAAGCGTCGTCTCTTTCCAAAGCAAAGGCCCATACAAGACATTGTTCTAGCCTTTCTCAGATCTCACGGGTGGAAGGTGAATGTAGAAAAGAGTTCCCTGTCTCCGTCAACAAGAGTTCCCCTTTTGGGAACAATAATAGATTCTTTAGAAATGAAGATTTTCCTGACAGAAGTCAGAAAGACAAAGCTTCTAAACGCTTGTCAAGTTCTTCACTCTATTCTGCAGCCTTCCATAGCTCAGTGCATGGAAGTAGTAGGATTGATGGTTGCAGCAATGGACATAGTTCCTTTTGCTCGAATTCATCTAAGACCATTACAACTGTGCATGCTCAATCAGTGGAATGGGGACTATGCAGACTTGTCTCCACAGATTCAAGTTGACCAGAGACTCACTCCGTTGGTGGTTGACTCAGGATCACCTGTCTCAGGGAATGAGTTTCCGCAGACCAGAGTGGGTCATTGTCTCGACCGACGCCAGTCTATTAGGCTGGGGCGCGGTATGGGATTCCCTGAAAGCTCAGAGTCTCTTCTCCCGATAAACATCCTGGAACTGTGAGCGATATTCAATGCTCTCCGGGCTTGGCCTCAACTAGCGAAGGCCGGATTCATAAGATTCCAGTCAGACAACATGACGACTGTAGCTTACATCAACCATCAGGGAGGAACAAAGAGTTCCTTGGCGATGAGAGAGGTATCCAAGATTATCAAATGGGCGGAGGATCACTCCTGCCATCTATCTGCAATTCACATCCCAGGAGTAGAGAACTGGGAGGCGGCTTATTTGAGTCATCAGACTTTCCATCCGGGGGAGTGGGCACTCCACCCGGAGGTCTTTGCCCAGTTAACTCAACTATGGGGCATTCCAGATATGGATCTGATGGCGTCTCGTCAGAACTACAAGGTTCCTCGATACGGGTCCAGATCCAGGGATCCCAAGGTTCCCTCTCCTTCCCAGGCTTGTAGCCAGGATCAAACAGGAGAAGGCCTCAGTGATTCTGATAGCTCCTGAGTGGCCACGCAGGACTTGGTATGCAGACCTGGTGAATATGTCATCGGCTCCACCATGGAAGCTACCTTTGAGACAGGATCTTCTAGTACAAGGTCCATTCGAACATCCAAATCTAGTCTTTCTGCAACTGACTGCTTGGAAATTGAACGCTTGATTCTATCTAAACGTGGGTTTTCAGATTCGGTTATAGATACTCTGATTCAGGCCAGGAAGCCTGTGACTAGGAAAATTTACCATAAGATATGGAAAAATATATCTCTGTTGGTGCGACTCCAAGGGATACTCTTGGAGTAAAATTAAAATTCCGAGGATACTTTCCTTTCTCCAAGAGGGTTTGGATAAAGGTTTGTCAGCTAGTTCTCTAAAAGGACAGATATCTGCTCTGTCTGTTTTGTTGCACAAACGTCTGATAGCCGTGCCAGATGTACAGGTGTTTGTACAGGCTTTAGTTAGAATCAAGCCTGTCTACAGACCTTTGACTCCTCCATGGAGTCTAAATTTAGTTCTTTCAGTTCTTCAAGGGGTTCCGTTTGAACCCTTACATTCCATAGATATTAAGTTACTATCTTGGAAAGTTCTGTTTTTGGTTGCTTTTTCTTCTGCTAGAAGAGTTTCTGAACTGTCTGCTTTGCAGTGTGTTCACCCTATCTGGTATTCCATACAGATAAGGTAGTTTTACGTACAAAGCCTGGTTTTCTTCCAAAAGTGATTTCCAACAGGAATATTAACCAGGAAATAGTGGTTCCTTCTCTGTGTCCGAATCCAGTTTCGAAGAAGGAACGTTTGTTACATAATTTAGATGTAGTTCGTGCTTTGAAATTCTATTTAGAAGCAACAAAGGATTTCAGACAGACATCTTCTTTGTTTGTCGTCTATTCTGGTAAGAGGAGAGGACAGAAAGCTACTGTTACCTCTCTTTACTTTTGGATGAAAAGCATCATCCGATTGGCTTATGAGACTGCTGGACGGCAGCCTCCTGAACGATTTACAGCTCATTCTACTAGAGCTGTGGCTTCCACATGGGCCTTCAAGAACGAGGCTTCTGTTGATCAGATCTGTAGGGCAGCGACTTGGTCTTCCCTGCATACTTTGCCAAATTTTCAAATTCGATACTTATGCTTCTTCGGAGGCTATTTTTGGGAGAAAGGTTTTGCAAGCCGTGGTGCCTTCCGTTTAGGTAACCTGATTTGCTCCCTCCCTTCATCCGTGTCCTAAAGCTTTGGTATTGGTTCCCACAAGTAAGGATGAAACCGTGGACCGGACACACCAATGTTGGAGAAAACAGAATTTATGCTTACCTGATAAATTACTTTCTCCAACGGTGTGTCCGGTCCACGGCCCGCCCTGGTTTTTTAATCAGGTTTGAAAAATGTCTTTCTTTCTTTATACACTACAGTCACCACGGCACCCTATAGTTTCTCCTTTTTCTCCTAACCGTCGGTCGAATGACTGGGGGGCGGAGCCAGAGGGGGGGCTATATGGACAGCTCTTGCTGTGTGCTCTCCTTGCAATTTCCTGTAGGGGAGGAGAATATCCCACAAGCAAGGATGAAACCGTGGACCGTGCACACCGTTGGAGAAAGTAATTTATCAGGTAAGCATAAATTCTGTTTTCCTGCTGCCACCACCACCACTGGTACTATGTTGCCTGCAGCCACCACCACCAGTAGTAGTACCACTACCACCAGCACCACCACTATCAATGATAAAGTGGGACAAACACTGTTGCCTCTGGGTCATAGAGTCAAATATAATTTCTAAGGCCATTGTCTACTGCACTGGCTCAAACATATAGAGGAGCAGCAGCAGGGTCATCTTCAGCATCTGCTGTAGCAGGCAATCCCCAGTACATGAACAGTAGGAGATATGCAGGGCCAACCACTACCAGGACTAGTGGCAGCAGTAGCCGTTGCAGTAAGGGTTGTTTAAGCCACCCATAAAAGTAAAGCAGACATTGAGGAAAATTAAAGGTGTAGGTGCTGAATTCACATTGTTTGACTCCAAGTATACACCAGCTTTTTAGATAGTCTACTCCCAAAATCACCTGCACCAGTGTTCACCCCAATGCAACCATCAGCTCTACTGTCTGAATCTAAATGGTTGCCTTTTAGCTGCAACAGCAGCAGGTCAGACACTGCAGGAGTAATAGATGATCCTATTGTTCCAAGCAGTCAGGGAGAAGAGGCAATTATTGAGCATGGCTCCCCAGTGTATTATTTTAGCAATGAGAATATTATTCTGACACCCAGCATATCCACTGTAGCCTTTACTCTGGAGATTAGATTTAAGAGGCCCTGTATTGCAAGCACAAGTTCCACCTAAGTTTTAGGCCAGCAGTCTCCACTTGTATTCCCTCCCTCTCCATTGCCACCATTATCTTCACTTGTAGAGCAGCCAGTTAATACAACAGCTGCACCCACTACCCCTTTTGCCACCTCCATTACTAGTACAATCACTGTCAGTACTAGCAGCACTAACAGTTCCACTACCACCACCACTACCACCATTAGCACCATTAGCAGTTCTACCTGTTTCCCCAGTAGTAGAGGAAAAGGTGTTTCTGTGAGAACAGCGACAGATAGTGGTGCCACATCTAAACCGACAAGGAGACATCTGCAAAGGGAGGGCAGACGCATTGGAGATGGGTGCTTTGTTAAGTTCAAATTGTGTGACACATAAGTTAGCTCTGGGATGAACATCTCTGCATGCACCGCAAGGCTGCTTTATTTACAAAAAGCAGTGCCAGCAGCAGCACAACAATATCATTAGCGAGGATAGCACCACCACCTACTAGGAACAGCAGCACTACCATAGTAGGCAGGACATAGGACATGGTGATGATGGCAGTCAGAAGAGGCAGGTAACACTTTCAATTACATTTTAAGCCCACCCGAGAGAATTTTGGGGTTTCACTCTCGGTGGATATCTAGGCAGCAGTCAAGAATAACAACCAGACTGATAGGTCAGCCAGTAGATGTTGGTGGTGCATCCTTCACAATGGGGAGTCTTTCAAGTAGCTGATAGAGCCAATTGTTCCCCAATACTACCTTCCTTTGTACAGCACTTTTAACATGGATGTAGTCCTCTTAATCTACCATTCCTGTGTTGCAATATTAAAGGACAGGGTTGGCAAAGGCTGCTAAATAGTTGGTGCACTTTACCACCGACATATAGAGTGCTCCTAGTGGCCATCATGCCCAGGTGGCAGCCCAGAGTGTCTTATAAGGATGTGGCTAGTGTGTATGTTTGTGTCGGTGAAGCAACAGGCAGCTCTGGTCATGGCAGAAGTGGGTTGGTAGAACAGCAATGGTACTGTTCATTCCTCCTCCATGCCAATGTATTAGATGGGCAGTATAACTGACAATATATTGCAGGCTCTTAGGGGGATGGTGGCACAATGCGTAGGAGAACGACCAGGCAAGGTAGCAGTTGTACTTGACTGTAAAATAATTGCAGCCAACTTCCACTGCAGTGTTAAAGCCAGTAAGTTCCTTAGGCATAAACAGGAGAAGGCACAGTTTCCCCAGCACAGTCTTAAACAAGACATCACTATTAGGTGAAAGTCGACTTTGGAAATGGTGGAATGTATTTGCAGCAGAGGGCTATCTATGCTATGGCATCCAATCAATTCATTGCGATCTGGAGCAAATTAGGCAGAGATTAATGGACCATGATGAGGTTTCAAAGAAAAAACACATTATATAAACATATAGGTTTATAAACAATAAGGCAAGAAAAAATACTCCCCTCTCCAGCAGACCTCTGATGTCCCAGTTTTTCCCAAAAAAAAGTCTCAAAGATTGTGCTTAATAGAAGGAGCCTCTGGTCAAGAGGAAAACTTTAAAGGACTGGAACATTTCTTTCTTAATGTCACTATCGAAAAAATTCACAATAGTGTTGTTTGTAAACCTGGAGTGAACACCAAAAGGAAAATACTCACAGGGTATAAATATAAGTGACCAGTTGTTCTGTTAAAATCCTAAACGACAACTCTTCTCCACATAGTGTGAGGCTTTCTCTTTATAGCACTGAGGAGAAATTCACAATACTGCAGATCGCCAACCCAAAGTGAATACCAGAAAGGAAGATTCTCACAGGATATAAATATAAATGATCAGCTGCTTTATTAATATCCAAGATGACAGTTCCTTTTTGTAAAATGTACAATATTGCTAAAACTTTATTTGGCTCAACACATTTCAACGGTAGAGCTGTCTTCTTCAAGAGAATAAAATTCACAAATAAATCACAATATAGCTCTTTTGTGATTTATTTGTGATATAAACTTTTAGGAATATTGTGGTTTTTTTCCATAGTGACAATAAGAAAGAAGTGTTCCAGCTCTTTAAAGTTTTCCTCTGGACCGGCTCCTCCTTCTATCAAGCACTATTTTTGGCTTTTGTTTGTACTAAAATCTAGAGGCATACTGCAGAAATGCTTCTGCTGCTCCTGCCGTTCTTGCTCTGTGGTAGTTATAAGTCAATGCCAAAATTTTGACAAAAACATGTCTGTTTGCTACCATGAAAGTGACTGTATTGTTGGGGTTTGTGTACTATAATTAAGAGGCTAGAGTTGTTGAAAATGTGCACTAAAGCCCAGATTGGCTCCTTCAAATAGGGCAAATAGTGGATAGCGTTTGGTTATTGAAAATCAGTTGCAGAAAAAAAAAAAGATTAGGACGTCTGGTTTTCTGGTGCAACTAATACAGTTCCTTAGGTTCAAAAAATCTCCCAGTCTCGCCTGAGAAGCTTAGCCTATTGCCAGCATGGATCCACGGTTGTTGTTTTTTCTTCTTAATATTTACTAAGTAATCCATTAAGGATAACACGGACACTACTACTTATTATTTTTCAATATTTTTTATTTTTATCATTTTTTTCCTGTTGGGACACACATTAGGAATTTCACCCAGAAAGTTCACATCACGTTGAGGGACAATTATTGCGCACATTGGCTTATATTGCCAACTCTGGGAAATTTCATATTGGACTTCTATTATCGCTATTGTTATAAATGTTTTATGTTTTAACTGATAAGGTACCCTACTGCTATTTATTTTAGATGATAAAATGTTTTAGATAATAAATTGTTATAGATTTAAGTTTCTATTTCCATTGCATATTTTCAACCACTCTAGCCTTTTTTTGCACTCCCTTTATCTGGGTTATTGTACATTTAAAGTTTTTAAGGACTTTTTTGGGAGCTTGTGGTTTCATAGGTGTAGGCGCTGTAATTACTAACTTAAAAATTATAATTTAAAGGCCTACTTAAGTTACCCTGCTGCTATCCCTGCTGTTCCTGATCTGTATTGGTCAGTTAATGCAAAATCATTAGGGAACAGCTAGCTTATGTGTTCAACGCAGTTTTGGCAGATCTTTGTTCACCTTCCTTGGAGGTCTATTGTTGGGGTTTGTATACTATAATCTAATTCAGTAACACTGCTGCCGGCTACTCTTGACATTCCTGCTCTGTGGTGGTCAATTAATGTAAAATCCTTAGGGAACAGCTAGCTGTTGTGTTCAGGGGAGTTTTGGCACGTCTTTGATCGCCTTCCTTGGAGGTGTGATGTTAAGGTTTGTCTACTATAAGCCAGAGGCCCACTTCAGGAACACTGTTGACTGCTGCTGCTGCCACTTCTGCTCTGTGGAGGTCATCAGTCAATGCCAAATCCTTAGGGAACAGCTAGCTGCTGTGTTCAACAGAGTTTTGGCACTTCTTTGTGTGTCTTCCTTGGAGGCGTATTGTTGGGGTTTGTATACTGTAATATAGAGGACTACTTCAGTAAAGCTGCTTTCTGCTGCTGCCCCTGCCACTCCTGCTGTTCTTGCTCTTTAGTGGTCATCAGTCAATGCCAAATCCTTGCTAGCTACTATGTTCAACAGAGTTTTGGCATATTGCTTTGTTTGTTTGGTCTTATATTCTTTAATTTGTCCCTGACTATACCTAGTGATGTCCTAGAGGCAGGCGTTCATGATGGAGGTTGGCCTGGAAGTCAGATAAGATGCTTTGCAAATATGTGTAATACACAAGAGTTAAGATATAGAAGCATACAATATGGTGGTTGTTGTAGTACTGATAGACTTAACAGTAATCTACACCATTGTGCATATATCTAAAGTTCCCTCCACCAAAACATAATTTTTAAAGGAGATCTCTCCAATGCGTTTAAGTTGGTTCTCTGAGCGATACTGCTCTTGATCATGTTGAAGGAATTTCACAAAGTGTTTGTAAACAGATCTCTGAACTGTGTCTTCAAGGTCAGCTACAAACTTTAACTGCCCCATTTTCCTCTTGAGAGCTCTGCATGACATAATCAAGGACATAACTGATAACATCAGGTATAATGTAAATATATATATATTATTATTTTTTTTAAATTAACCTATTTTCATATATGTGATACTTTTTTAATGTATCATAAAAAGTCACTAGCGCTATCTTTCACTCCTTCAGATAGAATCTTATAATTGAAGATGAGTTGAGTGCTGCTTCTCAATAGTGATATATCCCAGTCATTGAAGAAGAAATCTAAAACAAAGCAGAGGGAAAAGCGCAACTCTGACAAGTGAAAAAGGTTCATTAACATAATATATATAAGCGCATCTACTCTCTAGCTACTCACAAGATAAAATAAGTAAAATGCCATAAAAACAACATCCCCCAGGTCGGTCAAAGACTCATTGTTATAACGGAAATGTGAACGTCCTCACAATTGATGAACAGAATGTGAATTTTGTGGGCGTAACAATCCCAGACCCACTCGGGATCTCACAGAGTCAGCGCTATCTTTCACTCCTTCAGATGGAATCTAATAATTGGAGCTGAGACTTCCGGTGGGAGGGCTTAGCGGATAGCAGCAGAGAACGAGAGCTCCGACATTGTGAGCTTAAAAACACTAAAATATCTGATCCTTTGCTGCCAATCCGCCTTCCCCATAGCTACATCTTGTTGGGTACTCCTTCATCGGATAATGCCGACTGATCAAAAGCAGCTGTGCAGAGTTTGCCATCTACTCTAGCCCCCGGTAGCGCTGAAGTGTAAAAACCCACGTGGAAAATGGTTCTCAACATTCCTAACTAGCCTACTCTGGCATTCTATACAAAGGTACCTGGAGCAGGGGAGATTCTCATCTGGCCCATTCGGCTGATCCGAGTGCCCGGAGCCCCGGTGGAGAAACGGGCCTGGACTTGCACGGATACTTTCCATGCGGTATAGCGTGGGTGCAGGGGACTTCTAACAGGTCAGTCATGCAGTCACAGTTACACACCTATTGTGCCCCGGAGCTGTGGGGCCTGCCTTACACACTTACACCTGTTGCCCTGTAAAGGTTACATAAACTGGCATTGCTGTGTGAATTGCCTGGATCAGCACGGATATAACAGGGATATAACACGCAAAACCTTACCCAAGTGAGGGGCGGGCATAGGCCTCCGCAGACATTTTTTTTTTCTCCCTCTCTCCCTCATTGTGCAACTGGGGTATAAGCTCTGGAGGGTTCATAGAAGGCCAGGCATAAGGCCAACGCTGGTCCCGGCAACTGCGCTCAGCATTGATAAGGCAGCAATATAGCAGGCAGGACATCTTTTGTATGCGGCCCATACGAACCTTTTCTCACTTTGCAACTTGACTGCAGGCACTGTAACAGGTCAGACATAAAATTGACTTTGATTCCTACTTTGTTGGCGACCTGGAGGCTGAGGCCTGCTTTGAACACCTGCATTTGTGGCCCACGGAGGGCTCATGGAGTCTGATATATGAAAGATCCGGTCTGAAACAGGTGACCAGCATTGATTCAGCAGTGATATAGCAAGCAGGGGGATCCATTCACACAGCTCTCACTCCCAGGGGACCGGTGGTGAACAAGTGGAACACTCTCTTCCCCTGTCTGGGTGTTACCATGCAAACCTAGTTGTACATATTGCCAGAGAACATTAGCAGTTATAACCATCGGTCTAGTGTCACGCACTGGAGGGGGTTTTGAGAGGTGGAGGATTCTGCCGATGAAAGTGGACGAGTACTTTCAGAGACTAAGCTCTTCTCAGGGTGGTAAAATGAGTCAAAAGAACAAGGGCAGTGACAGAAAGTCTAAACATCAGATGGAGACTCAGGCGGTGATTGAGCCATGCCCGGATGAAACTGCCAAACGCATGGGAGATCAGGCCCAACTCATGAAGGATCTGAAATCTTTTTTTCTTCCTAAAATGGAAAACTTGCAAGCAGGCCTTGATACCCTGACCAGTGAGGTCAGACAATATTCCACCCGCCTCTCGGATGCCGAGGGCCGCATCTCTGAGATAGAAGATAGGCAGGCTGCATCTAGTAATTCAATACAACAGATTCTTCGCCAAAACAACTTACTCCAAGAACGTGTGGATGACCTGGAAAACTGTAGTCGCCGCAACAACCTCCGGGTGGTTGGACTACCTGAAAAATTTAAGGGCAAGGACCTCCTGGCCTTCACAGCCTTAATTCTACCAAAGCTTCTAGGAATACCTCAGGATATCTTGCCTCTGGATGTGGAGAGGGCCCATAGAATTGGGCCGGAGAGAGATCTGGAAAATGCCAATATGAAACCCAGGCAGGTGATCTTCAGGTGCCTTAATTTCCAGGAGAAGCTGAAGCTCCTAAGAGCCTACCATCTCCAGAAAGAAGTCTTGTATGAGGGTAACAGAATTCTACTTTTCCAAGACTTCTCCTCGGAAGTATCAAAGCAACGTAAAGATTTCTCACCTATCTGTTCCCTTTGTATGAGCAGGGTCGTCAAGTGGCCTTGCTATTTCCAGCCAAGCTCCGTTTACAGACTCCCTCAGGCCCTAAGTTTTTCCACTCCCCCCAGGCAGTGGAGAGCTATCTGGAGATGGAGAGAAAACAGAGAGACCCTGACTGAAAGTCCTGAGTGAGAACTAATACGTAACTATATCTTGATTGCTAATGTTTATGTTCATATTTGCACTCATGGTATAAATGGGGAAACACCCCAAATAGGTTGTATTGCTGACACCCGAGGGTGTTATGCAAATAACGTCCATATTTTGTTATTTAGGTTAATGTTATTTAGGAATATGTTACAGTTGTTTTCTGAATGTTTGACTGCTTTGCTGAGTTTTATAATCACTTATTTAGGGATCCTCATTTCTGTAAGAGTTATTATTAATGTGAATGGGAGGATGCTGGCTTATCTTAAAATGCTAGCACAGGGGAGATGTCTTATCTGCTTTATTTTAGGTAAGGGCTGTGTCCAGGGGATCCTTGGGGGTTCTAGGATGACTAGCCTCCATGTTAAAGAAGATGTCCTTGGATATGTAATCTGCTATGACCTTGAATATTTATGGTTCTTTTACTAGACAGGTTGATCTTAGAAATGTCTGAAATGCATGACAGGCCAATCCTGAATAAGTTCACAAGAGTGTTTGTTAGACCCAATGTATGTTACGGCTTATTCATCTACCACTGGCTAGGAACTAATGTTAATGTATGCCTTTTACTGTTTAGAGGGCTTGATGTTCCATTCTTACTGAGTCATGATCATTGTAATGTATTACTGTCTATTCTTTCTCACAAGACAACTAGAGGAATAGGAAATGTAGGGGTCGCACTCTGGTATTTGCAAGGACACTCCCTCAGTTTCGCTACACCTCTCCCTCCTAGTCCTTCCTTTCCCTCCCTTCCTTCCCCCCTTCTCCCCCCCCCCCCTTTTTTTTTTTTTTTTTCTATATACCCCACCGCCCTCAGGCCTTCTACAGGCCTTCTACTTATGTTGACTTAAATGACACTTAAATTGACATCATGGAATGTGGGAGGTATCAATTCTCCGATTAAGCGGAGAACAATACTCTCCCACCTGAGGAAACTGGACTCAGATATAGCATTTCTCCAGGAGACACACCTAATAGATGAGGAACATATAAAACTGCAACAAACATGGGTGGAACGGGTTTCCTATCTCTCATATACAAGCTCTAGTAGGGGCCTGGCCATATTATTTGGTAAACGCCTCCCAGTTGAGGTTTTATGCACGCACAAGGATAGGGAGGGAAGATTCCTTATACTGAAAGTTAACCTTCAGGGCACCATTTATGTTCTTTGCAATATATATGCTCCCAACTCTAAGACCTTGCTTTTCTGGGACACGTTGGTCCAGGCATTAGCTCAATTTGTGGGACACCCACTTATTCTTGGTGGGGACTTTAACCTTACTCCACACCCTCGGTTGGATAGGTCCTGGTTGGGTCATATAGATGTAGAGGCTAGGTTAATGAAACAAAAAGGGAAATTCGAGACAAAGGTCTTTTCCAAGCTGCAATCTGACCTGGCGGTGTGTGACATATGGAGAAGGAGACACCCCTGGGAAAAGAATTATACGTGCTTATCAAAGGCTACTGGTTCCTTATCCAGAATAGACATGTTCTGGATATCGGAGTGCTTGATACCCAGGGTTAGCCAGGAAAAAATTTACACGATTGTGTTGTCGGATCATGCCCCGGTGGGTCTTACATTGAAACTCACTCGTAGTAGACCAAATAGAAACACACTTAGATTTCCGTCTTACATGGCCACCTCGGAGGCTTTTCAAAAGTTTCTAACACATTGTTGGAACGACTATTATACAGACAACCAACAACATCTAGATACCCCACAGTTGTTCTGGGACACAGCTAAGGCGGTTTTGACGGGGCACATTATCTCCTATTTGGCAAACCTTAGGCGTAGGGCAAAACAGAAATACGATGACCTCCAGGGACTTCTGGAACAATCTTACCAAGTGTATTGTACAACCAGGTCTAGGGAGACACATGATGCGTTCATTTTGGCTAAGGAAGAATTGGAGACCTTTCTGAGGCAGAAAGCGGCATCTGACTTGCTGAAATCAGCAAGCAGATTCCATAGATATGGTAATAGGTCGGGCAGATTGCTTGCTAATCTGGTGAATAGAAGGGAGATGGGCCGAGAAGTTGCGGTTATTCAGTTTCAGGGTAACTCATACAAGACACCAATGGAGATAGCAGAGGGCTTTGCACTCTACTATAAGCAGTTATATTCTAACCAAGATACTCCTCCGCCAGAAGTGCTTGAATGCTTTTGGCGTTCGATAACACTCCCAACTCTAACAGAGAATCAATTGGAGTCCCTTAATGCCCCTATCTCGTCGGGTGAGGTACAAGCTATAATAAAATCCTTAGCTCGGGGTAAGGCTGCAGGCCCGGATGGACTTCCAATAGAGTTATATCGGTTGCTTCTGCCACAAGTAACGCCAGTACTACAACAAGTGTACAATGGCTTTTTTCAGGGAGAGGGATGCCCTTCTAACACTTTAGCCTCTGCCTATATAACTTTAATCCCCAAGCCAGGGAAAGATCCCTTGGAGCCTGGATCATACCGCCCGATCTCACTCCTCAATTCGGACTATAAAATTTTTACCAAAATTCGAGCAAATCGTCTAAAAACTATCCTACCCACCCTACTTGACCCTGATCAAACTGGCTTCGTGTATCAGCGTACCTCGGTCACCAATTTGCGGCGGGTGTTGCATGTTATTAACCATTACTGGCAGAGAGAACAGAGCCACACGGGGGAGGACCACACGGAGGCATTCCTTCTTTCCCTAGATGCAGGAAAGGCCTTTGACCGGGTCGAATGGCCTTACCTTTTTGATACCTTGGAGCGTTTCAATTTCAGGGGCTCGTACCTAGGAGTGTTAAAAAACTTTACTCGTCTTCTTCTGCCCACATCCTAGTTAATGGATGCTTCTCTCCTGGCTTCTCCTTGAAGAGAGGCTCTAGACAGGGATGCCCTCTTTCCCCCTTGATCTTTGACCTAGCCTTGGAACCCTTAGCAGCAAAGTTGCGTCAGGTTTTCCCGGGCATGGCGGTGGGAAAGAATATCCTCCAGTTAGCATTATACGCAGATGACATGTTTCTGTTTGTGGATTCGCCTAAAATCTTTGTGCCTGTCGTCTTGGAAACCCTGGAGTCTTTTGGGAGATTCTCGGGTTACAAGATCAATAACACCAAGTCGGAGATCTTGTGGCTTAGTGGACACAGATCGGACTCCACTTCATATCCCTTTTTTGAGGTGCAAGATGCCCTCATATATTTGGGCATTAGGCTACACAGGAACCCGCACAAAATATACAGCCTCAATATCACACAACAGTGTGACTTGATATGCTCCAAATTAGCCAGTTGGCATAATCTCCCCTTGAGCCTCACAGGTCGTATAAGCCTGTTCAAAATGTCCCTGCTACCTAAGCTCTTATACCCCTTATTGATGCTGCCCTTTATGGTGACGAGGGGAGATGAGAGAAAACTGAACAGGGCTATGAGCCGATTCGTATGGAAGGGAAAAAAAACCAGAATAGCGGCTAGTAAACTGCACTCTTCTTTCTTGAACGGAGGCCTGGGTTTACCACACATCCAGTGTTATAGCTGGGCGGCACAGATCAGATTAGTATTGGATTGGCAAATGGGAATGGCACACTTCTGTGACATCCGACTAGAGGAGACAGTGATTGGTGTGTGTGGACTGGCTTATCTCCCGTACTGCAGACTGGGGGATCTGCCTCAACACATAAAGAATAACTTCCTGTACAGAGATCCGCTTCTGGTCTGGTCTAGGGCGCACAAGATGTTGGGCCATACACATCCCGCGCTCAGGTATATGCCCATTCGGGGTAACATTGATTTCCCAGGAGGAGATGAACATGCTCCTTTTGGGGTGTGGGGGGAGAGAGGATTGCAGAGGATTGGGAGTGCCCTGGATGCATTGTCGCACACCGTCAGAACATTTCAGGAGCTGAAGACTACTTATAATTTACCGAACCAGCACTTCTATGCATACCTACAATTAAGACACTATATTAAAACATTAATAGACAATAGCCCGGGGTTTTGGAGTCAGGCTCCTTTTGTAATCCCCCAAACAGCTTTTAAGTTAGGGAGTTTTTCCATTTCAGAAGTGTATCAGGAACTTCTACGCCATCATGTTACTAGGGTTCAAGAGGGTATGTTGGAAAAACTAAAATTGGATACCACCAATGAATTAACTATCCAAGTGATTAAAGATAGCCTTATGAAAACCAAAGCAGCTACATTGGCACTGACATTGAGAGAGGCGCAAATTAGAATGATCAACAGAGATTATATTACCCCCAGCAGAAGGGCGAAATGGAGCCCCCATAGCCCAAATAGATGTGCGAAGTGTCAATTTCCAGACCCTTCCTTGATTCACTATTTCTATGAATGCCCGGGAGTTAGAAGGTTTTGGGGATATTTACAATATTGGCTTAAAATTAAATTGTCCATTGATATCTCTTATAACCCCACCAACATATACTTATTCACATGGACTGGGGTTGTAAGTGGAAAGCAACCTTTACTGACACTCTGCACATTAGTTGCGAGACAGTGCATATTAACCTTATGGTGCTCACATTCCTCCCCGACAATGACACAATTTAAGAGGGCCCTATTTAAACAACTGTTTATTGAGAGGCAGGACGTGTTCTGGGACACCAAACTTAGATTGAGGCCTTTTCTGAAGAAATGGAAATGCCTGATTGAGAGACTGCCCACTGGGCAACAAAAACAGATACTGGCACCTTATGCTCAGCATGAGATTGTCCTGGAGGGCATCTTGAGGGGAGACTGGCCGGCCTTGTCTCCTGGGGAACCTGCACAAGCCAGGGTTGACGATTCTGAACTAATTCTGATTGAATCCTTCTTTTGATCCCTTGTCCTTTCTTACCTCCTTGTCTCATCCTCCCACCCCCCTACCCTCATCTCTCCCTCTAACTCCCTTCCCTTTTTTTTTTTTTTTTCCTCCCCACTTCCCCCCGCCCAGACATACATTCATCTAATTAGGTTACTACAATAAAAGACCCGAGAGCTGTTTTGGAAATATATAACCTGTGTTGCAAAAGTGGTTTTGTAAGTTAGGTTAGTTTAGGGTATTGTTAGACTAGTTCATATGGTTCTTTGTAAAAATTTTAAAAAAATGTTATTGAGAGATACGTGCAAACCAACTACTCAGAAAGAGACTTTATTCTTTACACTTACTATGTTCATCGGATGGCTCCATGGTCAGCCTTCATATAAACGTCAGCTACATATGGACTACTGCAATGGTCATTATATAATGTTGCCTTTCTTCAACTGCTAAATATGTATGAGATGCATTCACTGTATGATTAATCATTGGCTGTACTTATGGATTGCTTGACAATTTGTTGTATTCTCAATAATAAAAAACGAATTTAAAATAAATAAATAATTGGAGCTGAGTTGAGTGCTGCTTCTCAATAGTGGTATATCCCAGTCACTGAAGAAGAAATCTCTCTTGTAACATTTTTCTCAGCTGTCCTGTCATCAGGGCTTTGTTCAAGCTTAGTCAGGATATTTCACGTGTTTTATCCAGTTTCTCCTCTGCCAGCTTTCTCTTTTCAGACCTATGCATGCTTTGGACATTTAGTTTCTGTCTTGGAACTTTTTGTTGCTTTTAGGAATATACTTAATTGGCTGTTTGTCAGACTAACATACCAGAGAGATGGGAGGGATTAAAGGGATACTAAACCCAATTTTTTTCTTTCAAGATTCAGATAGCACATGCAATTGTTAGCTATTATCATTTTTTCTTTGTTCTCTTGTGATCTTTATTTGAAAAGCAGGAATCTAATCTTAGGAGCCGACCCATTTTTGGTTCAGCACCTGGGTAGCTCTTGCTGATTGGAGGCTAAATGTAGCCACCAATCAGCAAGCGCTATCCAGGGTGCTGAACCAAAAATGGGCTGGCTACTAAGATTAGATTCCTGCTTTTTTTTAAAAGAACGCAGAAAATTGATAATAGAAGTAAATTAGAAAGTTGCTTAAAATGTAATGCTCTATCTGAATCATGAAATAACAATTTTGGGTGTAGTATTCTTGGAATTCCCGAGAGTAATGGCTCGTAGACTTTGACCACTATTAAATAAATACATTTATTAGGTAAGTATACATTTAGATTTTTTTACTATAACATCCTTTTTAAGGATCAAGTACAATGACATTTATATAATGTGTTTAATCAAAAAGACACATCTTTTTAATTACATAGAATGTCATTATTTATTTATAGTTAGTTATCAAAATTTTCTTGACTACAGCATATACTGGCATATAAAACAAACGTATTTGCATTACAAAGTGGTCCAAATGTGCTTCTTATACTGTAAACTGTAGTGGCTGGTGGGCTTGCAAGGTGGCTAGTAGTTACATGGTACCGACAAAATAGTTCTGATGGCCAAAATAGTGGCCTTAAAGAGATAAACTGCAGACTTAGGATTCCTACACATGGAGGTTGTAAGTTTGGGTGAGAGTGCAGATATGCATACAATTGAGCTGGCAATCAGTGTATGTAAATGATAGGGTGTAGGGATACATGCATTGATTTTCTGCATGTGAAAACATGTATATCAAGTAATGGGTTTGAATGTTCAGGTGAGCATAAATGCATATTAAAATACTGGTGTGTATGAGGTATATTTGTTAAACAAAGGAAAACACATGCTCCCGGAAAGTTTTTGTGATTTTTTTGTGATTTAACTCCGAGAATGCACTACAAAACTTATTGTAGAAGAGTTGCCTACTTAGATTTGTATTGAACTAATGCACTATGGGGCCCATTTATCAAGTTCCGGACGGAGCTTGAGGGCCCGTGTTTCTTACCAGAAACACAAGTTATCGAGCAGCGGTCGGGAAACTGCTTTGCTGGCCTTGTCGGCCTCGTAGTCCCAAACATGTGGTATTCCTAGGTGCCTCATCAAATTGCCGACAACATAATATAAGGGTGACTTGATCCCCTACACCCTGTTCGATTGGCACCCCTGTTAAGAAGTGGTAGACCCGGGGCTCAATTCTGGTCCGGCGCTGAGTTCCATTTGCCTCATTCCCTTGATAAAATATGTATTGTCGAGTACAATGTAGATTATTTAAAGTATTGTAGATATCTTAAAAGGGATTTAATTGTTGCTTGCTAGTATTTCAAACATAAATATATATATTTAAAAATATGTTTATGTTTCAAATAATAGAAAGCATCATTAAATACCTTTTACAATATATATTTAAAAATATGTTTATGTTTCAAATAATAGAAAGCATCATTAAATACCTTTTACTCTATATGCTTTAAACAATATGCATTGTACATGACTATGCATATCATTTAAACATTGACCCCTAAACTGTCATAACCTAAAACTAACGGTAGAAGCTTAGGTCCTACACATAAATATTAAATATTTAAAATGATGCATTGATATGTAGAATGCATAATGTTTCTAATATATGCATATAAATTAAAATGTAATTAATGTTACTTGTTGTGTTTATTATTGCTTATCAGCTGACAGCAACAGCACATAATACCAGGTACCCAGTGGGAGGCAGAGGTTATGCAAGTTGTGTGACACTTGTAAGATATTCTCAGCAAATAAGCTCCCAATATTAAAGCAATTCGTAGAAAAATCCTAAAATATGAGCTCTTGCCAAATTTCTACCTTTCTTTTTTTTCTTGCATATTATTGCCATAGTTTCCTGAAAAAATCTTGGACCTCCCAAAACCCAGGAGCCCTTAACATTCTTACCAGAGTTGTCCATCCTTGCCGCAAATAACCCCACCCACACAGACCACCTGCTTGTTCCTGCACCGTCTTATTCCAGCATTCATCAAAAGCAGGAAGTGTACAATTATCTAGGGTCAGCCATGGAAAAATTAAATGCTTATGCATATACCTAAAAATGTCCTTTTTAACCATGTTGCAATATTTATATTTATGCTAGGCACATTTTGCAATATATTTGCCAAGCATTAATATAAATATTGCAACATGGTTTAAATGGATATTTTATGTATATGCATAAGCATTCCATGTAAGCATTGAATGCACTTGTCTTGGGCTGGGCCAAGCGAGAGAGGACAAATACATCCTTGGTTCATCTGTCACTGACACTTACAGGGAAGTACCTGCACGTGGTATATTTATAGGAACTTTTTTTTAAATGTCAGTGGTCTGCACTAATGCACACTAGTTATTTAACACATTAACTTTTTTAGGATAAAGTTCATGTGTTAAAGTAGTGGGCATCAGTGCAGACTGACGCCATTTGGAGCAGAGAGGAACAAGTACCCAGAACCCCTTATCTGCAGTGGAGAGCAGACTGGGTGAAGCATTCCCCAGGGTCTGAGAATAGAAGTATACAGGCAAGGCAGCGCTGGGGCTGGGAGTGGAAGACTCGATCAGTTAGTAGCTCCTGTAATACTACATTGCGAGTCTGCCGCCCAGAGTTCCTTCTTCTAAGGAGTGCTTCTTTTACACTAACGCTGGGTCAAGATATGCACCCCCCCCATAAGGCACATATGATAGCTGCCAAATCATGTCATAGGACACTTGACCTGTCAGAAAGTCCACACTCCCTCCAGCATGATCTAAGGAGCAGTAACACACTCAAAAGAGGCTTAGCTCATCATTGGTGAGTTTCTTTATTATTTTCATTTTACTTTCACATTATTTTATTTTTTATTTTCATGACAGGTGAGGCTCTGCCTCCCCTGACTGCATAGCTCTGGTCTAAATGTCTAAATATGTATATATAAATCTAAATAAATATATATATATATATATATATATATATATATATATATATATATATATATACAGATGGCCCTCGGTTTTCAACGGTTCAATTTGCACCGTTTCAGAATAACAACCTTTTTTTTCAGTCATGTGACTGCTATTGAAAAGCATTGAGAAGCAGTGCATTGATTAAAATAGCCAGTAGGTGGAGCTGTCCTCTTGTGTTGCCGAAAAGGTATGCAAGCCAAGCAAGCTGAAGTTAATCAATTTAACCAGAGCTGAGCTATCGAGCAGCTTGCAAAGGAACAAGATCTTCCTGTCTATAAATCAGTCCAGATTGGAATGCATAGAAAGAACTGTTTGCAGAAAAATGCAAGTAAAGTCTGTTTGTGTGATTATTTTATTAGGTTTATAATGCTGCTTAGCAAATGTTTTTTGTTTATTTAACTTAGTTTAATTATATATTCTGTGTTGTGTGATTATTTTATTAGGTTTATAATGCTGTTTAGCATTTCAAGTCTTCATTTCAAAGCTTTAAAAATAATGTATTAGGTGTTACTTATGCCAATTTTGAGAGGGGCCTGGAACCTAACTCCCTCACTTCCCATTGACTTACATTATAAACTGGGTTTCAATTTACAATGGTTTCGATTTACAACCATTCCTTCTGGAACCTGAGGGCTACCTGTATATATATATATATATATATATATATATATATATATATATATATATATATATATATATATATATATATATATATATAAAAGCAAAATTCCTTTATCCTCTTAAAGAATAAAACGCTGCACTCACTGGTCTTGAAAATGATAAAGTTTATTCACCTCATTATCTCAGCATATCACTGCACAAAATATCCCCAGACGTTTCGGTACCAGACTGGCACCTTTTTCGATGGGTAGTTCAAATATCTCCAAAACAATCTCTAACAAACTAACACACCCATTGCCAATTTAAACCCTAACGTGCTCAAACATCCGGTTCAGTCAAACCAATGCAATCCCACTACGTAACTGATGCCGTATAGCTTATCATGCAATCTAAGCACATGGCTAATTTGCATAGCCACTGTTAGCTACAGCATGGATACGCAACGGTGTGGCTGATCACCAGACAATCCTAATTAAAAATACACTACCCTATTGTTTATACATTAAAAACATACAACTAGCCCATCCGTATATTACCGATATGGCTTTGTGAATAAATAGAACATATTCTTGAATGTACAGAACATTAGAATGTGAAATATTCATATTTTCATTTGGGTTAGTGCAAATGAGAATATGCAGTTGGGTTTGCGCAAGAGTGGGTTCCCCCCCACCCCCCCCCCCACACACACACACACTTTTTTCCCTATTGACTATTATGGGGCAATACGTGAACGCGCACGCAATATTCTAAGTTTGGATTATAATGCTAGTCGGGTTACTGCAAGAGCGAAAACTGTTTACTTTCACCTCATAAAACGAGCACAACCCGACAAGAGCAAAAATCTTACTTTTAACGTAATTAACGCTCAAGCAGGAGATTTCATTTGCGCTCCACTCGCAATCTGGCCCTAAATTAGCTGAACAATTCTCAAATGTTGCCTTATTAAAAGTAGCCTTTTTTAGGTGCTCCTTATTTTTGTATGTATGTATATATATATATATATATATATATATATATACAGGGAGTGCAGAATTATTAGGCAAGTTGTATTTTTGAGGATTAATTTTATTATTGAACAACAACCATGTTCTCAATGAACCCAAAAAACTCATTAATATCAAAGCTGAATAGTTTTGGAAGTAGTTTTTAGTTTGTTTTTAGTTATAGCTATTTTAGGGGGATATCTGTGTGTGCAGGTGACTATTACTGTGCATAATTATTAGGCAACTTAACAAAAAACAAATATATACCCATTTCAATTATTTATTTTTACCAGTGAAACCAATATAACATCTCAACATTCACAAATATACATTTCTGACATTCAAAAACAAAACAAAAACAAATCAGTGACAATATAGCCACCTTTCTTTGCAAGGACACTCAAAAGCCTGCCATCCATGGATTCTGTCAGTGTTTTGATCTGTTCACCATCAACATTGCGTGCAGCAGCAACCACAGCCTCCCAGACACTGTTCAGAGAGGTGTACTGTTTTCCCTCCTTGTAAATCTCACATTTGATGATGGACCACAGGTTCTCAATGGGGTTCAGATCAGGTGGACAAGGAGGCCATGTCATTAGATTTTCTTCTTTTATACCCTTTCTTGCCAGCCACGCTGTGGAGTACTTGGACGCGTGTGATGGAGCATTGTCCTGCATGAAAATCATGTTTTTCTTGAAGGATGCAGACTTCTTCCTGTACCACTGCTTGAAGAAGGTGTCTTCCAGAAACTGGCAGTAGGACTGGGAGTTGAGCTTGACTCCATCCTCAACCCGAAAAGGCCCCACAAGCTCATCTTTGATGATACCAGCCCAAACCAGTACTCCACCTCCACCTTGCTGGCGTCTGAGTCGGACTGGAGCTCTCTGCCCTTTACCAATCCAGCCACGGGCCCATCCATCTGGCCCATCAAGACTCACTCTCATTTCATCAGTCCATAAAACCTTAGAAAAATCAGTCTTGAGATATTTCTTGGCCCAGTCTTGACGTTTCAGCTTGTGTGTCTTGTTCAGTGGTGGTCATCTTTCAGCCTTTCTGACCTTGGCCATGTCTCTGAGTATTGCACACCTTGTGCTTTTGGGCACTCCAGTGATGTTGCAGCTCTGAAATATGGGCAAACTGGTGGCAAGTGGCATCTTGGCAGCTGCACGCTTGACTTTTCTCAGTTCATGGGCAGTTATTTTGGTTTTTCCACACGCTTCTTGCGACCCTGTTGACTATTTTGAATGAAACGCTTGATTGTTCGATGATCACGCTTCAGAAGCTTTGCAATTTTAAGAGTGCTGCATCCCTCTGCAAGATATCTCACTATTTTTTACTTTTCTGAGCCTGTCAAGTCCTTCTTTTGACCCATTTTGCCAAAGGAAAGGAAGTTGCCTAATAATTATGCACACCTGATATAGGGTGTTGATGTCATTAGACCACACCCCTTCTCATTACAGAGATGCACATCACCTAATATGCTTAATTGGTAGCAGGCTTTCGAGCCTATACAGCTTGGAGTAAGACAACATGCATAAAGAGGATTATATGGTCAAAATACTCATTTGCCTAATAATTCTGCACACAGTGTATATATATATATATATATATATATATATATATATTTGTCTTTAGATTTTATTAGGAGATCTATGGGAGTTTGTGTACATACTAAGTTGGCCCTTTAATATTGTCATTGTCTACATTAAAAGTGACAAACAAACTTTACACAGCAAATGCACTAGGCTATTACTCATGCTACTAAATTTGTCTGCAGCCTTTGACATGTTAATCACACTCTTCTTCTGCAAAACCTTTCACTTGTCATCTATGACTAGACTCTAGATCAGATCTTTTATTTGTGTTTGTTTAACCCCTCTTCCTCCACTATTGATCTCTGTAGGGTTACCACAAAGGTCAGTCTCTATAGGAGCCTATTACTTCATTTATATTCCAATGCAATATGATCCCTTTGCTGATGATTCTCAATACTACACTTGACCTTACACTTCCAATCAGCACAATGATACCACATTGTCCTACCACAATTACATACTCAATGACCTCATCAATTTAATATATCGAAAACAGGTTTTCTTCAAAATTTGGCCTTCTACAGTTTTTTGTTTTGAAGCTGTAAATAAGTGATACTGCAATTTATTCTGTTAATAAAGTCTGCTCTTATTATATTACTCAATAAAATTGACAGCTCTTCAAAGGGACATACATGACAAAATTAAACTATCATGATTGAGATAGAGCATGCAATCTTAGGGGGGGGGAATATTTATATTATCAAGTGTATAAAATTGTATTTATCACACTTTATAGTTTTATCACACCTTAAACACCTAGTAAATGTGTTCATTTAGTCTGAGGGACCAGCTCCTATTAAGCATATGCAAGAGTTCATAGCTCATATAAATGTATATCAGTCTGTGATTGGCTGTGATACAGTGGACATGGAAATGAAAGAAAAAGGTTAAAATTTGTGAGAAGAAAAATCTACAACTTATATGAAATTCAAAGTAAGTGTTGTTGAATTGCCTTTTTATTAAGTATTTGTTTGTAATGAAATTCTACATTATTTAATAGTCCTTTAAATTGATCCCATAACCTTCTTTTCCTCCTAGATAGAAATATGAACTCTTTTCTTTTTCCTTCCACTGCCCTTTCCCATCCTACTAGCTACTACAAATGTATACTCTAGTGTTCCTGTTTCCCAGCTCCATTATCTGCAAACCATCTTGCAAGCAGCTGCCTCTTCAAAATACCTCTATTCCCCTTCCCACAAATGGCTTCTCATTTAGGGCCCAATAACTAAAACCTTGCAGCAATGGAGAGAAATCACTCAAAATCTTTGAGATTTTTTAAATAGAACATATATTCTGAAATTTAGATGTCTTTTTCTTCACATCTAGGGCCTGATGCTCTAAAGCGCTCTGGTCTGGCGGGATTTTATAAGATGTCCTGTCCCTAATACACGGCCCCTTAGTGACTGTTTTTAAGGCACATTTTACTTTGGAAAATGTGTATCTCAAGGGGAGCTCTCTAATATTATTTATGTGAAAGAGAGACATATTACTTATTAAAATAAGCTGATGATTTCTCTCCATGCAGTCGAGTTTCTGAGGATTTTCTGGTGTTATTGAATATATTTTGCCAGGTTTGGAGGTCGAGGTCTGTGTTAAGTTCTAGGTGCCCTCTGGTTGTGTATTCTGGTACAATTTAAGCTTGGGTTGCTGTGATAATGGACTTAGTAGTGGATAAGGTGTGTCTCATGGGGGTTTCAAGTGAACAGATTGATTCAAAAGGGGTTTATGGTCTAGTCAGGTTGTGTCTGTATTGAGAGGTATGTAAAAAATGGTGAGGTTGTCTATATTTCAGCCAGTTTGTGAAGATGCCATTAAAGAGATCTTTTATTTCTGTCCTAGGTTTCAGTTGTGCACCTTTCAATAATTTATATATTGGGATTGTGAATCCAAGTTCTTTATCATGATGACGGGGAATGTTATATTCCATGCCGCCCAAGAGTTCTGCGTTGGGTAAAATAGGGGATAGTGGGGATCATGGCGTAGAGATGTAAGTGTTGTTTTTAGGAGTTTGTCCCATATATTAAAAATGCTTACATATAATGGGTAATTAGTGGTGGCCTCTGGTCTAAATATCTTGGGAATCCAGCATAGAGTTCCCACATTTGGTGTTTTCAAATGTGGGTATCTATTGCTATCCATGCTTTGTTGTGGTTGTTTCTATGCCAATCTATAATTCCTTGCAGGCAAGTAGCCTTATAGTATGTCTCTATGTCAGGAAGGCCTAGTCCGCCACTGTTTGTGGTTCTGTACATTGTGTTTTTGTTGATACAAGGTTTGGTAACACCCCACACAAAAGAGTTAAGTGATCTTTGTAGTAATGAAAGGGGTAGTGGTATTGTTTGTAGTACAAAAAGTATCCTGCCCCACCAGGAGTAAGGGCGATTTGACCAGTAAGATAGATCATTTAGAATTTTAGCTATGAATTTAGTATAATTAAATTTGTATACTTTAGGGTAGTGAGGGGTAAGGTATATTCCTAAATATTTGAGGGCATTAGTTTGTAATTTGCAGGGACAGATAGCCATTAACTGATTTAGTTCTGCTTTGGACAGATTAATGTTTAGTAGTTCTAATTTAGAGCTGTTTATTGAGAAGTGTAAGAGTTTGCCAAAAATATTGAATTATTTTATGATTTCAGGTATTGAGGTAAGTGGTGATGAAAGAGATAGTAATATGTTATCGGCAAATAAAGATATTTTAAAGTCGTTATTGTTGAACACTATTCCTGTTATGTTATGATTTTGGAAAATATGTGCTGCTAAAGTTTCCATACTAACGAACAGGAAAGGTGATGTGGGGCATCCCTGTTTAATACCGTTGTGGATTTCAAAACTATCGGATAATAAGCTGCTCACAATACTTTGGTGGTTTGGGTTTGGTATAAACTTTTGATTCCCTTAATAATAGTGTATCCAAAGCCAAATTTTTCTAGAGAGTGGAAGAGAAAATCCCAGTGGAGGCGATCGAATACCTTTTCGGCATCGGTTGATAGTAGTACATATTTTATGTTGTGGGTTTTTGCATATTCAATGAGTTGTAGGGTAGGTATCCTATTGTCCCTGACTTCTCTTCCAGGGACAAACCCGGTTTGGTCTGTGTGGATTATAGTGGGTAAGATGTTATTAAGGTGTGTGGCTAGAATCTTAGCGTAGATCTTTAAGTCAGAGTTTAAGAGGGAAATTGGGCGGAAATTACTAGGTGCATCATTGGGTTTACCAGGTTTTAGTATAATAGTTATATTTGCTTCTTTAGTTTGTTTAGGAAAGGAGCCATGCTCGTCCAGGAATTTAAATAAATTTAATAGATGCGGTGTCAGTAGATCTCTAAAAGTTTTTTAGTATTTATTAGTAAACCCGGCAGGGCCTGGGGATTTGCCTGATAGTAGACTATTGATCGCTTTTAGTATTTATTGGGAGGAGATGGGTTCCTCTAGGGCTAATTTTTGTTGTTCAGTGATTTGAGGCAAATCTATTTCGCTTAAGTCATTTTTCATTTTATCAATATTTTGGCTATCACACTTACTGATTGATTGTTCATTTGATAGGAAAGTTCATAGACTTTTTATGCAGTATGAAATAAATTTGAGCAGTGTCTTTATGTAAAACATTTTCTGATAGTAAGGTTCTTGAATGTTGAAGAAGATCAATTAGGATTAAGGATGCATTTGCGTACTAAGGAGATCAGGTGTGATTGGTTGGATTATTTCTCCTGGGATGCCATTTTGTGTGGCTCTGTGTCGTTTTCTGTTGAATTTGGTCCAATGCGGCCTTTGTGGTTGAGGATTCAGGTGTTTTTCTCTCTAATCTGGCAGTCGAGGGGTGTCTTCCTGTGAGTATAGTGGAGAAGGTTGAGGAATGTCAAGAGCTTTGCAAAAGTCTGTGGTTCTATAGGTTATGACTTTGTTATTTCTATTGACCTTTAAACAGAATGGAAATCCCCATCTGTATGGTATTTTGTTTATCCTGAGATGTTTGGTAAGTATATATGCTTCTCTTCTGTTAGCTAAAGTCATGTGACTTAGGCCTGCGTATATTTGTAAGGTTATGCCTTCAAATTTTAATGGTTTGTGTTTCCTGGTGGCTGAAAGTGTGTGTTCTTTGTCCAGCGATTTATAAAATTTAAGGATAATATCTTTGGGAGGTTTGTTCTCTCGTGGTTTTGGGCATATAGCACTGTGTGCTCTATCTAATTGGATATCTGAGACTGAAGCATCTTCTGATAAAAAATTAAATAGTCTTTGAAGATAGCTATTTATTTGGTCTGGTTGTATGCTCTCTGGAACACCTCTGATCCTCATATTTTGTCTCCTTCCTCTATTGTTCAGGTCCTCCAGTTGGGATTTGAGCTGTTGTATTTGTAGGTCCTAGATGGAAAGGCTTTTTGAGAGGTTGTCTGCTGTGTTTGCAAGACTGTCAGATAGCTCTTCTACATATTCTATTATGTCTCCTAGGTCTGTGATGTCCTTTTTCATTTCTGCCAGACCATCTTTTAATATTTGTCTCATTTGAAGAAAGAATGAGTTAAAGTCTTCTTTTGAAGGAAGAGAGCAGTGATTCACTCTATTTAAGGGGGTGAGATCATAAGGGGACATTGAATCCCGAGGGTCTTGGGGAGTATGTGGATCAGAATCCTCAATATCAGGCTCTGTGTTACCATCTTGGGTATGGTTGAGTGTTTTTAAGTATGAATTCAGATGTGCTTTAGGAGTTTGCCCTGATTTGGTATTTCGTTCTTAAACCATTTTAGTGAGTTTTATATAGGAAGTGGTGTCCAGGCACTATGTGTGTAATCTGGATGTGGAGGTATCAGTTTGTTTTGTCTTCTTCCAAGGTATATATCCTTTTCTGAAAGTACCTGTATTAGTGGTGAGGAAGACAGTGCAGGGTAGTTGTTTGTTTCAGGAGCATATTTAGAAGAGCAGGTAGTCATGGAGAAATAGGTTGTGGAGAAGGAAACAGTTCAACAAGTATCAAAAAATATAAGTGTTGTTCTGATGAAAGTGTACAGATCGAGACCTACTGTAGATATGCTAAATGTCACTATAAGAAGGCTTTAGGGAGTGATACTAGCTCTTATAATTCTTGAGAGCTGATGGAATTAAGTCCAGTAAGGTACAGTATTGTGCTGTGCCTGCTGGTGATCTCACCATTGTGTGCAGTGTTAAAGGGACAGTCTACACCTTAGTCATCTTAAAGTCTAACCTTAGAAGCTGCAAATAGCCTCCTGCACCTTTTCTATATAATGCTGCAGGAAGTGGAACAATAAAAAGTTATTTTAAAATTAATATTGTTTCTTGCCCCTCTGAAATGGCTGCCAAGCTCCACCCACTGATTACATCATGATCTAGGCTGCATCTAGGCACATTGCTGAATAGCATTGACAGTCTGTTAAATTCAACTAGCAACATGCTCTCTAGGAGCACAAGGTGGCGCTATGAAAAAAGTGCACTAAAGAATTAAACAAAAAATGTTAAATGGAAAAAAAAACAATAAATAATCACAAGAATGAAATAAATCAAGAGTTAATACTTCAGTCCAAAAGATGCTCAAAGCTGTCCATCCTAAGGTAGCGTGGACTTCAAGTAAATCAATCCAATGATCAAAGAACAAAATCTTGAATTGTAGCAGTTGAACACAGAAAGCAGGGTCTTTAACCTACAATAGTGACTGCATTCACGATTATAACTGCGGGTCAGAAATAATTCTTAGATTTATGACATGAAGCTTGCTTTAATTCAATTCTTTTCGGCATATGCGGATCTTATACATACTGTATGTATTTTTTATAACTTTTATACATGCTTTATTAGTATTTTAATTAATTATTGTTTTTAATGGGATATTGTACTGTATCCCACATGCACATCTGTTGTCCTGATTTACAAATTATAATGGAATGTTTATCCATGCATGTGTTTTATATTAATGGTTTATTCGTGTGTTTTATTTGTTATTAACTGAGATTGCAGAGGGAGTGGTTAGTGATGTTTTACCTCTAATTACACTGACCACTATCAGCTGCAAATGTTTTTTATGTCTGTATATATAAAGGTAGTTTAAGAGGTAAATAAGAAACTGCTTGTAAGCAGAGAAACATGTTGCATTACATTAAGGGTTAACCAGTTTGTTAATACCCTTTTCTTTGTGGGTCTATATGACATTTTTTACCACTTTTTGTTGACTACATTTATATTTAACATTCAACAAACCGTTTGGTTCCTGTTTTGCTGCCTTCAACACACCTCACATTGGAGTTCCAGATTGCTGGAGAATAGTGAGCTGAAAAACTACAAATCTTCAGTCTGCGTCTAGAAGCACAATTAAGTGCTGCTACCAAATGTGAGTATCCTGTATATATTTTAATCAATAGAAGTACCATTTGGAATTGCTGATACACACAGGAGGCACCCTATAATTTGCTTTCTTTGCAGAAACATTTGATCATTAAATTCAACTAGTGAGCATTTTGTGATTGGATGCCTAGATGCAGCCCAGATCATTATGCTATCAGTGGACGGAGCTTGACAGCCATTTGAAATTCAAAGTGGCCAGAAACAATATTAATTTTAAAATACATTTTTTACCAATGGCTGCATTATATAGAAAATGTGAGGGAGGCTATTTGCAGCTTAATCTGAGACTTTAAGATGACTAAGGTGTAGACTGTCCCTTTAAGGAGCACTTCAGCTATATTTTGCGGCTGTTTTGTGGCAATATCCCATACGCAGTATGGAAGTTGCGCTTAAATGTTAAGTGCCACGAGGTGGTTTTCAGCTTGTAGTGGGTTATGTGCGGCACGTTAACTGTAGGCCGTTTGCCTGTTAGGTGGTATGTGGATAAGCCTTGAGTGGATTTTGGTATCTAACACTGCTCCTAAATCCCAGCAAACTGAGCAGCAAACTTGTAAACCCACCAAGCACACAGAGATAACGTCCTTGGGGATGTAACAGAGCAACACTCCAGTGATCTACACATCGGCCGTGCGGCGGTCCCTAACTGCATCACGGCACCTCTCAGAATTGACAGCACTAATCCAGCTCTACCAACCTTACAAGAAACAAAGAGGATACTGAGTTTTTTAGGAAAGTTTTATTTATATAATGAGTTTATTGAAAGTATGAATAATAATGAGATGAATCTCCGTTTTACTTGTGAAAAAAGCAAAAAAAGTGTGAATTTCTTAGATCTAGAACTATTCCCTGTGAACAATCAAATACATTCAAAAACACATTTTAAAAATGTGGATGCAAATAGCTATATCCACCACACGAGCTGTCACCATCCAAGATGGATTGACAATATTCCTAAAGGACAGTTCCTACGTATAAAGAAAAATTGTACAAATATAACCGATTTTGATAGTCAGTCTGAAAAATTAAAACAGAAATTTGTAGATAGGGGCTATAATGATAAAAAGATAGAGGAAATAAGACAAGAAATAAGACAAGTAAATAGATGTGATTTGGTAAATAAAAATGGGTTTAAAAATAAAAAAAAACCCTAAAAGAATTCAACAAGCTGCAGATGATAACTTATTTATTCCATTTATCACAAATTATAGTAATAATAAATTTCTGATAGAAAAAATACTAAAAAAACATTGGGGAATACTAAAGAACGATGAGCTCATAGGCTCTCTACTCCCTAAAAAACCACAAATTATTTATAAGAAGGCTCGAAACCTAAAGTCTATTCTAGCACCAACTGAAAATAAAAATAAAAATAGACATTAGATTATGAATAAAGAAAAACAAATGGATTTAAAAGGTAACACCTTAAAAGGTTTTTTTCCATGCCTAACCTGTAAGGCGTATAAACACTCCAAAAAGGAAAAGGAATTCAAATCAACTGTTACAAGAAAATCCTATAAAATTAGAGACACCATAAGGTGCTCAGACAAATCGGTTATCTATCTAATACAGTGTAAATGTGGCAAGCAATATATAGGGGAATCGGAAAGACCCCTACGAGACCGGATTCGTGAACATATCTGGTCGATTGAAAATCACGATTTAGATAGGAACAAAGATCTCCCTATACCAAAACACTTCATTACCTGCAATGGGGGAGATATGAAGTGTTTTTCATATATGGGTATAGACAAGTTGAAAAAGAACTGGAGAGGGGGAAATGCACAGTCAGAATTACTTAAAAAAGAGACCAAATGGATTTTTGATCTAAAATCGCTTAAACCGAACGGCCTAAACTTAGATTTCGATATAGGGTGTTTCCTTAGAGAATAAATCCTATTTGTTCCTTTCCCTTTAGTTTTGCTTGTTTTGTAAATTATCTTAACTTTTTTATTTACATTGCGGACTTAAAATTATATTTGTTGTATATATCCGTTTAGATTACTGTATGGTTCTCTATTAGGTTATACTTAAGCAATATAAATTGATACTGGGACAATATAATTGACATAGAGAGTTGTTTTTTGACTATTATAACCCATATATTTTTAAAAAAACTTTTAAAAAAACCTTTTTTTTTTTTCCCTGCGGGGTGTGCTTTGGATGGGATAATATAGGGGGTGCAAGTGAAAAATAAAATAAATTTCCCCTTTCTGTATGTTTCTACGAATCCATTATAAATAAAAATGATTGTTAATCTTAAAAGAATCTAAAATTGATCATCAAATAAGCTGAAATTTGAAGGACAAATTGTGCATCTTTAAATGTATTATGAATAAGAGCAGAAAGTAACAATAGAAAAAATGTATCATTTTGTATCTGTATCGCAATTCCCTTTGTTTTGAATTAATGCCTAACCAATCATATGCAGGGGTGACGGAATTAAAAGACCTGACCTCCCATCTATCAGGAGCTTGACAAAGGCCCAGACCGGGCTGAAACGCGTTGCTCCGCCCACTTTTCTAACACACAGGTGACTGGAACTAATTACCAGCGTCGAGACCGCACAGAGACCCAGAGCACAGTTTGGTCTATCTGGCGCGAGTGCTGATACGGATTGCAAAAGACAAGAGGTTTCCTTCATTTCGGGGATCCATCCAGCAGTGACCTAATCCAGGACCGCTATAGAGAGACAGCTGGGACTTCATAGAGCATTTTCGGTGTAAGTAATAAGTGAGCACCTTAAATTTTGGCTCTCTTCCTGTCTGTTCATTTGGATCTCAAATCTCGTTACAGCTCCGGTTAAAACATCACTAACTTCCAGCTGACGTGGATCTTCCTTGGTTTCCAATGGGATCTTTGTTCTCTATCTCGAATTAATCATTTGTGATAGTGACTGTCTCATTGTTGTTTTATTGTTATTTTATTTATGCAATTTTATTTTGAGGTTTTAGGGATTTTATTGATACTACATTGTCAAACGCCTGATCAGAGTGTTATTTAAATTTAGTTTTAAAAGTATTTTTGTGCACGATTAAGACTGTAATAAAATTTGTTTATTTTTTACTTGCACCATTACTCTGGTTCATCCTTAAGCACATCCCTTTATTTGGGTTTATTAATCAACTACCCAGTTTTTACATATTTGTAAGGAATTATCATTTCCATCGTACTAAGGTAATTTATTGTTTATAGTATACAATAATTAGAACCTTTGCATTACCAATTTAAGCTACACGTTAGCGCCAGGGGTTATTATAGTAATATCCTTATTACTATTGTATGATTGTGCTCAGTTTATCAGCATAATAACTATACTTATAGTAGAGTTATACTTATAGTAGAGTTAGCTCTTGAGCGGGAGCGTTAAATACCGATCCACTTGTAATCTAATCCTAAAAATTAAAAGTCAATTTAATACAAATATTAAAAAGGAGGTACAATCATCACATACAGGACCCCTTCAGGAGCAATATGTTCGCAATTAATTTGAGCACACATGACAAGAGCTTTATTGCTATATTTTACATGTTTATAGTCAACCATAATTCTCTGCTTTTATATTTAGTGCACCCATAGAGGGACATCGTTAATTAGCGCTTTTGCTTGCACGCAAGCACAGCTGAAAGTACATTTTTAACTTCCTTTATTATTATTATCATTTATTTGTAGGGCGCCAACAGATTCCGCTGCGCTATAAACATAGGCGATATACAAGGTAACATTTATAGGGATAAAATGGGTAGAGGGCCCCCTCTTCTGAAGGTGATCTGCAAACAGTTAGGCTCAGGCTTACATGCTAAGGGGGTTCAAGGGGATAGCAATGGAGGAGAGGAACTGGGATTAGGAAAGGTTAGTGAAGGTTGTATGCATCCCTGAACAGTAGAGTCCTAAGGGAGCACTTGAAGCTTTCAAAACTAGGGGAGAGTCTTGTGGAGCGAGGCAGAGAGTTCCACAAGATGGGAGCCAGTCTGGAGAAGTCCTGTAAACGGAATGTGATGAGATAACAAGAGAGGAGGAGAGGAGGAGGTCATGAGCAGAGCGAAGGGGACGGAAGGGAGAGTATCTGGAGACAAAGTCTGAGATGTTGGGGGGAGCAGTGCAGTTGAGGGCTTTGTATGTCAGAGTGAGAATTTTGTGTTTTATTCTGGAGGCAAGAGGAAGCCAGTGAAGGGATTGTCAGAGAGGTGTAGCAGATGAAGAGCGACGAGTAAGGAAGATGAGCCTGGCAAAGGCATTCATTATGGATTGTAAAGGAGCTAGGCAACAGCTAGGGAGACCAGAGAGGACGGAGTTGCAGTAGTCGAGGCGGGAAAGGATGAGAGAGTGGATTAAAATCTTAGCTGTGTCTTGTGTAAGGAAATGTCTAATTTTACAGATGTTTTTTAAGGTGGAAGCGGCAGGACTGAATGTGAGGAGTGAAAGAAAGATCTGAGTCAAATGTGACCCCAAGACATCGGGCTTGCGGGGTAGGGGTAATGATGGAGTTGTCTACAGTTATAGAGAGATGTAGGGTGGATAATTTGGAAGAAGGGGGGAAAATAAGGAGCTCAGTTTTGGAGAGATTAATCTTAAGGTAGTGAGAGGACATCCAGGATAAGATGTGAGAAAGACAGTTAGTGACACGGGTTAGCAAGGAAGGAGATAGGTCTGGTGCAGAGAGGTAGATTTAGGTGTCATCGGCATACAAATGATATTGAAACCTGTGGGACTTTATTACGGAACCTAATGATGACATGTAGATTGAGAAGAGAAGGGGACCCAGGACAGACCAACAAAGTGGTAACAAGGCAGAGGAAGCCTCAGAGAAGGCTACACTAAAGGTACAGTTAGAAAGGTAGGAAGAGAACCACAAGAGGGCTGTGTCACAAATTCCAAAGGATTGGAGGGTTTGGAGAAAAAAATAAATTTATGCTTACCTGATAAATTGATTTCTTTTACGATATACCGAGTCCACGGTTTCATCCTTTACTTGTGGGATATATTCCTCCTGCTAACAGGAAGTGGCAAAGAGCACCACAGCAGAGCTGCTATATAGCTCCTCCCCTAACTCCTCCCCCTAGTCATTCGATCGAAGGTATAGGAAGAGAAAGGGAAAGAACCATAAAGGTGCAGAGGTGACTGAAGTTGATATAAAAACAAATCCTGTCTCAAAATGACAGGGTGGGCCGTGGACTCGGTATATCGTAAAATAAATCAATTTATCAGGTAAGCATAAATTTCCTTTTCTTTTACAAGATATATCGAGTCCACAGTTTCATCCTTTACTTGAGGGATACCAATACCAAAGCTTTAGGACACGGATGAAAGGGAGGGACAAGACAGGATCCTAAACGGAAGGCACCACTGCTTGAAGCACCTTTCTCCCAAAAATAGCCTCAGAAGAAGCAAAAGTATCAAATTTGTAAAATTTGGAAAAAGTATGAAGGAAGGACCAAGTCGCAGCCTTACAAATCTGTTCAACAGAAGCATCGTTTTTAAAAGCCCAAGTGGAAGCCATAGCTCTAGTGGAATGAGCCATAATCTTCTCAGGAGGCTGCTGTCCAGCAGTCTCGTATGCCAAACGTATGATGCTTTTCAGCCAAAAAGACAGAGATGTAGCTGTAGCTTTTTGACCTCTACGCTTTCCAGAATAAACCACAAACAGAGAGGATGTTTGACGGAAATCCTTGGTTGCTTGCAAGTAAAACTTCAAAGCACGAACCACGTCTAAGTTATGTAACAGACGCTCCTTCTTAGAAGAAGGATTAGGACAAAGAGAAGGAACAACAATTTCCTGATTAATATTCTTATTTGAAACAACCTTAGGAAGAAATCCAGGTTTAGTCCGCAAAACCACCTTATCAGAATGGAAGATAAGATAAGGGGAATCATATTGTAATGCAGAAAGCTCAGAAAATCTTCGAGCAGAAGAGATAGCGACTAAAAACAAAACTTTCCAAGATAACAGCTTAATATCTATGGAATGCATGGGTTCAAACGGAACCCCTTGAAGAACATTAAGAACTAGATTCAAGCTCCATGGCGGAGCAATCGGCTTGAACACAGGCTTGATTCTGATTAAAGCCTGACAAAATGCCTGAACATCTGGGACATCAGCCAGACGCTTGTGAAGCAAAATTGACAAAGCAGAAATTTGTCCCTTCAAGGAACTAGCTAATAAACCCTTCTCCAATCCTTCTTGGAGAAAAGACAAAATCCTAGGAATCATGATCTTACTCCATGAGTAACCCTTGGATTCACACCAATAAAGCCTGAATCAGGATATCAATGACCAGCTCAGAGAAACCCTTCTTAGATAAAATCAACCGTTCAATCTCCAAACAGTCAGCTGCAGAGAAGTTATATTTGGATGTTGGAATGGACCTTGAATGAGAAGGTCCTTTCTCAATGGCAGTCTCCACGGTGGCAGAGACGACATGTCCACTAGATCTGCATACCAGGTCCTGCGTGGCCATGCAGGCGCTATTAGAATTACAGAAGCCCTCTCCTGTTTGATTCTGGCAATCACCCGAGGAAAGAGAGGAAAAGGTGGAAACACATAAGCCAGGTTGAATGACCAAGGTACTGCTAGAGCCTATTGTTCCCCCATGATGATTGATATATGCCACAGTCGTGATATTGTCCAACTGGAATCTTATGAATTTGGCGGAAGCCAACTGAGGCCACGCCAGCAGCGCGTTGAATATCGCTCTCAGTTCCAGAATCTTGATTGGTAATTGAGACTCCGCCTGAGTCCACACACCCTGAGCCTTCAGGGAATTCCAGACTGCACCCCAGCCCAGAAGACTGGCGTCTGTTGTTACTATTACCCAAGATGGCCTGCGGAAGCACATCCCTTGGGACAGATTGTCCTGCGACAACCACCACCGAAGAGAGTCTCTGGTCTCTTGATCCAGATTTATCTGAGGAGATAAATTTGCATAATCCCCATTCCACTGACTGAGCATGCACAGTTGTAGTGGTCTTAGATGAAAGTGAGCAAACGGGATGATATCCATTGCCGCTACCATTAGTCCGATGACTTCCATACACTGAGCCACTGATGGCCGCTGAATGGACTGCAGAGCCCTTCAAGTATTTAGAATCTTTGATTTTCTGACTTCTGTCAGAAATATTTTCATGTTTTCTGAGTCTATCAGAGTTCCCAGGAATGGAACTCTGGTCTGTGGAACTAGTGAACTCTTTTCTACATTTACTTTCCAACCGTGAGTTCTCAGAAATGACAATACGATGTCCGTGTGAGATTTAGACAGATGAAATGTTGATGCCTGAATCAGGATATCGTCCAGATAGGGCGCCACTGTTATGCCTCGCGACCTGAGAACCGCTAGAAGAGACCCTGGAACCTTTGTGAAGATCCTGGGAGCCGTGGCCAACCCGAAGGGCAGGGCCACAAACTGATAATGTTTGTCCTGAAATGCAAATCGCAGGAACTGATGGTGATCCTTGTGGAAAGGGATGTGAAGATACGCATCCTTCAGGTCCACCGGGGTAATGTATTGACCCTCCTGGATCATAGGCAGAATTGTACGAATAGTCTCCATCATGAACGATGGGACTCTGAGAAACTTGTTTAGACACTTGAGATCTAAAATCGGTCTGAAGGTTCCCTCTTTCTTGGGGACCACAAAAAGGTTTGAATAGAACCCCTGCCCTTGTTCCCGATCTGGAGCTGGGCAAATTACAGTGATGGTCTAGAGGTCTTTTACACAGCGTAAGAACGCCTCTCTTTTTGTCTGGTCTACAGACAATCGTGAAAGATGAAATCTTCCCCTTGGGGGGAAGTCTTTGAATTCCAACTGATACCCCTGGGCCACAATTTCCAATGCCCAGGGATCCTGTACATCCCTTGCCCAAGCCTGAGCAAAGAAAGAGAGTCTGCCCCCTACTAGATCCGGTCTACTCATCGCTGAAACCTTCTCCCCAGCTAATTCACCACTTAACCCTGAGACTATATGGGTTTTTTTTTGTGTGGTGGTGCGCCCAGCAAACTACTTCGGCTGCGAGCTGGAAGTCTTTCTATGTTTAAGGATGAATGAGTTTGTGGAAGCCCTGGCAGAAGCATAGACCCAGAGGTATTCTACCCGGACTCAGAGCTATATTCCAGTGAGCCTTACCTGACCAACGGGGTCCCCGGTACTGTTGAGATGAGAACAGTTTCCGTGCAGAGGAGAAGACCCAAAACGCTGAGGACAGCTTCCGGAGTCAGCTGACAGGAAGCTGGTGTAACGCCGCTACTGGTGAGGTGGAACGTCGCTTCGCGGAGGGATCCGTGATGGTCGGACTGACTACACCAGGGAAGAGGCGGTTGCAGCAGTGCGAAGGGCCTGGCTCCTACATGCAGTGAGGGTGAGAAGATGCTATGCTAACATTAGAATATTAGCACCGGACCGCGGTAAGATCATTAGAGGCTCCAGTTTCAACTATAAGTCTCATTATTCTTTGTTTCTCCTGTTTCCTGCATGTACTATGGTATGGCAATTGGTACATCTAGGGGTTAAGTTGCTACGCCCTGGAGAGGTTGTGGCTATTTTATGGGCTACTTAAAGAGGCATAATACCCCTATACAAAGTAACTGTGAGTTCCTCTTCTTTCTGGACATTATATATTTCAGAGTACTGGAGATAAAAAACAGTGCTTAATCGACCTACTGGGATCTAACTTCTTTTCTCATTATTAAAGAGAACTTTTGAAAAAGAGACAGAACTTTTATGGACATTAATTAAGGAAAATAAGATACAATGTTGTTAAAGGCTTTAAGAATACTTGCTTGCTCCTTTTAAAGCCTATTATTTGGCCTTGGTCTATGATTGTGATTTCATGCCTTTTGTTCTCAGATTGCTATATACGGTTTAAATGCCTTCTCTGCCCTATTAATATATAAGGGTGAAGGTTTGCTTTTTTTGGCTGACCTGTTTATTATATCTTTGGTGCTGCTCTTTAGAATTTAAACAATTGTGTATATACTAAGGTTCTTTACTTAGAGGGAAAGAGGAATTGAAAATCTAATAGTATATTCTGGGTCCACTCTGATTTTGTTTTTTTTTAGTCTTCTCTATGCATTAAAAATACAGCCTATAAGGGGGGAGTTTCCCTTCCACTAGAAAATTGTGCGCTGAACATTGCTTTGTCAGGCCTGCTTCACTTTTTTGTTTCTTGTCCCTAGGTAAGGGAAGCACTACACATATATTTAAAAAAAAAAAAAAAAAAAAAAAAGGCTTTCACACACGTTTTTTTTTGTTTTTGTTTTTTTCTTCTTCCTTTTTATACACACATATTTATCTTGTGTTTAATGAGTTGACGCTACGGCGTGACTCTTATAATATTGGGCACGTTTCTTTAATCACTATTTGACTTGCACTTAATATATGGAAAAATTTGTCACTTTGACGAAAAAGAATTCACCTATAATGCCTGCTAAAGCTAAAGATAAAAAAACTAAAGCAAGTGATACTAGTTTGGATTCTACATCAGGTGACTTACCCCTCCCCTCTTTTGATATTCAAATGTTGATAGCACAATTATCAGCGGTGTTTTCACCGCAATTTGAAATGATTAAAAGAGGTCTTTTACACAGCGTAAGAATGCCTCTCTTTTTGTCTGGTCTACAGACAATCTTGAAAGATGAAATCTTCCCCTTGGGGGGAAGTCTTTGAATTCCAACTGATACTCCTGGGCCACAATTTCCAATGCCCAGGGATCCTGTACATCCCTTGCCCAAGCCTGAGCAAAGAAAGAGAGTCTGCCCCCTACTAGATCCGGTCCCGGATCGGGGGCTGCCCCTTCATGCTGTCTTAGTAGCAGCAGCGGGCTTTTTGACCTGTTTACCTTTATTCCAGGCCTGATTAGGTCTCCAGACCGTCTTGGATTGCACAAAGTTCCCTTCCTGCTTAGTGGAGGAAGGGGAAGAAGAGGATGTTCCTTTAAAATTTCAAAAGGAACGAAAATTATTTTGTTTACTCCTCATCTTGAGGGGCTTGTCCTGAGGTAGGGCTTGACCCTTACCTCCAGTAATGTCAGAGATTATTTCCTTCAGTTAAGGCCCGAACAGGGTCTTACCCTTGAAGGGAATAGTCAAAAGCTTAGATTTAGACGATACGTCAGCCGACCATGACTTTAGCCATAACGCTCTACGTGCTACAATGGCAAAGCCTGCATTTTTCACTGCTAATTTTGCAAGTTGAAAAGCAGCATCCGTCATAAAAGAATTAGCTAGCTTAAGAGCCTTAATTCTGTCTAAAATGTCCTCTAAAGGTGTCTCAAGACTCTTCCAGGGCGTCAAACCAAAAGGCAGCTGCAGTAGTTACTGGAACCATGCAAGCTATAGGCTGTAAGAGAAAACCCTGGTGAACAAAAATTTTCTTTAGAAGACCCTCCAATTTTTTATCCATAGGGTCTTTAAACGCACAACTGCCTCAATATGTATAGTTGTAAGTTTAGCTAAAGTAGAAATAGCTCCCTCCACCTTGGGAATCAATTGCCAAAAATCCCTCCTGGTGTCAGATGATATGGGAAACATCTTTTTAAAACTAGGAGGGGGAGAAAACGGTATACCTGGTCTATCCCATTCCTTCTCAACAATTTCCGAAATTCTCTTAGGAACCGGAAAAACATCCGTGTAAGTAGGTACTTATATATTTGTCCATTTTACACAACTTCTCTGGAGGAACCGTGATCGGGTAACAATCATCCAGAGTTGCTAGAACCTCCCTGAGCAATAAGCGGAGGTGTTCTAATTTGAATTTAAAGGACACGAAGTCCGAATCTGTCTGAGGTAATACATTTCCTGACTCTGAAAGTTCTCCCTCAGACATAAAATCCCTAACCCCCAAATCAGAGCATTGGGAGTTAACATCGGAAATGGCCACTAAGGCGTCAGAGGGTTCAGTATTTGCATTAATATCTGACCTATGGCGTTTACCCTGCAAACCTGGCAGCTTAGACAATACCTCTGTAAGGGTAGTAGACGTGACTGCCGCCATATCTTGCAAAGTAAAAGAAGTAGACGCACTAGAAGTACTTGGCGTCGCTTGCGTGGGCGTTAAAGGTTGTGACACTTGGGGAGAATTAGATGGCATATGCTGACTCTCTGCAAACAGAGAATCCTCCTGAGGCCCACTTTCTCTATTTAAATTTTATATATTTATATGATCTTTACAGTGTAAGGCCCTTTCAGTGCACAATGTAAGAGGGGGTTCCACCATGGCTTCTAAACATATAGAACACTGACTTCCCATGTCAGACATTTTGTACAGACTAGTAATAACAGCACAAGTCTTTCCCAACCTTGTAATATGTGAAAAAACATTCAGCACAAAAAACGGTTACTGCGCCTTTAAGGTAAAAAAGTGTACACTGTTTTGCAAAGTCGTTAAAACGATAATCAAAATGACCAGTTTTGTGATTTTTAGAGCCTAGTGTGGCATTGGATGTTGCACCACAAGTAAAAGGAGAGATAAATTTAAATTTTAACAAATTAGGCAGTAAACGAACAATCTGCAGACAATTTTTCACTAAATGACTTCTGCACCTCGCCACAGCTCTGCTGTGGCGCCTACCTGCCCCCAAGACCTGTCAAAAAGATCCGGTCTCACTCCAAAGTACAGCCTCACAGTCTGGGTCCAACCGGAGCTAATGGCTGCTATCTCTCCAGAAAAACTAACTGCGCACTGAAGCGTGAAAATAGGCCCCGCCCATCCTGTCTGATGAGCCAAAAATAAAGAAAACCGCATGGGAAGCGTTTTCAACTAACATATGTACACACTGCTTTTAAAAAAAATATGCCATGTGAACCCCACAGAAATTCTACAACTCAGCCTCAAAAAACCCTCCATATATCGTTAACAGAAGGTTGCCTAGACTGCCCCAGTGTCTAACCACATAGCCCTTAAGTATCCGCAGGAATTTAGACTGGGATAAAAATATATAGGCTACCACAGTATCACCCCATAATAAGGACTACTGCTTACCCTTGCCCCTCATGGGGAATATGTCAGCCAGATTCTGATATATCATGTCTCCTCAGAATATAAGACTGCACATACCTTGAAATTGCTTGCAGCAAGAAAACGTTCCCCCATACTGAACACTTCTCCTGTACTTCCTCAGCATCACTTGTGGGAACGAACAATGATCTTAGTTACTACTGCTAAGATCATCAGACTCAAGGCATGATTCTTCATCCCTATCATGCCAGAGTAAAACAGTACACACCGGTACCATTTAAAATAATTGATTGAAGAAAAACTAAACTATCTTTTTATCACCACATAAACTTTACCCTTCCTATTGCTATGCATAGGCAAATAGAATGACTGGGGGAGGAGTTAGGGGAGGAGCTATATAGCAGCTCTGCTGTGGTGCTCTTTGCCACTTCCTGTTAGCAGGAGGAATATATCCCACAAGTAAAGGATGAAACCGTGGACTCTGTATATCTTGTAAAAGAAAGAGGGTGGTCAACTGTATTAAAGGCTGCAGACAGATCAAGGAGTATAAGCAGAGAGAAGTGGCCTTTGGATTTTGCTGCAAGTAGGTCATTGCTAAACTTAACGATTGCTGTCTCTGTGGAGTGATGGGGCAAAATCCATTGCAGTGGGTCAAGCAGGGAGTTTAATAGAATTGGGATAGGCGTGCATATAATAGCTTTTCAAGAAGAGAGTAGGGAAACAGGGTGGTAGTTGGATGGGGAGGTTGGATCGAGAGAAGGATTTTTTAAAGATAGGTGTGACCAGTGCATGTTTTAGAGATGAGGTAAATATACCGGTGCTGAGGGAGAGGTTGAAAATGTGTGTGAGTATAGGGGTAAGGGTAGAAGAGATGGAGGGGAGTAGATGCGAGGGGATGGGTTTGAGGGTACAGGTAGTGAGGTGAGAGCACAGTATAAGTGCAGAAACTTATTTCTCAGTAACAGGGGCGAAAGACCTAAATTTATGGCTATGTGGGTTTTGGATGATAGCGAGGTTATGAGGGGGTGGGAGACTGGTAGTATGTTGCAAGCTGATTTCGCAAGTTAGTGTGTGTATTACAAGTTGTAAGTGAATTGTTTGTGCACAACAAAACCCGATGCGCACTAACTTCAGGACTTTGGGTATCACAACCACATTACAGCATGCGCCCCAGACTTTAATGGATCGTGTTATGGAAAAAAAGTATAGCTTTTTTGCTAACCTGACACCGCATTAGACCTTCTTCGCTAAACCCAAAGACCTAAGATTACAAGTCATGCGGTATGGCTTTTCTGGGCGCGATATGGTCTTTGCGTGCAGCTCTGTCTTTCCCATGTGCGATATGGCCTTTACCACAATGATCCATTCCCCACTCAAAGACCTGTAGTTATGTGTTTGCTAAACAAAAAAGTTTTACAAAAGTCATCAAAAATACCTAACAAAATACACCTACACCCATAAACTACACTATTAACCCCTAAACCGCCATCCCCCCACATCGCAACCACTAAAACTATTAACCCCTAAATCGCCATCCCCCCACATCGCAACCACTAACTAAAACTATTAACCCCTAAACTGCCATCCCCCCACATCGCAACCACTAAATAAACCTATTAACTCCTAAACTGCCACCCTCCACATCAAAACCACTAATTATACATATTAACCCCTAAACTGCCATCCCCTCACATCGCAACCACTAAATAAAACTATTAACCCCTAAACCGCCATCCCCCACATCACAACCACTAAAGAAATTATTAACCCCCCACATCACAAAGTATTAAACTAATATCTAAGCCCCCTAACCTAACACCCCCTAAATTAACCCCAATTAAAATACACCTACATTGAAGTAAAAATAAATTAACTACTTTAAAAAAAATTACCTGTAAAACGAAATTAAAACCTAAACTTAAACTTTAAAAAAGAACAAATATTACTTTTCAAAAAATTTTCACAAAAAATAAAAAAACATACATTACAAATTAAAACAAACAAAATTATCTAAAAATTTTTTTAAAAATCCTATTCTAGTACCCAAGAAAACAAAATAAAACCTCCCCTAATCTACAAATAAACTACCAATAGTTTGGGCAATGCCTTTTGTAGGGCATTGCCCTAAAGATAACAGCTCTTTTACATAAAAAATACAACAATTAACCCCTAACATTACAACCCCCACCCCCCAAAATAACAGCTAGTGGGATCCCCTATCATAAGAGGGGTACCACAGTGGGGATACTTCGGTGCCTTCATTGGACTCTCAATTACCTACCACTGCATCGGAAGATTGTTCTTGTAAAATGACATAAAGTGAAAGGGTTGTAAAACTTCAGCCCCGCCCCCGAGATAAGCATTGTAGTTAGAGCAGTGACCAGAAGAATGGGCAGAATAATCCCATGGTCAATGTGGACTAAGGTATTCTACTCCGATGGCCAAGACAGGATTGCATTTTTGTTATATATATATATATGTGTTCTTCTATACATTGTTATCTGTTGTATTTAGAAAAAAAAATTGTGTTTTGTTCTTTGAAAAGGGGGGAGATGTGATGAGAGTGGAAGTGTGATATCACATTCTGTCTAAAATGTCCTCTAAAGGTGTCTCAAGACTCTTCCAGGGCGTCAAACCAAAAGGCAGCTGCAGTAGTTACTGGAACCATGCAAGCTATAGGCTGTAAGAGAAAACCCTGGTGAACAAAAATTTTCTTTAGAAGACCCTCCAATTTTTTATCCATAGGGTCTTTAAACGCACAACTGCCTCAATATGTATAGTTGTAAGTTTAGCTAAAGTAGAAATAGCTCCCTCCACCTTGGGAATCAATTGCCAAAAATCCCTCATGGTGTCAGATGATATGGGAAACATCTTTTTAAAACTAGGAGGGGGAGAAAACGGTATACCTGGTCTATCCCATTCCTTCTTAACAATTTCCGAAATTCTCTTAGGAACCGGAAAAACATCCGTGTAAGTAGGTACTTATATATTTGTCCATTTTACACAACTTCTCTGGAGGAACCGTGATCGGGTAACAATCATCCAGAGTTGCTAGAACCTCCCTGAGCAATAAGCGGAGGTGTTCTAATTTGAATTTAAAGGACACGAAGTCCGAATCTGTCTGAGGTAATACATTTCCTGACTCTGAAAGTTCTCCCTCAGACATAAAATCCCTAACCCCCAAATCAGAGCATTGGGAGTTAACATCGGAAGTGGCCACTAAGGCGTCAGAGGGTTCAGTATTTGCATTAATATCTGACCTATGGCGTTTACCCTGCAAACCTGGCAGCTTAGACAATACCTCTGTAAGGGTAGTAGACGTGACTGCCGCCATATCTTGCAAAGTTAAAGAAGTAGACGCACTAGAAGTACTTGGCGTCGCTTGCGTGGGCGTTAAAGTTTGTGACACTTGGGGAGAATTAGATGGCATATGCTGACTCTCTGCAAACAGAGAATCCTCCTGAGGCCCACTTTCTCTATTTAAATTTTATATATTTATATGATCTTTACAGTGTAAGGCCCTTTCAGTGCACAATGTAAGAGGGGGTTCCACCATGGCTTCTAAACATATAGAACACTGACTTCCCATGTCAGACATTTTGTACAGACTAGTAATAACAGCACAAGTCTTTCCCAACCTTGTAATATGTGAAAAAACATTCAGCACAAAAAACGGTTACTGCGCCTTTAAGGTAAAAAAGTGTACACTGTTTTGCAAAGTCGTTAAAACGATAATCAAAATTACCAGTTTTGTGATTTTTAGAGCCTAGTGTGGCATTGGATGTTGCACCACAAGTAAAAGGAGAGATAAATTTAAATTTTAACAAATTAGGCAGTAAACGAACAATCTGCAGACAATTTTTCACTAAATGACTTCTGCACCTCGCCACAGCTCTGCTGTGGCGCCTACCTGCCCCCAAGACCTGTCAAAACGATCCGGTCTCACTCCAAAGTACAGCCTCACAGTCTGGGTCCAACCGGAGCTAATGGCTGCTACCTCTCCAGAAAAACTAACTGCGCACTGAAGCGTGAAAATAGGCCCCGCCCATCCTGTCTGATGAGCCAAAAATAAAGAAAACCGCATGGGAAGCGTTTTCAACTAACATATGTACACACTGCTTTTAAAAAAAATATGCCATGTGAACCCCACAGAAATTCTACAACTCAGCCTCAAAAAACCCTCCATATATCGTTAACAGAAGGTTGCCTAGGCTGCCCCAGTGTCTAACCACATAGCCCTTAAGTATCCGCAGGAATTTAGACTGGGATAAAAATATATAGGCTACCACAGTATCACCCCATAATAAGGACTACTGCTTACCCTTGCCCCTCATGGGGAATATGTCAGCCAGATTCTGATATATCATGTCTCCTCAGAATATAAGACTGCACATACCTTGAAATTGCTTGCAGCAAGAAAACGTTCCCCCATACTGAAGACTTCTCCTGTACTTCCTCAGCATCACTAGTGGGAACGAACAATGATCTTAGTTACTACTGCTAAGATCATCAGACTCAAGGCATGATTCTTCATCCCTATCATGCCAGAGTAAAACAGTACACACCGGTACCATTTAAAATAATTGATTGAAGAAAAACTAAACTATCTTTTTATCACCACATAAACTTTACCCTTCCTATTGCTATGCATAGGCAAATAGAATGACTGGGGGGAGGAGTTAGGGGAGGAGCTATATAGCAGCTCTGCTGTGGTGCTCTTTGCCACTTCCTGTTAGCAGGAGGAATATATCCCACAAGTAAAGGATGAAACCGTGGACTCGGTATATCTTGTAAAAGAAAGAGGGTGGTCAACTGTATTAAAGGCTGCAGACAGATCAAGGAGTATAAGCAGAGAGAAGTGGCCTTTGGATTTTGCTGCAAGTAGGTCATTGCTAAACTTAACGATTGCTGTCTCTGTGGAGTGATGGGGCAAAATCCATTGCAGTGGGTCAAGGAGGGAGTTTAATAGAATTGGGATAGGCGTGCATATAATAGCTTTTCAAGAAGAGAGTAGGGAAACAGGGCGGTAGTTGGATGGGGAGGTTGGATCGAGAGAAGGATTTTTTAAGGATAGGTGTGACCAGTGCATGTTTTAGAGATGAGGTAAATATACCGGTGCTGAGGGAGAGGTTGAAAATGTGTGTGAGTATAGGGGTAAGGGTAGAAGAGATGGAGGGGAGTAGATGCGAGGGGATGGGTTTGAGGGTACAGGTAGTGAGGTGAGAGCACAGTATAAGTGCAGAAACTTATTTCTCAGTAACAGGGGCGAAAGACCTAAATTTATGGCTATGTGGGTTTTGGATGATAGCGAGGTTATGAGGGGGTGGGAGACTGGTAGTATGTTGCAAGCTGATTTCGCAAGTTAGTGTGTGTATTACAAGTTGTAAGTGAATTGTTTGTGCACAACGAAACCCGATGCGCACTAACTTCAGGACTTTGGGTATCACAACCACATTACAGCATGCGCCCCAGACTTTAATGGATCGTGTTATGGAAAAAAAAGTATAGCTTTTTTGCTAACCTGACACCGCATTAGACCTTCTTCGCTAAACCCAAAGACCTAAGATTACAAGTCATGCGGTATGGCTTTTCTGGGCGCGATATGGTCTTTGCGTGCAGCTCTGTCTTTCCCATGTGCGATATGGCCTTTACCACAATGATCCATTCCCCACTCAAAGACCTGTAGTTATGTGTTTGCTAAACAAAAAAGTTTTACAAAAGTCATCAAAAATACCTAACAAAATACACCTACACCCATAAACTACACTATTAACCCCTAAACCGCCATCCCCCCACATCGCAACCACTAAAACTATTAACCCCTAAATCGCCATCCCCCCACATCGCAACCACTAACTAAAACTATTAACCCCTAAACTGCCATCCCCCCACATCGCAACCACTAAATAAACCTATTAACTCCTAAACTGCCACCCTCCACATCAAAACCACTAATTATACATATTAACCCCTAAACTGCCATCCCCTCACATCGCAACCACTAAATAAAACTATTAACCCCTAAACCGCCATCCCCCACATCACAACCACTAAAGAAATTATTAACCCCCCACATCACAAAGTATTAAACTAATATCTAAGCCCCCTAACCTAACACCCCCTAAATTAACCCCAATTAAAATACACCTACATTGAAGTAAAAATAAATTAACTACTTTAAAAAAAATTACCTGTAAAACGAAATTAAAACCTAAACTTAAACTTTAAAAAAGAACAAATATTACTTTTCAAAAATTTTTCACAAAAAATAAAAAAACATACATTACAAATTAAAACAAACAAAATTATCTAAAAATGTTTTAAAAAATCCTATTCTAGTACCCAAGAAAACAAAATAAAACCTCCCCTAATCTACAAATAAACTACCAATAGTTTGGGCAATGCCTTTTGTAGGGCATTGCCCTAAAGATAACAGCTCTTTTACATAAAAAATACAACAATTAACCCCTAACATTACAATCCCCACCCCCCAAAATAACAGCTAGTGGGATCCCCTATCATAAGAGGGGTACCACAGTGGGGATACTTCGGTGCCTTCATTGGACTCTCAATTACCTACCACTGCATCGGAAGATTGTTCTTGTAAAATGACATAAAGTGAAAGGGTTGTAAAACTTCAGCCCCGCCCCCGAGATAAGCATTGTAGTTAGAGCAGTGACCAGAAGAATGGGCAGAATAATCCCATGGTCAATGTGGACTAAGGTATTCTACTCCGATGGCCAAGACAGGATTGAATTTTTGTTATATATATATGTGTTCTTCTATACATTGTTATCTGTTGTATTTAGAAAAAAAAATTGTGTTTTGTTCTTTGAAAAGGGGGGAGATGTGATGAGAGTGGAAGTGTGATATCACATTCTGTCTAAAATGTCCTCTAAAGGTGTCTCAAGACTCTTCCAGGGCGTCAAACCAAAAGGCAGCTGCAGTAGTTACTGGAACCATGCAAGCTATAGGCTGTAAGAGAAAACCCTGGTGAACAAAAATTTTCTTTAGAAGACCCTTCAATTTTTTATCCATAGGGTCTTTAAACGCACAACTGCCTCAATATGTATAGTTGTAAGTTTAGCTAAAGTAGAAATAGCTCCCTCCACCTTGGGAATCAATTGCCAAAAATCCCTCATGGTGTCAGATGATATGGGAAACATCTTTTTAAAACTAGGAGGGGGAGAAAACGGTATACCTGGTCTATCCCATTCCTTGTTAACAATTTCCGAAATTCTCTTAGGAACCGGAAAAACATCCGTGTAAGTAGGTACTTATATATTTGTCCATTTTACACAACTTCTCTAGAGGAACCGTGATCGGGTAACAATCATCCAGAGTTGCTAGAACCTCCCTGAGCAATAAGCGGAGGTGTTCTAATTTGAATTTAAAGGACACAAAGTCCGAATCTGTCTGAGGTAATACATTTCCTGACTCTGAAAGTTCTCCCTCAGACATAAAATCCCTAACCCCCAAATCAGAGCATTGGGAGTTAACATCGGAAATGGCCACTAAGGCGTCAGAGGGTTCAGTATTTGCATTAATATCTGACCTATGGCGTTTACCCTGCAAACCTGGCAGCTTAGACAATACCTCTGTAAGGGTAGTAGACGTGACTGCCGCCATATCTTGCAAAGTAAAAGAAGTAGACGCACTAGAAGTACTTGGCGTCGCTTGCGTGGGCGTTAAAGGTTGTGACACTTGGGGAGAATTAGATGGCATATGCTGACTCTCTGCAAACAGAGAATCCTCCTGAGGCCCACTTTCTCTATTTAAATTTTATATATTTATATGATCTTTACAGTGTAAGGCCCTTTCAGTGCACAATGTAAGAGGGGGTTCCACCATGGCTTCTAAACATATAGAACACTGACTTCCCATGTCAGACATTTTGTACAGACTAGTAATAACAGCACAAGTCTTTCCCAACCTTGTAATATGTGAAAAAACATTCAGCACAAAAAACGGTTACTGCGCCTTTAAGGTAAAAAAGTGTACACTGTTTTGCAAAGTCGTTAAAACGATAATCAAAATGACCAGTTTTGTGATTTTTAGAGCCTAGTGTTGCACCACAAGTAAAAGGAGAGATAAATTTAAATTTTAACAAATTAGGCAGTAAACGAACAATCTGCAGACAATTTTTCACTAAATGACTTCTGCACCTCGCCACAGCTCTGCTGTGGCGCCTACCTGCCCCCAAGACCTGTCAAAACGATCCGGTCTCACTCCAAAGTACAGCCTCACAGTCTGGGTCCAACCGGAGCTAATGGCTGCTACCTCTCCAGAAAAACTAACTGCGCACTGAAGCGTGAAAATAGGCCCCGCCCATCCTGTCTGATGAGCCAAAAATAAAGAAAACCGCATGGGAAGCGTTTTCAACTAACATATGTACACACTGCTTTTAAAAAAAATATGCCATGTGAACCCCACAGAAATTCTACAACTAAGCCTCAAAAAACCCTCCATATATCGTTAACAGAAGGTTGCCTAGGCTGCCCCAGTGTCTAACCACATAGCCCTTAAGTATCCGCAGGAATTTAGACTGGGATAAAAATATATAGGCTACCACAGTATCACCCCATAATAAGGACTACTGCTTACCCTTGCCCCTCATGGGGAATATGTCAGCCAGATTCTGATATATCATGTCTCCTCAGAATATAAGACTGCACATACCTTGAAATTGCTTGCAGCAAGAAAACGTTCCCCCATACTGAAGACTTCTCCTGTACTTCCTCAGCATCACTAGTGGGAACGAACAATGATCTTAGTTACTACTGCTAAGATCATCAGACTCAAGGCATGATTCTTCATCCCTATCATGCCAGAGTAAAACAGTACACACCGGTACCATTTAAAATAATTGATTGAAGAAAAACTAAACTATCTTTTTATCACCACATAAACTTTACCCTTCCTATTGCTATGCATAGGCAAATAGAATGACTGGGGGGAGGAGTTAGGGGAGGAGCTATATAGCAGCTCTGCTGTGGTGCTCTTTGCCACTTCCTGTTAGCAGGAGGAATATATCCCACAAGTAAAGGATGAAACCGTGGACTCGGTATATCTTGTAAAAGAAAGAGGGTGGTCAACTGTATTAAAGGCTGCAGACAGATCAAGGAGTATAAGCAGAGAGAAGTGGCCTTTGGATTTTGCTGCAAGTAGGTCATTGCTAAACTTAACGATTGCTGTCTCTGTGGAGTGATGGGGCAAAATCCATTGCAGTGGGTCAAGGAGGGAGTTTAATAGAATTGGGATAGGCGTGCATATAATAGCTTTTCAAGAAGAGAGTAGGGAAACAGGGCGGTAGTTGGATGGGGAGGTTGGATCGAGAGAAGGATTTTTTAAGGATAGGTGTGACCAGTGCATGTTTTAGAGATGAGGTAAATATACCGGTGCTGAGGGAGAGGTTGAAAATGTGTGTGAGTATAGGGGTAAGGGTAGAAGAGATGGAGGGGAGTAGATGCGAGGGGATGGGTTTGAGGGTACAGGTAGTGAGGTGAGAGCACAGTATAAGTGCAGAAACTTATTTCTCAGTAACAGGGGCGAAAGACCTAAATTTATGGCTATGTGGGTTTTGGATGATAGCGAGGTTATGAGGGGGTGGGAGACTGGTAGTATGTTGCAAGCTGATTTCGCAAGTTAGTGTGTGTATTACAAGTTGTAAGTGAATTGTTTGTGCACAACGAAACCCGATGCGCACTAACTTCAGGACTTTGGGTATCACAACCACATTACAGCATGCGCCCCAGACTTTAATGGATCGTGTTATGGAAAAAAAAGTATAGCTTTTTTGCTAACCTGACACCGCATTAGACCTTCTTCGCTAAACCCAAAGACCTAAGATTACAAGTCATGCGGTATGGCTTTTCTGGGCGCGATATGGTCTTTGCGTGCAGCTCTGTCTTTCCCATGTGCGATATGGCCTTTACCACAATGATCCATTCCCCACTCAAAGACCTGTAGTTATGTGTTTGCTAAACAAAAAAGTTTTACAAAAGTCATCAAAAATACCTAACAAAATACACCTACACCCATAAACTACACTATTAACCCCTAAACCGCCATCCCCCCACATCGCAACCACTAAAACTATTAACCCCTAAATCGCCATCCCCCCACATCGCAACCACTAACTAAAACTATTAACCCCTAAACTGCCATCCCCCCACATCGCAACCACTAAATAAACCTATTAACTCCTAAACTGCCACCCTCCACATCAAAACCACTAATTATACATATTAACCCCTAAACTGCCATCCCCTCACATCGCAACCACTAAATAAAACTATTAACCCCTAAACCGCCATCCCCCACATCACAACCACTAAAGAAATTATTAACCCCCCACATCACAAAGTATTAAACTAATATCTAAGCCCCCTAACCTAACACCCCCTAAATTAACCCCAATTAAAATACACCTACATTGAAGTAAAAATAAATTAACTACTTTAAAAAAAATTACCTGTAAAACGAAATTAAAACCTAAACTTAAACTTTAAAAAAGAACAAATATTACTTTTCAAAAATTTTTCACAAAAAATAAAAAAACATACATTACAAATTAAAACAAACAAAATTATCTAAAAATGTTTTAAAAAATCCTATTCTAGTACCCAAGAAAACAAAATAAAACCTCCCCTAATCTACAAATAAACTACCAATAGTTTGGGCAATGCCTTTTGTAGGGCATTGCCCTAAAGATAACAGCTCTTTTACATAAAAAATACAACAATTAACCCCTAACATTACAATCCCCACCCCCCAAAATAACAGCTAGTGGGATCCCCTATCATAAGAGGGGTACCACAGTGGGGATACTTCGGTGCCTTCATTGGACTCTCAATTACCTACCACTGCATCGGAAGATTGTTCTTGTAAAATGACATAAAGTGAAAGGGTTGTAAAACTTCAGCCCCGCCCCCGAGATAAGCATTGTAGTTAGAGCAGTGACCAGAAGAATGGGCAGAATAATCCCATGGTCAATGTGGACTAAGGTATTCTACTCCGATGGCCAAGACAGGATTGAATTTTTGTTATATATATATGTGTTCTTCTATACATTGTTATCTGTTGTATTTAGAAAAAAAAATTGTGTTTTGTTCTTTGAAAAGGGGGGAGATGTGATGAGAGTGGAAGTGTGATATCACATTCTGTCTAAAATGTCCTCTAAAGGTGTCTCAAGACTCTTCCAGGGCGTCAAACCAAAAGGCAGCTGCAGTAGTTACTGGAACCATGCAAGCTATAGGCTGTAAGAGAAAACCCTGGTGAACAAAAATTTTCTTTAGAAGACCCTTCAATTTTTTATCCATAGGGTCTTTAAACGCACAACTGCCTCAATATGTATAGTTGTAAGTTTAGCTAAAGTAGAAATAGCTCCCTCCACCTTGGGAATCAATTGCCAAAAATCCCTCATGGTGTCAGATGATATGGGAAACATCTTTTTAAAACTAGGAGGGGGAGAAAACGGTATACCTGGTCTATCCCATTCCTTGTTAACAATTTCCGAAATTCTCTTAGGAACCGGAAAAAACATCCGTGTAAGTAGGTACTTATATATTTGTCCATTTTACACAACTTCTCTAGAGGAACCGTGATCGGGTAACAATCATCCAGAGTTGCTAGAACCTCCCTGAGCAATAAGCGGAGGTGTTCTAATTTGAATTTAAAGGACACAAAGTCCGAATCTGTCTGAGGTAATACATTTCCTGACTCTGAAAGTTCTCCCTCAGACATAAAATCCCTAACCCCCAAATCAGAGCATTGGGAGTTAACATCGGAAATGGCCACTAAGGCGTCAGAGGGTTCAGTATTTGCATTAATATCTGACCTATGGCGTTTACCCTGCAAACCTGGCAGCTTAGACAATACCTCTGTAAGGGTAGTAGACGTGACTGCCGCCATATCTTGCAAAGTAAAAGAAGTAGACGCACTAGAAGTACTTGGCGTCGCTTGCGTGGGCGTTAAAGGTTGTGACACTTGGGGAGAATTAGATGGCATATGCTGACTCTCTGCAAACAGAGAATCCTCCTGAGGCCCACTTTCTCTATTAAAATTTTATATATTTATATGATCTTTACAGTGTAAGGCCCTTTCAGTGCACAATGTAAGAGGGGGTTCCACCATGGCTTCTAAACATATAGAACACTGACTTCCCATGTCAGACATTTTGTACAGACTAGTAATAACAGCACAAGTCTTTCCCAACCTTGTAATATGTGAAAAAACATTCAGCACAAAAAACGGTTACTGCGCCTTTAAGGTAAAAAAGTGTACACTGTTTTGCAAAGTCGTTAAAACGATAATCAAAATGACCAGTTTTGTGATTTTTAGAGCCTAGTGTTGCACCACAAGTAAAAGGAGAGATAAATTTAAATTTTAACAAATTAGGCAGTAAACGAACAATCTGCAGACAATTTTTCACTAAATGACTTCTGCACCTCGCCACAGCTCTGCTGTGGCGCCTACCTGCCCCCAAGACCTGTCAAAACGATCCGGTCTCACTCCAAAGTACAGCCTCACAGTCTGGGTCCAACCGGAGCTAATGGCTGCTACCTCTCCAGAAAAACTAACTGCGCACTGAAGCGTGAAAATAGGCCCCGCCCATCCTGTCTGATGAGCCAAAAATAAAGAAAACCGCATGGGAAGCGTTTTCAACTAACATATGTACACACTGCTTTTAAAAAAAATATGCCATGTGAACCCCACAGAAATTCTACAACTAAGCCTCAAAAAACCCTCCATATATCGTTAACAGAAGGTTGCCTAGGCTGCCCCAGTGTCTAACCACATAGCCCTTAAGTATCCGCAGGAATTTAGACTGGGATAAAAATATATAGGCTACCACAGTATCACCCCATAATAAGGACTACTGCTTACCCTTGCCCCTCATGGGGAATATGTCAGCCAGATTCTGATATATCATGTCTCCTCAGAATATAAGACTGCACATACCTTGAAATTGCTTGCAGCAAGAAAACGTTCCCCCATACTGAAGACTTCTCCTGTACTTCCTCAGCATCACTAGTGGGAACGAACAATGATCTTAGTTACTACTGCTAAGATCATCAGACTCAAGGCATGATTCTTCATCCCTATCATGCCAGAGTAAAACAGTACACACCGGTACCATTTAAAATAATTGATTGAAGAAAAACTAAACTATCTTTTTATCACCACATAAACTTTACCCTTCCTATTGCTATGCATAGGCAAATAGAATGACTGGGGGGAGGAGTTAGGGGAGGAGCTATATAGCAGCTCTGCTGTGGTGCTCTTTGCCACTTCCTGTTAGCAGGAGGAAAATATCCCACAAGTAAAGGATGAAACCGTGGACTCGGTATATCTTGTAAAAGAAAGAGGGTGGTCAACTGTATTAAAGGCTGCAGACAGATCAAGGAGTATAAGCAGAGAGAAGTGGCCTTTGGATTTTGCTGCAAGTAGGTCATTGCTAAACTTAACGATTGCTGTCTCTGTGGAGTGATGGGGCAAAATCCATTGCAGTGGGTCAAGGAGGGAGTTTAATAGAATTGGGATAGGCGTGCATATAATAGCTTTTCAAGAAGAGAGTAGGGAAACAGGGCGGTAGTTGGATGGGGAGGTTGGATCGAGAGAAGGATTTTTTAAGGATAGGTGTGACCAGTGCATGTTTTAGAGATGAGGTAAATATACCGGTGCTGAGGGAGAGGTTGAAAATGTGTGTGAGTATAGGGGTAAGGGTAGAAGAGATGGAGGGGAGTAGATGCGAGGGGATGGGTTTGAGGGTACAGGTAGTGAGGTGAGAGCACAGTATAAGTGCAGAAACTTATTTCTCAGTAACAGGGGCGAAAGACCTAAATTTATGGCTATGTGGGTTTTGGATGATAGCGAGGTTATGAGGGGGTGGGAGACTGGTAGTATGTTGCAAGCTGATTTCGCAAGTTAGTGTGTGTATTACAAGTTGTAAGTGAATTGTTTGTGCACAACAAAACCCGATGCGCACTAACTTCAGGACTTTGGGTATCACAACCACATTACAGCATGCGCCCCAGACTTTAATGGATCGTGTTGTGGAAAAAAAAGTATAGCTTTTTTGCTAACCTGACACCGCATTAGACCTTCTTCGCTAAACCCAAAGACCTAAGATTACAAGTCATGCGGTATGGCTTTTCTGGGCGCGATATGGTCTTTGCGTGCAGCTCTGTCTTTCCCATGTGCGATATGGCCTTTACCACAATGATCCATTCCCCACTCAAAGACCTGTAGTTATGTGTTTGCTAAACAAAAAAGTTTTACAAAAGTCATCAAAAATACCTAACAAAATACACCTACACCCATAAACTACACTATTAACCCCTAAACCGCCATCCCCCCACATCGCAACCACTAAAACTATTAACCCCTAAATCGCCATCCCCCCACATCGCAACCACTAACTAAAACTATTAACCCCTAAACTGCCATCCCCCCACATCGCAACCACTAAATAAACCTATTCACTCCTAAACTGCCACCCTCCACATCAAAACCACTAATTATACATATTAACCCCTAAACTGCCATCCCCTCACATCGCAACCACTAAATAAAACTATTAACCCCTAAACCGCCATCCCCCACATCACAACCACTAAAGAAATTATTAACCCCCCACATCACAAAGTATTAAACTAATATCTAAGCCCCCTAACCTAACACCCCCTAAATTAACCCCAATTAAAATACACCTACATTGAAGTAAAAATAAATTAACTACTTTAAAAAAAATTACCTGTAAAACGAAATTAAAACCTAAACTTAAACTTTAAAAAAGAACAAATATTACTTTTCAAAATTTTTTCACAAAAAATAAAAAAACATACATTACAAATTAAAACAAACAAAATTATCTAAAATTTTTTAAAAAAATCCTATTCTAGTACCCAAGAAAACAAAATAAAACCTCCCCTAATCTACAAATAAACTACCAATAGTTTGGGCAATGCCTTTTGTAGGGCATTGCCCTAAAGATAACAGCTCTTTTACATAAAAAATACAACAATTAACCCCTAACATTACAACCCCCACCCCCCAAAATAACAGCTAGTGGGATCCCCTATCATAAGAGGGGTACCACAGTGGGGATACTTCGGTGCCTTCATTGGACTCTCAATTACCTACCACTGCATCGGAAGATTGTTCTTGTAAAATGACATAAAGTGAAAGGGTTGTAAAACTTCAGCCCCGCCCCCGAGATAAGCATTGTAGTTAGAGCAGTGACCAGAAGAATGGGCAGAATAATCCCATGGTCAATGTGGACTAAGGTATTCTACTCCGATGGCCAAGACAGGATTGCATTTTTGTTATATATATATGTGTTCTTCTATACATTGTTATCTGTTGTATTTAGAAAAAAAAATTGTGTTTTGTTCTTTGAAAAGGGGGGAGATGTGATGAGAGTGGAAGTGTGATATCACAGAAAGGGGAGTGGCCTATTGGCGGTTCAACCTGTGTCGCAGTAACTAATATGGATGTAATATGAACAGTCTGTTAATCCTATGCTCCTCAATAAAATAGAGTTGTACCTACCATACTGTGTCCTGCATCTCATGACAGTGTGCATTTGGCAACAATATCACAAATTCTCCACAAATGTGGCTTGTATGGGAGGGTTGCAAGAAAAAAGCCACTCCTTAAGACAGGCCACATGCAGTCACGACTGAGCTTTGCCATAACACACCTAGGAGATTCTGAAGCCACATGGAAAAAAGGTGTTATGGTCAGAAAAGACTAAAATTGAATTATTTGGCCTCAACACCAAACGATATGTCTGGAGGAAATCCAATACACCTCACCATCCAAATAACACCATACCTACAGTAAAGCATGGAGGTGGTAATATCCTGTTATGGGGGTATTTCTCTGCAGCAGGCACTGGAGCACTTGTCAGGATAGAAGGAATAATAGATGGGGCAAAATACCGTCAAATTCTTGAGGAAAATCTGCTTCCCTCTTCCAGGAAGTTGTCAATGGAAAGAAGATTTACCTTCCAACATGACAATGACCCAAAGCACACAGCAAAATATACCACACAGTGGTTGAAGGAGAAAAAGGTGAATGTCCTTGCTTGGCCTAGTCAGAGCCCAGTCCTAAACCCCATTGAATATATGTGGCATGACTTGAAGACTGCAGTCCACAAACGGTCACCATCAAATGTAACGGAACTGGAGCAGTTCTGCAAAGAAGAGTGGGCAAATATTGCACAGTCTAGATGTGCAAAGTTAGTACAGACATATCCCAACAGACTAAAGGCTGTAATTAAAGCAAAATATGGTTCAACAAAATACTGATACAAGGGAGTGATCCTTTTTCCAACTCAGTGATTCTGTTTTTGATTGTCTTTATTTTTGCGTGACATATTGGTGTTATATCTTTCACTTGGATGTTATAAGTTTCACTGAGTAAACACAACTGGATAAACAAAAACAGTGTCTGTGTTCATTTCAGGCGGCAAAGCAACAAAATGTGATTATTTTCTAGGGGGGGGTGATTCTTTTCAATACCCACTGTATACACCCATACATATATTTAGACAGTCACATATATGTATAAAATATAGTTCTATTTATTCAAATACCTTCATATATGGAATATTTATATTCATATAACATATACCTTTCCACCCTATAAAAAAATTGTTAATATTTATATGAATATTTCTTATCAGATAGTATATATATATATATATATATATATATATGCAAACAATGGTAGAGGTAAGCGCACTATGAGATACTATGATATCTGAACAAGAGAGTTGAGAGTTCAACATGTGTGTACCTGTATGATGATGAATCAAGACACGCTGGAGAAAGCAGGCAAGCGTTGATTGAGGAGATCTGCAGCTGTGGCGTTCTGAGCCCGGTCTGTAAGCCGCTCCAAGTAACAACATGAAAATCCAGCTAGAGTTGAACGCACAAATAGCGCAAGGAAGCTCCAAAATTTAAAAAATATAAGCTTTATTGTGACAAAGTAAAAGCATGACAGCAAAAAACGCAGCTGTAGTGTAGCACTATAAAAAAGAAGATAGACACAATGTCAGCGATCTAGACCACACGCAGACATGTTTCGTGCATTTTTTGCTGTCATGCTTTTACTTTGTCACAATAAAGCTTATATTTTTTAAATTTTGGAGCTTCCTTGCGCTATTTGTGCGTTCAACTCTAGCTGGATTTATATATATATATATATATATATATATATATATATAAAACTGTAACAGTGTATTTTAATGTATTTATGTTGTGTTTGGTGCACTTTTTTAATAACACTTAGGGTCAGATTCCGTGTGACTCGCTAACAGTTGAGCGTAAGCAATATCGGGTTTATTGGGGCTGTGTACGCGTTTTGGATGTAGCGCTCTTATTACAATTTGAAAGTAAACGCGATCGCTTGAGTGCAATTGACTTTGATGAGCATCGGGATATTGCAACGCCAGTGCTCTGGTTAACTGTTTTGTGAAACAAAAATGTGTCACAAAACAGATCAAAAATATTGATCCACTCAGAATATGGCCATTAGCCTTTATGTGAGGTCTTCAGTCACGCTAACCTGACAAACACAAATCAACTGAACATGTTTACACTTGTAATACACGTGCAAGTTAGTGAGGTCACGATATTGCTTATCATGACTCACACAAACACTAGCGAGCCACTTGTAATCTAGTCTATTATGGGCCAGATTAGAAGTGGTGCACTATTTAGCGCTTTGGCTTGAATGTAAACTTCACTAGAAGTAAGCTTTTTGCATGTGTCGGGTTGCTCGCACATTACAAGCTGAAAGGAAAAAGTTTTGCACTGGAGTGAAATCCGGCATGCACAAAACAATGTCAACATTTTTAAATAATCCATAATATATATATATTTTATTTATTTTTCCCCCAGTATGTATAATAATTTTGAATAAGTTGTTTTAATATTTTTAAATATTTTATATTTAATATTTTCATAATTATGCAAGTCAGAAATTCTTCATGTGATCTTAATCGTGAACCCTGATGCGTGTTACGCATATTTTATATTCCTATGTTCTTCACATAGAATTTTTATTATATATATATATATATATATATATATAAATAGAAAAAGGCAGGGTGGCGCAGAAAACTCAAACTAGAAAATATAATAAATAGATAAATAAAATACAATACAATACAATACAATTTATAGTAAAATATTATGACAATAAGTAGTAAAATTAAATAATATGTGTAAAAAATGTCTATTAGCTGTAAAAAATCCTAAACGATCAGATATAATCAGGAGCACATCAAATAAGGAGAGCACAGTCTTCAGGTGTTAGTCCCCTATTAGATGTACACTTACTTGAATGAACCTCAATCACATGAGGTAAGAATGTAGCACTTTCATAAAAGAGTAAGGCACTCCCTGTAGAAAAGATAGAACGATCCACTGGATCTCCCAGAGTGCAAGCTTCTGTATCTTGGAATATGGATAGTAGAATCCTCCAAAAGTCCTCGTGCTCTCTTTAGTAAGTAGTAACTGATTTAATATAAACAATCTTTACTACTTGCTATTTGCAAATAGGAAGTAGTAAAGTCACGAAAGACCCTAACCTCTTCTGTAACAAGGACAATATACGTTTACAACTACCCCTGGCTTATGTGTAACCCAGATATAATCATCATTTGGATTGTTTATATTAAATCAGTTACTACTTACTAAAGAGAGCACGAGGACTTTTGGAGGATTCTACTATCCATATTCCAAGATACAGAAGCCTGCACTCTGGGAGATCCAGTGGATCGTTCTATCTTTTCTACAGGGAGTGCCTTACTCTTTTATGAAAGTGCTACATTCTTACCTCATGTGATTGAGGTTCATTCAAGTAAGTGTACATCTAATAGGGGACTAACACCTGAAGACTGTGCTCTCCTTATTTGATGTGCTCCTGATTATATCTGATCGTTTAGGATTTTTTACAGCTAATAGACATTTTTTACACATATTATTTCATTTTACTACTTATTGTCATAATATTTTACTATAAATTGTATTGTATTGTATTGTATTTTATTTATCTATTTATTATATTTTCTAGTTTGAGTTTTCTGCGCCACCCTGCCTCTTTCTATTTATATCTCTTTATTGAGGAGTGATAGGTCTCCTCTGCCATTTGGGGTTTGGCAGCTGGATACTTCTTGCTGAAAATATATATTTTTTATGAGGTGCTGGGTATAGAGTACATACCTTGTGGCATAGCTTTTATTTGACAGTGAGCGCCTAGGAGTGATTCAGTGGATTTTTTCTACTGGTTCATTTATCTTCTGTCTTTATATATATATATATATATATATATATAAATCTGATAATGTGTATGTAAAATAGATATCTATAACTATATGTCTATAGAAATAGATATACAGGTATAGTTATATATAGATATATATAGAAATATGTATTTACAATAAATATGACATTATCCTGTAAATGAAGAACATTGGAATGTTAAATATGTACAGTAAAACACAAATACATAAATACATCTGTACTGTACACACATCTATACAAATATATATATATATATACACACACAAAAACATACACACACATATTTAGACAAGTATATGTATGGATGTATATATACAATATAGCCCTTTGCAGTCAAAAACCTTGTCATATACCAACCTTTTAATCCTTATAACTATTATCTGTAGACTGTGAGCTCTCCGGAGCAGGGCCCTCTTCCTCTTGTACTAGATTTGTTTAGTTTTGTTATGTTTTGTATTTTATCACAAATCCTTGTCATTGTATACCCCTATCAATGTTCCCAGCGCTACGGAATTTGGCGGCGCTATACAAATAAATGAATTTTTCTAGGAATCATTATCATCAGATAGTGTTTATATGAGTGTAACTGTAATTTTAATGTATTTATGTTGTGTTTAGTGCAACTTTTTTTAACGCACTACCCTTTACGCAAGTTTTAGTTGTGATAACCCGACGAGCGTAAAATGCGATTGCACTCTAACATTTACTTTCAACTTGTAATGCGTTATTTCTGACGCATGCAAAACAACAATATTTCTCTGAAGCGTTAGCATGCCACTTATCATCATACCCTATATTTTATAGGAGAGATAGGGCTTTTTTAATTATATGCAAAGATGGGAGGAGAGTGAAAAATAAGAACTGCTGTTTTAAAAGCTATATATATATTTATAACATCCTTTTTAAAGGAAATGGTGCAGACCCATACACTAGTATTATATTTATTTTTAATAGAGCCAAAATGAAATGTGTTTGTAATCCTTAACAAAATGGGATAGTAATTACAAAAATAACATAAGAGACATTTTCCTACAGAAAGAAACCTTACACCAAAAACAATGCAATAATCAAAATAATACCATGACCAAAAAAAATACACTTAATTAAAAAGAAAAAAAGAAAAGAGTGACGTCACTGGGAGATCGTAATTAGAGGGGATGCAAGGGACCTGCAACACCTGTCCAGAGGGCAGCCCCAACTACATTAGAGGGTATATACTGTCATGGGACTATAAGGATCTATGCAGTCTCTCACTCACCCTACAATTAAGGATAAGTCCACTGCAATTTCAATTGTTCAAAACAAACTGTAGAACAAAGGTAGGGTTAATACAGCAGCAAACATCAATATGTACAATAACTAGCTGTATATACAGAATAGCCCTATACAACTAGAGATGATCCGGTAAACAATTTGTAAACCTAGTGCACAGGTTTATCCATGCGTAGATAGCAACATGTAGAAAGAGCAATTGCACATAAGCAAACCAGGTTATAATGGCAAGTGTTCCCATAGGTTGGTGAGTACACAAAGTTATTCCAGTGCTTCAAATATGAAGTGCTTGCACAGCATAAGCGATTCTCCTTTTGAATACATTAGTAATGCAAAGCTTCTAGTGTTAGTATTGCACAAGCAGCATATATTTAGTAAAAGCCAGTTCAAGTGAGGCTGTAGGTGTGCACTTAATTACGGAAAGGCAAGTAAGTATGAAATTGCAGTTGATTAATAAATGGCAAATAGTATTGCAGTTCTTCCCCACAGTAACCGCACACAACAGTATGGTAATAGAACGCTCTCATACCTAGGTGCCGGGGTTAGCCATAGATGTCTATCTCCAGGATTATCTGTAAGCAAGATCATCAGTGAGCCAAACAAACAAATGCAAAATCTCCAACCTCGTACACAAAGTACGTGACGTCCCACGTGATGCAGCCTACACGTGTTTCATCCCCAGTGTCTTTCGGGACTTCCTCAGGGCTAACTAACAGGTAGTGGGACGGCTCTATTTATCAGAGCCGAATAATACGCCCCTTAGAATGATGAACATATTATATGGCAACAATAATATCCTAGCAAAAACAAAGGATACTCAATCATTATTTACAATAAAATGTGTAAGTGGTGCTTAGTTTCCTCAGACGGCATTCATATTGAGAGAAAAGGAAAGGAAACAATTGTAGCATTTGAAACAACATTCAAAGATTTCCGTATAGCACAGGAACCAATGCATTAAACACTTCTTAAACCTTATTGTATATAGATGAAATGAAATACATCAACTTTATTTATCTATACATTTTTCCATGAGCTATTTATAAAGCTTCAAAAGGAAAGAGGGAAAAATTACAGAAATTAAGCCATCTCAATCTGTTCATTTAAAGTGAAGGTCAATTTTGATGAATTAGTGCCCTGGTTTTTAATAATCCTATTAAAAACAAGGGCACTTTAATTCATCAAAATTGACATTTCACTAGTTTTCTTCAAAAACTTACCTTTTAATCCTTGCAGCCGCTCCAGCGATTCCCCCGGCACGTCGGAAGCCTCTGCGATGTCAGAAATGACTAATCTGGCTTCCTCCAATCACGGATTCCCCCCCCCCGGGGGAATCTTGGCCTGATGCAATGCCGTGATTGGAGGAAGCTTGTCATTTTGGACCTGCGAAGAGGGCTTGCAATGGGCGGAAGTGCTGGAGCGGCTGCCAGGATTAAAAGGTAAGTTTTTGAAGAAAACGAGTGAAATGCCAATTTTTATGAATTAAAGTGTCCTTGTTTTTAATAGGATTATTAAAAACCGGGCACTAATTCATCAAAATTGACATTCATTTTAAGCCCCTTGGAGACAAGGAGGCTTACTTATCAAGCCGTCAACTATGCTGCATTCAACAGCACCAATACGCTCGCCTAAGATCGCTGCCGCAGACCTGAATATGCTCTCCATATTTAACAAAAAAGCTGTCAAAAAGCTGCGCACCAAGTACAGGACGATGAGCAGCGGACTGTTCTTAACTAACAGTCATCGATCTCGCTACTATTCGGCTTTTTCACAGCTTTATTTGTATACTGACGCTTTATTTGTATACTGACACTAAACACCGCCACTATACTAAACTGTTTAACCCCTATCCCGCTGCTCCCGGACCCCGCCGCAACTAAATAAAGTTATTAACCCTTATCCCGCCACCCCCGGAGCCAACCACAACTCTAATAAAGTTAATAACCCCTATCCCGCTGCTCCTGGACCCCGCCGCAACTAAATAAAGTTATTAACCCCTATCCCGCCGCTCCCGGAGCTCACTGCAACTATAATAAAGTTATTAACCCTTATCCCGCCGCTCCCGGAGCCCACTGCAACTCTAATAAAGTTATTAACCCCTATCCCGCTGCTCCCGGACCCCGCCGCAACTAAATAAAGTTATTAACCCCTATCCCGCTGCTCCCGGAGCCCACTGCAACTATAATAAAGTTATTAACCCTTATCCCATCGCTCCAGGAGCCCACCACAACTCTAATAAAGTTATTAACCCCTATCCCGCTGCTCCCGGACCCCGCCGCAACTAAATAAAGTTATTAACCCCTATCCCACCGCTCCTGGAGCCCACTGCAACTATAATAAAGTTATTAACCCCTATCCCGCCACTCCCGAACCCCGCCGCAACTAAATAAAGTTATTAACCCCTATCCCGCCGCTCCCGGAGCCCACCGCAACTCTAATAAAGTTATTAACCCTTATCCCGCCACTCCTGGACCCCGCCGCAACTAAATAAATGTATTAACCCCTAAACCTCTGGCTTCCCACATCACCACTACTTACTAAACCTATTAACCCCTAAACAGCCAGCCCCCCACATCGCTATAAACTAAATTAACCTATTAACCCCTAAACCTAAAAACCCGCTAACTTTATATTAAATATTAACTCATCCCTATCTTATAATAAATTTAAACTTACCTTTAGATTTAAATTAAACTATATTAAACTATATTAAAATATATTAAACTAATAATGAATCTACCCTATTAAACTAAAATTACATTAAACAATATTAAACAATTAATCTACCCTAACTATTAGACTAAAATTACATTAAACTATATTAAACTATTAATTAACCTAACCTAACTATTATACTAAAATTACATAAAACTACATTAAACTAATAATTAACTTACCCTTACTGTTATACTAAAACTACATTAAACTACAAATTAAATTAACTATATTATATATTTAAACACCTAACCCTACTCAAATAATTTAAATCTACAATAAAAAATTACAAAGTTACAAAAAACTAACAACTAAGTTACAAAAAACACTAAGACCTAGATTTGGAGTTTGGCGTTAGCCGTGAAAACCAGCGTTAGAGGCTCCTAACGCTGGTTTTAGGCTACCGCCGGTATTTGGAGTCACTCAAAATAGGGTCTAACGCTCACTTTTCATCCGCGACTTTTCCATACCGCAGATCCCCTTACGTCAATTGCGTATCCTATCTTTTCAATGGGATCTTTCTAACTCCGGTATTTAGAGTCGTTTCTGAAGTGAGCGTTAGACATCTAACGACAAAACTCCAGCCGCAGGAAAAAAGTCAGTAGTTAAGAGCTTTCTGGGCTAACGCCGGTTTATAAAGCTCTTAACTACTGTACTCTTAAGTACACTAACACCCATAAACTACCTATGTACCCCTAAACCGAGGTCCCCCCACATTGCCGACACTCAAATAATTTTTTTTAACACCTAATCTGCCGACCGCCACCTACGTTATCCTTATGTACCCCTAATCTGCTGCCCCTAACACCGCCGACCCCTGTATTATATTTATTAACCCCTAACCTGCCCCCCACAACGTCGCCTCCACCTACCTACACTTATTAACCCCTAATCTGCCGACCGCAAAGCGCCGCCACCTACGTTATCCTTATGTACCCCTAATCTGCTGCCCCTAACACCGCCGACCCCTATATTATATTTATTAACCCCTAATCTGCCCCCCTCAACGTCGCCTCCACCTGCCTACACTTATTAACCCCTAATCTGCCGACCGGACCTGAGCGCTACTATAATAAAGTTATTAACCCCTAATCCGCCTCACTAACCCTATAATAAATAGTATTAACCACTAATCTGCCCTCCCTAACATCGCCGACACCTAACTTCAATTATTAACCCCTAATCTGCCGACCGGAGCTCACCGCTATTCTAATAAATGTATTAACCCCTAAAGAAAAGTCTAACCCTAACACTAACACCCCCCTAAATTAAATATAATTTAAATCTAACGAAATTAATTAACTCTTATTAAATAAATTATTCCTATTTAAAGCTAAATACTTACCTGTAAAATAAATCCTAATATAGCTACAATATAAATTATAATTATATTATAGCTATTTTAGGATTTATATTTATTTTACAGGTAACTTTGTATTTATTTTAACCAGGTACAATAGCTATTAAATAGTTAAGAACTATTTAATAGCTAAAATAGTTAAAATAATTACAAATTTACCTGTAAAAGAAATCCTAACCTAAGTTACAATTAAACCTAACACTAGACTATCAATAAATTAATTAAATAAACTACCTACAATTACCTACAATTAACCTAACACTACACTATCAATAAATTAATTAAATACAATTGCTACAAATAAATACAATTAAATAAACTAGATAAAGTACAAAAAATAAAAAAGAACTAAGTTACAAAAAATAAAAAAATATTTACAAACATAAGAAAAATATTACAACAATTTTAAACTAATTACACCTACTCTAAGCCCCTAATAAAATAACAAAGCCCCCCAAAATAAAAAAATGCCCTACCCTATTCTAAATTACTAAAGTTCAAAGCTCTTTTACCTTACCAGCCCTGAACAGGGCCCTTTGCGGGGCATGCCCCAAGAAATACAGCTCTTTTGCCTGTAAAAAAAAACATACAATACCCAAGCCCCCCAACATTACAACCCACCACCCACATACCCCTAATCTAACCAAAACCCCCCTTAAATAAACCTAACACTAAGCCCCTGAAGATCATCCTACCTTGTCTTCACCTCACCGGGTATCACACCGATCCGTCCAGAAGAGCTCCTCCGATGTCCTGATCCAAGCCCAAGCGGGGGGCTGAAGAGGTCCATGATCCGGCTGAAGTCTTCATCCAAGCGGGGCAGAAGAGGTCTTCCATCCGATTGAAGTCTTCATCCAAGCGGCATCCATCCGGAGCGAAGCAGCAGCATCCTGCAGACCTCCACCGCGGAACATCCAACCTGGCCGACGACTGAACGACGAATGACGGTTCCTTTAAATGACGTCATCCAAGATGGCGTCCCTCGAATTCCGATTGGCTGATAGGATTCTATCAGCCAATCGGAATTAAGGTAGGAATATTCTGATTGGCTGATGGAATCAGCCAATCAGAATCAAGTTCAATCCGATTGGCTGATCCGATCAGCCAATCAGATTGAGCTCGCATTCTATTGGCTGTTCCGATCGGATTTAATTGTAACTTAGGTTAGGATTTCTTTTACAGGTAAATTTGTAATTATTTTAACTATTTTAGCTATTAAATAGTTCTTAACTATTTAATAGCTATTGTACCTGGTTAAAATAAATACAAAGTTACCTGTAAAATAAATATAAATCCTAAAATAGCTATAATATAATTATAATTTATATTGTAGCTATATTAGGATTTATTTTACAGGTAAGTATTTAGCTTTAAATAGGAATAATTTATTTAATAAGAGTTAATTAATTTTGTTAGATTTAAATTATATTTAACTTAGGGGGGTGTTAGTGTTAGGGTTAGACTTTTCTTTAGGGGTTAATACATTTATTAGAATAGCGGTGAGCTCCAGTCGGCAGATTAGGGGTTAATGTTTGAAGTTAGGTGTCGGCGATGTTAGGGAGGGCAGATTAGGGGTTAATACTATTTATGATAGGGTTAGTGAGGCGGATTAGGGGTTAATAACTTTATTATAGTAGCGCTCAGGTCCGGTCGGCAGATTAGGGGTTAATAAATATAATATAGGGGTCGGCGATGTTAGGGCAGCAGATTAGGGGTACATAAGGATAATGTAAGTAGCGGCGGTTTACGGAGCGGCAGATTAGGGGTTAATAATAATATGCAGGGGTCAGCGATAGTGGGGGCGGCAGATTAGGGGTTAATAAGTGTAAGGTTAGGGGTGTTTAGACTCGGGGTACATGTTAGAGTGTTAGGTGCAGACGTAGGAAGGGTTACCGCATAGCAAACAATGGGGCTGCGTTAGGAGCTGAACGCGGCTTTTTTGCAGGTGTTTGGTTTTTTTTCAGCTCAAACAGCCCCATTGTTTCCTATGGGGGAATCATGCACAAGCACGTTTTTGAGGCTGGCCGCGTCCGTAAGCAACTCTGGTATCGAGAGTTGAAGCTGCGTTAAAAATGCTCTACGCTCCTTTTTTGGAGCCTAACGCAGCCATTCTGTGGACTCTCAATAACAGAGTTATTTTTATGGTGTGGCCAGAAAAAAGCCGGCGTTAGTTTTTCGGGTCGTTACCGACAAAACTCCAAATCTAGCCGTAAATTACAAAAAAAAATAAACACTAAGTTACACAAAATAAAAAATAAATTATCAAATATTTAAACTAATTACACATAATCTAAGAGCCCTGTGAAAATAAAAATGCCCCCCCAAAATAAAAACCCTAACTTACAATAAACTACCAATGGCCCTTGAAAGGGCCTTTTGCAGGGCATTGCCCCAAAGAAATCATCTCTTTTACCTGTAAATAAAAAATACAAATACCCCCCCAACAGTAAAACCCATCACCCACACAACCAACCCCCCCAAATAAAAACCTGAAAAGGGCATTTGTATGGGTGTTGCCCTTAAAAGGGCATTTAGCTCTATTGCTGCCCAAACCCTAACCTAAAAATAAAACCCACCCAATAAACCCATATTGCTGCCCAAAAAATCCTAACACTAACCCCTGAAGATCCACTTACAGTTTCTGAAGAGCGACATCTATCCTCAACGAAGCGGCAGAAGTCCTCATCGAAGCCGGCAGAAGTCTTCATCCAAGCGGTCGAAGTCTTCATCCAAGCCCGTAGAAGTCTTCACCCAGACGGCATCTTCTATCTTCATCCATTCGGCGCGGAGCGACTCCATCTTCAAGACATCCGACGTGGAGCATCCTCTTCTTACGACGACTTCTTCTGAATGAAGGTTCCTTTAAATGACGTCATCCAAGATGGCGTCCCTTGGCTTATAGAATTCTATAAGCCAATTGGAATTAAGGTTGAAAAAATCCTATTGGCTGTTGCAATCAGTCAATAGGATTAAGCTTTCATCCTATTGGCTGATTGCAACATCCAATAGGATTTTTTCAACCTTAATTCCGATTGGCTGATAGAATTCTATCAGCCAATTGGAATCTAAGGGACGCCATCTTGGATGACGTCATTTAAAGGAACCTTCATTCCGAAGAAGACGTCGTAAGAAGAGGATGCTCTGCGTCGGATGTCTTGAAGATGGAGCCGCTCCGCGCCGGATGGATGAAGATAAAAGATGCCATCTGGGTTAAGACTTCTGCGGGCTTGGATGAAGACTTCGGCCGCTTGGATGAAGACTTCTGCCGGCTTCGTTGAGGATGGATGTCGGCTCTTTAGAAACTGTAAGTGGATCTTCAGGGGTTAGTGTTAGGATTTTTTAAGGGTTTATTGGGTGGGTTTTAGGATTTTTAAAAAGGGATTATTGGGTGGGTTTTATTTTTAGGCTAGGGTTTGGGCAGCAATATAGCTAAATGCCCTTTTAAGGGCAATGCCCATACAAATGCCCTTTTCAGGGCTGTCAGTATATGGCCGGGTTATACTACAATATATTTAATAATTATTCTTTATTCTACACCCCAATAAAATGCATATACCAAAAACCAAAAAATTAATATAAATTCCTGAATTATTTTTATTAGTTAATATTTATAGACACATTGAAATATATTTGTAGGAACCAGAATATGAATCAATACTATACACGTTTAAAACTATTAAAATATGCTATGCAAAGCTCATAAAATTTACCTTTAGAACTAGCCTTATTCCCAATTGAATTTCATTAAATTAGCACAATGAGATTCCAAGATATTAGCTATTAACATTTAAACAGTACAATCCGCTATATAGCCACAATTGATTCTAATACAATTCTAATTAGGACACTAAAAGTACATATATTCTTAAGGTAAACAGTCACTTTAAATGCCCATTTATTTAAGCTGAAATAAATTCTTAGTTACTTACAATTAAGACCAGTTCTAAGATATATATATATATTTTTTGCCAGGTTAAATTACTTAGCATACAAAAGACAAAATTAACACTATACAGGACTATGAAACACAGTTTAAAATACTGAGTGCCCCTTTAAATCTATTAACTACAATTTGACTATGGTCTTACCAATTACCTTTGTTTAAAATATTAAAAATTAGAACAATCATACATCACCAAAAATGACCAAATCGATAATTCAGCTCCCAAATTTGTTCCACCTCATATGAAAATAAGTGTATTTGCAATGGATCAGAAAAAGGAAGCCTGATTTGCTTATAGTAACTGTTTTCCAAAACGCAGCCAAAATTTTAGTTACTAGTCCTTCAGCAATAGTCAGCAGCCTTCTTTCCTATCTTGCATACAGCTTATATTATCTAATCATTGGTGAGGAATATGGGAGGCCCTTACGGAAACTGATCATCTCATTGGTCACCTGGGAAGCATCTCTCTGATTGGCCCTAGGCGATGCATGGTTACTATGGAAACATATCTTTTAACAGTCAAATCTTTTGACTGTTATACTGGATTTTGGCCATCGGGGGCAGCATGACAAACAAACAGTTTCATTTAATCATTTCTAACATTTAAAATAATTTCTTTAAAATGTGTAATTTAAAATGTTATAACTTCTTTATATTAATAAGTTCAAATGTACTGTATTATGTCACATTATTTATTCTGATTATTTTAAGACCACACGTGAATGTATTCCACTTATAATATATAAAATGCATTTAAAACCATATCTTTTGTGAAATAATTTAAAATCATAATACCCTTATCCTGGATTCAATTTCCTTCTTCAGCCGCTCATCATCACATACATAGATATATGTGGTTCTCACACAATTATATCTACATTGGACTATTATTCCACACAGATTAATATTTCATATCTGTATATCTCTCTTTGAGAGGATAAAATATACAGGATATCATTTAAAATATCAATTATATGTGTACTTCTTAGATGCCTGAAATGAAAGAGATAATTGTTAGAAATGTTAAACATTCATATATCTATTTGCAATATTTAGCAATCTCAGCAAATATGAATGTTATTTGTCTCTGCTTGGCCACTTTCATTGTCTAGAATTTATGGATTCAAATACAGCCTGGACATATGGTTGTGTAAGATGTGTACACAGCTCACAGGGGATAATTTAACAGGTAGTTGTTAAAAGCTACAATTCCTTGAATATGTTTGTATTTTCAAACATTCTCACAGACGAATCGGCTCCTCACCTTGGATAGGGGAACTTTTTATCCAGGCCTCCTTTGTAAGAAGCAGTAAACTTGATTACACATCTGAAGGTTCCAAAATGCTAATATTTACTTTGAAATGGGTCATTGGTCTTATCTTATATAAAGCTTTAAACCTTTTGTTCTTCCTTAAGATAACTTTGACAACATTTCTTTTTAAGTGACTTTGTGACCCATCCTGTGTAATCAACAGAATTGGGGGAGGATTGAATTTTGGTCAGTCAAAGATTTAATGCCTTATAAATGAATTAATCATTTGGTGTTGATATCCAAATATATAATAATATATACAGTTGCAATAAAAAGTATGTGAACCCTTTGGAATGATATGGATTTCTGCACAAATTGGTCATAAAATGTGATCTGATCATCATCTAAGTCACAACAATAGACAATCACAGTCTGCTTAAACTAATAACACACAAAGAATGAAATGTTGCCATGTTTTTATTGAACACACTATGTAAACATTCACAGTGCAGGTAGAAAAAGTATGTGAACCCTTGGATTTAATAACTGGTTGAACCTCCTTTGGCAGCAATAACTTCAACCAAACGTTTCCTGTAGTTGCAGATCAGACATGCACAACGGTCAGGAGTAATTCTTGACCATTCCTCTTTACAGAACTGTTTCAGTTCAGAAATATTCTTGGGATGTCTGGTGTGAATCGCTTTCTTGAGGTCATGCCACAGCAACTCAATCGGGTTGAGGTCAGGACTCTGACTAGGCCACTTCAGAAGGCGTATTTTCTTCTATTTAAGCCATTCTGTTGTTGATTTACTTCTATGCTTTGGGTCATTGTCCTGTTGCAACACCCATCTTCTGTTGAGCTTCAGCTGGTAGACAGATGGCCTTAAGTTCTCCTGCAAAATGTCTTGATAAACTTGGGAATTAATTTTTCCTTTGATGATAGCAATTTGTCCAGGCCATGACACAGCAAAGCAGCCCCAAACCATGATGCCCCCACCACCATACTTCACAGTTGGGATGAGGTTTTGATGTTGGTGTGCTGTGCTTCTTTTTCGCCACACATAGTGTTGTGTGTTTCTTCCAAACAACTCAACTTTGGTTTCATCTGTCCACAGAATATTTTGCCAGTACTGCTGTGGAACATCCAGGTGCTCTTGTGCAAACTGTAAACGTGAAGCAATGTTTTGTTTGGACAGCATTGGCTTCCTCTGTGGTATCCTCCCATGAAATCCATTCTTGTTTAGTGTTTTATGTATTGTAGATTCGCTAACAGGGATGTTAGCATTTGCCAGTGACTTTTGTAAGTCTTTAGCTGACATTCTAGGATTCTTCTTCACCTCATTGAGCAGTCTGCGCTGTGCTCTTGCAGTCATCTTTACAGGACGGCCACTTCTAGGGAGAGTAGCAGCAGTGCTAAACTTTCTCCCTTTATAGACAATTTGTCTTACCGTGGACTGATGAACAGCAAGGCTTTTGGAGATACTTTTATAACCCTATCCAGCTTTATGCAAGTCAACAATTCTTAATCGTAGGTCTTCTGAGAGCTCTTTTGTGCGAGGCATCATTCACATCAGGCAATGCTTCTTGTGAAAAGCAAACCCAGAACTGGTGTGTGTTTTTTATAGGGCAGCTGTAACCAACACCTCCAATCTCATCTCATTGATTGCACTCCAGTTGGCTGACATCTCACTCCAATTAGCTCTTGGAGATGTCATTAGTCTAGGGGTTCACATACTTTTTCCACCTGCACCGTGAATGTTTACATGGTGTGTTCAATAAAAACATGGCAACATTTCATTCTTTGCGTGTTATTAGTTTAAGCAGACTGTGATTGTCTATTGTTGTGACTTAGATGATGATCCGATCACATTTTATGACCAATTTGTGCAGAAATCCATATAATTCCAAAGGGTTCACATACTTTTTCTTGCAACTGTATATATTAATCTTCACATATTGACAGGGCAATGGGGAGCTTAGGTTTTTTAGTAAGGTTTTTATTTGGGGGGGGTTGGTTGTGTGGGTGGTTGGTTTTACTGTTGGGGGGTATTTGTATTTTTTATTTACAGGTAAAAGAGCTGATTTCTTTGGGGCAATGCCCCGCAAAAGGCCCTTTTAAGGGACATTGGTAGTTTATTGTAGGTTAGTGTTTTTTTATTTTGGGGGGCTTTTTTATTTTCATAGGGCTCTTAGATTAGGTGTAATTAGTTTAAATATTTGATAATTTATTTTTTATTTTGTGTAACTTAGTGTTTATTTTTATTTGTAACTTAGTGTTTGTTATTTTTTGTAACTTAGTTTTTTATAACTTTGTAATTTTTTTATTGTAGATTTAAATTATTTGAGTAGGGTTAGGTGTTTAAATATATAATTAGTTAATTTAATTTGTAGTTTAATGTAGTTTTAGTATAACAGTTAGGGTAGATTAATTATTAGTTTAATATAGTTTAATGTAATTTTAGTATAATAGTTAGGGTAGGTTAATTAATAGTTTAATATAGTTTAATGTAATTTTAGTATAATACTTAGGGTAGATTAATTATTAGTTTAATATATTTTATTTTAATTCTAAAGGTAATTTTTAATTTATTATACGATAGGGATGAGTTAATATTTAATATAAAGTTAGCGGGTTGTTAAGTTTAGGGGTTAATAGGTTAATTTAGGTTATGGCGATGTGGGGGGCTGGTGGTTTAGGGGTTAATAGGTTTAGTAAGTGCTAGTGATGTGGGAGGCCAGGGGTTTAGGGGTTAATACATTTATTTAGTTGTGGTGGGCTCCGGGAGCAGCGGGATAGGGGTTAATAACTTTATGTAGGTGGCGGCGGGGTCCAGGAGCAGCGGAATAGGGGTTTATAACTTTATGTAGAGGGGGGCGGTGTCAGGCGGTAGATTAGGGGTTAATAAGTATAATGTATGTGGCGGCGGTGTCGGGGCAGCAGATTAGGGGTTAATAAATATAATGTAGGTGGCGGCGGTGTCAGGGCAGCAGAATAGGGGTTAATAAGTATAATGCAGGTGGCGGCGGTGTCGGGGCGGCAGATTAGGGGTTAATAACATAATGTAGGTGGTGGCGGTGTAGGGGGCGGCAGATTAGTGGTGTTTAGACTCGGGGTATATGTTAGGGTGTTAGGTGTAAATGTAACTTTTATTCTCCCATAGAAATCAATGGGATATCGGGCAGCAGCGAACATGAGCTTTTGCTGCTTTCAGACTCCCATTGATTCCTATGTCATCCGCCGCCTCCAGATAGTGGTGAATTTGCATTCGGAACATCTGTAATGACGTAAGCATCGATCTGTGTCGGATTGATACCGGCGGATCGTATGTTATGTCACAGATTTCAAATTTTGTCAGTCTGTAGGCTTTGATAACTAAGGGGAATCAGGCTCTCCACAATTACGCTGCGGAATTCCAGCGTATTTGTGGTTGACGGCTTGATAAGTAGGTCTCAATGTGTTTAATCTATACATCCAGGCAGCTTCTTTTTGAAGTAATGCCCTTACGGTTATGCATTATAACTCTGTCAATACCAATGCATCTTAAAATACCTGATTCCTGATTGTGACATTGTTTAAAGTGGCAAGCCACACTTGTGTCCCTACCATGCTTTATGTCATCCAGGTGTTCCTGTATTCTATGTTTGAAAAGCCTTTTGTTTTTTCCTACATAGAACCCCGGGCAGGAACAATAAAGCAGGTAGACTACTCCAATAGATTTACAGTTAATGAAGTAGTTGATGAAATATTTTTTATCCCCTGTTGACAAGGCCGGCTCCAGATATTGTGCTGCCTGGTTCCGAGAATGATGCTCCCCCAGTATTAACATTACTGATAACTATATCATCTTACTAGCCTGGCTTCTGACCTTACTAAGCCTGCCTGCCTGCAACTAATGCTTTTGCACAGGACAGGACTGGTCTGGATCTGACAGTGACTGACTCAGTCACTGAAGTGCTGCCCCTTGTTAAGTGCTGCCTGGGTCCATTGGACCCACTTGGTCCCATGGTTGAGCCGGCTCTGCCTGTTAAGAAATTATCTGTCTTTACTACGTGTTTACAATTCCCACAGGGAAAACATTCTTTTGGGAGATTCTTTTTCGAAAGCCAATCAGGTGAAGTACTCTTAACAAAAACACTATGGACTAACTTGTCTTTCAAGTTTGGAGCACGTCGAGCAGTAAGGAGGGGATAATCCCCTACAATATCAGCTATTTTCTTATCAGCGAGTAGATAATGCCAGTTATCACAGAAAATATTGCGTGTTTGAGTCCAATGACTATTGTATTGGGTTTTAATCCTGACTTTGTTATCAGGTACTTTTTTTCTTTCATTATATAGCAAATTTTCACGTGTCAATTCCCTAGTTCTTGCTAGGGATCCTTTAAGGTTTTTCTTTGAGTACCCACGTCTAAGGAATCTATCAGACATTTCTACAGCTTGTCTTTCAAAACTGTTTTTGGTGGAACAATTCCATTTCAATCTCAAGAATTGGGCATATGGAATGCTTCTTTTTAAAGGAACAAGATGATTACTTGTTGCTTCTAATAGGCTATTAGTAGCTGTGGGTTTTCTATAATATTCAGTGGTTAAGATATCAATGTGAATGCCGTCTGAGGAAACTAAACACCACTTGCACATTTTATTGTAAATAATGATTGAATATCCTTTGTTTTTGCTTTGTTGCCAAATAATATGTTCATCATTCTAAGGGGCATATTATTCGGCTCTGATAAATAGAACTGTCCCACTACCTGTTAGTTAGCCCTGAGGAAGTCCCGAAAGAAACTGGGGATGAAAAATGTGTAGGCTGCATCACGTGTGACGTCACGTACGTTGTGTACGAGGTTGGAGATCCCAAATTTTTTTGTTTGTTTGGCTCACTGATGATCTTGCTTACAGATGATCCTGGAGATAAACATCTATGGCTAACCCTGGCACCTAGGTAAGAGAGCGTTCCATTACCATACCGTTGTGTGCGGTTACTGTGGGGAAGAACTGCAAAACTATTTGCCATCTATTAATTAACTGTGATTTCATGCTTACTTGCCTTTCCGTAATTAAGTGCACACCTACAGCCTCACTTGAACTGGCTTTTACTAAATATATGCTGCTTGTGCAATACTAACACTAGAAGCTTTGCATTACTAATGTATGTGTCATGAACATTGACGCTTTATATGGCTTGGCCTGCTGAAAATTTTCAAAAGGAGAATCGCTTATGCTGTGCAAGCACTTCATATTTGAAGCACTGGAATAACTTTGTGTACTCACCAACCTATGGGAAAACTTGCCATTATAACCTTGTTTGCTTATGTGCAATTGCTCTTTCTACATGTTGCTATCTACGCATGGATAAACCTGTGCACTAGGTTTACAAATTGTTTACCGGATCATCTCTAGTTGTATAGGGCTATTCTGTATATACAGCTAGTTATTGTACATATTGATGTTTGCTGCTGTATTAACCCTACCTTTGTTCTACAGTTTGTTTGGAACAATTGCAGTGGACTTATCCTTAATTGTAGGGTGAGTGAGGGACTGCATAGATCCTTATAGTTTCATGACAGTATATAACCTTTAATGTAGTTGGGGCTGCCCTCTGGACAGGTATTGCAGGTCCCTTGCATCACCTCTAATTACGATCTCCCAGTGACGTCACTCTTTTCTTTTTTATTAAGTGCATTTTTTGGTCATGGTATTATTTTAATTATTGCATTGTTTTTGGTGTAAGTTTTCTTTCTGTGGGAAAATGTCTCTTATATTATTTTTGTAATTACTATTCCATTTTGTTTGGGATTACAAACACATTTCTTTTTGGCTCCATTAAAATTGATTAAAAGAGTCCTTGATTCCCTGTCTTTTACTGATAGTGTATCACTCTCCCTTATTTTTTGATAAATTTCTTAATTATATATATATATATATATATATATATATATATATATATATATATATATATATATATATATATATATATATATATATATATTCATGTCATCATTTGCTATAAATAAAATTTAAAGAAATGGGAAAACAATAAAAAAACACACATTTTTTCAGAGTTTGGCCTTAAATAATTTATACACAATTAGTGCAGCTTTGAAAAAATTCATTTATTTGTCCTGATTTTGTAAATACCTCCTATGTGTAGAATGATCACCTATTTTTGGCACTTAAAGATCACCTACCACATGAAATACATTATTATTTCAAAACTAAAGTTTTTTAAAATGTAATATGCTGGCATTGTAGGTGTCTTAGCTTTTACACAAAAAAAAATTGCTAAGCAATATATTTTTAAACAGAAGAGATCTCAGTCTTTACTTTGGGGTTTTAACACATTCATGTGATTATTCGATTAGTAATATCTGTCAGAATATTTTTTTTGTGTTTTACACACACACTCACACAATATTGGATTTTTATTGTGAATGTTGAAACCCTGATATGTGCCCCTGCAGACAAATTCCTACATACGTCTCCTAAATCTGCCAGTACCCCACATGAATAGCTTTGTCTTCATTTTCATTATTTTTTTTTGTTCATTTTTTTTATCTGTTTCACATACTGCAATTCTTAGACATTTTTCAAAGGTAGTTCTTTTTATTGCTCCATGGTATTGAGCTAAAAGAGGCTGCTTCTTGGGTTGTAACTAACCATAGAACAAGCTATTATGCTATTGTTCATTCCCAGGCGTCTTTCTTTTTATTTATGCAAATTATGACACTTAGGGAAGTTTCCCTAAGTGTGATGTGGGAATCCAGACGTGGACCCGTTGCTCAGTTTGCCCAGAGGGATATGGCTGCACCTCACTAACAAGGCCCACAATAGGCCGAAACGTACGTCTGGGGTTTTGCTGTTTCTCTCGTTCAGAGAGGGATTGCCTGGTATTTCGGGGGTGGACTGTACTGTGAAGTCAGGATCAGACTGATATGCTTCAGGAAAGTTCTTCTCTGTGAAAGGCACATGTTGAGCAAAAAGAGGCTGCTTCTTGGGTGTTAACTAGCCATAGAACAAGCTATTATGCTATTGTTCGTTCCCAGGTTGAGCACTTCTCTCTTTTATTTATGCAAATTATGACACTTAGGGAAGTCTCCCTAAGTGTGATGCGGGAACCCAGACGTGGAACTGTTGCTAAGTGTGCCTAGAGGGATATGGCTGCACCTCACTGACGGGGCCCACAATAGGCCGAAATGTACGTCTGGGGTTTTGCCGTTTCTCTCGTTCAGAGAGGGATTGCCAGGTATTTCGGGGCTGGACTGTACTGTGAAGTCAGGATCCGACTGATATGCTTCAGGAAAGTTCTTCTCTGTGAAAGGCACATGTTGAGCAAAAAGAGTCTGCTTCTTGGGTGGTAGAACAAGCTATTATAATATTGTTCGTTCCCAGGTTGAGCGCTTCTCTCTTTTTATTCATGGTAATTTCATAAAATTTTCTGTAAGGTATTTCACAAGTAGTATTCCTCCCATTTTACGCAAACAAACCCCCAAAAGTACTCCGATGTCTGCAACAAAAAAAGTGTCCTTTCTGTCCTATTATATCAGACACAGAGCCATTAAAGAGATACTAAACCCAATTTTTTCTTTAATGATTCAGATAGAGCATGCAATTTTAAGCAACTTTCTATTGCAAAGTTTAAGAGCTGGCCCATTTTTGGTTCAGCACCTGGGTAGCGCTTGCGGATTGGTGGAGGAGTAAATCAGAAAGTTGCTTAAAATTGTATGCTCTGTCTGAATCATGAAAGAAAAAAATTGGGTTTAGTATCCCTTTAATGGCTCTGTGTCTGATATAATAGGACAGAAAGGACACTTTTTTTGTTGCAGACATCGGAGTACTTTTGGGGGTTTGTTTGCGTAAAATGGGAGGAATACTACTTGTGAAATACCTTACAGAAAATTTGATGATGCTCTTGGGTTGCTGCTCAAAGAAAATATTTGTGACTATATTTATTAAGCAGTCCAGATAAGTTACTTGGCAGTCTGTGCCTGACTGCTAGAATAATACATAGGAGTGCCATTTGTGTAAGGTATATGGCAAATTTCTCATGCCAAATGGTGGTTTTGTGATTTATTGTAATCAAGGACACACTTCAGTTTGTTGATTGGCTCCTTTGCAGTGGCGTATTTAGGTTTTGTGCTGCCCTAGGCACTCAAAATTCTGCTGCCTCCCCCCCCCCCAAAGGTTTTGGAGAGAGAGAGAGAGAGAGAGAGAAGAGAAAAGTGGAGAGGGAAAGAGGGTAGGGAAAGAAAGGAGTGAAAGAAGGGAGCAAGGGAGGCATTTGATAGGAAGAAGGGAGGGAGGGAAAGAAAGGAGGGAGTTGAAGAGGAAGAGAGTTGAAGAAGGGAGGGAGAAAGGGAAATAAGGGAGAGAGGAAGGGAGGGAAAGAAGTATACACTTTGAAAAAATCACTGCCCTTCACATGCAACAACATACAGTAATTACCATCATTCAAGTAATTAAACTTTTTAAGTGTCCATTTACTATTTACTCTGTGAGTTTATGAATGCAGAGAAAGCTAGCTATTAGTAGCTAACATACATTAGTGCTGAGAGTTTATGATTAGACATCACAAGCTGATCCAAGCAGTGCACAGACGCCTCCAGTCTGTTAGTAACTAAGACCTGCAATAAGCACTGCGCTCGCAGACCTACCACAGCTGACAAGGGGAGGCAGCATATTGGCACAAGGTCTTCTCCTCCAGCCTCACCTTGTAAGCATATCCCCGGGCAAGTTTCTCACCAAGAACGCTTGGACTTTAAAAATGCCAGCGGCTCTAAATGAGGCAACGGTTTAAAGGATCACTGCCTGTGAAAAGCGGCCTTAATCAGCACACGTGCCTTGTCTATTCTGTAAAAGGCTGCACTTTATCGCTCACTGTTCTGTGTGCTGGCTTTTAGAGAGAGGATAGGGCAGATGTGCTGCCCCTCCCAAATCTGCCTCCCTAGGCACCGGCCTTGTTGGCCTAGGCCAGAATACGCCCCTGCTCCTGCCATCTTCTTTCCTATACTGGCTGTGTGGCTTCAGTGTGCATTGTGGATAAAAAATAAATAAATTCTTGTCCGTAAATATGAGCACCAAAAATTCTCCTTGACGCAAAGCAGATTTGTTTCCACGCTTTTGATTGGGTCGCTGTTAGGGAAATCCTTTCCTGTTTTTAAATAACTCAATTATTGTATAAAAATTGTCCAGGTATAAATGGTAGCCTTTGTTTTAAAAACGGAAGGGAAGGGTCCCATACTATCTTTCCAGTTGTGCTTATAGATTCTGGACAACCTGGAGGATCTAAAATACTATCTTTTTTAAGTATTTATGCTTACGGCACAAGTATATTCTGTTGTACATTCACACCATTTGTAAAATGTCACCCCTTTTTGAGGGTACGTGCTGCTTGAACAGCAGCCTTCCCTTAAATTTCATTAGGGACCCATCAATTGAAATGAATTGCTTGGGAACATACACTTTGATAAATCCTTTATATAAATACTAGGCAATAAGCCTGCCCAGAGGATTGCCAGGGCACCTGAGTATTATTGAATAATATATATATATGTATGTATATTTATCTGCACATAGATTTATGATAAGACCAAGAACTCATATTTTGATTTGTTTTGTGAAACTGCTTATAATACATTAGATGCCTGACTGACCCATGTTCAATCCTCCCCCACTCAGTATGCAAAATTACAATGTGTCCAAGTGAGGACAAAAGGAAGACATTTGGGCTATTTAAATTCAGACAATCATTTCAAAGAAAGACAAATTAGTTCAAAAACAAATATCAGACATCGTCTTCTCCTAATTAAGATAACCTTTAAGTTATTTCAAAGAGAAAGCATCTGCCTCATTATCTAAGTCACAGAAACCCCATGGTCATGGGCATCGGTCTGTGCATTCAGAGAGAAGTGCACTGAATGTGAGATATGCTGCGGTTTTTGTATGAATATGGGGAAATAAACTAATGCTATTTTAAATGGATTTTTTAATATATATTATAAATGGAATATATTCACATGTGGTTTTAAAATGATCAGAAAAAATTATACTGTGTGACCATGTGTATTTGAACATGTAACTTATTAATATAAAGAAATTATAGCATTTTAAATACACATTTTAAAGAAATGTTTTTACTGTATAGAAATGATTGAATGAAACCGTTTGTCTCTGTCTGCTGCCCCCGATGGCCAAGATCCGGTATTACAGCCAAAAGGCCTATGGCTGTTAAAAATGAAATTTCCCAGGGCCAATCCATGCTCAGCTCCGTAAGGGCCTCCCACATCGTTTCACCTATGATTAGATGATATAAGTTGTATGCAAGAGGAGAGAGGAGGTTGGGAGCTGACTATTGCTGAAAGACTAGTAACTAAAATATTTGGCCGCATTTGGAAAACAGTTACTATAAGCAAACTGGGCTACCTTTTTCTTATCCATTGCAAATACAATTATTTTCATATGAGGTGGAACAAATTTTGAAGCTGAACTATCGATTTGGTCATTTTGGGTAAAGTATAAAAGGTTGCTAAATATAGGTAATATTTAAAAACAAACATTCATTGTTGCTGTAGTTAATAAATTTAAAGAGCATATTTGTATTTTAAAACTAATATTTCATAGCCTATATATTTTAAAACTAATCCTTAGTGCTAAGTAATTTATCTTTGCATATATATATATATATATATATATATATATATATTTGAATTGTTTTAATTGTAGATCTAAGAATTTATTTCAGCTTAGATAAATTGGCATAGGAATTGTTTGTTTGAACAAATAATATATACTATTTCTGATGTTTTAAATTGGAATTATATAAGATAAATTGTGGCTTTATAGCTGATTGTACTGCTTAAATGTTAGTGGCTCATATCTTGGTATTTTATTGTGGTATTTTAAATGCAACTCTGATTTGAGAGACTATTGTGAATAAGTCAACTTTTATAGCCTTTGCATAGCATATTTTAATAGTTTTATACGTGTATAGTATTGATTTATATCTGGTTTTCTACAAATATATTTCAATGTGTCTATAAATTTTAACTAATAAAAAGAACTTAGGAATTTATATTAATTTTATTGTTTGGTATATGCATGTTTATTGGGGGTTTATTTTAAAGAATAATTATTAAATATATTGTTTTATAGCCCGGCCATATACTGACAGGACAGTCTATTTAAAATATATATATAAACCCCAAAGGTAATAATACAAAAAATAAAAAATGTAAAATTACAGAAAAAAAATAAACAAAGCTATTCAAAATAAAAGAAAATTAAACCTAAACTAATACCACTATAAAAATAAAAAATCCCCCCAAAATAAAAACACCCCCTAATCTAATACTAAAGTACCAAAAAGCCTTTTGTAGGACATAGCCCTAAGTTAAACATTTGTATGGGCATTGCCCTTAAAAGGGCAATCAGATCTTTTACAGCCCAAAAAACCCTAATCTAAAAAAAAACACCACCCCAAAAAATAAAAAAAGCCTAAGACTAAGCGCCAAATAGGTGTACTACTCACCGTTCCTGAAGTCCGGCGGTGAAAGGTCTTCTTCCAGGCGGCTCCATCATCTTCTATTTTCATCCGGAGCAGCAGACCTCAGCGGCGGTCTTCAGCAGCGGCGGTCCTCATCGGCGGGGGGGGCTCCTCTTCATCCGATCTCTGTCGTACACTAAAAATTGAATGGAAAGTACCACATTCAATTTGGGGTACCTTGCATTCCTATTGGCTGAAATGTTGAAATCAGCCAATAGGGTTAGAGCTACTGAAATCCTATTGGCTGTTCAAATCAGCCAATAAGATTTCAGTAGCTCTCATCCTATTGGCTGACTTCAAAATTTAAGCCAATAAAAATGCAAGGTACCCCATTTTTAAACGGGTACCTTGCATTCCATCTTGCATTCCATGGTCGATGGCTCCACGGTCGACGGTCTTCTGTTCCGCGGTCACCTCTGCTCCGTGCCGGCTTGGTCCTGGATGAAGATAGAAGAGATCGTCGCACTGGAAGAAGATATTGCCGCCTCCAAGAAGACTTCACCGCCTCGGAGAAGACCTTCTATGCCGGATTTCAGGAACGGTGAGTATCTATTTGGGGGTTAGACTTAGGCTTTTTTTAAATTTACTTTTTATTTTTTAAGATTAGGGATTTAATGGGCTTGTAAAAGAGATGAATGCCCTTTTAAGGGCATTAAAAGAGCTGAAGGCCCTTTTAAGGGCAATGCCCATACAAATGCCCCTTTTTTTGTATTATTTTTTTTTATTTTGGGGGGTTTGGTGGGTGGGGGGCTTTTACTTTTAGTATTTTTTAAATGTAAATGAGCTTTTTAACTTAGGGCAATGCCCTACAAAAGGCTATTTTAAGTAGATTAGGGGGTGTTTTTATTTTGGGGGGTGGGTTTTTTATTTTCATAGGGATTAGGTTTATTTTGTTTATTTTTGATAATTTTGTTTATTTTTTTCTATAATTTTAGACTTTTTATTTTTTGTAATTTAATGTTAGGATTTTTTATTTTAATTGTAACTTAGTATTGGGGTTAATTTAGGGGGTGTTAAGTAAGGGGGCTTAGTAATTAAATTAGTTAAATTAGTTATTTGCGTTGTGGGGGGTTGGTGGTTTAGAAGTTAATATGTTAATTAGGTTTATTATGATGTGGGGATTTGGCGGTTTAGAGGTTAATAGTTTAATTAGGTTTATTGCAATGTGGGGGGTTGGCGGTTTAGAGGTTAATAGGTTAATTAGGTTTATTGTGATGTGGGGGGTTGGCGGTTTAGAGGTTAATAGGTTAATTATGTTATTTGAGTTGTTTCATTTGTGGATTAGAGGTTAATTACTTTATTATTTTGCAATGTGGGGGTTGGTGGGTTAGGTGTTTGTTAATACTTCGTGCGGGGGGTTAGTTTTTTTATTATACTTTGTGCGGGCGGTTAGGTTTTTTTATTATTTCGTGCAGGCGGTTCGTTTTTTTTAAATTTCTTGCGGGCAGTTACGCTTTTTTTCTATATTTTGTGCGGGCGGTTGCGTGCCAACATTCCTCTGAGGATGCGTGCGCAACTGGCGATGGCCGCGTTCCAAAGTGATTATAGTATAGATGTTAATAGTGGCCGATTTTGGGAAGCCTGTCATAATTAAGATCACTTTGGGGGAGCATGCACTGTTGTAAGTAAAATGTAAAAACTGGAGGAATATCTGGTATCTGATACTAGGCATGATAGTAGGGAAAAGTGGGGTAGTCAGAATTGGGTTTTGCTCCAATAAGTTATAAAGCTAGCTTTTTACAATGCTTATAACAAGCAGCAGTGTACAAAATCATTTAATCTCTGCCATGTCAGTGCTTTGCCTAGCTTACGTATAGCTGGATTCTGGCTTAGCTTCTAAGAACTGTTGGGCATAAAGGTTTGTTTGCTCTGCCAGATTTTCAAAGAAGCTGTCTGGCAGAAACAGTTTCAAATAATCAATTGGCTCACCAGAAGGCATGTTGCAGATGATGCTGGGTTTTACTATAAAAGGGGGCACATCAGGAACTTCAAAATTTGGAGGTACCCACACCGATTCCTTTGATACAAGCTCTTGGAAGGCTACAGAGATGCCTAATAAGTCAGTGGCAGTTTCACTGTCTGACTCTGCAAGTATTCTGTAAGCCTTGGCTTTTTTTTTTTTTATGTAATTTTCTTTTGAACAGTTTTCTCCCTTTTACTATACTTTTACCAGGTTCAAGCAGTTACCCTAATCCACCCCCCCCCCCCCCCCCAACCCTTACAGCAACCCTAAAGACTTTAAGGATATGATTTGCTGCGACCAGGGTTAAAGTGAATGTAAATTTTGATGCTAAAGTGCCCGGTTTTTAAAAATTTGATTAAAAACAGGGGCACTTTAATTCATCAAAATTTACATTTCACTCCTGTTGCGAAAAAAAACGTACCTTTTAATCTTGACAGCAGCTTGAGCTTCCTCCACCCGTCGCAAAGCCTCTTCCTGGGTCTAAAATGATGAATCCATCTTCCTCCAATCACGGCATTGAATCAGACACTGATTCCCCCGGGGGGGGAAGCCGTGATTGGAGGATGACCTATCCATCATTTCTGACATCAGAAAAGGCTTGCAACGACCGGAGGAAGCTGGAGCTGCTGTCAAGTTTAAAAGGTAAGTTTTTTTTTCACAACCGGAGTGAAATGTAAATTTTGATGAATTAAAGTGCCCCTGTTTTTAATCGAATTTTTAAAAACCAGACACTTGAGCATCAAAATTTACATTTACTTTAACACTAATCCAAACCCTCAAATCACCCCCAATTAATTATTACATTAAAAAAATGGCCAAATAAACTTAAAAACTAATTTTAAAAAGCCAGGCTTGATAACCAATGATCACAGTGAAAGGTCTGTGGTCAAAGGGTTAAATTTACTCTAAAACTCAAAACTTTTACCCTAACACTAAAGTATCATTAACTATTTAAATCACACCAAAATCTTAACCAACTAAAAAATCACCACAGATCACAATGCTGTCTGTAATGATCACAGTGAAGGGTTTAACATTACTCTAAAACCCCAAATCCATACCCTCACAGTATTATTAACTATTTAAGGTATTATAAATAATAATATTAACTATTTAGAGCACAAAAAAGGGATTAATTTTTAATGTGTGTGTGTGTAACACAATGTATCAGTAGTTCTGTCTCTCTTGGCTCTCTCTGGAACACTGAGAGATTGAGATACAGTAACCATATAATCACTGTGATTCGTTATCAGAGATCACATGACCGCCAGACTCACTGCATCAGTTGCGAGAAAAGTACTTGGGCCACAGGCGGGTGAGATAATGCAATAAACTGTGAGAAAAATGACACGTCGGTTTGGCAAAGGCGTTAAACCAGTAGCACAAAAAAACAACTCTGTTAGTTAACACAGTCTGCAACAACAGAACTGCAAACACAAGTTCTATGTGCGATACAGAGTTCCTATGTGTCTCCGTTTCAACCGGTATTTGCCCCTCCTCATGACAATCCTCCTGTGCAATGACTTACGATGAACGTTTTACCGCTTCAAATAGCTTTTTCAAGGATGTCTTATGCAGATCCATCCTGAGAATTTATTATCCTTAATGTGTTCTCATTGGTTAATTGTCTTAACCCATTTGATGATGTATTGTTAACAGAAAGTATTGCTATCAAACAGTGGGGAAATAAAATACAACACAATATTTAATGAAAATTGAATATAAACATTACTTTACACAGGCTATAAACATTCTGGGCCAGATTACGAGTGGTGCGCTATCAGTTGCGCTTGAGCGATATCATGTTTATCGCGGCTGTTTGCGTGCATCGGAAGTACTGGGAGTATTACAAGTTGAAAGTACACACGATCGAACGGGCGCAATTAAATTTAATGCATGTCGGTTAGCGCAACCTCAGAGCTCTGATTAACTGTGTTCTTGAATAAAAAGTTGCACAAAAAAACATTAAAAATACATGTAAAAGTAAAGTTACTCTCATAATAACATAATCTGATGAAAAAGTATTGAAACAAAATTACAATAAAAACCTATAATGGCTCAAAGATATGAGGACTCCGGTGTTAGAAAAACGCTACAAAGGGCTTTACCTTAGAGATACATACATTTATACATGTCTAAATATGTATATGTGTATATACACTTACCGGTCACTTTATTAGGTACACCTGTTCAATTGCTTGGTGACACAAATTGCTAATCAGCCAATCACATGGCAGCAACTCAATGCATTTAGGCATCTAGACGTGGTGAAGACGACTTGCTGAAGTTAAAACCGAGCATCAGAATGGGGAAGAAAGGGGATTTAAGTGACTTGAACGTGGCATGGTTGTTGGTACCAGACGGGCTGGTCTGAGTATTTAAAAAACTGCTGATCTACTGGGATTTTCACGCTCAACCATTTCTAGGGTTTACAGAGAATGCTCCGAAAAAGAGAAATAATCCAGTGAGTGGCAGTTGTGTGGACGAAAATGCCTTGTTGATGTCAGAGGTCAGAGGAGAATGGGCAGACTGGTTCGAGATGATAGAAAGACAACAGTAACTCAAATAACTACTCGTTACAAACAAGGTATACAGAATACCATCTCTGAATGCACAACACGACAAACTTTAAATCAGATGGGCTACAGCAGCAGAAGACCACACCAGGTGGCACTCCTGTCAGCTAAGAACAGGAAACTGACGCTACAATTCACACAGGCTCACCAAAATTGGACAATAGCAGATTGGAAAAACATTGCCTGGTCTGATGAGTCTTGGTTTCAGCTGCGACATTCAGATGGCAGGGTCAGAATAAGGCATAAACAACATGAAAGCATGGATCCATCCTGCCTTGTATCAACGGATGAGGCTGGTGGTGGTGGTGTAATGGTGTGGGGGATATTTTCTTGGCACACTTTGGGCTCCTTAGTGCCAATTGAGCACTGTTTAAACGCCACGGCCTACCTGAGTGATGTTGCTTTCCATGTCCATTCCTTTATGACTACAGTGTACCCATCTTCTGATGGCTACTTCCAGCAGGATAATGCACCATGTCATAAAGCTTAAATTATCTCAAACTGGTTTCTTGAACATGACAATGAGTTCACTGTACTCCAATGGCCTCCACAGTCACCAGATCTCAATCCAATAGAGCACCTTTGGGATGTGGTGGAACGGCAGATTTGCATCATGGATGTGCAGCAGACAAATCTGCAGCAACTGCGTGATGCTATCATGTCAATATGGACCAAAACCTCTGAGGAATGTTTCCAACACCTTGTTGAATCTATGCCACAAAGAATTAAGGCAGTTCTAAAGGCAAAAGTTGTCCAACCCGGTACTAGCAAGGTGTACCTAATAAAGTAGCCGGTGAGTGTATATATATATATATATATATATATATATATATATATATATGTGTGTGTACATATGTATTTATATGTGTATATATATACATTTACAGACATATATACACATAAATACATATGTATACTTATCTAAAAGGAAGATATTTTACCTCAAAATGTCCTAAGTATTCACACCCATTGTAAAGGACTTTAAACAGCAAATCAGTATGCCTGTCCCGGGACAGGCAAGGGAGCTTGCCTCATGCATACTCATCGTATTTCCCTATTCAGTTTAAGGAAGTCTACTATGAAATCTCATGAGAGTTAAGTGAAATCTCATGAGCTCACAGTAAAAAAGCACTGCTGATGCCGATTGGCTGCTGTTCATTTCTTCCTTTTCTTTTTTTAAACCTGCAGCTGGGCAGTAACTGAAAGATAAATCTTATACATTACTTACTCTGGTGAGCTGAGGAAATTGTAAGGTAAAATATCTTCTTTTTTTGCATAGAGATTCTCAGCTGATATTTTCCTGTCAGTTTTTTTACAGTTATGCTGCATCACTTTCAAGTGATTTAGCATAAGAGTATTATGTCCCTTTAAGTATCTTAAAACATGTAAAATGATTTTTATGCAATATTCCTACTTAATTAAGGCCTAGATTTGGAGTTTGGCGGTAGCCGTGAAAACCAGCGTTAGAGGCTCCTAACGCTGGTTTTAGACTACCGCCGGTATTTGGAGTCAGTCAGGAAAGGGTCTAACGCCCACTTTTCAGCCGCGACTTTTCCATACCGCAGATCCCCTTACGTCAATTGCGTATCCTATCTTTTCAATGGGATCTTTCTAACTCCGGTATTTAGAGTCGTGTCTGAAGTGAGCGTTAGAATTCTAACGACAAAACTCTAGCCGCAGAAAAAAGTCAGTAGTTAAGAGCTTTCTGGGCTAACGCCGGTTCATAAAGCTCTTAACTACTGTGCTCTAAAGTACACTAACACCCATAAACTACCTATGTACCCCTAAACCGAGGTCCCCCCACATCGCCGCCACTCGATTAAAATTTTTTAACCCCTAATCTGCCGACCGCCACCTACGTTATACTTATGTACCCCTAATCTGCTGCCCCTAACACCGCCGACCCCTATATTATATTTATTAACCCCTAACCTGCCCCCCACAACGTCGCCGCCAGCTACCTACAATAATTAACCCCTAATCTGCCGACCGCCACCTACGTTATACTTATGTACCCCTAATCTGCTGCCCCTAACACCGCCGACCCCTATATTATATTTATTAACCCCTAATCTGCCCCCCTCAACGTCGCCTCCACCTGCCTACACTTATTAACCCCTAATCTGCCGAGCGGACCGCACCGCTACTATAATAAAGTTATTAACCCCTAATCCGCCTCACTCCCGCCTCAATAACCCTATAATAAATAGTATTAACCCCTAATCTGCCCTCCCTAACATCGCCGACACCTAACTTCAATTATTAACCCCTAATCTGCCGACCGAATCTCGCCGCTACTGTAATAAATGGATTAACCCCTAAAGCTAAGTCTAACCGTAACCCTAACACCCCCCTAAGTTAAATATAATTTAAATCTAACGAAATAAATTAACTCTTATTAAATAAATTATTCCTATTTAAAGCTAAATACTTACCTGTAAAATAAACCCTAATATAGCTACAATATAAATTATAATTATATTATAGCTATTTTAGGATTTATATTTATTTTACAGGTAACTTTGTATTTATTTTAACCAGGTACAATAGCTATTAAATAGTTAAGAACTATTTAATAGCTAAAATAGTTAAAATAATTACAAAATTACCTGTAAAATAAATCCTAACCTAAGTTACAATTAAACCTAACACTAGACTATCAATAAATTAATTAAATACAATACCTACAATTATCTACAATTAAACCTAACACTACACTATCAATAAATGAATTAAATACAATATCTACAAATAAATACAATTAAATAAACTAACTAAAGTACAAAAAATAAAAAAGAACTAAGTTACAAAAAATAAAAAAATATTTACAAACATTAGAAAAATATTACAGAAATTTTTAACTAATTACACCTACTCTAAGCCCCCTAATAAAATAACAAAGCCCCCCAAAATAAAAAAATGCCCTACCCTATTCTAAATTACAAAAGTTCAAAGCTCTTTTACCTTACCAGCCCTGAGCAGGGCCCTTTGCGGGGCATGCCCCAAGAAATTCAGCTCTTTTGCCTGTAAAAAATCACATACAATACCCCCCCCCAACATTACAACCCACCACCCACATACCCCTAATCTAAAACAAACCCCCCTTAAATAAACCTAACACTAAGCCCCTGAAGATCTTCCTACCTTATCTTCACCTCACCGGGTATCGTCCTGGCTCCAAAATCTTCATCCAAGCGCAAGCGGGGGCTAGACATCCATCATCCGACGGCTGAAGAAGTCCAGAAGAGGGTCCAAAGTCTTCATCCTATCCGGGAAGAAGAGTAGATCCGGACCGGCAACCATCTTCTTCCAAGCGGCATCTTCTATCTTCATCCGATGAGGACCGGCTCCATCGTGAAGACCTCCAGCGCGGACCCATCTTCTTTCGACGACGTCCAACTGAAGAATGACGGTTCCTTTAAGGGACGTCATCCAAGATCGCGTCCCTCGAATTCCGATTGGCTGACAGGATTCTATCAGCCAATCGGAATTAAGGTAGGAAAATTCTGATTGGCTGATGGAATCAGCCAATCAGAATCAAGTTCAATCCGATTGGCTGATCCGATCAGCCAATCAGATTGAGCTCGCATTCTATTGGCTATTGGCATTCTATTGGCTGTTCCGATCAGCCAATCGGAATTCGAGGGATGCCATCTTGGATGACGTCCCTTAAAGGAACCGTCATTCTTCAGTTGGACGTCGTCGGAAGAAGATGGGTCCACGCTGGAGGTCTTCACGATGGAGCCGGTCCTCATCAGATGAAGATAGAAGATGCCGCTTGGAAGAAGGTGGTTGCCGGTCCGGATCTACTCTTCTTCCCGGATAGGATGAAGACTTTGGACCCTCTTCTGGACTTCTTCAGCCGTCTGATGATGGATGTCTAGCCCCCTCTTGGGTTGGATGAAGATATCGGAGCCAGGACGGATCGGTGTGATACCCGGTGAGGTGAAGACAAGGTAGGAAGATCTTCAGGGGCTTAGTGTTAGGTTTATTTAAGGGGGGTTTGGGTTAGATTAGGGGTATGTGGGTGGTGGGTTGTAATGTTGGGGGGGTATTGTATGTGTTTTTTTACAGGCAAAAGAGCTGAATTTCTTGGGGCATGCCCCGCAAAGGGCCCTGTTCAGGGCTGGTAAGGTAAAAGAGCTTTGAACTTTGTAATTTAGAATAGGGTAGGGCATTTTTTTTATTTTGGGGGGCTTTGTTATTTTATTAGGGGGCTTAGAGTAGGCGTAATTAGTTTAAAATTGTTGTAATATTTTTCTAATGTTTGTAAATATTTTTTTATTTTTTGTAACTTAGTTCTTTTTAATTTTTTGTACTTTAGTTAGTTTATTTAATTGTATTTATTTGTAGATATTGTATTTAATTTATTTATTGATAGTGTAGTGTTAGGTTTAATTGTAGGTAATTGTAGGTATTGTATTTAATTAATTTATTGATAGTCTAGTGTTAGGTTTAATTGTAACTTAGGTTAGGATTTATTTTACAGGTAATTTTGTAATAATTTTAACTATTTTAGCTATTAAATAGTTCTTAACTATTTAATAGCTATTGTACCTGGTTAAAATAAATACAAAGTTACCTGTAAAATAAATATAAATCCTAAAATAGCTATAATATAATTATAATTTATATTGTAGCTATATTAGGATTTATTTTACAGGTAAGTATTTAGCTTTAAATAGGAATAATTTATTTAATAAGAGTTAATTAATTTCGTTAGATTTAAATTATATTTAACTTAGGGGGGTGTTAGTGTTAGGGTTAGACTTAGCTTTAGGGGTTAATACATTTATTAGAATAGTGGTGAGCTTCAGTCGGCAGATTAGGGGTTCATGTTTGAAGTTAGGTGTCGGCGATGTTAGGGAGGGCAGATTTGGGGTTAATACTATTTATTACAGGGTTAGTGAGGCGGATTAGGGGTTAATAACTTTATTATAATAGCGGTGCGGTCCGCTCGGCAGATTAGGGGTTAATAAGTGTAGGCAGGTGGAGGCGACGTTGTGGGGGCAGATTAGGGGTTAATAAATATAATATAGGGGTCGGCAATGTTAGGGCAGCAGATTAGGGGTACATAGGGATAATGTAAGTAGCGACGGTTTACGGAGCGGCAGATTAGGGGTTAATAATAATATGCAGGGGTCAGCGATAGCGGGGGCAGCAGATTAGGGGTTAATAAGTGTAAGGTTAGGGGTGTTTAGACTCGGGGTACATGTTAGAGTGTTAGGTGCAGACGTAGGAAGTGTTTCCCCATAGCAAACAATTGGGCTGCGTTAGGAGCTGAACGCGGCTTTTTTGCAGGTGTTAGGTTTTTTTTCAGCTCAAACAGCCCCATTGTTTCCTATGGGGGAATCGTGCACGAGCACGTTTTTGAAGCTGGCCGCGTCCGTAAGCAACTCTGGTATCGAGAGTTGAAGTTGCGTTAAATATGCTCTACGCTCCTTTTTTGGAGCCTAACGCAGCCATTTTGTGGACTCTCAATACCAGAGTTATTTAAAAGGTGCGGCCAGAAAAAAGCCAGCGTTAGCTACGCGGGTCGTTACCGACAAAACTCTAAATCTAGCCGTAAGTGTTTAACTGTATTTGTACTGTAATTATTTAACATTCCAATGCTCTTCACATAGGGGAATATGTTCTAAGTATTTTTAAATAGATATACCTATATATATCTGTTTATATCTTTATATATATATATATATATATATATATTACCAAAAAAATAATATATATATATATATATAAAGAAATATGAATCTTAGAATAAATAGAACATATTCTGCTATGTGAAGAACATTGGAATGTGAAATATTAATATTTCATGTTGGGTTAGCGCACTTGTGAAAATGCAATCAGTTTTGTGCTACTTGTTGGGTGTTAAGTTTTTTCCACTCCATTGAAAGTATTTGGAAGAATACGTTAACACAATAACTTTTTACTTTCCACTTGTAATACGCATGGTATCAGACGCTTTCTCCACTCATAATCTAGACCTCTAATGGTATTCGCACTTGAGCACTGAAATGTACAAATCTGTATTTTAAGTATGGTTTTTTTAAAAAGACAAGTGGGACTGAAAACAATTCTAATCTAAATAATTATGTTTATAAAACATTTTAATTATAAAAACAAAAATAGTTTTTATTATTATTATACTTTAAGCACCAACATATTCTGCAGAGCTGTCCATACACGAGAGAGAGGAAGGTCAGTTAGTAGGTTATTGTAGTAGCCAAGTCGTGAAATTACATGGAAGCAGATCAGTTGCTTAGTGATGTCAACGCTCAGAAAAGGATGTATTTTGGAAATGTTATGTAGGTTTTTTGAGGCAGGATGAAGAAAGCAATTATTGGAGTCAAGTGTAATTCTGAGGCAGCGGACTTGGGTTGATGGGGAAATAGTGATGACGTTGACAGTGATAGAAAAGTCAGAGATCATAGTAGAGCTAGACGGGGGATTAGAAGGAGCTCAGTCTTTACCATGTTAAGCGTAAGTGGTGAGAGGCCATCCAGGAAGAAATGAGAGAGAGCAGGGATGGAGAGGTAGATCTGAGTGTCATCAGCATAGGGGTGATATTTTAAGCCATAACTGTTAAGTTTACAAAGTGAAGAAGTATAAATGGAGAAGTGTAGAGGACCCCGGACAGAGCCTTGAGGTACTCCAACTGAGAGAGGCATTGAAGAGGAGGAGTTGCCAGCAAATGATGCAGAAAAAGACCTGTTAGAAAGATAAGAGTGTATCCAAGAGAGAACAGTGTCAAAGAGACCAAGTGAGTTGAGAGTCTGTAGGAGGAGGTCAACAGTGTCATAGGCAGCTCAGAGGTCAAGTAAAATAAGTATATAAAGTAGTGGCCATTACTTTTAGCAGAAAGAAGATTGTTAGTAACTTTGGTGAGGGCAGTTTTAGTTGAGTGTTGGGGCGTAAGCAGTGAAATTGCAGGGGATCAAGCTAGAAGTTGGAAGACAAGAAGTTGGTTAGGCAGTTTTTCCAGGTTTTGATGTAAGTAAAAGAAGTGATATGGGGTGGTAGTTTGCAGGAGATGTAGGGTCAAGGGAGGTTTTTTTTAGAACTTGGGGACCTTTGCATGTTTGAAAGTAGATGGGAATGAACTGGTGGAAAAGGATAGGTTGAAAATGTGAGTAACAGATGAATTAAGGGTGGAAGACAGAGAAGATATTAGATGATAGGGATAGGGTAGAGTAGGCAGGTTATCTGGATTTTTAAAATCAAGTATAGTTTAAGGAAATTCACAAAAACACACCTTAATTCTCCATCATCTATGATAACTTTTACACACCTTCATATCCAAAGTGTCTATTTATTTATTTAATTTTCTTTAATAGCTGAAGCAACAGTTAATAGGTTTGTTGGGAAGCTTGTGTTTATTTATTTAAAAATAAATAAAAAACAAATCCTCAATGTTTCCTCTGCAATTCAGAAATATCAGACTGATGGTGTGAATGCATCCCTTAAAGTCTACTCCAGAATTTGTATTGTTTAAAAAGATAGATAATCCCTTTATTACCCTTACCCCAGTTTTGCATAACCAACACTGTTATTTTTTTTTTTTTTTAAATATTTATTTAAATCCAGCAGAGTGTACAGTCGGAAATAAATTCAACCTCTTTGTGCCACGCAGGGCCAGGTAAATCACATTTCGGAGAACCACAAAAATAGTTTAAAACAATAACTTCATTTTATCTTATTAAGTTGGTCCCCACAGCAAAAATTTGTGCACTAAGCTGGAATCTTTTCTATTTTATTTATACTGATTAAAAAAAAAACAAAAAAAAAGGGAGAAGAAAAAAAAAAAAAGAGAAAGAAAAAAAAAAAAAAAAAAAAAATTTGGGGAAGGAAGGAAGTGAGAAAAAAAGAAGAGAAGGGATATAGGGATATAAGAAGAACCCCGCCCGCGTCAGAGCACCTTCAGATCTCTACCAAGCACCCAGAAGAACCAATTCCGAGTTCCTGAAGGGGAATATAAGGTCCTGTATTTCTGTATCTTGTAGTGACTTGATGAAGGCAGACCATTTGCTAAAGAATCTTCTAATGTCTAAGTCATTATCTAGATTGGTGTCCCTTTGTTCTAAGAGACATTGTTTTTTCAGACAGTTCTTTATCTCTGAGATAGATGGTACTGCCCTCGTCTTCCATTTTTTAAAGATAAGATATCTAGTTGCTAAGATAGATAAAAGTATCAGTTTATTCTCTGAATTGTGTTCCCCGTGACCAAAAACAATCAGCAGCTGTGTGAGACCCGGATGGGAGATCCTGAGGGTTTTGTTAATCCAGAATTCTAGTTTATACCAAAGGTATCTTATTCTGGGGCAGCTCCAGATCATGTGTATTACGTCCGCTGCGGGGAGTGAACACTTTGGGCATTTGTTAAAGCTGGCATAATGAATTTTATCGCCTTTTTTGGGGGTGAAGTATACATTGTGAAGAAGTTTAATGTGCATCTCGCGCCATGTGGCTGAAAGAGAGACCTGAGCCACTTTGCATATTGAGTTTTGGATAATTTTTGTATCAATAGTGGATTGTGGTAGTAGCCTGTTCCATAAAGCAGTGATTTTCTCTAGCTCTACAGCGCCTTTGGCTGATTTAAGCAACTGATAGCATGGGGAAATAGACCTAATGCCGTTCTTAAACAAAGTGATCCAGCCTTCCAGTTTTCCCATATTCCAGCTCCATCCTGCCTCGTTCACTAGTTCGAGTAAGAAATGTCTAACTTGTAGGAATGCAAAAAATTCCTTATTGTTGATGTGAAACTCTCCTTTTAGCTCGTCAAAGGATTTGACAATGTTTCTTTCTGGATCCCAAAGTTGTATTACCCTACTTAAACCTAGGTCTTGCCATTTCCCAAAAGTTCCCGAGCTAACTCCTGCGGGGAATTTCGGATTTCCCTGTATTGGAAGATAATGAGAAATTTTCCCGTTTAGAGATAGTAGATTGCTTATTTTCCACCAGGCCCTTAGTGGATTAGAGACAGATTTGAATCTTTTGATTCTGCCTGGTAGGTCTTTTGGTGGGCAATGGGCCAGCGCTATCAGCTGATATGGACTACACATGTTCTCTTCCAGGGGCTGATTCGTAACATAATTACTCTGGGATAGCCAGTCGGCCACCACGCGGGCTAAGAAAGCATAATTATAGGATCGAATGTCTGGCAGTGCAAGACCAGCACTCTCTTTTGATAGAAAAAGTTTTTTTAGGGATATCCGAGGTCTTTTTTCCTGCCAGAGGAATTTACTAAGTAAGCCATTTAAGGAGCGTATGTCTTTCTCCAAGAGAATTACTGGGACGTTCTGGAGAAGGTAGAGGAGTTTTGGGAGCAAGATCATTTTGAACAGAGCGATCCGTCCGGATAAGGATAGCGGAAGGGATTGCCAATTTTTGAGTTTTTCCCTGATCATTTCAAAGATCGGAGAGAAATTAAGATTGTATAAGTCCCCCTGGGATGAGGGGATTAAGATTCCAAGATATTTAAGAGATGTTTTAGAGACAGAGAAAGGGATATCGTGAAGAGAATCTTTATTTTGTCTCAACCATAATAGTTCTGATTTTACTTCGTTAATCCTGTATCCCGAGAAAGACCCAAATTGAGTAGTAATGTTTAACAATTTGGGGATGCTGGATTTAGTATCTGAAAGGTATAGCAAAAGGTCGTCTGCATATAAAGCGATTTTTATGACTTGCTTCCCTATCTTGATGCCTGGAAGTTGTTGCCTAACCATAATTGCTAGTGGTTCGATTGAGATGTCAAAGAGAAGAGGAGAGAGGGGGCACCCCTGGCGCGTTCCCCTTCCAAGAGTTATCTGTGAAGAGGCTATAGAATTGACAATCAAGGTAGTGTGTGGTTCTTTATATAAATTCATAATGAATTCAAGAACTTTACCTTTGAAACCAAAATTTGTCAGAGATGAGAAGAGATGGTCGAAATGTATCGAATCGAATGCTTTCTCTGCATCGATCGAAAGAATAGCCAGGTCGGGTGCCACCCCCTCCCCCCCTCCCTCAAGTATTTCCAGTTTCCTGAAATACTCCGTAGTAAGTATAGCTTCTCTGATTTTAGCTGAGGAGTTTCGCCCCCTCAGAAACCCTGCCTGATCCGGATGTATCACCGTGGCAAGTGGTGCTTGGAGGCGTTCAGCCAAGATAGAACAGAATATCTTGTAGTCTCCGTTCAGGAGAGCTATAGGCCTATAAGATTCTTTGAGGGAGGGATCTTTCCCTCCCTTCAAAATTAGAACAGTATTAGATGAAGAGAAAGAAGCGGCCACCTGATTGCCTTTGATATACATACTGTTAAATAAATTGTTGAGGTAGGGAGTAATCTCAGAATTCAGAATTTTGTAGAACTCATTTGGGAGACCGTCTGGTCCGGGTGATTTATTATTGGCAAGATCTACAATTGTTTTATTAATCTCTGATTCAGTGATTGGTGTGTTTAGGGAATTAATTAATTCCATTGATATTTTTGGGCAGGTTACTCGACTCCAGAATTGGGATGCCTGAGAAGTATCTGAGCCTCTGCTTAGATAGAGATTCTGATAATAGCTCGTGAAAGCTTTCGCTATTGCTTCTGGATTGTCAAGAAGAATACCATCCTCTTGAATCTTTTCAATGAGAGGTGTTTTCTTTTCCCTTTTTACCAGATTTGCCAGTAATTTGCCAGATTTGTTACCAAATCTATAGATTCTGGCTTGGAGTCTGAGATCCCTCTGCGTTTCCTGGAAAATTGTAAATGTGTCTCTTGTATTTTTTGCCCGAATATATTTCGCCCAATATCTAGGTGATTTTTCAAGTAAATAAGAGTTATATGAATTGATCACTGAGCTAGTAATTTCTTTCTCCCTTTGTCGTATTTTCCTAAATCTTTCCGCGCTATAGGCTATGATTTCGCCCCGGAGGACTGCCTTAGCAGCCTCCCAGAAAAGCAGGGGCGAGTCTATGTAGTCTTGATTATGATCCAGGTAGTCCACAAATTTGAGTTTAAGCCAGTTCTTAAACTTCAGATCATTCGCGAGAAAGGAAGGAAATAAAAAGCGTGTTGGTTTCTTATTATAGCAACTAGTTAGTAGCTCAAGCAGAATGGGGCCGTGATCTGATAGAAAAATAGGAGACAAGCCTGCCTTTGCATCTGTCAGCCTTATTCTGTCGCTGATAAGAAAAAGATCGATTCTGGACATTGTTTTGTGCGCCTTGGACAGACAGGTGAAATCTCTGGCATCTGGGTTTTGAAGCCTCCAAATATCTCTTATTGCTAGGTTATGCATGATTGATTTTATTAATTTAGCTTCTAAATTATCCCGTTTTTGTTTGGGCAGCTTACCAGAGGTTCTAAGTCTGTCCAATGGGCACTGTGGAGACATATTGAAATCGCCTCCTAGTATTAGGTGTCCCTCCTGAACAGAGAGAATTTTGGCCTGAATCTTGTGCCAAAAACTGGGATCTAATTTGTTAGGGGCATAGACATTGCATAGTGTATAAATTGTTTTATGGATTTTAAGTTTAATTATTATGAATCTCCCATCTGGGTCTATGTCGCTGTAAGTAACTGCTTGGTCAGTTTTCTTCCCTATCAGAATCGCCACCCCTCGTTTCCTTCGCTCTCCCGGGGAAAAAAAGATTTCTTTTACCCATGTGGATTTAAGTTTCTGGGATTCTTCTGCTGTTAGATGCGTTTCCTGCAGAAATGCTATATCAGTCCCTAATTTCCTCAGGTGCGTTAAAATGGCCTTCCTTTTAATTGGAGTGGAGATCCCACCCACATTCCATGAGACTAGTTTAAAGTTGGCCATAGGTTTTTAGCTGGGTAGTGTGACCGAGTCCAGGTGTGACCGGCGCGGGCGGGGGGGGAAGGAAATAAAGAAAAGAAAGGAAAAAAAAAAGGGGGAGGGGGAAACCAGGAGGGCTTAAGGCCCCATCTATCGTAACTTTCCTAAAACAAGGAATCCTGCTCATGATAAGGAAAAGTAGAGAGGAAAAGGAAGAGAATAGAAAAATCAACAAGAGAAAAAAAAAAAAAACCCTTTCCCCCTTCTTTCTCTCTCTTCCCCTTTCAACCTAGTGGATATATGCCTAGAGTGTTGGAGTCTTTCAGATGTTGTTCTACTTCTTGAAGAGTATTGAAAATAAATGTGTTCTCAGCTTCTTTGATTTTAAGTTTTGCAGGATAGATTATGGTGGCTTGGTAGCCCTGTTGGATCAGTTTTGTGCACATAGGGGCTAACGCCCTCCTTTTGGATGATGTTTCGGCTGAGAAATCTTGAAAAAGGAGAATTTTCGATTCTCCAATAGTGATAGGCTGATTCTTACGATAGAATTGCATCAGGGTGGCCTTATCTTGAAAATTCAAGAGTTTTGCGATTACTGGTCTAGGTCTATGATTTCCTTTATTATCCATCCAGGGTCTACCAAGCCTATGAGCCCTCTCTACTACTATCGGTGGGTAGTTAGGTGGAAGTTTGAGAAGCTGAGGTAAATGCTCAGAAATAAAGGAGTTTAGATCCTCATATCTTTTATCCTCGGGTATCCCTATCAGACGTATATTGTTTCTACGGGCACGGTTCTCGATATCTTCAAGTTTGGCCTGGATTGCATTTAGGGAATGTTTGGTTGAGTCTAACTTGGTGTTATGTGATGTGGTAAGATCTTCAAGATCTGAAACTCTCTGCTCAATTTCACTGATTCTGCCTGCAAACTGTCTAATTTCCTGAGATAGGAGAGTGATATCTTGTTTGATTTCTGACTTTAGTGCATCAAAGTTAGGGGCTAATGCTTCCGTTATTTTGGTGACTAAATTTTGCATGTCCAGTACATCAGTTACAAAAGATGTAGTGAGACGTGGTTCTTGAGATTCAACTGAGGTTGCTATAGTGTTCTTTGCTCTCCTGTCTTTGTGTTTTGCAGTCATGACTGGCGAGGGAGTCTTAGCATGTGAGTGAAAAAATTTATCCATAGGATGCTTCAGTGAGTGTAAAGAAAAAATCGTGTTTTAGAAAAATTGTCAGAGTGCTAAAATAAGGAAAGGAAAAGTGAGGAAAGGGAGTGAGGGGAGCTGTGAGGAAATGTGAGGGAAGTGCGTGCTCTGCTTTAAACCCGATTTCGGTTAGTGAGAGAAAGGAAAAAAAAAAAAAAAAAAAAAAAAGGTGGGAGGGGGGGTGCAGTTACAGGTCACCGGGAAAAAGTTTCCCAGGGGCCAGAAGTGGTTAGAGACACGCTCGCCAAGTCTTAAAGATGTGATTTAGGGGATATTGAAGGGAGAGCCACTGATTCTAAGCCAGCTTTCTCCTTTTAAGTGTTTAGTTGTTGTTTTTGTTTTATTAACAGTACCTGCAACCCTGTGTCTTGGAAAACCTTACTAAAGAATATCAGACTCTAAATATTATCTAATTTTGTTTGATAATGAACTGGTTGTTGTTAGATAGGGATTATTTTTTAGATTAGTTGAAAAATTTTACCAGACATGGCCATATGGTCCTAATAGGTGGCACCAAAAACTTGGAACCTGGGCAGCTCTTGTGTGACAAGAGCTGCAGTGAAAAAAAAGAAAGCCCCAGAAGATGCTCAGCATATAGGATTAAACATTAAATCTGGATTCTTAAAATTCAGAGCAGGAATATCAAAGGAAAAAGAAATCTCAGAAGTAAGTGCAGCCAGTTGGCCAGAGTTTGTTTTTATATGTATGACCAGAGCTCTGGGGAGTCTAGACTATGGTGTACAGGAGTGAGATAGGGGGATCTTTTCAGATCATGTGTTTCTAGGTTACCTGTGGCTGTTTAGCCTACTGTGTAGTAATTCTAGATACTAGTATTTGCAGCCATGAACTAATGTGCAGCATTCGACATATACTTTCAACACTATCCCTCCTTTCAAAAAGAAGTAACCGGAGTAACCCTGGAGGTTTTTACAGGCTTGTAGCTTCTGCCTGTTTGAAGCCTTAATCTATTCCACCCGTCTATATAACATCAACTCTTATAGTGCAGTAAGACTTAAATCTGTGCAATTGTTTAAACAGTTATAGATATGTGTAAATTTTCGGATTGTTTTTTAAATCAGTTGAAAAAATTTTACCAGACATGACCATATGGTCCTGATAGGTGACACCAGAAACTTGAAACCTAGGCAGCTCTTGTGTGACAAGAGCTGCAATAAAAGGAAAAGAGCCCCAGAAGATGCTCAGCATAGGACATTAAATCTGCATTCTTATAGTTCGGAGCAGGAATATCAGAGGAAAAAGAAAACTCAGAAATGGGTGCAGCCAGTTGGCCAGAGTTTGTTTTAATGTGTATGGCCACAACTCTGGGGAGTCTAGACTATGGTGTACAGGAGTGAGATAGGGGGATCGTTTCAGGTCATGTGTTTCTAGGTTATCTGTGGCTGTTTAGCCTACTGTGTAGTGATCCTAGATACTAATGTTTGCAGCCATAAACTAGAGTGCAACATTCAACATATACTTTCGACACTATCCCCCCTTTCAAAAAAAAGAGTGGCCAGAACAACCCTGGAGGTTTTTACAGACTTGTAGCTTCTGCCTATTTGAAGCCTTAATCTGTTCCACCCGTCTATATAACATCAACTCTTATAGTGCAATAAAATTTAACTCTGTACAGTTATTTAAGCAGTTGTAGATATGTGTACATTTTCAGAGTGGTAAGAGTCCCATTTAAGGTACTTTTTAAGAGCTTCTTGCTCCTTTATCGGTTTCAGGGTCGAACCCTATCAGTCCTTATATATACATTTCCTTCGGGTGACACTGGCAGTATATATAAGAAAAGAGAAGAAAACACAAGGTGTATCAGCTCTGAGGTGCCTGTTTAGCAGCTTACCCCTCCCTTCCGCGCGTTATCCAGCCACCCCGGGAGTCCGTCGTCTGCTCAGGTACTCCGGCAAGCAGCTTGATTCCAAAGCAGGGACTGCTGTATCTCCTCCTCTGCTCCGGCTAATCCAGTGGGCGGCGTCGGTCCCCCTCTCAGATCGTCGGGACCGGGGGAGGCAGCAGCACCAACCTGTGCAGCAAGGTAGTCTGTAAGGGATGCCCCCGGACCGAGGTCCTGCTCTGTGTCCGAGCCCCGCTCCCTCCCACGCAGCACCGGTGGGGGAGGGAGGAGCAAGGAAGAGCCGCTCCACGGGCCGTCAGAAGGGTCACAGAGGTGCAGGGTGCAAAAGCAGAGCACCAGCGGGGCCGCAACACAGCAGCAGGCAGACTCGTGAATCAGCAGGGTAGCGGGGAGACCGCAGCGGTGAACCAGATGGAAAGGTAGAGTGTTAGTAGGGCCGCATCAATGCGGCAGTCACACGTTTGCAATAGTAGAGGAGCTAGCAGAGTTGCCGCAATGCGGCGTCTTTAGAGGCAAAGTTAGCCGGCAGTTTAAAGTTGGTTTGTCATGGGGTGGCTGGCGCACAGGGGGGGTTTTGCCCTGTAGTAACAGTGCAGGTATTCTTTAGCGGACAGGCACGGTCCCAGAGGCCAGGGTGAGTTTGAATGTATCAGCAAAGTTCAGGCCCAAGAAAAGAGCAGGTATGATGGATATTTTATATTTCGTGTGATAAAAAAAAGTCCAGATAGATGGAGGTAGCAAAGGCCAGTGGGATGATAGGCCACTAGCATGGGTTCCGGAGCAGATTTACTTGGCTGTCCACGCAGATGCATCAGCCCAAAGTCAGAGGCTGGGGGCTGGGCGCATAGAGATTTACCGCCAGCAGGTATGGGACTGGAGCTATTGCTTGGGCTACACCTGTGCAGCACACCTGTGTAGCTCCTCCTCCACCGGAAACCAGAGCATCCCAACACTGTTATTTTAATATACTTTTTAACTCTGTGATTAGTTTGTATCTCTGCCTCTGCAGACTGCCCCTTATCTCAGTTCTTTTGACAGATTTGCATTTTAGCTAACAGTGCTGACTCCACCGGAGTGAGCATGAACTAACGCTAACTGTGAAAAACTGTAAACATGCACTGAGATAAGAGGCGGCCTTCAACAGCTTATAAATTAGCATATGAGCCTCCCTAGGTTTAGCTTTTAACAAAGAATACCAACAGAACAAAGCAATTTGATGATAAAAGTAAATTGGAAAGTTGTTTAAAATTGCATGTCCTATCTGAATTTAATTTTGATTAGACTGTCCCTTTAAGTGCCACAGACATGCAAAGTTCACAAGAGTTGGCAGTTAGGACTATTTCCAGGAGTAAGTGTGCTCCCCACAATGCATATTTTAATTGATGACATATTCTATTATGTGGACATAATTACATTTCTCCTGGTTTTGAATCAGACAATAGTGAGATGTCTGTAATGACAAGAGTGGAACCACCATTGGTGCAGCAGATGCAGTGACACCAGGGCTCAAGTTCTAGCCCACTCCATAGTAACCTGTCTATATAAAGGCAGAATGTGTACAACCCTAATGCAGGGGAGTCTTTTATTAGTGCAGGTTGTAGGTCAATATATCTATATGTATATGCACAGTCATTATACAGAGCAGCGTGTATATTATTACTATTGATTCTTACTGAGCTACCATTAGGGTATACAAAAAAAAATATTTACAAAAGAGCCATCTTTTTAGTAGGTCTGCTATTGTGTAATGGGGTAGTATAAATCCATTTTTAATTTGCATATACACATGGGTGTAATAGAAATTACAAGAGGATTATATTTTTGAGAGGAGGGCAGGGTCAAGGCAATGCATAATTAAGAAAGATTGAGAATGATAGAAAAGAAGAGAGGGAGACAGCCAAGAGAAAAAAAATAGAGAAAGTGATATAGTCCTATTGCAACTGTACCTTACAAAGATATAACAAAAACCTGAGACAGAGGCAGATCTATGCCAATACAAATTGAGCGCACACAGTCTACAAACAGAGGCTGGCAGGACCACAAAAACATGGAAACCAAAAAGAAAGCTGTGGGTGCCAACAATGTGACCAGGGTGTCATTGAAGATGAGACATATTTGCTACAAACTAATACACCAAAGTGGGGGAGGTTGCTTTTGGACAAAAAATCAATTTCATTGAAGATGAAGAAACATTTCTATTTTTTGTATAAAAAAAGAAAACAAAAACACATACAGTATACTGTATGAAGCTGTTCATCACATGCAATAAACATAAATCCCTAAGAGAATGATATTCCATCTTATAGACATTTATACACACTTTTGCAGGCTGAAATTTTACCACCATATCCCATAATCTTCTGTTCCTTAGACATTGTAGTTTGGCAACACATATATGTAATCTGTAATGCCAATAAAGCTGATCTGAATTTAATTGGATTTAGAAAGAGAGAGCGTGAGAATGAGTCAGAGAGAAGGAAAAAAGAGAGAGAAAGAAGGCGATAGAAAAAGAAATGTAGAGCAACTGAGTTTGAGAAAGAGACAGAAGGACAGAAAGATGAAAGGAGGATATAGAGACTGAAGGAAAGAGAGAATGAGAAAGTGACACAAAAATGACAGAAGAAAATGGAAAATTAGATAAAAAAAGAAACGTAAAAGAGAAATACAACATACTCATGCCTTATGCCACTGCACCTAAATGCCAAAAAATCCTACTCAAACACTGCTCCCTGCATACTCATTATGGGCTATATTACAAGTGGAGCGCCCCGAAAAAGGGGCAAAGTTGGCTGTTTATGGGTGCACATTAAATAACCAGCCATTACAAGTGGCTGGTTAATGGTAGCGCTATCTCTTGGTAGCACTTTGCCCTCAAATGTATTAACCAGAGATCAGATTTCTGGGTTAAGAAAAAAATGTCCACCAATTTACCCAAAATAAAGTGTACAGTTCATTGTTTAAAATAACAATTATGAGCATTTTTATTATTATTTTTTTTAATTACTGCACGAAGCAGTTATAAGGGGTTAAAGTGAGGGGATGTGGGCACTGAAAAGTACTTTTTACATAGCAGACTATGGGGCCTGTGTTTAAGCTGAAAATACTGGTATATATGTATATGCTTATATACATATATATTTATATGTATATATATTAATAGGTGCATATACTCATATAAACACAAATATATATGTATATATTCATATATATTTTAAATATGCTGCCCAATGCTGTGGGATTTACCCCCTTCACTGCACTAGGTTCTGTGTCGTGTCTATCTGCATCAGAACGGAGCACAAAGCTTCCATGCAATGCGTATGCGAGGTCGCATTCACATTGTGCTTTACTGAGTGGAGGACAAATATTGTGCTTGTGAAAGATATATAGGGGTAGATTTATCAAACAGCGGATGCTGCTTTCTACGCCCATCGTTTCTGGTCTGCCAGAAACTGAAGTTAAGAAGCATCGATCGTATGACCACAGCTCCTTAAATTTGACTGAAATCATCCTAATCCGATCGGATGATTGACACCCCCTGCTAGCGGCCTATTTGCCACCAGTGAGCAGGAAGCGGCATTGCACAATCATTTCACTAGAAATGCTTGTGCAATGATAAATGCGACAGCGTATGCTGTCGGCATTTGGTGAGGTCAAGCGGACATCATACACTACAGAGAATCATGTCTGCTCGACCAATGACAAATCTACCCCATAGTCACATCAGGGCAAGACCAGACCAATAAGCCTGGAGCCTCTTTGATGAAAGTTGTGAGCACACATGATTCTAGAGCAGTGGCCATGCAGTCAATATTTGACCATCCTGATTGCCATACCAAACACTATACGAAACCATACCAATGTATATCTAGCAGAAAATATATGCCTGTTATGAGCACATATGATTCCAAACAAGACCAATACACCACCTGCATCCCCTGTGCAGCCTATTATCCCACATCACAAGTCAGGCCAAACCACTGTCCCTTGCAGCCCTTTTATACCAGGTATAAACAAATAATATAGCAAAGCAGACCAATGATAACAGAAGTAAAGTAGAAAGTTGTTTAAAATCGTATGCTCTATCTAAATCATGAAAGAAACATTTGTGTTTTATGTCTCTTTAACTAAATTTGTGCCGGTAACAGATCATATGAAAACAAAAAACATTTTGAGCCAGTAACACACATTTTATTAAGACATCAAAGTAAAGCAGTTATTTAAGTCTGTGTGTTCAAGTTATAACAGAGCAATATTATACTATTGTTTTCATTCCAACTGTAGTCACGTGTTGTCCTTACAAAATACTTAGTAGCCTTTCCAAGAGGGTCATTGCCAAAGAGAGGTTACACATTGCATTCACTATAATGATTTTCATAGAAATCATTGTGTCATAGTAGAGAACATTTTGAAAAGGCCCTCAACTTATTTGTTAATGAAAAGCTACCATATGTATTATGGCTTGAGTAGTTTGTCATTGGTCCACCAATTCTAGGAGTAACAAATTCTTGCTTATTTCAATCAATTATTGTGCTAAACTGAATCTAAAACAAAGATGTCTAATCCTGCCACATATATAGAACAATTTCTAAAACAGGCTTTAATTGTACTAGACTAGATCCTCTGCTTGCTGCAAATAATATTGACAGTCTCTGCACAGAGGATAAGCTTGTCACTTGTCACTGATGTAGCAGATTGTATGAAATCAATCCTGCATAGCAACAGATTCCAAGTAATATTGACAGCTATACAATAATAGCAACATTATCCGATACCTGCCGCTATTATGTGCTGCCATTGACAATGCATGTAAAAAACTAATTTTCTTTACAGCTACCTTGAACTGATGTAAACTGCTTACACCATCTGCAAAGCAGCCTAAAGCTCAATGTGAATAAATTACAAATAAATATTACAGTTTGATCATTAGTACCTATATTATATAGGTTCCAGTAATTGTTATAACATAATGGAGACTATTTAAAGCCCCAGCAGCACATGCCACAATAAAGTACAACCATGAGCCACCCCTACTATCTAGCTTCCCCATCCACAGTGATTATTCCTAGCCACAACCTGCGGCCCACTCTAAATAACCCTAACCACAAGAATCGCTCTAATGTTATAAATAAAACTCAGGGCCACTAGACTTCCCTGGCCAACTACCAAACTATCCTTCACCATGCTATCATCTAAGAGGCAGCCAATATGACCTCTTCTTAACCCCCAACACCTTTTAGATATTATATGGATATTGTGGTGGGGATAGTCAGGTAAGAAGTTACCTTAGGTTTTGGGGTCCCAGCCACAATTCAAAACCTCTTTAGCTATTATTTAGTGACTAATAGTACAGTATTTCTAAATAGCAGAGACATGGTCACTACAAAATGGAGCCAAAATTTTAAAAAATAAAACTGGTGCAAGATTTTTACTAATAGAACCTCCATTTTAAAGACAAGCATGGGTTCCCTGTGTTTACTTGTTACTGGATCCTGCAAGGTTCATGTGTTGTCATTAATATTTTACTCATATATTCAAATGTACTGTCTAGTGGACCAAAAAAAACACATGGCTTATAGCTAAGAAGGAAATATTAAATTTACTGTGAGAAATATTATATATCATGTAATGGACTATTAAAGAGTGTATGTCCCATTTTCTAGTGTATGACTGTGTGCTACTCTGCAGTGTGTACGTATATATATGTAGCCCTGTCTGCAGTGCAGCAGCCCTCCCCGCACACAACACACGCTCTCCCTATATGGCAGTGATTCGCTGTATGCTAATAGCGCTCTGAGAAGAGGCTCTCGGCTCGCACAGCACAGTCTCACACAGCTGACTCCTCAAGAGCCATGGCCGAGGGGGGAGAAGGGGAAGATGAGATCCAATTCCTCCGCACTGTAAGTACCCGCTATTTACCCTGGGAAAATTGGGTCTCCGGCTCCGGTTCCCCCCGGGGTGGCTGCCCACCTGGTGGCAGTGTGTTAAAGTTTCTTACGGTATTTTGTCGATTGTTCCCCGGTGTATACCAGCAGTACCCGTTTACTAAACACTGTATCTCAGCCCCGGCTCAGAGCTAATAATACCGCAGGAGGCGCCTGACCTTTCCTCAGGACTCTAAAAAATCCGAGGACTGAGACCTAGAGGTCTGGGATGAGGGTGACATCTGTCCTTATTGGTGCACGGTGTCAGCCTGGCAGAGTAGGGGTTACTCAGCCGGCTTGTAGCTGCATGTGGTGCGGCTGACAAGTGATGATGTGCGGTATAATATGAATTAAAGCCTTGTCTCTGTTTTACACGGCTCTCGGTTGTATTATACATTCTAATTTACATTATACATGAGTCTGCTGTATGGTAGCGTTACTATATTCAGTGTTGCATAGCCTTTCTCTTGCCTGGGGTTATTATATATATATATATATATATATATATATATATATATATATACACACAGTATATATATTTGTTTAAATTGGGGTGCTGCTGTCAAAGGTGGCGACAAAGACAAGTGTCAAAGGAAGGGGGAGGGTGGTCATTGTTTTCGTTTACATATTCCAGTCTTTCTTAATTCCCCTTGCCTCATATTTACTTCATTTAATTTTCTTTTACAGCATTGAATATATGAACATATAAATAAGGGACTTCCTTGCACATTTAGAGCTCATGGGACATGTTACTGTCGGTGTGCCATAGCCTTTAATGGAGGTGCTGTAGTACCCCCAAGCAACCCCTCTAGATCTGCCACTTCCTTTGACATGTCTCTCTGTTATGTTACCAGTCTATTGTATATGTTAATTGGCAATCTTGCATGGTACGTGAGTCTTCTGAATGACACATGACTCAAAGCTCTTCATTGCTCTCCAGGATGATTTATACCGGTAGTTACTTTGTACAGGGGTCACACATAAAAACATAGCACTTTTATAAATGTATGGGAGAAAATGTTCTTATGCATGAAAAATCACTCTATAGTAATTTGCACGAGTTTTGTGTTTTATATCTTGCTGTTTTACATGAATATTGGCCTTCTATTTCATGCCTCAAGTATGTTACATGGTATTTATTATATAGTACAGCCAAATCCTGCTGGTAAATTTGTATTCTCCCCCCATTTCTTCTATGTGCTGTATGGTTCTATATTGCTTAGTGCTTTCTTGTAGTAGTCACCACTTTCATGAATATTAAATTGGTCTCTTTTATGGTATATAAATCCCATGTATTTAACATGTCATGTATGTTTTTGCTACTTTATTTTATATGACTCTTGTTTTAGACATGGCTTTTTTTTTGTGCAAATTGTATGTGTTTTATTGTCATTTACATGTCTACACTTATCACATACAATTTTTTTTGCAATGGGCATGTTTTCCCCCAAATATTACAAGTGTCTTATGCACTGTTTCTGAATTTTATGTGTAGTATGCTTCTTCTCCATATGGTGTATAATTGTCATGTCAGATATATTCCTGTATGTTTCAAGTCTTTTAACATCTATATATTATTTGTTTTATGACTCTCCAGCATGACACACAACTTATGTTACATTAAACCATTAATCTTTTCTGTGTTACTTAGCCATTATGTATGACACACGGTTATTCCACACCTTCTTTTCTGTAAGTTACTTTCCAATTTACATATTTTAAATGGGTTATCTGTTATCCAAGTCTGATATCTTCCATATGAATCTTATGCATTGTACTCACCCCCTAGTCAAGTATGACAATCATTAGAAAGGATTGTCTAAAATGCTGTATTATAATCAATCACTAAGACTAAACCCACTTTAGTGAGTGGACTCCCCCCCCCCCCCCAATAAAATACGAATTTGGTTACATTGAAGAAACTTTTCCTATTTTAATGAGAGAAAAAAAATCTAGGGCTTGTTATTATATGGCATACCGCCAGTTACCAGAGCTGGCTGACTTTAACCCACAACCCATCAAAGATGAATTATTAATTGCAAGAATTACATCAAACAAAGCATACCCACCTCTCTGCCAGTACACTCCACTCTGTACTCTCACATTATTCCTGTGAATGAATATCGTGTTATAGCTATATTTAATTAAGATATTAAGATCATTTTTGAAAGTAGTCACATTTACGCCCTCAGTTGTTATATTAATTTAAAATAAAAAGAACAGTCTTCATTGTGGATAGACAAGGATTACTTCTAATAACCTGCTAAGAAAGAATATGCAGAAAATGAAAGGTGTTCTGGGGAGAATTATGGGTATTTATGAAAGTGTGTCTAAACACCATGGATATTACATCACAAAACAAGCAAACCTCATTCAGCTTTGATTATACCAGCTGGACTCTATTAACAAACGTTGTCTAATACAGGTGTTTTGTTTTGTATTTTGGACCTCTATTAGCCACCTTGCAGGTGATGTACAAAATGTCCCTCTCACCCCTGGATCAGATGAAAATCATACAATCTTTTTGACAAATGCAGTATATCAAGCCTTGGAATGGAAACATATCTGCCTTTGGCAGTTATATTATCTTGTAGTTCCATCTGAAAGATTGTTTTATTTAAATGGACATGAAAGCCAAAATGAAACATTTTAAGATTTGCAATTTTAACACACTCTTAAAGTGAAAGTCAATCCTAGCGTTGTACAAACGCTAGGATTTACTATTGAAACAAATAAAGGGGACTTTCATTCATGAAGTATAAGATACGTCATGTAGAAAGCTCCTTTATTTGTTTCAACCGATCGCCGTTCTAAGCTGCTACAGAAGCCCATGGCTAAAAATGTTTTTGCTAAGAGGTGACATTTTCACCGCTTAGCCAATAGCAGTGCGATAAATCCGGCTCCCATGGGCTCCAAGCCGAATTTACCGCACGGCTATTGGCTAAGAGGTGAAAACGTCACCTCTTAGCAAAATGTTTTTTTTAGCCGTGGGCTGCTGTAGCAGCTAAGAACGGCGATCGATTAAAACAAATAAAGGAGCTTTCTACATGAAGTATCTCATACTTCATGAATGAAAGTCCCCTTTATTTGTTTAAATAGTCAATCCTAGGGTTTGTACAATGCTGGGATTGACATTCACTTTAAATTCACTTCCAATATAACAATTTACTTTGTCCTCTTGGTATCCTTTGTTGAAAATCATATGTACATATCATCATTAGGAGCAATGCCATTGGCTCACCAGGGGCTTGATGATCTTATTCTCTGGTCTGGGAAAATTATGTTTGACGTCTCATCAGTAATGCAAGGTTCATCAAATAATTTTAGCAATCCACATTTTAGCTTTAGAGCTGTTTATCTTGGTATGCAGGCTTTTAGATGTGAAGAAGAAACTCCTACAGTAGAATATAATGATAAAAAAGCTCAAACATTTTGTGGGATTCCTCTCCATACTGTCAAGTTTTTGATCATAAGACCCCAGATGTGTTAAGATAAATCCCAGAAGTGCATTGCTACTCTAGAGCTGATTTTAACAATGGGGTTCCCTCCTTTGCAGAGGTTAAACACATAGGAGAAGGTCACAAACCTCAAGAAAAGCTTATCAAATGATTTATCTACATAAATCCCCATGGACATTCTTTTTTTTTTTTGCAGAAAAATCATTAGAGAAACTTTTAAAAAAAGAATGTGATTGACCCCATGGTTATAGTGCAATAATAAAATGCTCTTAACATATTTGATCATTTTCTTTTTGCGCTTTTCATGTCCCTTTAATGTAGCGCATATTATTTTTTGTCAATAAATGCTGCAAGATAGATGCTGTTAGATATGTGCATTTGTGCACTTCGAATGCTAACAAATGTGGAAGAAGGTGGCCGCAAGCCCCATTTGTCTCTTTTCGGAGCTAGATTTATTCTTGTAAAAGTGCAGCACACTGACATATGGGCAAATCCAGATCTCAGTGTGTTGCACTTTCACAAGATTAAATCCGACTCCTAAAAGAGACGATTGTTGCTGGCGGCCACCTTCCTCCACATTCGTTAGCACCCGGAGTACACAAATGCGCATATCTACTGCTCATGCTGCCTTCATATCCTTTGTATGTTCAAAAAGAAAAAAGAAAAACATGTTGTACACATTAATGAGACCCATACCCATGATACTACTCATCTCTAGAACATGGATATGCTTTCTTAAATGAGCATAGACTTACTTTTCTGTCGGCATCCTTTGTGGAAGTGTAGCTCTTTTAATTTCTATGAGAGCATAATGAAATAGGTTCAAGAATGTGCCCATGTCATGAACACTTTGGGGCCGATTTATCAACCCTCTGTCGGACATGATCCGATCAGCGGATCATGTCCGACAGACATCGCTGAATGCGGAGAGCAATACGCTCACCGCTTTCAGAAGTGCACCAGCAGTTCTTGTGAACTGCTGATGCAGTGCTGCCCCCTGCAGATTCGCGGCATTGCAACAGCCGCTAGCAGGGGGTGTCAATCAATCTTTAGACCGCTGCTTCATAACTGGTGTTTCTGGAGAGCCTAATGACTTGCCAGAAACACGGGCCTTGAAGCTACATACGGAGCTTGATAAATAGACCCCTTTATGTATAATGCAGCTACAAACATTCCTTCCATATGGCGCTCAAGACACTTACACAATCCTGAGCATATCCAGGTATACTTTCATGAAAAGGGAATTAGTTTTAACAAAATATGTTGAGAGAAATACAAATGTGATAACAAATATAAATTGGTAGTTTTTTTAAATTGCGTGTTTTATCTGTGAACCGTGAAAGATTATTTTTAAATTAAATTTATATTTCAGTTTTAAATGGTCTGTAGGGCTAAGTTAGGTAATTAATGATTTATGTATAATAGATTAACACACAAAGGTATAGCACTAAGTTTTTTGTTTTTAATAATATGTATTCATAAAGTGCCCACATATTATGCAGCTATTTAACATAATAACAAAAGAATGATTACAACACCACTAACTGCGTACTGTAATTTCTGATGACCTAAACGGCGATATGCTGAGAATATTCCCAAAGTCAGTTCAATTTGGGAGAATTTGGCAGGCAGTTTTCTTTAGGGATTTAGGGTGGGAGAGATGAGTCAAAAGATAAATTGGTCTTAACAGGGAGGGGTTGAAATATTGATGAATAGAATGGAAAATGTTAAGAAGCTCTTAAAAATTCAGTGTAATGCAAAGTATCGTTATACAGTTCCCAACATTTTTTGGTCCGTCTTTCTTGATGAGTTTATATAGGTTTAACCATACTATTATTTTTTGAGGTCATTATATTCTAAATGATCTTAGGGTCCTTGTTTCGCTCACACATGCAATAACAATAAAAGCATATTGCTTCTTAAAGTGACACTGAACCCAATTTTTTTCTTTCGTGATTCAGATAGAGCATGACATGTTAAGCAACTTTCTAATTTACTCCTATTATCAAATTTTCATCATTCTCTTGGTATCTTTATTTGAAATGCAAGAATGTAAGTTTAGATGCCGGCCCATTTTTGGTGAACAACCTGGGTTGTCCTTGCTGATTGGTGGATAAATTCATCCACCAATAATAAAGTGCTGTCCAGAGTACTAAACCTAAAAAAAAAATCTTAGATGCCTTCCTTTTCAAATAAAGATAGCAAGAGAACGAAGAAAAAATGATAATAGGAGTAAATTAGAAAGTTGCTTAAAACTGTATGTTCTGTCTGAATCACGAAATAAAAAAATTGGGTTCAGTGTCCCTTTAACTATAGTTGTAACTGAAGTCAGACTACATACCTCCAAACATTTGTGGCTAAGTATCAGAGACACAGGATGTTGATAGGGGCCCATCACCATTTTGTGGGTGGATCTGTGTTGGGAGGGGAGGGATCATGGGTGGTTAGTGGATGTGATTGTGGGTGTGTCTGGGTGGTCTGTGGGTGTTTTAAGGCAGTTTCTGGGCGTATCTGGGTGTTCCATGGGTTGGGCTAAGGAAAATTCTGCAAAAAGGGACATATAACTATCTTAGAGGGACAGAGCTCAGAATAATGGGCAGTCCCTCTAAAATAGGCACAATTGGGAGGTCTGATATTATTTTCTGGAGCCAAAGCAGAGGTTAATGCATTGCTTCTTCAGGAGTCTATACATCAGGATCATATCATATCCTTATTTGGAGCAGCATGAGAGTGTGCTGGTTCTGTGACTTTAATTATTCAACACAAAGGGGCCGAATTCTCATATGTCTGTCAGACCTGATCATACGGAGCTTGATAAATGGGCCTCAATGTGAATTAATGAACTTGTTTAAAAATAAAATGTGTATACCCATTATTTTGTAAATTAGAATATCATTTTAAATTCTCACCTGGAAAGGTTTCTCAAGGAAAGCAGAAACGGCTATAGTGCATATGAAGAATATTGTGTTATAGGTTCCTTTGATAGACAGGACTGCAGTGCATTGCGTTGCAAAGTGCTGCAGCCTTCTCTTTCAGACACTGCATTAAAGGGACATGAAAGTTAAAATGAATAACTTTATGATTCAGATAGAACACAACTATATTTTAATGCACTTCTTTTATCAAATGTTCTTCATTCTATTGCTATATTTGTTAAAAAGCATACATAGGAAGGCCGGCTCAGTAGCAGCATTGCCCTACTGGGAGCTAGCTAGTGATTGGTGGTTACAATCTTTTGTCATTGGCTCACCAGATGTGTTAATATAGCTTACAGTTTAAATTGTTTACAAGGAGCTCCTTTACCCTATTTTGGCAATTGAGATAGCTGATTTAGCATGTGGTATCCTAACCTATACTGAAAGTAGTTATACTTAAGTGTAGGCTACTGACAAGATATGTAAACATAACCAGCAGAAGAAATAACACTCCCAGTAAGGTTTATGATATTATATATATCCCTTTACAGGGGGTAAACATACAGTTATATGTAAACATTAATGCAATAATACAATGCTCTAACACGATAGTGCATATTCTTTTTGCACTTGTATGTCCCTTTAATGTAAACAAAAAATAAAGATAAGCAAATCTGGTTCTTAAAAATTAAAAAGAAAAAAAATATTACAAAAAAATTACCCAGTACTTGGTTTCAGCTTTATGCAATATGATTTAGTCTTTGTATTGGCAACCTCCCCATTCAGTACTCCACTTAAAGGGACATGAAAGCTCAAATTTTTCTTTCATGATTCATATAGATTATTCATTTTTAAACAAATTTCAAATTTATTTCTGTTATCAATTTTGATTCATTCTCTTGGTATTTTTTATTGAAGAAGCAGCAATGCACTCATGGGAGCTAACTAAACACATTTGTAAGCCAATGAAAATGGCCATATAAGTTCAACCAATGGCCATATAAGTTCAACCACCAGTCAGCAGCTAGCTCAAAGCTAATGTGCCAAGTTAGATATGTTTTTCAACAAAGGTTACCAAGAGAATAAAACAAATTACATAACAGAAATAAATTGGAAAGTTGTTTACAATTGTATGCTCTTTCTGCATCATAAAATATTTTTTTGGGGGGTTTCATGTCCCTTTAAGGGGCACTGTATAGTACTTTTTCTTCCCTTAATGCACGCACTCTGAGGGGATTTATGATCTTACATTGGGCTTTACCCACAGCCGCTTGGGTAATTTAATTTTACTCCTAGGATTACCCAATATCTGACTTTACCCATAATATATTTTAAATGTATTAGCACAAAAATTACTGTACAAGAAACAGCAAGCAAATAAATAAATAAAAAGATGTATTATTTATTGTTATAAAAGTAAGAAGGTTGGGAAGCAAATCTGAAGTAAAACATAAATAACAATGCAAGACCGTGGGTTGGCTTTTGTTTTTGCCTCGCTGTGCCAAAGTTATACTTTTTATGTGGCCCAGTGTGCAAATACTTCTATTATTATTAATAATAACAATAATTATACCTATTCATTTCTTAAAGGAATATGAAACCCCAATTTTTCGTTTCCTGATTCTGCCAGAGCATACCATTTTTTAAAAAAGTGTTCAATTTTTACTTCTATTGTCAAATTAGCTTTGTTCTCTTGGTATCCTTTATTGAAAAGATACCTAGGTAGGTAGCGTGCACATATCGGGAGCACTACATTGCAGAAAGAAGTGCTGCCGTCTAGTGCTTTTGCAAGTGTATAACATTCTTGCAAAACTGCTGCCATATAGTGCTGCGTACTCAATTTAGTATGTGTCGTGGACTTCAGCTATTTTCGGGGGTTGATTGATTCTTGTGAAAGATCACCACACTAAGATCTATGCAAATTCAGATCTTAGTGTGGTGATCTGGCACTGAAAATAGCCGAAGTCCACGAGTGGCCGCCTACTTCCACATTTGGCAGCTAACGAAGCTTCTGAATGCCCAAGCCTATATATCTCCTTACTCCTCTCCAAATACTCCCCAACCTGCCTTTTTAATCAACCCCTGACCATCTCTGCATTCTTATTATTTCTACTTCCCTCTCTCGCCTCCAAGACTTCTCATGTGCTGCTCTTGTCCTTGCAAACTCTCTACCCAGCTTCATCAGATTGTCTACAACAGTTTTCAGCCTAATAAAATAAACCTAGAACAGCCTTACCTGCTGTAACTACAATTCATGTGACAAGCTACCCCAAAACCCTCAACCTGTAGACTGAAAGCTGTTCGGAGCAGGGCCCTCTACCTCCTGTACTAGTTTTGTTTAGTCTGTTATGTATTTGTATCTTACCACAGATCTTTGTCATTGTATACCCCTATCTCTGTACTCAAACCTACCGATTTTGAGGCAATATACAAATGAATGAAAATAATAATAATAATCAAACCCATTGCCCTGCAACCACATACCCACAACAGATAAAGCTCCTGAACTTGCAACCCTTTTCTCAGCCACATACCCACTTTAGACCCTGGTCTCGCCACCTAGCAACGTCAGACCTCCAATCAGACCTTGTCCCTACAGCTGCTTCTTCATCCCCTTACCCACATCAGACCCCTGACTCTGCAGCTCCTTTCATTCTTACCCACACCAGACCCCTAACTCTGCAGCTCCTCTCATTCTTAACTACATCAGACCCCTGACTCTGCAGCTCCTCTCATTCTTACCCACATCAGACCCCTGAATCTGCAGCTCCTCTCATTCTTACCCACACCAGACCCCTGACTCTGCAGCTCCTCTCATTCTTACCCACACCAGACCCCTGAATCTGCAGCTCCTCTCATTCTTACCCACATCAGACCCCTGACTCTGCAGCTCCTCTCATTCTTACCCACACCAGACCCCTGACTCTGCAGCTCCTCTCATTCTTACCCACACCAGACCCCTGAATCTGCAGCTCCTCTTATTCTTACCCACACCAGACCCCTGACTCTGCAGCTCCTCTCATTCTTACCCACACCAGACCCCTGAATCTGCAGCTCCTCTCATTCTTACCCACATCAGACCCCTGACTCTGCAGCTCCTCTCATTCTTACCCACATCAGACCCCTGACTCTGCAGCTCCTCTCATTCTTAGTGTACAGAGAAAGAGTCAGGAGTCCCGATAACTTGTAAATGAATCAAAATGCTTTATTTGCTTAAAACAAAAAGCAACAGCTCTTGGGTTACAGAAACTTTTCAAAGCTGCAGCTCAGGGTAGTGGTCACAGCTGCTGACGCGTTTCGGCCTTGTCTGCCGTAGTCATAGCATGTTTTAGTGACCACTGCTCTGAGTTTAAAAAGACACAGAATGCCTCCCATTGGGTAAAACAAAACACACCCTTTTCAGAGCCGCTAAACATTAACCATACAATAAACAAAAACTAAGGCATTTTATATATGCACTAAACTGACTATTTCTGACATGTGTTATAGAGGAATATAATAACGATAATTAGATTGCTATTGGGAGTTTAGGGAGATTATGTTAAGGATGGGGACTGCTAGATAATCATAGCTAACTTCTGTTGGTTATGTCCTACGTTTTTCGTTTTATACATACTTTACATTTTATGTGTATTTATGGTGTATATTTGGCCATCCTACATGGATTACTATTTAATTATTGATCGAAAATTGGGCTGGTATATTTCCCTTCTAGGAATAACTTTGTTTAATACAATATGTTATTCTAGTTTTCAATTTGATTAAATCTATTGTTTGAAATTTTGCTCTCGGTTACTATTTGCTCACTGCATAAAGGTGATAATCTGTTTTTCCTAGTATTAATATAAATATAAATATAATGTATGCTGAGAATAAGAGATGTCAGTGAATGGATGTCAATACTGACAACTATGTCAGAACTGAAGTAAATATAAAATCAAAAATGTTAGTGTCAGTGTTATTAATTATGACACTGTTGTTACTAACAGTCACATTGTTTTACTCTAATTTAATTTAATTTAGTTTTCAACAAGTTTATTTTAACACCATTACTTCCAAAAGTTGATTAGATCAAATTCGCTATTGAGTCCTGTGGGCCATCTTGTGTCTAATTTCAGAATCCAATAGACCTCCTCTCTTGCCAAGAGAGTCAACCTATCTCCACCTCTGTTTGGGGGTAGGATGTGTTTTGCAATGGTCCATTTGAGAGTTTTTGGACTATTACTATGCACTTGGCTAAAGTGTGTTATGAGAGGTGTCGTAAGTGTGCCTTGTTTTATGTTGTTGACGTGTTCCCGTATCCTTGATCTCACCTCCCGTGTGGTCATACCTACATATTGTAGGTTACATTCAGAGCACGTCAAAACATAAACCACATAGGTGGATCTGCAGTTGTAACATCTGTCATGTGCAAATTGTTCACCTGTTACTGCACTGTTGAACTCACTACCGGGAAGCAGATGTTTGCAAGCTATGCAATCATAGTAATGGCATCTAAAGACCCCCCTCGTAGTTAACCAAGTGTTTTGTTCTCTAATATTGGTATTACGGAGTTGTGTGGGTGCTATCTTATTACCTATAGTAGTACCCCTTTTAAATGCAAACCGACAGCCCTGTTTCATTGTGTCGACAAGGCCCTCATCCGCCAATAGTAGTGGGAGATGTTTAGAAACAATATCACAAACTTCCCCAAATTGGTCGCTGTATTTTGTTAAGAAAGTGACTCTTCGTATCTCCCCTACTCGTTTGGTCCCACTGTCTTGTGTTAACAAAGTTGTCCTATCTCTTTTGCTCACCTCCTTTTTTATGGCTGTAACCATAGGTTTAGGGTAACTACGAGAAACTAATCTGTCTACCAATTCATTGGCTTGAGTTTCATAGGTGATTTTAGTAGAACAATTCCTGAAAGTCCTAACGAACTGACCCTTCGCTATTGCTTTGAAGATTCGACTTGGATGGTTGCTTTTTGCATGCAAGATAGTATTCTTTGCTGTGGGTTTTCTAAAAACACTAGTTGTTATACTGCCGTTCCCTTTGTCTGGTGTCCCAACCAATGTTACATCTAGGTAATTGATGCTTTTGGTGTTAAATTCAAATGTAAAGCCTAATCCTAGGGTGTTGTTATTTAATCCTTCAACAAACTGATCGATTTCTGTTGTGTCACCCTGCCAAACCACCAGAAGATCATCAATAAATCTTTTGTAAAATGTGATATTTGGCCTGTGCCGGTTTCTATCTCCATAGATGTGGGACTGCTCCCACCAACCCATGTATAGGTTGGCGTAGGATGGGGCAAACTTGGCCCCCATAGCAGTCCCACATCTCTGGAGATAGAATACGCCATCAAATGTGAAATAATTATGGGTTAAAAGAAAATTGGTAACCCGTAATATATAGCTAATCTGTTCATCCTCAAACTGGTCTGATCTTACCAGGAAATGTCTAACTGCTTTTATCCATTGTTTGTGAGGTATGGAAGAATAAAGCGATTTAACATCTATAGTTAGCCATACATTGTTTTTGTTCCAACCTTCATGCTCTAGAAGGTTGAGCAGATGTTTAGTGTCTGCTAGGTGGCTTTGAAGGCTCTCCACAAAAGGTTGGAGTATAGCATCCAACCATTGTGAGAGTCTTTCTGTGAGTGAGCCAATCCCACTAACGATTGGTCTTCCTTGAACCTCTGCTCCAGGTTTATGAACCTTGGGCAAGTGATTGAAGGTGGGCCTAATGGGAAATCTTACTAGTAAATAATTGAAGGTATCATCATCAAATAGTCCTAATTCCCTACCTTCATCTAACAGATGTTCCAGTTCAAAACTGTATTCATCTGTGGGGTCCTTTATCAATTGAAAATATTGTTTCTCATCTAGCAACTGTCTTTTGGCCTCGTTGATGAACTGATCCCTGTCCATCACTACGACTGAGCCGCCCTTATCTGCGGTTCTTATGACCAAATTTTCATTTCTCTGAAGCCCTATCAGGGCCTCTTTTTCTCTCAAAGATAAATTGGCTTTTTTCTTACTTTGAGAGCTGATTGTGGTGGCAAGTGTTGTAAGGTCCTTTTCAACCCTTTTTTGGAAAATTTCCAGTATATGTCCCCTACTTTGTATAGGGTAAAACGTAGAGTTTCCTTTAAATTTGGGTAAGGAAATGTTATTAGTTTGCCCCACAGTCCCTTGTGCATACAATTCATCAAGGGCTACTATGTCACAATTTTCACTAAAAGTGAGATCAGTTCTATTTGGTGGATTAACAATTGTATCTGTTAACTCAAATGTATCTTGTTTGAAATGTTTTTTAAGTGTTAATGTCCTGATAAATCTATTGACATCTAGTAGTGTTGAAAACAAATTAAAATCAGCTGTAGGGACAAAATTCAAGCCTTTGTCCAGAACTCTTATTTCAAGCTCTGTTAGTGTATGTTTTGATAAATTAATGACATTTTCACCTGTTCTTACTGATATTTTGTGTGGTAACCCCTTTTCTGTTGCCTCTGGGGGTATCTGTTGGACCTGGTTGGGTCTGTGGTTCTCTGGTTTGGTGTTGGTGTTTGGGGGTCCTGTTTGTTTGTTGTGCTTGGCCCCCCCCTCTCCTGACCAACTGGGCCCAAGCAAAAAACCTTCTCAATGTCACTACTCGTTTTTTGACTTGTATCTTTCATCTCATTGGATGAAATATATTTAGTGTCAAGTTTCATTCTCTCTGGCTCTTGGTGCAAGGATGGTGTCTGAACCAAAATTGATTTTATCTTAGGTTTGACCATCATGTCTGCCTGTGTACCAGTAGCCAGAGAGGTGGAAGGAGTGGGGGTAATGTTTTGTGCAGGGGGTGGGCCTTTGTCTTGGGTGAATTCAAGGTCACCTTCAGAGCTAGAGTAGCCATCTGTGGATTCTGCTTCGCTATCACTGAACCTCACTCTTCTATTGTCTGATTGATAGCTACCTCTGCCTCTTTTCCCTCTGCCTCTGCCCCTCCTCCCTCTGTAACCTCTATTATAGGACTGAAAATTTCTAGTGGTAGATTTATCTCTCTTATGCCAAATATATACTCTATTTAAGTCATAATCAGTTTGATCCCTAACATATTTTTTATGCTTAATTTCTAATAACAATTTTTTAGCCTCCATAATACTATTTGACAGAATATTATCAAATTTCAAAAAATCATCATAATCTTTCCTTTTGTTGAGCTCAGATTGGGTTAACCCAATCTGAACCACTATCTCTTTCAACAAGACAGACTTAAATTCCACAATTAGTAAAATGAGTTTTAAAGAACAGTCCGTTAATGTCTCATTCCATCGACTTATGAACTCCTTGTCTTCTGTAATGAACGTGGGGAATTTGTTCACTCTTAGCCCTCTTGGGACTATCCCCATTTCATGATACCTCATTAATATCTGGATATCACATTTTGTTTTCATTTCTTTCTTTAATAGAATTTCCATGTCATCAAAGAGGGAGCTCAGTGTCAGTTGTGATTTATCTGTGGTGAAAACCTTATCTAGTTCAATGTCTGTCCCTCTCCCCTGAAGGGAGGTTTTAAGCACAAATATTTCGTTAATGTCCTCCATATCAGTCATAGTGTTGTGTTCTGTAACTCAAATTTACCGTTATTTTCAACTCTCACAACAGTATTAACAAGTGCTGTTGCTTGCAACTGCTATTGGATATCTATCACAATAGAAAGCAGAAGTCCACAAAAGTATACAAGTTGCCCTCACCGAGGCTGGAGCACTTCGGCTCCTGGATTTCACCTCTTAGCAACTGCTGTACATGCCTAGGAGAGATTGGGTAACCAGACCCCAAACGAGAAAAATATATGCAAAGTTTGTTTTTCTCCTATCCGCATGTATTACAGGTATACCACTATTCAAATCCCACACTTCACAGTTCAGTATAAAGCTGAAAATTAGATTGATGTGCACATTTAGCAAACTCTATATTCGACAGCTCAGTGTCTCACTCACATTCACCAGCGCTGGAAGTCTCGGTCCTGGGGGAGTCAAATCACTGCTTGCTGCAGGAATTCGGCCGTGCCGCTTGCTCCCCTCCTCGAGTTTCTCGCTGTCTGTGGTCCGTTGGTTTGCGCGTGCCTGCCTGGAGCGTGTGACGTCACCTTCCTGTTGACGCTCCGTTCTCCGTGTAAGCCCCGATTGTACAGGTTGGAGGATTTGAAAGTGTATCAATTTGAGGGCAAGTATCGGTTTCTCCTTTCTGGTTGATAATAGTGTACAGAGAAAGAGTCAGGAGTCCCGATAACTTGTAAATGAATCAAAATGCTTTATTTGCTTAAAACAAAAAGCAACAGCTCTTGGGTTACAGAAACTTTTCAAAGCTGCAGCTCAGGGTAGTGGTCACAGCTGCTGACGCGTTTCGGCCTTGTCTGCCGTAGTCATAGCACCCACACAACTCCGTAATACCAATATTAGAGAACAAAACACTTGGTTAACTACGAGGGGGGTCTTTAGATGCCATTACTATGATTGCATAGCTTGCAAACATCTGCTTCCCGGTAGTGAGTTCAACAGTGCAGTAACAGGTGAACAATTTGCACATGACAGATGTTACAACTGCAGATCCACCTATGTGGTTTATGTTTTGACGTGCTCTGAATGTAACCTACAATATGTAGGTATGACCACACGGGAGGTGAGATCAAGGATACGGGAACACGTCAACAACATAAAACAAGGCACACTTACGACACCTCTCATAACACACTTTAGCCAAGTGCATAGTAATAGTCCAAAAACTCTCAAATGGACCATTGCAAAACACATCCTACCCCCAAACAGAGGTGGAGATAGGTTGACTCTCTTGGCAAGAGAGGGGGTCTATTGGATTCTGAAATTAGACACAAGATGGCCCACAGGACTCAATAGCGAATTTGATCTAATCAACTTTTGGAAGTAATGGTGTTAAAATAAACTTGTTGAAAACTAAATTAAATTAAATTAGAGTAAAACAATGTGACTGTTAGTAACAACAGTGTCATAATTAATAACACTGACACTAACATTTTTGATTTTATATTTACTTCAGTTCTGACATAGTTGTCAGTATTGACATCCATTCACTGACATCTCTTATTCTCAGCATACATTATATTTATATTTATATTAATACTAGGAAAAACAGATTATCACCTTTATGCAGTGAGCAAATAGTAACCGAGAGCAAAATTTCAAACAATAGATTTAATCAAATTGAAAACTAGAATAACATATTGTATTAAACAAAGTTATTCCTAGAAGGGAAATATACCAGCCCAATTTTCGATCAATAATTAAATAGTAATCCATGTAGGATGGCCAAATATACACCATAAATACACATAAAATGTAAAGTATGTATAAAACGAAAAACGTAGGACATAACCAACAGAAGTTAGCTATGATTATCTAGCAGTCCCCATCCTTAACATAATCTCCCTAAACTCCCAATAGCAATCTAATTATCGTTATTATATTCCTCTATAACACGTCAGAAATAGTCAGTTTAGTGCATATATAAAATGCCTTAGTTTTTGTTTATTGTATGGTTAATGTTTAGCGGCTCTGAAAAGGGTGTGTTTTGTTTTACCCAATGGGAGGCATTCTGTGTCTTTTTAAACTCAGAGCAGTGGTCACTAAAACATGCTATGACTACGGCAGACAAGGCCGAAACGCGTCAGCAGCTGTGACCACTACCCTGAGCTGCAGCTTTGAAAAGTTTCTGTAACCCAAGAGCTGTTGCTTTTTGTTTTAAGCAAATAAAGCATTTTGATTCATTTACAAGTTATCGGGACTCCTGACTCTTTCTCTGTACACTATTATCAACCAGAAAGGAGAAACCGATACTTGCCCTCAAATTGATACACTTTCAAATCCTCCAACCTGTACAATCGGGGCTAACACGGAGAACGGAGCGTCAACAGGAAGGTGACGTCACACGCTCCAGGCAGGCACGCGCAAACCAACGGACCACAGACAGCGAGAAACTCGAGGAGGGGAGCAAGCGGCACGGCCGAATTCCTGCAGCAAGCGGTGATTTGACTCCCCCAGGACCGAGACTTCCAGCGCTGGTGAATGTGAGTGAGACACTGAGCTGTCGAATATAGAGTTTGCTAAATGTGCACATCAATCTAATTTTCAGCTTTATACTGAACTGTGAAGTGTGGGATTTGAATAGTGGTATACCTGTAATACATGCGGATAGGAGAAAAACAAACTTTGCATATATTCCTCTCATTCTTACCCACATCAGACCCCTGACTCTGCAGCTCCTCTCATTCTTACCCACACCAGACCCCTGGCTCTGCAGCTCCTCTCATCCAACCTAGTTCTACTCTTCAATAAAAGACACCAAGAGAACAAAGCAAATTTGATAACAGAAATAAATTGGAAATTTGTTTAAAATCACATCTATCTGAATCTTGAAAGTTTCATTTTGACTTTACTGTCCCTTTAACCACATCATACCCTTGGCCCTGCAGCTGCTTTGTCATCCCTTCAGCCACATCAAACCCCTGGCCTAAAACTATTTTTATGTGCAAGTCTAGTTATAATGTGGTTGCTTGCAAGATTTTGGGCAATAATATTAATTTGATACAGGGTACATGTGTAATGTTAAAAGTTGTCTATTTTCTTTAAATGATCACTAAAGTGCACATATCTTACTTTAAAACTGGGGATGTAAGAATTTGAGAATTAGTAGATCTAAATGTGGGGTTGGAGTGAATAATTTTTAGCACAAAAAGCTCTATTGAAGAGCATTAAACTTAGATCTCATAAGACATTATCCTATGCATGCAAATGTTGATGATGTCTTATAGCAAGAATGGGCAACTGGAGGCCCCTGGCCCTCTGCGTTAGTTTGTGCAGCCCCTAAGGGAAAAACAAGACTAAGAATCTGTATCATAGTTTTGTGGCCCAAGGATAAAACAGAGCTAAAAATGAGTGCTTTGTGAAACTTTGGTGATGGGTAAACAAAGTGGCCACAACTCAAAAGAGCCCTCTAAAGAGGAAAACAGCAGATATATGGTACCCTGTGTGTAGCCATACATTTATTTGTAGCCCTTGAGGCTTGTAATATTTTGATGTGCGGCCCTTAAAGAAACAGTATACTATAAAATTGTTTTTCCCTTAATGTGTTTTACTTTTTTTACCAGCTGCAGAGTATAAAATGCATGAGATTTGCTTTTTTAAGGCTTATTTGTGTATATGAATTAGCTGATTTTGTGTTTTAAAGCCACAGCCTAATAAAATGGGTTGAGCTTGTAAGTATAATCAGATCTCATTACTTTATCACCTTTTGTACATATACATGCTTCTTTATCTTATATCTGTCCATAAACCAATCACCAATACTTGGAGAGAACAATGGAAAATTAACATTTTATTACCTTATCTCTTCTATAACCCACTGGGAGTGTAATTTCTTCTACTGGCTGTGTTAATACAGCTTGGCCTCATGGCCAAAAACTTTCAGGAGGGGTGGGGATACCACAGGCTAAATAACTAATTCAAATGCCAATATAAGGTTTATGGAAATACTTGTAAACAATTTAATACACTCCAGCAGGTAAAGTGTATAATTGGGAAATTAAAGGGGAGAACATTTTTGAGTAAACTGTCCCTTTAAAGCTTCTAAAATACTGATCTAAGGCCCCCATGTGTTTGGAAGTTGGCCATCACTGATACAAATCGAGAAATGCTAGGTCTGCAAATGCGCTTGTGCACAAAATACAACTCTCAACAGTAGGTTGCGTGCACAACAAAATATATCAAAAGCGTAGTGACTGCTTTTAAAAGAAGGACTTTTGTAAACATTTTTGTGTGTTTGATTGATTATACTTTCAATTTATGTTGAAAAAGAGGTTAAGAATAGGACTTTTATACCTCACCCAATTATCACTTTTAGGGACAAAAACATGTGTGAGTGCTAGAATATACATATTGCCAAGCAAACATACCGATAAAGCCTGTGGCCAGTCCCAATTCTAATGGCTGTCTGCAAGGACCAGCATTAAAACATGATTTTATTTATTTTACAAAGAGGGGAAATATGCATCTTGTATTTTAGAGAGAAGCCAGTATTGGGTATAGGGTATTAGAATTTTGTGTTCTATTTAATTGATTAGTTAATTTTTTATTGATATAAGAAAGGCTGTGTACCCCAATAAAATGTATGTTTTTGTTTGTAAATATTTTCTTACGGAAGAGAGTAGAAGAATCAGCTTAAAGGGACAGTCTACTCCAGAATTTATATTGTTTAAAAAGATAGATAATCCCTTTATTGCCCATTAATACACTTTTTATCTCTGTGATAACCTTGTATCTAAGCCTCTGCAGACTGCCCCCTTATCTCAGTTATTTTGACAGACTTGCATTTTAGACAATCAGTGCAGATTCTTAAATAACTCCACGGGAGGGAGGACAATGTTATCTATATGACACACATGAACTAGCAGTGTCTAACTGTCAAAATGCACTGAGATAAGGTATATTTCAACGGCTTAGAAATTAGCATATGAGCCTACCTAGGTTTAACTTTCCACAAAGAATACCAAGAGAGCAAAGCAAATTTGATGATAAAAGTAAATTGGAACACTGTTTAACCCTTTCGTGACAGGATTAAAGTGTCTACATCGGAACACCTGTTCCGATGTAGACAAATTGAAACTACGCAATCGTGCATACGATTGCGAGATTTCAATTATTGGATCGCATCTGGGGGCGTCCCTACAACCCTAGGAACGCCCTCCAGACCGCGATCAAGTCCTTGAAGCACAGAAGGCTTCAGGACAGCCGTTTTTTATGACGTTCTATTCCGTCATAACGGCTTTAAAGCCCAGTATAAATATGACGGAATAAACGGCATAACGGCGTTAAAAGGTTAAAATTGCATGTCCTATTGATATCATGAAAGTTTGATTTTGACTAGATTGTTCCTTTAAATTTAGATTTTATGCAAACATATGATACATAAGGGTGAATCCTCTACATTACATATATGCATATAGACTCAATAATTCAAAGTGAGAAAATGACAGGGGGTAGTGCAGTGGTTAACAAAGGAGGCACATAAAGGGTGTAAATATATTCTGCCTTTCATTAGACCTGCATAGCTGGCTGTGTGAGTAAATCAGCAACACAGGCTCCTACAGCTTTAGCTCAGGAATGTGCTACTGAAGCATTGACATTTAAAAAATAAAACAAACTGAGCAGCCAAATCAAAGTTAACCAATCAGAACGTTAGATAAACAGAAGAACCAATCAATTTAAATCACTTGCGACCAGCTGATTGATCCAAGTCTATGAATGTCTGTCATTCAGTACAACCTAAATTGTAGTGAACTAAGTCATCCTGCAAACACGCATTTAGCATTCTGTCATTCTTTATTTAGGCTAGGAAGTTGGTATGGACTAGACTCTAGAGAGGTTTTTATGTATGTAAGGCCTTGCGCCTAGACGGTCACTAATTTGCTTTATGGTAAGTCTTTGTGGAGTGGTAAACATACAGACCTAGGGTTGCCACCCAGACGGTATTTTACCAACGTGGCTTTTTAACGTGGTATTTTTAAGGCTCAGGTCAAAGTTGAAAATAAAGATTAAATATAGAAATAAAGATACTGTTATGGTTAAACTTTTTTGAAGTGCATTGGAATTTAATTGTAAACAATTAATCATTTAAAATCAGTCCTATCGGCTTTCATTCCTGTTTTATGCTGTATATTTATTTATGCTAATACAAATGAGCATGGCTGTTATGTTTTTCCAGAAAAGCTGGCAACCCTATTCAGATCACAATGTGAGTTTGAGAGAGAGAGAAAGAGAGAGAGTCCTAAAGATAGAGGGCAAGAAGAAGTAAATTGATACTAGATCATATGCTCATTTTTAGGTTTATCAAAGTTGGCAGATATTGTAGATCTGTATGTACAGCAGTACTCAAGGAAATAATAGCCTCCCCCCTACAAACAAACATAAACACATACACACACACATTTACACACACACAACATACACTCACACATATACATGCATCCAGACACACACTCACATATTCATACACACACACACTCACAACATACACACACACATATACAGACACACATACACACACACACACACACACACACACACACACAGCAGCCAAGGGTGATTAAAAGAAAAAAAATATCTGTCAGTCATGTCGGGGAGTTAATATTGTTCTTCTGTGTTTATTTTACTGGTAACCATATGGGTTTTGCTGGCACTCAATAAGATGCAAATAATTGAATTATTTATTACTGACATCCAAGTGGATAAAATCACAACTCAATTGTGGAAAAAATGGTGGGGTCAATAGTGGGGCCTAACAGCTTTAGGGAGGGGTCATTGTGTGACTCCACTTACTACCTGTGCCAGTCACCTACAAGGCATCCAGTATTTTTGTGGTGGTCAGCTGGCAACCCTGTATGCAGCACTGTTCTAATGTACTAGCTTGGGGCTGCTTTTATTAGCTGCATATCAGTCTGGGTATTATAGTTCCAATGAGCACATGGGAACTATAGTTCCCAGCATAACAGTTACATTAACAGAGCAAATGAAGATGCAGGGGGGTAATTTACCTGTTATCACAGGCATGCAGTATGGAAATAAGAGGGAAATACTAGGACTGATTTCTTTGGGTGCTGTCAGCATCCTGGCTCCTGGGTTTATAAAGCCCTGTTTTAAAAGAATTTAAATCTGTTTTGCATATCTAAGAAATTTCAGTAGCATGTGGCAGGATCTGGTAAACTGCAGCATCATTTAGGATGCTGAATGCACTACAGTCTCTCTAGGAGGAATTCAAAATGCACAGTTTGCACAGGAAGTTACAGGAACAACGTGCAAATAATTAATGAATGTACATTAATTATTTTATTATACTTAATTTAATTTTAATGTCTCTATAATGGGATTCAGACACTGGGGCTGATGAGGACACAAACTAACATTGTATTTCCTAAAATACTAAATAGCATATTTGTTAATTTTATTGAATGTGTGTATGCTCTACATGTTTTAAATATGTATCACATTTTGAAATACCAGACTTAAAGGGACACTGAACCCAAATTTTTTCTTTCATGGTTCAGATAGAGCATGCAATTTTAAGCAACTTTCTAATTTACTCCTTTTACCATTTTTTCTTTGTTCTCTTGCTATCTTTATTTTAAAAGCAGGAATGTAAATCGTAGCAACCAGCCCATTTTATGTTCAGCACCATGAATAGCACTTGCCTATTGGAGGCTTACATTTACCCACCAATAAGCAAGCATAACCCAGGTTCTCAACCAAAAATGGTCTGGCTCCTATGCATCACATTCCTGCTTTTTAAATAAAGATAGCAAGAGAACGAAGAAAAATTGATAATAGGAGTAAAATAGAAAGTTGTTTAAAATTGCATGCTCTGTCTGAATCAAGAAAGTAAAAATTTGGGTTTAGTGTCCCTTTAAAGGGCATTTTGAGCCTTTACACCTAGGTGAGGCTGTCAAAAAATGTAAGCCCATTTATGCAGTCATTTGACAAACCTAAAGCTGTTAATGGCCTCAATGTAAAAAGTGCACAAATTATAATTTTTGGGTCCCTTATACTTGAATGGGAGCTGAAATCAGTCTTCTCCTGCCTTAGTTGGCAGGAGCAATACAAATAAAACTAAACAGATTTGTATTATTATTATCGGTTATTTGTAGAGCGCCAACAGATTCAGCTATACCAGATGGTGTTGGTTTTATTGATAACCGTTTTAATAGCTAATGGCTGGCTGAAAATGATTAAATCTGGTAAGTTATCTTGGGTTAGTAATTCAATAATAGAATGCTCTAAAACATTCAAATGTGTAATTCTTGCAACATTAAGGCCATCACTGCTATTAGAAAATAAACGGGATTAAAATAATGGTAGCAACAGGTTTCTTTTTTATATCCTGAGTATTGAGAATGAATAATCTGATTAGAATGAAATAAAACACAATGGAAATAGTAGGCACACATAAACACAGCAATGCGTCCTTCCAGGAAGAGGGGTCATTTTGCAACAACTAATACCTTTCTGATTACAGTACTGTACTTTCTTTCTGAGGGTACTATATAGAAACAAAAGTATTAAAAGTTATATAAAACTACCTTTAGGCTGCATGTATAAGCTGTATTATATGTAAATATTGCCTAAATTACATAAGATGTTGTTTACACTTAGTTCCATCCCCTCTCCAAGCTGTTCGATTTTACAAATGCAAATATCCCGAAATCCAAACTATTTCAAAATCCTAACCTTTTCCGGATAAGTTTTTTTTTTTTACCTGTATTAAACATATACAAATAGACGACAAATGCAATTTTAAAGGGACAGTCAACACCCAACACAACATGATTACATATTTTTAAAACCCAAACGAAGATCTGCCTGCACCTCCTCCCTTCTGTATTACCTATATCCTTGTCCTAGTAATGATTCACGATACATCGTTTAATCTATGCTAAATATGGCCGCCAAACTCCTCCCCCTCATCTTTCTTCTCCATCTCTATGCCATTTCAGGCTCGTCCATGTAGGTATTGATGACGCTCTTCATACGTCATTGCGCATGCGCATTTGTAAATAATTCAGATCGTACTCTGAAATTGGACTTGCACCAGCTAATTCATGCTAATTCATGTGCTTGGTGTCAGCGACAATTGAGCAAAATAAAGTTCAGTTTTTTGGTTCCTATCCGTGAAATTTCGTGAACGAGCTTTAAGATTCTGACCCAGGATTGAATTATGATTGGCTGATGGCTTGAAAAAGAAGGGAGATACATAACGGTGGGGGGAGTTAGGCGGCCATATTTCGAGCAGATTAATGCTTGTATGGTAAAGGATTTCTTGAAGAAGGATAGAGGTAATAGAGAAGGGAGGTGGTGCAGGCGGATCTTCGTTTGGGTTCTAAAAATATGAAATCGTGTTGTGTTGGGTGTTGACTGTCCCTTTAAGTAAAACTACTGTGAGGCTTAGTTCAACTCAACCTGGCAACATCTGTTGGCCATCACCACACATTAAAGGGAAACTGCAGTTTTAGACCTAGGGTGTTGTCAGTTGGCCGCTGTCAATTTTGTAACATGCACAAGAATTTCTTATTTTACTTTATTGATTGATTTATTTGTATCAAATTTTTATTTTTATTAGGGATTTTGTTCTGTCTACAAAGAAAACATGAGTCTTGCTCTTTGATGACCATTAAATACAATTGAACTACATACTCATGAAGTGCATATAAAATATAATGCAATTAACTTAAACTTAAATGAGCAGGTAGATTTTTTTGGACACATTTACAAATGTCCTTTCTTTTGCTAACTCATATATACATTCACTGTGTATATAAAAAGACGTTGTGCCCAATTTGATTATGGAACTAAATTGCATGCTCTATCTGAATCCTAAAAGTTACATTTTGTATTTAATCATAACATAATCATTCAGCCCTTGTGTGGTATTATGTCAGGGTTCTTTTAATCTGACCTTGGTTGGTTAAGTACATGTTTAAGATAAAAGCCTTAATATTGTATCTCCTTAACTCTTCTTTAAACATGATCTGAATACTCACTACTTCCAAAGCTGACCATGTTTCTTGTTTCGTTCACACCTTATCAATTCACTCTTGTCTTCCTCTCTCACTGATATCATTGTCATCCTGTCCATTCCCGCCCTGCACTCAAGCTTATCACCATTCTATTTTGGCTATGTCTACTTCAGAAATATAAAATGTGGCACAGAGAAATCTAATGTTCTACTGCATGTCCAGTATTCAGCACAATATCCAGTGTTAGGAATTATGTTTATCTTTATATTACTTATTCCTAAAGGTTATCTTGGCCAAATAGATGACTTCACATATCTGGCAATTTGGTAAAATAAACTTGTTTAAACACATTGAGCTTTTAAATGCATTGTATTCAATATTAATAATTATAAATGTATTCATAATTATCTAATAATACTTTTACATATCACATAACTAAATTCAAAACAAGTAGCTTCTGAATTAATTAGGAAGAAATGTACAATTTTGTGTTCTTTGTTTTGGTATAAATAGTGCTTAAACTGCTGATATCCAGTAGAAATGGCTTCTATATCTCATGGTTGCTCTCACTTGAATTTAAGTTCCCATAATACTTTAATGTGCTAGGCTGCAGTATACAAACTGTTCCGCACAAAGTTAAAATATTGATAACAATAAAATGATTCGATGGATTGGTACACCCTAGGATACTCTGATGCGTTTCACACTGAAATTAGTATAGTCACTCTATAAGTGCTAATCTCAGTGTTAAAAGATGTCATTGGGAGATGCCCCCTTGCAATAATGTTGTTGCAATAAACATTTCTTATATATCCCTGAGTGTGGTCATTTGCTTATCTTTTTAAAAATGTTACGGCAGAAATATTATATAATTAGTGTAGGTTAGGAAAAATTAGTAGCGTGTTCGAGTTAAACTGTTTGCACTGCATCAACCTTACAGTCCAAAATTTGGGTAAAACAGTGGATAATGAAATGCAGTAGTATCTCATGCTGAAGATTAGTTAATGAAATGCATAGAATGGGGATTTCAAAACCATACAACATATTTGATTTCAGGCCAATGTTTATGAAATTTTATGCATCAAATAAATGGTGTGCAATGCTATTTCAATGGCAGGTCAGAGCAATGTGTCAGATTAATGGTGTAAAAAAATAGTAATAACTGTCTGTCTTTCTATCAATACATCTTTTATATGTATCTGGAAAATAAAGTTACTTGACCATTCAATGTTACATTGCCATTAAACATGTTGAGATTGTACAAAAAATGTTTTAATTGTATGTAGTGAATGTAGCAATGTAGTTTCATAATTTATTTTGTCCCCTTTTTCTATAATTTAAAGGGACACTCAATCAAAATTAAACTTTCATTATTCAGATGGAGCATGCCATTTTAAACAACTTTCCAATTTACTTCCATTACAAACATGTGCACAGTATTTTTATATTTAAACTTTTTGAGTCACCAGGTCCTACTGAGCATGTGCAAGAATAAGTGTGTATGCATTTGTGAATGGCTGATGGCTGTCACATGGTACGTGTATGCATTTGTGATTGGCTGATGGCTGTCACATGGTACAAGGGGAGTGGAAAAAAACATAACTTTTAAAATTGTCATAAAAAAATCTACTATTCATTTGAAGTTCAGACTAAGTGATATTGCATTGTCTTGTTATCTTTCATTTGTTGATTATGCAAATCTACTGTGTTGACTGGTCCTTTAACTTTGGGCCTCACATTTTCTGTTAGAGTGAATGAGCAGACTCCAATACAGTGTATTGTAAAATTGGTTTCCCCTTAATATGTTTCCAATTACAGGTCATCCTTATTTATTACTGTTTACTCAAAGGTCAGTATTAAGAGAAAACAATGGAAAAATAACATTTAAATACCTCTCTGTCACAGCCTTCTAGTAGAAGCGTTATGTTATCTAAATCTTCTTGTTTACATGTTTTTTGTTTTTTTGTTACCTGAAATCATCAGTATAGGTGGGATACAATAGGCAAAATCAGCTATTTCAAATGAGAAAGGAAATGTTAAGGAGCCACTTATAAACAATACACTCCAGTAGGTAAAATGGATAATTGGGAACACATTAAAGGGGATAAAATATAAGATTGCACTGTTTATTTAGTGACTCATTTATAACTAATTGTTCTCAGCACAGAAGGAAACCAAGGTTACAACAACTTGGTGTCTATTGCTTTATAGATACTAAAGCTTTATGCTCAATAATATTTAAACAACTAATATAATTTAAAATATTCATCTGTATGTTATTCTCAGATTGAATGTATGATTTTATCTAGTGTTTATTTAGTATTTAATGTCCCTTTAAAGATCTTCAAAAAAATATTTTGCTTGTCTGGAAATAGTGAAAATTTCCAGCTGTGTATACTAATTTATGATAACACTCATTTTTATGTAAGTCCTGCAGTGGAGGTGACCAATTGACAATGTCTTGGCAGTATGCAGGTTACCATTAACAGTGGAGCTCATCACTAATTATTTCAGACTTTGTACAGTTAGGGACAGTAGAGGATAAACACACACGCAGAGATTTCAGAATTTGGTTAATCTTGGAAGTGTTATCTACAAGTACCAGGAGAAGAGGGGAGGGACAAATCTTCCTTCCATAGGTGTTGGTTAAGTTTTTCCATACAGCAAACGACATCCAAAAAAGAGCAGCAGTAGCGCTGGCATTCTTTATTTAGAAAAACGTCTTGCTGTGGAAAGAGCAGGCAGTGAGTGATTGCCTGATTGCTTGAATGATGTCATGCTTGTTGGGGAGAACCCAACCCATGAGATAGGGTTACTGGCCTGCATTGCCAAGTCAGTTGGCCTTAAGGTGCAGTGGCTATTTTTAAGGTGATTATTCAAGCAGATTACTGCACAAGAAAGGGACTAATCGGTCTGTTGCACCATGATAACCCAGCGTCTGCGAAATAGTGAATGACAGTCCAAAGCTGCCAGACACGCACATCTTTACAGTGCAGATAGGGCATTATAAGACAGTAATACTGTTTATCAATACATAACTGAAACACAAAGCATATGAAGGAGCACTGTAAAGAGGATATACAGTATATACACACACACAAATATATATATATATATCATGAAAATGTAAAAAGCTCACTAGAATATATCATATGAACAATTCATCTCATCAGAGTACGTGCTCTATGAGCAGTTATTCTTCAGCTTCTGTCATCTGCATGGTGTAAAACCCACCAAAAACAAACAGCCAATCAGCATCATGAATGTTTACACGTTGCTTAAAATAATTTAATTGTTCATTATAATGAGAAGGGAAATAAAGTGACTGTGCCAGCACATGCCAGATACTCAATCCATTTATTATTATTATTATTATTATCGGTTATTTGTAGAGCGCCAGTCCCAGAACTAGCACCCTAATTGGCTGCTTAAAGACCTTTTACAACGGGATGTTGCTGCTGAGGACATTTTGAGGAAAAATATATATATTTTTTTACATAGGCATATTTATGTAGTATTTTTCTAGTCAGCCTTTTACAGATATGCTGTATCACTTGCAAGTGATTTAGCATTTGGGTGTCCTGTCCATTGAAAGCTTTTTTTTTTATTTTTTTTATTATGATTTGAAAACCGGAGTGCTGGTTTGTGAGATAAGAGCTCATTGGCTGGTAAGGAAAATCCCCACAGCACTATTGTTAGACAATGACATACACCAAGTGCATACAAACAAAAATATGTCATTTTGTATATGCAATGAAGAGACACTAATCATTTTCAATGTCCCTTTTTTATTCCAGTGTGCTGCTGTCTTTCATTGCAGTTGATTCTGTATTTTATTTTGTTGCTCAATCACTATACAACTGCATGTTATATTTAAGCAGATGGTTTTTAATTATATAATTTGAAGACGCAAAAAGAGCAGAGTAGTGCTTAAAGGGACAGTCTAGTCAAAATTAAACATTCATAATTCAGATAGGGTATGCAATTGAACAACTTTCAAATTTACTTTTATAAGCAAATTTGCTATGTTTTCTTGGTATTCTTTGTTGAAAGCTAAACCTAGGTAAGCTTGCATGCTAATTTCTAAGCCCTTGAAAGTCACCTCTTATCTTAGTGCATTTTGACAGTTTTAACAGCTAGGCAATGCTAGTTCACGTGTGCCATATAGACAACACTGTGCCCACTCCCGTAGAGTTATTTTTGAGTCAGCATTATTGCAAGTCTGTCAAAAGAACTGAAATAAGGGGGCAGTCTGCAGAGGCTTAGATACAAAGTAATCACAGAGGTAAAAGTAAATTAATATAACTGTGTTGGTTATGCAAAACGGGAATAAAGGGATTATCTATTTTTTTAAACAATACAAATTCTGGAGTAGACTGTCCCTTTATACTGTGGTAGGTCCAGGCTGCTTGTTCCACTTCAGTAATGGATTGGTCTACACACAAAATTTGAAAGTTATAAAGCAGTAAATCTTTCACTTTACACCTACACTGGAATAGACCATTATTTGAAAGGTTATGGGTCTGATAAATATTACTGATTTTCCTTGAGGAACCGCTAAGAAGATTGTCATAGTCCTGTCATAACTTGAACTTTAATCCTAGTGACAGATGTGGAACAGTTAATTTTTTCTCTGTACTTGGCACAGTACCAGTGGTTGTCATGACTGGGTTATGTTGAATGGCCAGTACTACAAATCTCAGTCAAGTAACGTACAATTTCTCTTGATCTCGTGTCTAGGTTTGCCACCTTTCTTGGAACAAAAAGCATGCTAATTAGCATATATTTGCATATATAATTACAAAGCAATTAAAACTGATTTTAATTGATCATTCATTTTTAATTAGCTTTCAGTACACTCACAAATAAATGTATCATAACGGGATTTATTTCTATATTTATCCTTTATTATCTATATTGACTTAAACCTTAAAGGGACACTGAACCCAAATTTTTTCTTTTGTAATTCAGAAAGAGCATGCAATTTTAAGCAACTTTCTAATTTACTCCTATTATCAATTTTTCTTTGTTCTCTTGCTATCATTATTTGAAAAAGAAGGCATCTAAGCGTTTTTTGGTTTCAGTACTCTGGACAGCACTTTTTTATTGGTGGATGAATTTATCCACCAATCAGCAAGGACAACCCAGGTTGTTCACCAAAAATGGGCCGGCATCTAAGCTTACATTCTTGCATTTCAAATAAAGATACCAAGAGAATGAAGAAAATTTGATAATAGGAGTAAATTAGAAAGTTGCTTAAAATTTCATGCTCAATCTGAATCACGAAAGAAAATTTTTGGGTACAGTGTCCCTTTAAAGAGAAGGTAAAGTTAGCTGCTCCGCTATCCTCAGTTACATAGTTCATTTAAATTTAATAGGACTTTCATTCATCTTTTTTTTTTACAGTTATATGTAAATACATGTTTCGCCGCAATTAAACTATATTTTTTCCGACTTACAATTCAACCCGTTTTCCTAATGTCATTTTACTTCCTGATCACATTTTTCTATCTACCAATTGACTTTCTGGCCGTGAAGTGACTTCATCCGACAATGTATGGAATTGCGCATGCGGCAAATATTTTTTGGCCAGCGTTATGTTGGACGCGCGTTCCCGAGTCGCGCATGCTCATACCTTTTTTTTTGTAACTGAGCCGAGAACGTCATCTGTTGAGACGGCTCCACAACATAGGACATCAAATTAATAGCGATCACAAGTATAATTCAGTATAATAGTTCTTGCATTGTAGGAACGATCGAAGATTCGCGCATGCGCAATGCCCCTCAGTGCTTGTGAATGCTCTATACGTAAACACACACAAAGATAGGAAGTTGAGGATGGGCGGAGCATGCATGATCACAGTATGCAATTTAGATGTTAAAAAATAAAGTAATATTAAAAAAAATTAAAATAAAAAATATAGCGATCTCAATATGTTAATAATATAGAATACATTGATGTGTTGTAAAGCTGCAAAATTTACTTTCACTTTAAACGGACAGTCTACTACAACAGTTTTATTGTTTAAAAAGATAGATAATGCCTTTACTACCCATTCCCCAGCTTTGCACAGCCAACATTGTTATAGCAATATACTTTATTAGCTTTAAACCTCTAAATGTCTGTCTGTTTATAAGCCATTACAGACCTACTTTATCTCAGAGCATTTTTATAGCTTTTCACGCTAGACACTGCTTGTTCAGGTGTGCCATATAAATAACATGGAGTTATTCATGAGTCAGCACTAATCAGCTAAAATGCAGGTCTGTTAATAGCATTGAGACGAGGGGGCAGTCTGCAGAGGCTTAGATACAAGGTACTTACAGAGGTAAAAGGTGTATTAATATAATAGTGTTGGTTGTGCAAAACTGGTTAATGGGAAATAAAGGAATTATCTATCTGTTAAAGCATACACATTTTGGAGTAGACGGTCTCTTTAAATACTGTTCTTGGCAGCAAATCTGTGCATTCTATCAAAGATAACAATATCACTATAAGAGTTTTAATTGAAATGTATCGTCCTTAGAAAAGAAAAAAAAAATCCCTGTTATTCGTATTCAGATTTTTTTGCCTCTAAAACCGTGAGAATTGAAGAAACCAGAGGTTAAACACAAAATAAAAAAAAATAATCTAGTTGGTGGTCTAGATAAATTAATGCATTGTATCCTAAGTATAAATGGATGCTGTGTGTATTTATGTGTGTCTGTGTATTTGTGTGTGTGTGTATGCATGTGTGTGTATGTATCTGTGTGAATTTACTCTGTAGTCTCACAGGACTTCACTATTGGCAGCATTGATCTGTTTTATTTGAGGTTAACCCTTGGAGTTCAACTGCAGCATTTGTTTCCACTGAGAAGTAATCCCTGGGATCACTTATGCACATTTGGAATTGGCACTTACTCTTCAATTGACTTTTATGGACATATCCTTTTTACACTAACATATTGTTTTTTGTTTGATTTATGTGTGTGTATATATGTGTGTGTGTGTGTGTGTATTTTTATGTGTGTGTATGTGTATGTGTATATGTATGAGTATGTGTGTGTGTGTGTATGTATTTATGTGTGTGTGTGTATGTGTGTGTGTATGTATGTATGTATGTATGTGTATAAGAATGTGTGTGTGTGTGTGTGTGTATGTATGTGTATAAGTATGTGTGTGCGTGTGTGTAAGTATGTGTGTGTGTATGTATGTGTGTGTTTGAAAATGTATGTGTGTGTGTATTTGTGTGTTTGAATATGTATGTGTGTGTGTATTTGCGTGTTTGAATATGTATGTGTGTAAGTATGTGTGTAAGTATGTGTGTGTATTTATGTAAGTATGTATGTGTGTGTTTGAATATGTATGTGTGGTAAGTATTTGTGTGTATTTATGTAATTATGTATGTGTGTGTTTGAATATGTCTGTCTATTTGCGTGTTTGAATATGTGTATGTGTGTAAGTATGTGTGTTAGTTTGTATGTGTGTATTTGTGTGTTTGAATATGTATGTGTGTAAGTTTGTGTGTAATGTGTGTGTATATATAATATGTATGTATGTGTGTGAGTTTGAGAGAGAGATTGAGAGTGGAGGCGACACTGGACATGGCTGTAACTGCTCAGGACTAACCGTTATCAGTGGTTCCTGAGCACTGCTTTCAACACATAACATTGCACTTGTGCTAATATGACATGCTCTACTGAATTAGATAGAGCATGCAATTTTTGTACCTTAATGTCCCTTTAACTATGTTTGCAAATGTAGTTTATATATGTACCTAACTGGCTCCAGCAAAGAATGCAATATAAATAGCATTCAAGAGGCTTTTCAGAGGATGTGTCCTAGGCTCGCAAAACAATTCATATTTTTGTAACAAAATGACAACCATTAATGCTTTTAATTTATTTTTCATGCAGATCTGTTGAAATTTAGTGTATAATCTCTGATGCACACGTAAAAAATTACTTTAATATCCATTTAAGGTAAATATTAAGGAAATGTAAGAGTTAGAGGAAAATAAATTAAACTTCAGGATACCTTTGTTTAAAAACATTTAAATAAAAACAGTACACAGTGCAGTCTGATATGTTTATCATGCCTGTAGCTCACTTAAAAGGATGTGGAAGTGACATATTAGGTTATGAAATTGCTGAAAGTTGTTAATCTGCTTATATTTATTACCAGGGGAATTTCTGAGACTCAGGATAAAACGAGGCATTTTAGCCATATATCTGCCAAGGGATTGGGACTTGCTGTAAATAAAGGGCATGTCCGTTGTATTAAAGGGACATGGAACCCAGCATTTTCTTTCAAGATTCCATTCAATTTTAAACAACTTTCAAATACCCTTCTATTATAAAACTTGCTTTGTTCTCTTGGTATCCTTTGTTGAAATGCATATCTAGATAGGCTCAGGAGCTGAGAGCTAGCTGCTGATTGGTGGCTGCATATATATTCCTGTTGTCATTGGCTCACCGCTGTCTTCAGCTAACTCCCAGTAATGCATTGCTGCTCCTTCAATAAAGGATAAAAAGACAATGAAGCAAAAGGTATAATAGAAGTAAATTTGAAAGCTGTTTAAAATGGTATGTTGTATCTTAATCAAAAAAGAAAACATTTGTGTTTCATGTCCCTTTAAGCATTGGATAATGAGGCAAACCCACTAGCCGTCCATGCATTAATAAAGGTTTTCTCACCAGCATGTTGTAACACTTTGGCCATGGTCCATTTTACACCAAACTGTTGATGGACATTCACCCATTAAGTCGCTGAAAATCCTGCATTAGAAAAAGTGTCCGTCAACATTGGCCAAGTACATTTTAAAATTTTAATCTTCTAGATTTCTTTTGGTTGAAACGGAGCAAGTCTTAAAGGGACAGTAAACGTTGTGCACAATTTTAAATTATTTAGCACTGTGTGCAGAATTATGTAACAAAAGAATAGCCTTTTCATAAGAAAAATTGTTATAAAATAACTTACTTGAAGTTAAAACTATACTTTCCTAAGTCATCCTCTTCGTCGTTGGCTCCTTCTGTACTGATTAATAATTCCTGTTTATATTGTGAGGGGGCTGTAGTTTGTCCGCCTACTCAGTTTTGTTCCATTTGCCTAAACACTGTTCTAAAGTCTAAGAAAGGAGACAAGCCTGCTAATACTCATAGTGCTATTAGGCCTTCTGAGCTGTCTACTTCTCAGTAGGGTCCAGAGAAATTATTACCTTTTCTACATTACCCGCTCCACATGCAGTTCCCCGCTGCTCAACTAACCCTTCATCTGGAGGGGGATTTTTTTCAGCTGACTTTACAGCGTAGTTACAATCGGCGGTATTGGCGGCCCTGAGTGCCTTACTTCGCTCTAACAAACGCAAGCGAAAGGTTAAGCATAGTTCTCCTGACCTAAAGTCATCTAAATATTTGTCAGATTTAGCTACTATAACCCAGCTATCCGAGGAGGAGTTAACCTCTGTAGCTTCAGAGGATGAACCTTCTGAGTCGGAGACTTCAGTTACTAAACTCCTTCAGCAGGGGAAGACCCTCCTTTAGATTTAAAATTGAGCATCTGCGTTTTTTATTAAAGGAGGTTCTGTCTACTCTAGAGGTTCCAGAGGCTACACTCATTGAGGAGCCTAAGATCCCTAAATTAGACAGGGTTTACGAAGATAGGAAGATCCCTCTGACTTCTCCTGTGCAGTTAAGATGGCGAACATTATTAGTAACGAATGGGAAAGAGTAGGAAATTATTTCTCCCCCTCGTCTACTTTTAAAAAATTATTCCCAGTCCCTGACTCTCAATTAGATTTGTGGGGCTCCACCCCGAAGGTGGATGGCGCTATCTCCACGCTGGCTAAGCATACTACTATCCCTCTGGAGGATAGTTCTTCTTTAAGAGAGCCTATGGATAAAAAAATGGAAACTTTTCTCAAGGAAGATGTTTCAACATACAGGGTTTTTATTTCAGCTGGCTGCAGCTGTAGCCGCGGTTGCTGGAGCAACTACCTACTGGTGCGACACTCTGTCGGAGCTCATTAAGGTGGAGACTCCCCTCGAGGATATTCAGTAGAGAATTAAGGCATTGAGAATTGCTAACTCCTTCATCTGTGATGCAAATATGCAGAATCATTCGCATAAATGCAGAGGCTGCTGACTTTGCGGATCTAGCCCGCTGGACTCTTTGGTTGAAGTCTTGGTCTGCGGATATGACTTCTAAGTCCAGACTTCTTTCTTTTCCCTTCAAGGTGAAGATTTTATTCGGTCCAGGGCTGGACTCCATTATCTCTATGGTTACCGGAGGGAAAGGGGCCTTCCTACCGCAAGATAAAAAGAATAGGCCTAAGGGAGTCGCAACGTCAGCAGTCCTCTTCCAAGTCCGAGCAGCCCAAGAGTACTTGGAAGCCTGCTCACTCCTCAAATAAGTACAAACAGACTAAGAACCCCACCAAGAACAAATCGGCATGAAGGGGCAGCTCTTGATCCGGGATCAGATCGAGTAGGGGGCAGACTGTCTCTTTTTTCAGATGCTTGGTTCCAGGATGTACAGGATATTTGGGTCCTGCAGGTTGTATCTTAAGGATACAGGATAGAATTCAAGTCTCATCTGCCCAGGGGGCAGATTCCTACTCTCCAGTCTTTCGACAAAACTAGAAAAGAGTGTTGCCTTCTTAGGTTGCGTACGTGATCTCTCTTCTCTAGGAGTAATTGTCCTGGTACCTGCAGCAGAAAGAGGTTTGGGGTTTTATTCAAACCTTTTTGTGGTTCCAAAGAAGGAGGGAAATTTTCATCCAATTCTGGACCTAAAGTGCCTAAACAAGTTTCTGAGCATTCCCTCTTTCAAGATGGAGACTATACCGTCAATCCTTCCTCTGGTTCAGGAAGGACAGTTTATGACCTCAATAGACCTGAAGGATGCATACCTTCACGTTCAGATTCACAGGGAACATTTTCAGTTCCTGAGGTTTGCTTTTTTGGACCAGCACTTCCAGTTCATAGCTCTTCCGTTTGGCCTAGCTACTGCTCCAAGGATATTTACAAAGGTTCTATGGGCTCTTCTAGCCATTGCCAGAACACGTGGTGTTGCAGTAGCACCTTACCTGGATGATATCTTGGTACAGGCACCATCTTTTTGTCTAGCGGAAGAACATTCGGAGTCCCTTCTCAGTCTTCTTTGATTACATTTAAGATAAACTTGGAAAAGAGTTCTCTTACTCCAAGTACAAGGGTGAATTTCTTGGGAACTATAATAGACTCCATATCCATGAGAATATTCCTCACAGATCAGAGACGTTGCAAGCTAACTTCTGCATGTCTTGCCCTGCAGGCCTCCTCGAGGCCCTCAGTGGCTCAATGTATGGAGGTAATCAGACTCATGGTGTCCTGCATAGACATCATTCCTTTTGCCAGATTCAATCTCAGACCCTTACAACTATGCATGCTGAGACAATGGAACGGCCACCATTCAGATCTGTCTCAACACATTGTGCTGGACAGCCTGTCGAGAGACTCGCTCTCCTGGTGGCTCTGTCCAGTTCATCTGTCCCAAGGCACATGCTTTTTGAGACTGTTCTGGGAGATTGTGACTACGGACGCAAGCCTTTCCGGCTGGGGAGCCGTTTGGGGTGCCAAGAAGGCACAAGGTCTGTGGACTCAGGAGGAGTCCTCCCTTCCAATCAATATTTTGGAACTCCGGGCAATCTTCAATGCCTTGAAGGCTTGGCCTCTTCTGGGTTCGTCCCAGTTTATAAGATTCCAATCAGACAACGTAACCTCAGTTGCCTATATCAACCATCAAGGGGGAACGAGAAGTTCCTTGGCGATGAGAGAAGTATCTCAGATACTAGAGTGGGCGAAGACTCACAAATGTACGCTGTCAGCGATCCACTTTCCAGGTGTGGACAACTGGGAAGCGGACTTCCTCAGCAGAGATATGCAACGAGTGGGGGATGCCGGAGATAGATCTCATGGCATCCAGCTTCAATATTAAGCTACCCAGGTATGGGTCGAGGTCGAGGGATCCTCAGGCGGAATTGATAGATGCCCTATCAGTACCATGGAGGTTCAGACTTATATATCTTTTTTCTCCATTACTGCTTCTCCCTCGTGTGGTGGCTTGCATCAAGCAGGAGCGAGCATCTGTGATTCTGATTGCTCCGTTGTGGCTGCGAAGGACGTGCGGATCTGGTGGGGATGTCCTCATCTCCTCAATGGAGGTTACGTTGTTGCAGAGATTTGCTGATACAGGGTGCCTTCGTTCATCAAAATCTAGATTCTCTGAGGCTGACTGTGTGGAGATTGAACGCTTAGTCTTAGCCAAGAGAAGGTTTTCTGAGAGTTTTATTGACACTATCTACCATAAAGTGTGGAGGACTTGCTTGTACTGGTATGAAGAGCGTGGCTTTTCCTTGCATAAGATTAAGGTTGCCGGAATTTTATCTTTTCTCCAGGATGGACTGGAGAAGGGCCTATCTGCTAGTTCTCTGAAGGGACAGATATCAGTCCTGTCGGTGTTACTGCACAAAAGATTGGCTGAGCTTCCGGATGTGCAGTCCTTTGTTAAGGCTCTGGCTAGGATCAGACCCGTGTTTAGATCTGGGGCTCCACTTTTGAGCCTCAACCTTGTTCTTAGTGTTTTGCAGCAGGCTCCATTTGAGCCTATGCATACTGTTGACATTAAATTGTTATCTTGGAAGGTTCTTTTTTTGTTGGCTATTGCCTCTGCGCGCAGAGTTTCTGAGATTTCTGATTTGCAATGTGATTGATCCCCCTTATCTGTTTTTTTATGCTGATAAGGCAGTTTTACGCACTAAACTAGGGTTCCTCCCTAAGGTGGTGTTGAATCGTAACATTAATCAAGAAATTGTTGTTCCCTCCTTGTGTCCTAATCCTTCTTCAGCAAAGGAACGTTTGCTTCACAATCTAGATGTGGTTTGTTCCTTGAAGTTCTATCTTCAGGCTACTAAGGAATTCAGACAAACTTCCTCTTTGTTTGTCATCTATATGGGGAAGCGTAAGGGGCAGAAGGCTACAACTTCTCTATCTTTCTGGTTGAGGAGTGTCATCCGCTTAGCTTATGAGACAGCGGGACAACAGCCTCCTGAGAGGATAATGGCTCATTCCACTAGAGCAGTGGCTTCCTCTTGGGTTTTTAAGAACGAAGCCTCAATAGATCAGATTTTTAAGGCGGCTACCTGGTCCTCCTTACACACTTTTTCTAAATTTTACAAGTTTGATGTGTTTGCTTCAGCTGAAGCAGCTTTCGGGAGAAAAGTTTTGCAGGCTGTGGTGCCCTCAGAGTAGGGTCCGCCACTCTTATGTTTCTCCTACTTTTTCTTGTTCCCTTGGCAGAATAACTGGGGATAGGTAAAGTGGGAGGGAGGGATATTTAAGCCTTTTGCTGGGGTGTCTTTGCCTCCTTCTGGTGGCCAGGTGTTGTATTTCCCAACAGTAAGGAATAACGTTGTGGACTCTCCCTGCCAGGAAGGAAAGGAATTTATTTGGTAAGCATAAATTATGTTTTCATACGAAAGGCTATCCTTAGTTGCATAGTTTTGCACATAATAGTAACATTGTCACAACGTTTACTGGCCCTTTAACATTTTAAATAAAAATTAACATATTGTTTTCTGAGCAGCGGTCTAATAACCGCTGCTTCATAAATATGGACTGCGGGTTCTCTTGTGAAAACCTGCAGTCGTAGATGAGCGGAGCCTTTGATAAATCGAGCCCAAAGTGTATTGTTTTGCCGTTGTTAACAGTTAAAGCCAATTTTGGACACATATGTAGGGTTAGCCTTAATAATTTAACAGGGTGCATTTTAAATTCAGATTTTTTTTTTACAAAAACACATTTTCCACAGAGCTAAATTACACAAAATGGGCAAAATAAATAATGAAAGTATATTGCAAAGTTGTTTTATTATACATAACTAAACATTTTATATTCAAATCTCAAGGTGTTGACCGACCCTTTAATGTGTCAGAGCATTTTATTGTTGCTCTAATGCACAAATAAAAAGGCTTTCAATCATTGTTACACTTTATTAGCACTGTTTTCTTGCCCCTTGCTTTGCTACTGGTTCTTTGTGTCATTAAACGCAGGTTTCGGTGTAAACAAAATATTTATTGGGTAACACCAGTTGTTAAAAGTTTGTAGAGCTTGTGAAACCAAGTAAGTCAACATATCTGTCTGCTGTAAGGCCGTTCATTTACATTTTATGTAATGACTAGAAACACAATCTGCCAAACTGTCAATCTGAGGGCTACATTTTTGGACTCCATAGAAACAGTAGTGGTTCCATGCCAGCGCAGTATGTAGTGTGAATAGATTTCTAACTGGCAAAAAAGATTTGGAGTGGGTGCGCTCAAAGGCTAAAGATACTTAAAAGAATATTAAATGGCACAATTTATTAATTGATTTTTCAAACATAGTAAGAATGATTAAAATGTGGGATGTCTCCCCTTATATTCAACAATTCATAATAATGGCATAAAACATGTAAAAAGATCTATATAAAATCTATATAAAATATCTTAAAAAGTCCATTACATACACAATAATTTTAGGAGAAAAGTGTCCAGAGATTGACGTATAACCTCAATCACCACTGCTCAGAAAACTGAACCAATAAGGAAAACAAGGGGGATGTTTGTCCGTTGTAAATAAGCCACAAAATATAGCCACACGTTTTACTGTCGTTCTATATTGCAGGTCTTAATGGAGTGTGTCATGCAACTTTATGGTAAACACTTGATCCTTAGTGGAGAACTTCCAGAAAAATAAAACGAGAAAGGGACTTACAGTTTTTTGACTCCGTGTATCTCTTTATCCTGACAGGTTAAGTGAGCACATACCACAGCATTTAGCTGTTTCTCCTCAGCCATTCCTTAATCCTCTCCAATGTCTGATTGCAATGCCTGATCATGTGTTCAGGTGCGTTTGCTTGACGTGGTGGGTTACCGGCTTTTCTTAGGATAGTTGGTAGTGTCAGAACTCCTGTTCTGATTGGCTTAGAATGCCTAGCCTCTATCTTTCGTTTTAAGTTGGGGATACTTAGAGAGTTAATGTTTTGTATGCCCTTTATTGTAACGGATTCCTCAAAGGATGTATATAAAAGTCCTGCTCTTAGTGGATAAACACACGCAGGAATAAGTGATAAATCCATATATGTTGTTTTGTCTCCAGCATTTTATGTACCCAGCCCCCGGGTACTGATGATCGGATGAAATAGGTAATACTTCACAAAGTGCTATACTCTCTATTCAACGCGTTTCCCCCTCTTTTTGAAAAAGCCCTGTAAGAGGGGGTAAAGCGTTGAATAGAGAGGATAGCAAACCCTTTTCATTGGGTTTTGGTTTCAATTAACAGAAACAGCTATTTCATATACAAAATACAGGAGCAATGTCCCATACAATTTATACTTAGGAAGCTGGTATAACATGTCATTGGAAACACATCAAGGGGAATCCAATTTCCTTCCATAAGGCAGGGAGAGTCCACGACTTCATTCCTTACTGTTGGGAAATACACCAAAGACACTTAAAAAGGCTTAAATATCCCTCCCACTTCCCCTATCCCCCAGTCATTCTTTGCCTTTTTTTACTATAGGAGGTGGCAGAGAAGTGTCAGAAGTTTTGGATAGTCCTGTAACGGGTATGTTCCCTTCAAGAAAGGACTGGAGTTTTAATTAATTATGTCAACCTCTCAGTGAGAGTATTGATGAAAGTTAGAGTCTGGAGATGCAGGGAAAATTTTTCTGCGAACCCATCCAGACTGTCGCCTAACAGCTCCCGAGCAATCAGTGTTGATGAGTTTCACTGCTTGCTGTTACACACTCAAGTCCAAGTCAGAAGTTTTGCTGCAAGGCTGTCGCACTTAAGAGGCTGTGCCTGTTCCACAGCATGGATTCTGGAGGAGGGTAAGACCGTTTTTATAAATACTCTTTTGCTATACAGGGTCACAGTGTGGCTCCTTTATACCTCGATAGGATCAAGGGTTTAAATCTCCTTTCGGGAGATTATTTGAACAGCTAGGGGTTATTTATAACTGCTTTATTGTGAGAGTTTTTTGGGCTCATAGACTTTCGTTTTGAGTGTTCCACAGCTCATAATAGCTTAGCGCCTTTTTCATAGCAGGGGAAGTCCTGTCCTACGCACCACGTGACTGGGTGCTGTCTTTTCAATTTCCTATGATCCTTCTGTGGAGATCACTCCTAAGGAAAGCGTTTTCACTGTTAGCTGTCTGGGTCTAGGAGGTGGTGAGTGCCCAGCCATTGGGACTTTACCACGCAGTTACAATCAGCTGTGTCTGCGGCCCTGAGTGCCTTACCTCCCTCTAGAAAAAATAAGAGAAAGGTTAAACATAGTTCTCCTGACCTAGAGTCATCTAAATATTTGTCAGATTTAGCTACCATGTCTCAGCTATCCGAGGATGAGTTAACCTCTGTAGCTTCAGAGGGTGAGCTTTCTGAGTTGGAGACTTCAGCTTCTATACCTCCTTCAGTGGAGGAACCCTCCTTTAGATTTAAAATTGTGCATCTCGGTTTTTATTAAAGGAGGTTCTGTCTACGCTAGAGGTTCCAGAGGCTACCCTACCTGAGGAACCTAAGATCCCTAAGTTAGACAGGCATTATGAAGACAATAAGGTCCCCCTGACTTTTCCTGTGCCAGTTAAGATGTGAACATTATTAGTAATGAATGGGAAAGAATAGGAACTTCTTTTTCACCCTCGTCTGCTTTTAAAAAATTATTCCCAGTCCCTGACTCTCAATTGGATTTGTGGGGCTCCATCCCTAAGGCGGATGGCGCTATTTCTATGCTGGCTAAGCGTGCTACTATTCCCCTGAAGGATAGTTCTTCTTTTAGAGAGCCTAAGGAAAAGAAAATGGATTTCTGAGGAAGTTCAAACAAAAGAACAATCTGCGCTAAATGTACCCAGCGAATAATAATGATAACACTGGCTTATATAAACAGAGACATATGAAATGCATATATCAACTTGATACCACAATGTTAAAGTCTTAGTATTAGACTAGTATTGGCAAGGTATGTATAAAGTATGGGAGTCCGTACTGGCTAGAAATTCAAACGGAGTGTAGGTGGCAATCCTAATGAATTCATTCAGATCGTAATATGAAAGGACAGTCTGTGTGCCACACTAATCTCAAGCCAGACAATGTGAGATGCTATCCTGTTTGGCAACAGTACCTTAGTAGATTAAATCCGTGTTGTGGTTCAACAAAGAAAGTGGGCAAAGGAGTAGACGCTTGTAGTTCCGCTCTATCACAGCTGGTTCTTCTTTCCTCCAGCAATCCGATCAGGATCAACGGCTCACCGGTCAAGCCAAGTAGGGTGACGTCACTCGCTAGTGGGCATGGTGTTCGAGTTGCTGCTCCACTGACGCTGAGCTCTCTACTCTCAGCCATTAGATAACATATATAGAAGAACAGGGAGACAAAAGAGCGCAAACTCGATTCAAGGAAGATTTATTAACAACACAATAGCGCAAACATGTAAAACACACTTACAAGATGTAAGAGAAATCAGACATGTAGTCTTATGCTGACAAAGCATAGTAAATCACTAAATCTTTATGCGGGATTGAAAACCAATCATTACCCCACACGCTGGCCACCGCGTATTCCCAGGGTAAGTGCCGACTGCAGAATTCAGGATCATTTCATGCTGAACAGATACAGGCTTAATATATAAAGATGTAAAGTAGATCTATAAACCAACAGTCCATAGGATAAGCAACCTCAACGTGTTTCACCCGTTCCATGGACGGGCTTTATCAAGTGGAAATATTGTATTTTTTTGAGGAAGATGTTTCAGCATACAGGGATTTTATTTCAACCTGTGGCAGCTGTAGCCACGGTTGCTGGAGCATCTGCTACTGGAGCAACACTCTGTCTGAGCTCATTGAGGTGGAAACTCCCCTCAAGCATATTCAGGAGAGAATTAAGACTCCTTCATCTGTTACGCAAATGTGCAGATTATTTGCCTAAATGCAAAGGCTTCTGGCTTTGCGGTCCTAGCCCGCCGGGCTCTGGTTGAAGCCTTTGTCTACAGATATGACTTTTAAATCCAGACTCCTTTCTCTTCCTTTCAACGGGAAGATTTTATTTGGTCCAGGGCTGGACTCCTTTATTTTTACGGTTACCGGAGGGAAGGGTGCCTTCCTACCACAGGATAAGAGAGGATAAAAATAGGCCTAAGGGACTGCAATCGTCTAATTTTTGTTCTGACAAATCACAATGGCAGCAATCCTCATTCAAGTCCGAGCAGCTCAAGAGTACTTGGAAGACAGCTCAGTCCAGGAATAAGTCCAAAGAGACTAAGAAGCCCGCCGAGAACAAATCGGCATTAAGTGGTGGCCCCCGATCCGGGATCGGATTGAGTAGGGGGCAGACTGTCTCTTTTTACAGACGCCTGGTTCCAGGATGTACTGGAGGTTGTATCTCAGGGATACAGGATAGGATTAAAATCTTATCCGCCCAGGGGCAGATTCCTACTCTCCAGACTGTCTACAAGACCAGAAAAAAGGACTGCCTTTTTAGGTTGCGTACGGGATCTCTCCTCTCAAGGAGTAATTGTCCCGGTACCTAAAGTAGATAGAGGTTTAGGGTTTTATTCAAACCTTTTCGTGGCTCCAAAAAGGAGGGAACTTTTCATCCAATTCTGGACTTAAAGTGCCTAAACAAGTTTCTGAGTGTTCCCTCTTTCAAGATGGAGACAATACGGTCAATCCTTCCTCTAGTTCAGGAAGGACAGTTTATGACCACCATAGACCTGAAGGATGCATACCTTCACGTTCCGATACACAGGGAGCATTTTCAGTTCTTGAGGTTTGCCTTTCTGGACCAGCACTTTCAGTTCATGGCTCTTCCGTTTGGCCTAGCTACTGCTCCAAGGATATTTACGAAGGTTCTGGGGGCTCCTCTAGCCATTGCCAGAACACGAGGTATTGCAGTAGCAGTCCCTTCTCAATCTTCTTTGATCACATGGATGGAAGATAAGCTTGGAGAAGAGTTCTCTTACTCCAAGTACAAGGGTGAATTTCCTGGGGACAATAATAGACTCCATATCCATGAGAATATTACTCACAGATCAGAGACGTTGCAAGCTAACTTCTGCATGTCTTGCCCTCCAGGCCTCCTCGAGACCCTCAGTGGCTCAGTGTATGGAGGTAATCAGACTCATGGTGTCCTGCATAGACATCATTCCTTTTGCCAGATTCCATCTCAGACCCTTACAACTATGCATGCTGAGACAATGGAACGGCGACCATTCAGATCTGTCTCAACAAATTGTGCTGGACAACCTGTCGAGAGACTCGCTCTCTTGGTGGCTCTGTCCAGATCATCTGTCCCAAGGAACGTGCTTCTTGAGAATGTCCTGGGAGATTGTGACTACGGGACGCAAACCTTTCCAGCTGGAGAGCCGTTTGGGGTGCCAAGAAGGCACAAGGGCTGTGGACTCAGGAGTTGTCCTCCCTTCCAATCAATATATTGGAACTCCGGGTGTGGACAACTGGGAACTGGACTTCCTCAGCAGGCAATCCTCTTATGCAGGGGAATGGTCTCTCCACCCCGAGGTGTTTGCAGAGATATGCAGCGAGTGGGAAACACCGGAGATAGATCTCATGGCATCCCGCCTCAATACCACGCTACCCAGGTATGAGTCAAGGTCGAGGGATCCTCATGCGGAATTGATAGATGCCCTATCAGTACCATGGAGGTTCAGACTCATATATATATTTTTTCCTCCATTACGTGTCCGCGAAGTACGTGGTTTGGGGATCTTGTGGGGATGTCCTTATCTCCTCAGTGGAGGTTACCTTGTCGCAGAGATCTGCTGATACAGGGTCCTTTTGTTCATCAAAATCTAGATTCTCTAAGGCTGACTTTGTGGAGATTGAATGCTTAGTCTTAGCCAAAAGAAGGTTTTCTGAGAGTGTTATCAACACTCTGGTTCAAGCCAGTTACTCGTCATGTCTACCATAAAGTGTGGAGGACTTACTTGTACTGGTGTGAAGAGCGTGGTTTTTCCTGGCATAAGGTTAAGGTTGCCAGAATTTTATCTTTTCTCCAGGATGGACTGGAGAAGGGTCTATCTGCTAGTTCCCTGAAGGGACAGATATCGGCCCTGTCGGTGTTACTGCACAATAGATTGGCTGTGCTTCCGGATGTGCAGTCCTTTGTTAAGGCTCTGACTAGGATCAGACCTGTGTTTAGATCCGGGGCTCCGCCTTGGAGCCTCAATCTTGTTCTTAGTGTTTTGCAGCAGTCTCCATTTGAGCCTATGCATACTGTTGACATAAAGTTGTTATCTTGGAAGGTTCTTTTTTTGTTGGCTATTGCTTCTGTGCACAGTTTTTCTGCTTTGCAATGTGACCCCCCCTTATCTTGTTTTCCATGCTGATAAGGTGGTTTTACGTACTAAATTAGGGTTACTTGCTAAGGTGGTGTTGGATCGTAACATTATTCAAGAAATTGTTGTTCCTTCCTTGTGTCCTAATACTTCTTCAGCTTCACAATCTAGATGTGGTTTGTGCCTTGAAGTTCTATCTTCAGGCTACTAAGGAATTCAGATAAACTTCCTCTTTGTAAATCATCTATATGGGGAAGCGTAAGGGGCAGAAGGCTACTACGACTTCCCTATCTTTCTGGTTGAGGAGTGTCATCCGCTTAGCTTATGAGACAGTGGGGCGACAGCATCTTGAGAGAATAACGGCTCATTCCACTAGAGCAGTGGCTTCCTCTTGGGCTTTTAAGAATGAAGCCTCTATGAATAAGATTTGTAAGGGCTACCTGGTCCTCATTACACACTTTTACAAGTTTGATGTTTTTTCTTCGGCTGAAGCAGCTTTCTGTAGAAAAGTTTTGCAGGCTGTGGTGCCCTCAGAATAGGGTCCGCCTCTTTTTTGTTCTCTCCCATTATTCCTTCAGTGTCCTCTGGAGCTTGGGTATAGTTTTCCCAACAGTAAGGAATGAAGTTGTGGACTCTCCCTACTTTATGGAAGGAATACATAATTTAGGCTTACCAGATACATTCCTTTCCTTCCTGGCAGGGAGAGTCCACGACCTTGCCCGTAATTTAATTTTGTGGGCGGCTCCCTTTTTATTTTATTTCTTCTGGCACCTTTATACCCTGATGTTTCTCCTACTTTTCCTTGTTCCCTCTGCAGAATGACTGGGGGATAGGGGAAGTGGGAGGGATATTTAAGCCTTTTGGCTGGGGTTTCTTTGCCTTCTCCTGGTGGCCAGGTGTTGTATTTCCCAACAGTAAGGAATGAAGTTGTGGACTCTCCCTGCCAGGAAGGAAAGGAATTTATCTGGTAAGCATAAGTTATGTTTTTTTCGTACAGTGTCCCTTTAACAACTGTGGAAAACCTTGCAGTCTGCCACTCAAGGCCAGGCATGTCTTGTAATTATAAGTTGTATACTGTCTCTTTAACAAAGATTCTAAGATCAAATAAAACAATTACGCTGTTAGATAATAGCAAGCTTGTATGGAATAAGATTGCTGTAAGAAAGGCAAGCGTGTGTGATTTTGCTAAAGTACTTGTGATGTCACAGCATTCATAATGCCTGGGAACTATCAAAATCAATATTCCTTAGTATATTATTATTATAGAAGAAGGCAAAATATGCACTTTGGGCAAGTACTCTGAAAGAAGACCACATGCTGTAGTGAGTTTTTGCTGCTACCATGAAAACTTTAATTGAAACATAAAAATCAATATTCCTCTTACCTTAGGCATGTTAAGCCATGTTGTATGTTACATGATAAATGTTAAAAAGTTTACCTGAGATGTTGATGTACTGTGTTGTCAGCCATTTCTCCACATTTAGTTGAAAGCAAAAGAACAGTTAGTTCCCAGGAAAACTACTGCACTGAATGCATTGACATCACAAGTCCTTTAAGCAAAATGGGAACTAGAATTTATCCAGAAATGCTTCTGCAATGATTAATGCGTATGCTGTCAGCATTTATCGATGTGCAGCGGACATGATGCGCTACATCGTATCATGTCCGTGTGCACTTTAGCAAATCGGCCCCTATATCTGAACCATGAAAGAGTAATTGGGGTTTACTATCCCTTTAAAGATTTGTATTCTAAATTTTTTTTTAAAATAAAGAAAATTGTATTTGAAATTTTAGATTTGTATTCGTATTTCACAATTTATGTACAATGTTAAAGAATCACACAAGCTTGCCTTTTTGACAGCAATCTTATTCTATATACTTGAGGCATAATATATGTGTGTGTAGCACCGCTTACTTCACATAGGCAGACATGACCAGTCAATATGCTTCACGTACCTGAAATCTTGGTTCCCTCTCTAGATTATAATAGGGACAGTTGCTTAAATGGATATTCAACAGGCTGTTTCATTGTTGTAATAAAAAAAACTCCAAAATTCAAATGCAAACAGGTATATTTCTGTGTTGAGTAGAAGCATTTTTGCAAAATACATGTATTAGCAAAAATGCTTCTAGTAAAAGTTATACTTGTTTCAACAGTGTATTTAAGTATGCTCCTAGCGTTTTTAACACAGCACTTGCTCAGAGAGCCTAAAGTGCTTGTATCATCTGGTAATGACTAAATTTGCATCCCGCTGATATGATACAAGTTCCACCGGTTCGATTAGCAGCTGCAGTATTTAAAATGCTGTTGCATATCTAGCTGAGCTTCATATGCACGTGCAGAACAAAATGCTAATACTAAAACAGTGATAGCTTTTACAAGAAGCATTGTTGCCAATATATGTATATTGTAAATATGTTTCTTTTCAAAATTGTAATTTACCTACTGTATATACATTTCATTTTTGACCGAAATGTCACTTTAATAGAAATCATTACAGTAGGTATTATTGATCACTTTAAATGATTTTTATTGTTGATAACTTTTTTTTAAACTTAATTTGTGCAGCGTCCATTTCTTCCTGTCACAGTCCTACAAGGAGGCTGGGGAAAGGCAAATTAGCTGTTTGTCCTTTGAAGTCCTGCTAGGAGACACCTATCTGCTAGCTGCAATTAGCAGACGTGCATTCAAATCCTTTGCTAGGATCCAAATGCGAAAGAAGCTGCTCGTTGCATTCATCTCTTTTCAGAGACAGATTTATTCTTTTTGAAAGTTCAACACACTAAAATCTGAATTTGCACAGATCTTAGGGTGATGCACTTTGACAAGACTAAATCTGTCTCAAAAAAGTGACATATGCCACTAGCGGCACATGTCTAGCAATTAGTTTATTGCCCATGTTCAGTATAAGACTTTGGCTGCAAAAATCATGTGACCAAGTAACCTAAGTTCTGTAATGGTAGCTTTCTATCTAGCTGTGGGCAGTGGCTACACTGAGAATTTCTAAGTGCTCATTTAGCAATTTATTATTATTATTCTTTATTTATAAAGCGCCAACAGATTCCGTAGCGCTGCCCATGGGTACAAGGATAAAAGTACAACGGAGAAACAATACAATAAGAGACAAAATTTTACAGACAGATACAGGGGGAAATGAGGGCCCTATTCCCGTGGGAACTTACAATCTAGATGGGTAGGAGGGTAGGAAACAGGAGGTGGGGACTGCAAAGGTGGGAATGATATTAGTGGGGAGATGAGGGCAACTGTTGGGTTAGGGAAGTTCATTTGTTAATGAGTCGGGTGATAGGCTTCCCTGAACAAAAAGGTCTTTAGGGAACGTTTAAAAGAAGAGAAGTTAGGGGAGAGTCTGACGGCTCGATGAAGTGCATTCCAGAGGGTTGGTGCCGCATGAGAGAAGTCCTGTAGTCTAGCATAAGAGGAGGTGATGGTAGAGGACACAAGGTGCAGGTCATTGTTGGATCTTAGGGGGCGGGCTGGAGTATATTTGCTGATGAGTGAGGACAGGTAGGGTGGAGCAGCATTGGTGAGGGCTTTGTAGGTCAGGGTGAGAATTTTGAATTTAATTCTGCTGTGAATGGGGAGCCAGTGAAGGGACTCAAAGAGAGGTGCAGCAGAAACGGAGCGTCGAGAGAGGTGGATTAGCCTTGCGGATGCATTTAGGATGGATTGAAGGGGAGAGAGGGAGGCCAGTTAGCAAGTTATTACAGTAGTCAAGTCGGGAAATTACCAGGGAGTGGATAAGCAGTTTAGTAGTTTTGTCACTCAGAAACGGACAAATTTTGGAGATATTGCGTAGGTGGTTGCGGCAGGATGAAGAGAGCAGCTGGATGTGGGGAATGAAGGACAGATTTGAGTCAAGTATGACTCCGAGGCAGCGGACTTGGGGTGATAGGGAGATAGTAGTGCCACCAACAGTGATGGAAAAATTAGAAACTGTAGTAGAGTTAGAGGGGGGATTAGAAGTAGTTCGGTCTTGGCCATGTTTAGTTTTAGGTGGTGAGAGGCAATCCAGGAGGAAATGCCAGATAAGCAGTCGCTGATGTGAGAATTGACAGAAGGAGAGAGTGCAGGGGTGGAAAGGTAGATCTGGGTGTCATCAGCATAGAGGTGGTAGTTGAAGCCATAGCTGTTGATAAGTTTACCCAGTGCAGAAGTGTAAATAGAGAAGAGTAGAGGACCCAGGACAGAGCCTTGAGGTACTCCAACAGACAGAGGCAATGGAGAGGAGGAGCCACCAGCAAAAGAGACCGAGAAGGATCTGTTAGAGAGATAAGAGTGAATCCAGGAGAGGGCAGTGTCACAGAGCCCCAGAGAGCTGAGAGTCTGTAGGAGAAGGGGATGGTCAAAGGCAGCAGAGAGGTTGAGTAAGAAGAGTATAGACTAGTAGCCTTTTTTTTTTAGCAGAAAGGAGATCGTTAGTAACCTTGGTGAGGGCAGTCTCATTTGAGTGTTGGGGACGGAAGCCAGATTGCAGGGGGTCGAGCAGTGAGTTGAAGGACAGATCGAAGACTAGTTTTTCAAGGATTTTTGAGGCTAGCGGAGAGAGTATTGTTGTAGTGGGTTATGGCAAGGTCAGCGCAGGATATCGTGGAAGTGTGGGGGAGGCGTATTTTAATAAGGTTGGAGAGTTGGGGAGGGTCAACAGTGTGCAGATTTCTACAGGTGCAGGGGCGAGGGGTGGAAGTAGGTTTAGCCTGTATATTAAAGGGACAGTCAACACCAAAATTTTTGTTGTTTAAAAAGAAAGATAATCCCTTTATTACCCATTCCCCAGTTTTGCATAACCAACACAGTTATGATAATACACGTTTTACCTCTGTAATTATCTTGTATCTAAGCTTCTGCTGACTGCCCCCTTATTTCAGTTCTTTTGACAGACATGCAGTTTAGCCAATCAGTGCTCAGTCCTAGGTCACTTTACGTGCATGAGCTTAATGTTATCTATATGAAACATGTGAACTAATGCCCTCTAGTGGTCAAAATGTATTCAGATTAGAGGCAGTCTTCAAGGTCTAAGAAATTAGCATATGAACCTCCTAGTTTTAGCTTTCAACTAAGAATACCAAGAGAACAAAGCAAAATTGGTGATAAAAGTAAATTGGGAAGTTGTTTAAAATTGCATGCCCTATTTAAATCATGAAAGTTTTTTTTGGACTTGATTGTCCCTTTAAGATTAAAGGTGAGCAGATGGTGGTCTGAGATGGGAAATGGGCGACAGTCAACATCTGGGAGAGAGCAGAGATAGGAGAATACCAGCTCAAGTTGTTTGTTGTTTAACACAATCTGTTTCTTTTTTATCAGTTAAATATTTTTAATGGATTTTTCCCAAAACATTGTTTCAATAACATACAGTGTAAAAAATGCATTCCATAGAAAAGGTATACCATACACATTCCTCTTAGATGGTTTGTAAGTCTCTACGCGTAAGCTAATGTCTTAAGTTTAAGCAATTCCATTCTTGAGAGTAGGGAGACAGTATATTAAGACATAGTGAGGTAATATATACTTAGAAGAGAATGCATCATTAACAATATATAAAATACAATCAATAATAGATCCTGTTTGGTGCTACAAGAGAAGAGAAAAAAAAAACATAAAAAGAATAAGATGTAAAAAAAGAGAAAAAGGAGAGAGAGAGGATACAATATTGATGCCGGTTAAAGGGACACTAAACCCAAATTTTTGGTTTCATGATTCAGATAGAGCAGCAATTTTATGCAACTTTTTAATTTACTCCTATTATAATTATTTATTTGTTCTCTTGCTAGGAAAATGCAGGAATGTAAGTTAAGGAGCCGGCCCGTTTTTGGTTCAGCAACAGGGTAGAGCTTGCTGATTGGTTTGCTATATTTAGCCACCAATCAGGAAGCGCTACCCAGGTGCTGAACTAAAAATGGGTCGACTCTTAAGCTTACATTCCTGCTAATTCAAATAAAGATAGCATGAAAACTAAGAAAAATTGATAATAGGAATAAATTAGAAAGCTCCTTAAAATTGCTCCTCTATCTAAATCATGAAAGAAAAAAATTGGGTTTAGTATCCCTTTAACTTAGGTGATGAAGGTTACACAATAATATGGACATACTAGCGTTTGTGTTACTATTAAATCATCATAGCCAATATTTCCTTAATTGTATGTTTTCTGTTCCCAAATGTATATAATGTCTAGAATCAAATCTTGTTTACCTGAAAAGCTATAATGGATTTTTCTCCTGTTAAGTGTAGTCAGTCCACGGGTCATCCATTACTTATGGGATTATATCTCCTCCCTAACAGGAAGTGCAAGAGGATCACCCAAGCAGAGCTGCTATATAGCTCCTCCCCTCTACGTCATACCCAGTCATTCTCTTGCACCTAACTAATAGATAGGACGTGTGAGAGGACTGTGGTGTGTTAAACTTAGTTTTTATTTCTTCAATCAAAAGTTTGTTATTTTAAACGGCACCGGAGTGTGTTGTTTCTTCTCAGGCAGCATTAGAAGAAGAATCTACCTGAGTTTTGTCTATGATCTTAGCGGTCGTAACTAAGATCCACTTGCTGTTCTCGGCCATTCTGAGGAGTGAGGTAACTTCAGAACAGGGGATAGCATGCAGGGTCCACCTGCAAGGAGGTATGTGCAGTAAATTATTTTCTAAGGAATGGAATTGACTGAGAAAATACTGCTAATACCGATGTAATGTAAGTGCAGCCTTAAATGCAGTAGTAGCGACTGGTATCAGGCTGATATGTATGTATGTATACTCTGAGGTATTTCTGGGGAATGGAATTTCACTAAGAAAATACTGTCTATATTAAAGTAATATTGAGCCTGCACTGCAGTGAAAGCGACTAGCAGCAGGCTTATTAATAACACTTCATAATTTTCATTTTTAAAACGTTTACTGGCATGTTAATCGTTTTTTCTGAGGTACTTGGTGATAAAACTTTATGGGCATGATTTTTACCACATGGCTGTCGTTTGTTTCTGAATAAAAACAGTTTACTGAGCTTCCCCACTGTTGTAATATGAGTGGGAGGGGCCTATTTTAGCGCTTTATTGCGCAGTAAAAATTTAGTCACAGTCTTCCTATTTCTTCCTCCATGATCCAGGACGTCTCTACAGAGCCCAGGGGTCTCCAAAACTAGTTTTGAGGGAGGTAATCAGTCACAGCAGATCTGTGACAGTGTGTTTGACTGTGATAAAAAACGTTTATTATTTCAACTGTTATCCATTTTGGGTATTAAGGGGTTAGTCATCCTTTTGCTTGTGGGTGCAATTCTATGCTAACTTTATACATTTTCTGTTAAAATTTGGTTGTTTTAACATATTTGGTTCATCGTTAATTCAACTGTGTCACTTTTTTATGTTTCTTAAAGGCGCAGTAGCGTTTTTCATATAGCTTGTAAATTTATTTAAAAGTTTTTTTCCAAGCTTGCTAGTGTTATTGCTAGTCTGTTTAAACATGTCTGACACAGATGAAGCTGTTTGTTCAATATGTTTAAAGGCCAATGTGGAGCCCAATAGAAATTTGTGCACTCAATGTATAGATGTTACTTTGAATAAAAGTCAAACTTTATATGTGAAAAATATGTCACCAGACAACGAGGGGGAAGTTATGCCGACTAACTCTCCTCACGTGTCAGTACCTTCGCCTCCCGCTCAGGAGGTGCGTGATATTGTGGCGCCAAGTACATCAGAGCGGCCCATACAAATCACTTTGCAAGACATGGCTAATGTTATGACTGAAGTACTATCTAAATTGCCAGAATTTAGAGGTAAACGAGATCACTCTGGAATAAGAACAGAGTGCGCTGATAATAATAGAGCCATGTCTGATACTGCGTCACAATTTGCAGAACATGAGGACGGAGAGCTTCATTCTGTGGGTGACGGATCTGATCTAAGTAAACTGGATTCAGAGATTTCAAATTTTAAATTTAAGCTTGAGAACCTCCGTGTATTACTAGGGGAGGTTTTAGCGGCTCTGAATGATTGTAACACGGTTGCAATTCCAGAGAAAGTATGTAGGCTGGATAAATATTTTGCGGTACCGGCGTGTACTGACGTTTTTCCTATACCTAAAAGGCTTACAGAAATTGTTAACAAGGAGTGGGATAGACCCGGTGTGCCTTTTTCACCCCCTCCTATATTTAGAAAAATGTTTCCAATAGACGCCACCACACGGGACTTATGGCAGACGGTCCCTAAGGTGGAGGGAGCAGTTTCTACTCTGGCTAAGCGCACCACTATCCCGGTGGAGGATAGCTGTGCTTTTTCAGATCCAATGGATAAAAAGTTAGAGGGTTACCTTAAGAAAATGTTTGTTCAACAAGGTTTTATATTACAACCCCTTGCATGCATTGCGCCTGTCACTGCTGCGGCGGCATTCTGGTTTGAGTCTCTGGAAGAGACCCTTAGCACAGCTCCATTGGATGAGATTATGAACAAGCTTAAAGCCCTTAAGCTAGCTAATTCATTTATTTCTGATGCCGTAGTACACTTAACCAAACTTACGGCTAAGAACTCCGGATTCGCCATTCAAGCGCGTAGAGCGCTGTGGCTTAAATCCTGGTCAGCTGATGTGACTTCTAAATCTAAATTGCTTAGTATTCCTTTCAAAGGGCAGACATTATTCGGGCCCGGTTTGAAAGAAATTATCGCTGACATTACTGGAGGTAAGGGCCATGCCCTGCCTCAAGACAGGGCCAAACCAAGGGCTAAACAGTCTAATTTTCGTGCCTTTCGTAACTTCAAGGCAGGAGCAGCATCAACTTCCTCCGCTCCAAGACAGGAAGGAACTGTTGCTCGCTACAGACAGGGCTGGAAACCTAACCAGTCCTGGAACAAGGGCAAGCAGGCCAGAAAACCTGCTGCTGCCCCTAAGACAGCATGAAGTGAGGGCCCCCGATCCGGAAACGGATCTAGTGGGGGGCAGACTTTCTCTCTTCGCCCAGGCGTGGGCAAGAGATGTCCAGGATCCCTGGGCGTTGGAGATCATATCTCAGGGATATCTTCTGGACTTCAAAGCTTCTCCTCCACAAGGGAGATTTCATCTTTCAAGGTTATCAGCAAACCAGATAAAGAAAGAGGCGTTTCTACGGTGTGTACAAGACCTCTTACTAATGGGAGTGATCCACCCAGTTCCGCGGTCGGAACACGGACAAGGATTCTATTCAAATCTGTTTGTGGTTCCCAAAAAAGAGGGAACCTTCAGACCAATCTTGGACTTAAAGATCCTAAACAAATTCCTAAGAGTTCCATCGTTCAAAATGGAAACTATTCGAACCATCTTACCCATGATCCAAGAGGGTCAGTACATGACCACTGTGGATTTAAAGGATGCCTACCTTCACATACCGATTCACAAGGATCATTACCGGTATCTAAGATTTGCTTTCCTAAACAGGCATTACCAGTTTGTAGCTCTTCCCTTCGGGTTGGCTACGGCTCCAAGAATCTTTACAAAGGTTCTGGGCTCTCTTCTGGCGGTACTAAGACCGCGAGGCATAGTGGTAGCTCCGTACCTAGACGACATTCTGATACAAGCGTCAAGTTTCCAAACTGCCAAGTCTCATACAGAGTTAGTTCTGGCATTTCTAAGGTCGCATGGGTGGAAGGTGAACGTAGAAAAGAGTTCTCTATTGCCACTCACAAGAGTTCCCTTCTTAGGGACTCTTATAGATTCTGTAGAAATGAAAATTTACCTGACGGAGGACAGGTTATCAAAACTTCTAAATGCTTGCCGTGTCCTTCATTCCATTCAACACCCGTCAGTGGCTCAGTGCATGGAGGTAATTGGCTTAATGGTAGCGGCAATGGACATAGTACCTTTTGCGCGCCTGCATCTCAGACCGCTGCAATTGTGCATGCTAAGTCAGTGGAATGGGGATTACTCAGATTTGTCCCCTCTGCTAAATCTGGATCAAGAGACCAGAGATTCTCTTCTATGGTGGCTTTCTCGGCCACATCTGTCCAAGGGGATGCCCTTCCGCAGGCCAGATTGGACGATTGTAACAACAGACGCCAGCCTTCTAGGTTGGGGCGCAGTCTGGAATTCCCTGAAGGCTCAGGGATCATGGACTCAGGAGGAGAGACTCCTTCCAATAAACATTCTGGAATTAAGAGCAATTTTCAATGCTCTTCTGGCTTGGCCTCAGTTAGCAACTCTGAGGTTCATCAGGTTTCAGTCGGACAACATCACGACTGTGGCTTACATCAACCATCAAGGAGGAACAAGGAGTTCCCTAGCGATGATGGAAGTCTCAAAGATAATTCGCTGGGCAGAGTCTCACTCTTGCCACCTGTCAGCGATCCACATCCCAGGCGTGGAGAACTGGGAGGCGGATTTTCTAAGTCGCCAGACCTTTCATCCGGGGGTGTTTGCCCAACTGCTTCATCATTGGGGCAAACCAGATCTGGATCTCATGGCGTCTCGCCAGAACGCCAAGCTTCCTTGTTACGGATCCAGGTCCAGGGACCCGGGAGCGGTACTGATAGATGCTCTGACAGCACCTTGGGTCTTCAACATGGCTTATGTGTTTCCACCCTTCCCGATGCTTCCTCGATTGATTGCCAGGATCAAACAGGAGAGAGCATCAATGATTCTAATAGCGCCTGCGTGGCCACGCAGGACCTGATATGCAGATCTAGTGGACATGTCGTCCTGTCCACCATGGTCTCTGCCTCTGAGACAGGACCTTCTGATTCAGGGTCCTTTCAAACATCCAAATCTAATTTCTCTGAGGCTGACTGCATGGAGATTGAACGCTTGATTCTATCAAAGCGGGGATTCTCGGAGTCAGTGATTGATACCTTAATACAGGCTAGGAAACCTGTTACCAGGAAAATTTACCATAAAATATGGCGTAAATACTTATATTGGTGCGAATCCAAGAGTTACTCATGGAGTAAGGTTAGGATTCCTAGGATATTGTCTTTTCTACAAGAAGGTTTAGAAAAGGGTTTATCTGCTAGTTCGTTAAAGGGACAGATTTCAGCTCTGTCTATCCTTTTACACAAACGTCTGGCAGAAGTTCCAGACGTTCAGGCTTTTTGTCAGGCTTTGGCTAGGATTAAGCCTGTGTTTAAGACTGTTGCTCCGCCGTGGAGCTTAAACTTAGTTCTTAACGTTCTGCATTCAGACAAGGTAGTTCTGCGTACTAAACCTGGGTTCTTACCTAAGGTAGTCACTAACAAGAATATCAATCAAGAGATTGTTGTTCCATCATTGTGCCCTAACCCTTCTTCAAGAAGGAACGACTTCTGCACAATCTGGACGTCGTCCGTGCCCTGAAATTTTATTTGCAAGCAACTAAAGATTTTCGTCAAACTTCTTCCCTGTTTGTCGTTTATTCTGGACAGAGGAGAGGTCAAAAAGCTTCGGCTACCTCTCTCTCTTTTTGGCTTCGTAGCATAATACGTTTAGCCTATGAGACTGCTGGACAGCAGCCTCCTGAAAGGATTACGGCTCATTCTACTAGAGCTGCGGCTTCCACTTGGGCCTTTAAGAATGAGGCCTCTGTTGAACAGATTTGCAAGGCTGCAACTTGGTCTTCACTTCACACTTTTTCAAAGTTTTACAAATTTGACACTTTTGCTTCTTCGGAGGCTGTTTTTGGGAGAAAGGTTCTACAGGCAGTGGTTCCTTCCGTGTAAAGATCCTGCCTGTCCCTCCAGTCATCCGTGTACTTTTAGCTTTGGTATTGGTATCCCATAAGTAATGGATGACCCGTGGACTGACTACACTTAACAGGAGAAAATATAATTTATGCTTACCTGATAAATTAATTTCTCCTGTAGTGTAGTCAGTCCACGGCCCGCCCTGTTTTTTACGGCAGGTCTAAATTTTAAATTAAACTCCAGTCACCACTGCACCCTATAGTTTTCTCCTTTCTCGTTTGGTTTCGGTCGAATGACTGGGTATGACGTAGAGGGGAGGAGCTATATTGCAGCTCTGCTTGGGTGATCCTCTTGCACTTCCTGTTAGGGAGGAGATATAATCCCATAAGTAATGGATGACCCGTGGACTGACTACACTACAGGAGAAATGAATTTATCAGGTAAGCATAAATTATATTTTTTCTAAGGACAGGACATATTTCACTTCCTGGAGCCACATCTGGAATTTGGGGATATTTTTCCCAGAATACGTGAGTTAGGCATTTGACACATTTTATCATAGATTGGAGCAATTTCTTACGGTATTGGCATATTTTTGAGAGATTGTTTAAAATGATCGCTGTGGGGTGGAATTCCAGTGTGGTTCCCAGAGTAGAATTAATACAGGGACATGACCACCAGATGTGAGTGCCTACCTCTCCACAGTGCCTCCAGCATTAAGCCCCTGAAAATAGGAGTCTGTTATCTTATGTTTACTTCAATTTAGCATATTTCTTTTTAGTAAAGGAGCACTGTTTAATATCCCTTTAATAGACATTGCACACTTCTTGTTATATGTATTTTATTGAGAGAAAGAGAGAGAGATATTTGACATTAATTACAAGATATTTCTGACATGTTGCTAAAGAATAACGTATCAGTGAGCCATGTCTTAACATTTTTAAAACAAATAGACTTCCTTTTTACTGTTTTCAATAGCCAAATGCTACCCGAAGTTAGTATTTGTACCATGCTTTACAGTTATTATGTAATAAAGCCAATTAGGGACAGCTGTAGCAGAGTTAGCCTTTAGAATTCAGCAAGGTGCAAGTTCTGAGAATTAGAAATTGATCAATTTTCAGGTCTAAATTGTATGAAGAAAGGGCAAAATAATTAATGAAAGTTGTGGTGTTATGCTTACCTTGTTGAGGTGTAAATTTGTGAGAATCTTATAGACCCAAGAATTAATTTGGAAACAGGGAGATTAGTGTACTGTGTAATTGGCGTTTAATGTGAATGTAAGTAGCACTGACCCTAGACATTTAATTTGTCACATAAGATTCATACAATGTACAGCTGGCAGCTCAATAGTGAGGAAATATTATACTATTTAGGCACATTTTATAAAGTGACTGTAATGATGACAGTCATGTATAATTTATTAAAGTAATATATATTTAATAGTTTTAGTGAGAATTGTGTCAAACACAGTAATTGGATCACTAATGTTTTATTACATACAAATCCATTTGTAGAGGGCAGCATTGGATTTTGAGGTCTGCGTAAGGCTATATGAGCATTTAATTCTGGTAGTAAAACAATACAGTTAAAGTGTACACTGAGATTCATCCATAGTGGCATAGTGTAGTGTGACTGAGTCTCAGTTATAAGAAAATAGTTGTCTAATCTAAGCTAACTAGGTTTATGCTGTTAGTTATATGGGATTCTCCCTAAGGTGTTGTCTTTTGTTTAGGTGGTCAGGATAGGAACCCCCACATGTCAGTGAGTTTTGTTAGAATCTGAGGACTGTGTATGTTATAGACCAGGGGTCCCCACACTTTTTTGTGTTGATCTACTTTTCAAATGCACCTCAACGAGATGTACCCACTAAAAATGGTCCGGCTCCTAAGCTTACATTCCTGCTTTTTCAAAAAAACATACCAAGAGAATAAAGAAAAATTGATAATAGGAGTAAATTAGAAAGTTGTTTAATATTGCATGCTCTCTATCTGAATCATTAAAAAAAAATGTGTGTTGCATGATTTAGCAACACATGGATGTGCAAAAGTATAAAGACACAACAGATTAATACTGATAATAAAAGTAGCACTGACTTTAATTCGGGTTAACAGGAGCAACCCCTTGTGCCATGTTACAAAACACTGCATTCAAATTACTGCCACTGACCCCCTTTACTTTGCGCCGCGGGCTTGGCCTGATATAACCCAGTGAGGCTTATAGAAATAAATTTCAATAGCGCGTCAAGCAGACAATTTCTTACCGGGCCAACATGTTGATTTGCCAGACATCAATCAGACTTGTTCCTTAAGCATAGCACAGCAGCCTCCACCTTTACTTTTTATCTATTGACTTTTACCCTCTTAACTATACTATACCGCCATATCCGGGAGAGTACTCAACTATGTTTTTTTTTTTTATAATAAATTTTTATTGAGGTTATTAAGGCAAAAAAATACAATTTCAAGAGTCAAAAGAAAGAAAAGTCAAAATAGACATTCACAGTGGTCTATTAACATATACTGGAAGATATGCCGCTGTTCTGTAAGTCTTACATCAAAAAGAAACAAAACTTAAACCTCTCATTTTCTATTATATTCCTATTTCCTTCAGGTTATTTAGTAATTGTGCATCATAATTGATTTGACCATAGGGCAGGGAGTAGGGCCCCAGGGAGGGGAAAAAGAGGGAGAGAGAGAAAGGAGAAGAAAAGGAGAAAGAAAAAAAAAAGAAAAAAAAAGAAAAAAATTATGAAAGCCCCTCCTTACCAGCATCCTAATAAGACTAATTCTGAATGTCTAAAAGGATAAATTAATTGAGCCACTTCTCCAGATGGGAAGGTCTTAATAAATGCTGACCATTTTTTAAAGAACAGAGTCACCTCTCTTTCAGAAGTTAAAGATACATTCATTTGTTCAAAGATACATTGCTTTTTCATATGGTTTTTAATTTCTTGAATTTTAGGTGTCGACGGGTCTCTCCATTTTCCAAAAATCAAATTTCTTGCTACCAGAATTACCATATCTCTAGTCTTCTTAAATTCAGAAATTGTGGGGAATTCTCTAAGAAAAACCACCTTTGCCAATGAGAGAGAGAGCCTGGGCAGCTTTAATACATTAGTCATCCAATATTCTAATTTCCGCCAAAGCTGTTTAACTCGTGGACATGACCATATCATGTGAGTTAGATCAGCTGCTGGATAGGAGCATCTAGGACATGCGTTAAATCCATAGTTGTGCCATTTATATCCTTTAAGTGGAGTATAATAGATTCTATATAATAGTTTGATATGTGATTCTCTCCAGCTAGAGGATTATGTAGTTTGGGCTACAATATCTATGGATTTTTTCACTTGCTCTAATTCGATATCCGCTTCTGGGGCTAAGAGGTTCCATTTCTGCGTTATCTGCTGAAGATTATTGTCTCCTCCTTGAGAGGTCAAAAGATCATACCAAGTTGATATAGATGTTAGGTCATTTTTAGCTAGTATGGGCCAGCTATCCAGTTTCCCCCAGGACCAAGTCCATCCATATTTCTCCGCAAGTGTAAAAAGATAGTGTCTGGCCTGGAGATAAGCGAAAAAATCTCTGTTGCTCATATCAAATTCCTGTTTCAATTTTTCGAATGTTTTAACCGATAAGGTATTTTGATCTATAAGCTGAGACACTGCAGTGAGACCTTTTTCTTGCCATATCTGAAAAACTCGTGACTGAGTGCCTTCTTGAAATTCTGGATTGCCACATAGAATTTGAAATTTTGGGATGGTTAAATCGATATTTAGTTTCTGTCCAAGTTTTTTCCATGCTTGAATTACCGTGTATATTGAATGAAATTGTTTCACTTTTTTTGGGATTTGGTAAGCTGGGCAATGTATAAGAGCTAAAGGGTTAAAAGGGGATATAATGTTCCTCTCTAAGTTGCTGTTCGTAAAATAATCCTTACTCACTATCCAGTCTATCGCGATGCGAGATAAAAAGACCAAGCTGTATTTACTGAGGTCTGGGAGAGCCATTCCCCCGTATTTTCTTGGAAGATAGAGTTTATTTAGGGAAATTCGCGGTCTTTTGCATTTCCATATAAAGTACCGAAGGGCCCTATTTAAACTTTTCCAGTCTTTAACTTTCAGACTCACCGGGATATTTTGTAAGGGATATAAAATTTTAGGAAGAAGGGTCATTTTAAATAAGGCAATTCGTCCTGAAAGAGATAACGGGAAGTTCTGCCAGCTAATCATGTAATCTTTTATTTTAGAAAGGATAGGAGAAATATTGAGGCTATACCATTCTTTTGGATTGGCTGAAATATTGATGCCTAGATATTTGAAATGAGTCAGAACCTCTTTGAATGGTATCGTAGTATGTGAAGCCTCGCTTTTCTTGACCCATAATAATTCCGACTTAGAAACATTAAGTTTATAGCCTGTGAAGGTTCCATATAAATTAGTTATCGAAATCAATTTTGGGATATTAACCGATGTATTAGACATATAGATTAGTACGTCATCCGCATATAATGCTATTTTTTGCTCCAATGAGCCAATTTTTATCCCTTGTAAAGCTTGTCGAATTTTAAGGGCTAAAGGTTCGATCGCTAAGTTAAATAGTAGCGGTGAAAGTGGGCACCCTTGTCTTGTACCCCTCTGGAGATTAATTAGATTAGATTCGCATTTATTTACAATTAATTTGGTTGAGGAATTTCTGCAAAGATTAGAAATGAAAGAGATAAAATTATCCTTAAACCCGAAATGAAGCAAAGAATTCAGTATATGTTGATGATAAACTGAATCAAACGCTTTTTCAGCATCAAGAGCGATAATCGCTATGTCTGTTTGATCTTGAAAAGAGTCCTCAGGAGAGTTATAGAAATAATCAAGCACTAAAAATAATTCTCTAATCTTTGCTGCCAAATTGCGTCTACGGAGGAAGCCTGCCTGATCTTTATTAATGAGATTACCTATGACTTTTTGAAGTCTTTTAGCTAAGATAGATGTTAGTATCTTATAATCAGAATTAAGTAGTGCGATAGGTCTGTAAGACTCTTTTTTCAATGGGTCTTTCCCTGGTTTCAATATTAATGATGTGTTGGAAGCTGCAAAAGACCTAGGAACAGACTTTTTGTTTATATAAAAATGATTAAACATTTCTTTTAAGTGGGGGGTTATGATTGGAGTAAGAATCTTATAAAACTCGTTAGGGAGGTAGTCCGGGCCTGGGGCTTTGTCTAGAGGCAGCTCTTTGATTGTTGAAGTAATCTCTTGTTCAGAGATAGAGGCATTTATGTCAGTTGCCGCTTCTTCACTCAAAACTGGGTGTTCAAGCCCTTTCCAAAAAAGCTCAGAGGCCTCTTCATCAGAATCTTTTTTATCATAAATATCTTTATAATAAGAAAAAAAGGCTTCAGTGATCTCTCCTGTATTTTGTAGTAGCGTACCTTGTTCCAACAGAGAATCAATTGAGGGGTTTCCTTGTACATTTTTAACTAGATTTGCAAGCAGTTTCCCTGCCTTATCTCCATATCTATGAAACTTAGATTTAATTTTAAGATCATCTTGAACTGAGTTACGTAGTAGAAAGATATCTCTTTCTCCCTTCGCCGAAGTATATTGTTTCCAATTTGATGATGTTGGTTGAGTTAGATATTTATTATAACTATTAGTGATGGAACTCAATGTTTTGCTTTCTCTCGAGGTTGCCTTTCGCTTAAGATCTGCCATATAAGAAATAATATGTCCCCTCATGACTGCCTTGCCAGCTTCCCAGAGTATACATGGGTCGTTGACAGAACCGGCATTTAACTCAAAATAGTCAATCATTCTGGTTGTCAGCCAGTTCTTAAATTTTAAGTCTTTCAAGAGAAATTTAGGGAAAAAGAATCGACGTGCAGTGAATATTTTATCTCTTATTGGAATTTTCAGTAATATTGGGGCATGATCTGAAATAGTCACTTGTAATATTCTTGCTGTGGGGCCAAGTTTTAATAAATTCTCATTAACTAGAAACAGGTCAATTCTGGAGAGAGACCTCACATTCTTAGCCTTGCATGTGAATTCTCTTTGATCCGGGTTCTGGATCCTCCATATATCTTTAAGAGCTAAGTTCTTAACTAAGGTTTTAAACATTTTGCCTTCTAACTTATCCCTCTTGGACATAACAATTTTTGGGGTTTGCCTGAGTCTATCTAAAGAAGTCTGTGGAACCATGTTGAAATCTCCTGCAACAATTATACTCCCTTCACCTATTTGTAAGATTTTTGTTTGAAGTGTTTCCCAAAATTTCCTCTCATATTTATTAGGGGCATATAGATTACAGAGTGTAAAAATTGAGTTTACTAGTCTAATCTTTAAGATTAAGATTCTACTATTAGGGTCCCTATATTCTGATAAGACTTCATATGGGTTTTTCTTCCCTAGGAGGATGGCTACCCCTCTTTTCCTCTCAGTACTCGGTGTAAAAAACACCTCATTTACCCACGAAGATTTCAATTTCGCGGATTCTTGTGCATTTAAATGTGTCTCCTGGATAAATGCGATGTCTGAATTGAGTTTCCTCAGGTGTGAGATTATCAATTTGCGTTTAATTGGGGTTGATATTCCTCCGACATTCCAAGAGGAAAAGATTAAATTTTTTACATTAGTCATCAATTAAAGAGGGGAGGGATGGAGAGAGAAAAAGAAGAAGAAGGAGAGGAAGAGAAAAAAATAAATAAATAAATAACGGAACCCCCCCGCTCCCCTCGCCCGGCGCCCCCCCCCCCCACTCCAGCACCTTTATTCATCGCTAAAACCTGAAGGAACACTAAAAAGCACAAAAAAAGGGACATATCAACCATCTGTGTCGCCTGTATATTAGTGACGCCACAAACTAAGTTAAACTATTATGTTATAAAGAGTAATCATTTGTATCATGTTACTGTACACATTTTTCATCATAAAATTTTTCTGCCTTTGAGGCATCATCAAAAAAATATATCTGATCTTGGACTTTGACTTTGAGCTTAGCTGGGTATACGACTGTGGCTAAGAATCCTTCTTTAATCATCTTACCTCAAATTGGAGAGAGCTCCTTCCTTTTTAGGGAGGTTTCATATGCGAAGTCCTGGAATATCAGGACCCTATGCCCATCTATTATAATGGGTGCATTTTTACGTGAAAATTGCATTATCTTGGTCTTATCCTGAAAATTCAGGTATCTCACTATTATCGGTCTAGATCTCAGATTGTCCCCTTCTGAAGGGGGAGGTCTCCCCAATCTGTGAGCTCTCTCTACCGCCAAGGGTAGATCTTCTTTAGGAATATTCAACATTTGTGGAAGAGTCTCAGCTGTAAATTTCAAAAGATCGGTAAATTGTGTAGTTTCAGGAACTCCGATTATTCTAACATTGTTTCTTCTGGACCGATTCTCTAAGTCCTCTATCTTATTCTGGAGTTCTTTTAAAGTTAATGAATGTGCCTGTAATTTAGTGATCTGTGTAGCTGAATTATCCTCAAGGTCAGACACTCTTTGTTCGACCTCTTGGATCCTGGTTGCAAACTGTTTGACCTCCAGAGATAAGGCATATAGGTCTTGTTTTATTTCTGTTCTAAGAGACTCAAACTTAGGGTTCAGAGCTTCTATAATGTCATTAACAATTGTTTGCGAGTTAATAACTTCTTTTGATTTTATGGCTGATCCTACTTCAGAATATACCTCAGTTGTAGGTTCGGTTATGGTTTTGTTCCTCTTGTCTCTGGGTTTAGAGGCCATGGTTGGTGAAGAGTTTTTAGAGTGACTTGGTGAATTAAAAATTTTATCCATAAGTGACGTGTCATGTACTTAGAAGAAATTGTGCGGTACGAGAGAAGGAGGTGTCCCGCGCTGTGAAAAATTTATATACGTGGTAAAAAAAAAAAAAAAAAAGTGAGTAAAGGAAAACCCAGAGGTGAAAAGGGACGTAATAGCAAAGTGAGATGTGAAGGTGAAAAAAAAAAAAAAAAAAAAAAAAAAAAAAATGATGTGAGAGTGACGACCAAAATTAGTGGGAGTGATTATTCAGAATATGATATAGTGATATGGTGCAGTGTTTAGGCCACGGGTTCTAGAACCCAAGAGGCAGGATATTATCTTCTTATCTATTAAGGCCTACCGTAAGAAGATTATGACACCGATATGGAGACAATCAAAGATATCTGTTTTTAGTAGGTAGATAAGTTCCTCTATTTATAGTTATTTACTGTTAAACACAGTACAGTGATTCCTGAAACTATCCAGGTAAAGAAAAGAGTCCAAATTAAATCAATTAGCACTTCTACGATATGCATAGCATGTTTGAGTAAAAGAAAAAAATACAGCTATGGGCCAAGATACCTAAAGAAAGATAGAAATAATGGTTTGGCGATTTCTAACCATTGCAATAATTCTATGACACTCAAGGATTGCAATAATTTAACTTCCTATATTGTTGGAATCTCTGTCATATCTTATTTTCCTGGGATTCTTTATTATGGAAAATAACCTGACTCAGGGATTATAAGGGTGCTCCCTTATAGCTTAGGAGCCAGAGAAAACGTATTTCATACAAAAAAAGGAACCCCAGGTGCCTGTGAAAAAAGTCACTAGGGTAGTTAAAGGACAAAAATATCTATGTTCTGGGGTTAAGCAGGTACTCTGTGTAAATAAAAAAAAAAAAAAAAAAGAGTGTGCTATCAAAAATCTATTATTAAACAACAAAGATATTAGATTTATAAAATAGCCCTAAGTAGGGAAAATGCAACTGTAATTGTAAATATCTAAAGACAAAGTAACTTTTGGGTGTAACAATATTCTTTGAAGATCTTAATAAATTAACCTTTTAGGAGAGATAAGGCTTACTAACAATTGCTTTTAGCATACAAAGTGCTTAGTTCAGATAAGTTCAAGGATAAAGAGGAACTTTCTCGGTAGAGTGTGATTTTCGTGCTTTCTTAACTTAATCACTTTTAATAAATCGTTCTCCTTTAGATGTATGTATCATATAAGTCTTTTTCCTTTCTTTCTTTCCTCTACTTTTCCTAGGTATTTCTTTTTCTTCTCTCTTCTCTCCTTTTCTCCTCCTTCTTACCCAGACAGTGGCTTTTGATTTAATGTGCCTTTAGGGATTTTAGTTATCGAGTAGGTTATATCCCTCCTATTATCTGGAACATTTTAGTGCCCTCATTGTAGATTTCCTTGTTAATTTTCCCCTTTTTGCCGGGTAACTCAATTCTGCTGCTCCCCCTCCTCACACTTGTTTTTCCCTTCACCATACATGTGTTTACAGTCATGTAAGCAAACTCACCCCTTCCTCTGCCAGTCGTCAAGGTATATTGCCTTCAGTAAGCGACCAGCGGGACCCCTTGTAGTGGTAACCAGCAGTCCCAGTAGGAATAAAGAGACCACCCGCCGCTGACATCCGCACTCCGATGTTCCAGGCACTCCGTCAGTCTCACCTCCTCCCGCGCAGCATCGGTGGGAGAGGAGGGAGATGGAGCGAATCAAAATCTTCCGGTGCCTGGGCTCTCCGCTGTCGCGATCTTCCGATCCTCTAGAAGACCGGAGCCGGTACTCGCTCCCTCCTACAAAGCACCAGAGAGAGGGTGGAAAGGCCGGTGCCTGAAAACACGGGCTGTTCAATTAAGACCAAGGGAAGAGCGTTCCTCACTCCTCAGAGCTCCTGTCCCACTGGAGGTAAGGGGAGTTCCTTTGATAATTAGCTTCTTCCAGGCAGGTGGAGACCATATCCGGCACCCGACCCCTCTCGCGCAACACCGGTGGGAGAGGGGGAAGGCTAGCGTTTGGCAGGTAGGGTTATTTCAATAGAACCACAGAGGAGGCGTAGTCAGCCGCGGGAGGTAAAAAAAAACATTGTTCATACAAGAGAATCTTTAGTTGGAGTGTTAGAGATTTAGGGGAGTAAAGCGTGCGGCAGGACCGGAGTCAAGAGGATAAGTTTGTCTCTATTGAGGTGTAAGGAAAGCAGCGGAATTTGTTCGGTTTGAGATAAAATTTTTGTTTTCCTCGCAGCTCCTCTCCAGCTTTTACCAAGAGGGTAAGGAATGCCCAGCTGGCAACGGATCTTTTTCCAAGCAGCTTATGGTTATTTTCTGCAAGTGTCCGGTCTCCTGTTTGAAAAGTTTTTTTTTTTTCCCTTTTATCAGCTTAGGGGACCTTCTAACTTGGTTTAGTTGTTTTAACAGCGGGATGTAGTACCGCTGTTGATTCCGGCAGCGTTGACTCTAGCCGTCCAGGTAGCAACCCCTGAGATTGGGGTATGGCGCGAGAAAAAGACCGCCAGCAGCTTAGGACTGGAGCAGGGAGCTCAGGTACACAGGTTTGCTCCTCCTCCACCGGAATCTCTCTAGTCCCTCAACTATGTTTTTGATAGGCCAATTGTGTTGTCGTTCAAAAATCATCTACTTAGATTGGTTGAAATCGATGTCCCTCAAGATCCAATCCTGTAGCACTTTTCGTGTCCAACCATCAGATTGTTTAATGACCTGCCCCTTCACACACTGCGGTAGATAAAGCAGTATCCCTAGCAACCATATTCTACTCACGCCCCAGTGTTGAGATCACGTAACTTGACCACATCAATTTGATCACATCGGCCGCGATCTACCCCAGCAACGATTTCGGGATCTACTGGTAGATACCAATCTACCTATTGGGCACCCCTGTTATAGATGTTGCATGCCCAAGTCTGTTCTTTAGGCCTCTGGGCAAGAACAGCAGATGGGAGAACAATCTGCAATGTAAATGGTGGGATGTAGTATTTAGTAGATGATACATTTAAGGGACATTGTAGTCCTTGTTAACCAGTGAGAATTAGTAGCGAGCACAAAACTAATACTGTGGTATCAGCTTCAATTTAAGTTTATTAAGGTTTTAATGTAAATAGTTTTTGGTAAAAATAATTATCTTTGATATATGTAAATTCTGCTGTCTCATAAAGATGATAGAACATTTTTTAGTATATTGATCCTTTAACCCCTTAACGACCGAGGACGTGCAGGGTACGTCCTCTAAAAAAATACCCTTAACGACCAAGGACGTACCCTGCACTTCCTCGGTCTGGTCCTGCTCGCTTCCAGCTGCTTTCTGGTTATTGCAGTGATGCCTCGATATCAAGGCATCCTGCAATAACCCTAAGTAGCCATCCGATGCAGAGAGGGCCACTCTATGGCCCTCTCTGCACCGGATATCTATGGCTTTCATCGTTGGTGGGTGGGAGCGTGTGTGGGAGGCGGGTGGCGGCCATCGCTGGCCCAGATGATGTGGAGTGGGGCGGGATCGTGGGCGGGGATGCCCGGGGGCGTGCATGGACGCACGCACGTGCACGGGGAGGGAGCGGGTGGGAACCGCTACACTACAGAAAAGAATATGTAAGAAAATGTAAAAAAAAATTAAAAATAAGGTTCATCAGCGAATGTTGGGTGCTTTGTGGAGGGAGGGAAGCTACACTACAGAAAAAAAAAACGTGAGAAAAAAGAAATAAAACCATTTTTTTCTGCAAACTGGTTACTGGCAGACAGCTGCCAGTACCCAAGATGGCCCCCAATAAGGCATAGGGGGAGGGTTAGAGAGCTGTTTGGGGGGGGAACAGGGAGGTTGGGGGCTATGGGGGGGATTCTACAAAGCAGCATATGTAAATATGCCACATAAAAACAAAAGATACCTTTTATTTTAGTACTGGCACTGACAGACTTTCTGCCAGTACTTAAGATGGCGGGGACAATTGTGGGGTGGGGGAGGGAAGGAAGCTGTTTGGGAGGGATCAGGGGGTGTGATGTGTCAGGTGGGAGGCTGATCTCTACTCTAAAGTTAAAATTAACCCGGCAAGCTCCCTACAAACTACCTAATTAACCCCTTCCCTGCTAGCCATAATATATGTGTGATGCGCAGCAGCATTTAGCGGCCTTCTAATTACCAAAAAGCAACGCCAAAGTCATATATGTCTGCTATTTCTGAACAAAGGGGATCCCAGAGAAGTATTTACAACCATTTGTGCCATAATTGCACAAGCTGTTTGTAAATAATTTCAGTGAGAAACCTAAAATTGTGAAAATGGTGTCATGAATATTGGCGGTGAAATGGTGTCATGAAATATACCAAAATGGGCCTAGATCAATACTTGGGGTTCTCTACTACACTAAAACTAAAATTAACCCTAAAAGCTCCCTACATGCTCCCTAATTAACTCCTTCACTGCTGGGCATAATACACGTGTGGTGCGTTTGCAGCCTTCTAATTACCAAAAAGCAAAGCCAAAGCCATATATGTCTGCTATTTATGAACAAAGGTGATTCAAGAGAAGCATTTACAACCATTTATTCCATAATTGCATAAGTTGTTTGTAAATAATTTCAGTGAGAAACCTAAAGTTTGTGAAAAAATTTGTGAGAAAGTGAACAATTTTTTTTATTTGATCGCATTTAGCGGTGAAATGGTGGCATGAAATATACCAAAATGGGCCTAGATTAATACTTTGGGATGTCTTCTAAAAAAATATATATACATGTCAAGGGATATTCAGGGATTCCTGAAAGATATTAGTGTTCCAATGTAACTAGCGGTAACTTTGAAAAAAAGGGGTTTGGAAATAGCAAAGTGCTACTTGTATTTATGGCCCTATAACTTGCAAAAAAAGCAAAGAACATGAAAACATTGGGTTTCTCCAACATAGGTGTGTCCGGTCCACGGCGTCATCCTTACTTGTGGGATATTCTCTTCCCCAACAGGAAATGGCAAAGAGCCCAGCAAAGCTGGTCACATGATCCCTCCTAGGCTCCGCCTACCCCAGTCATTCTCTTTGCCGTTGTACAGGCAACATCTCCACGGAGATGGCTTAGAGTTTTTTAGTGTTTAACTGTAGTTTTTATTATTCAATCAAGAGTTTGTTATTTTGAAATAGTGCTGGTATGTACTATTTACTCAGAAACAGAAAAGAGATGAAGATTTCTGTTTGTATGAGGAAAATGATTTTAGCAACCGTCACTAAAATCCATGGCTGTTCCACACAGGACTGTTGAGAGCAATTAACTTCAGTTGGGGGAACAGTGAGCAGTCTCTTGCTGCTTGAGGTATGACACATTCTAACAAGACGATGTAATGCTGGAAGCTGTCATTTTCCCTATGGGATCCGGTAAGCCATGTTTATTACGATCGTAAATAAGGGCTTCAAAAAGGGCTTTTTAAGACTGTAGACTTTTTCTGGGCTAAATCGATTGATTATTAACACATATTTAGCCTTGAGGAATCATTTTATCTGGGTATTTTGATATAATAATATCGGCAGGCACTGTTTTAGACACCTTATTCTTTAGGGGCTTTCCCAAAGCATAGGCAGAGCCTCATTTTCGCGCCGGTGTTGCGCACTTGTTTTTGAGAGGCATGGCATGCAGTCGCATGTGAGAGGAGCTCTGATACTTAGAAAAGACTTTCTGAAGGCGTCATTTGGTATCGTATTCCCCTTGGGGCTTGGTTGGGTCTCAGCAAAGCAGATACCAGGGACTGTAAAGGGGTTAAAGTTCAAAACGGCTCCGGTTCCGTTATTTTAAGGGTTAAAGCTTCCAAATTTGGTGTGCAATACTTTTAAGGCTTTAAGACACTGTGGTGAAAATTTGGTGAATTTTGAACAATTCCTTCATGTTTTTTCGCATTTGCAGTAATAAAGTGTGTTCAGTTTAAAATTTAAAGTGACAGTAACGGTTTTATTTTAAAACGTTTTTTGTACTTTGTTATCAAGTTTATGCCTGTTTAACATGTCTGAACTACCAGATAGACTGTGTTCTGAATGTGGGGAAGCCAGAATTCCTATTCATTTAAATAAATGTGATTTATGTGACAATGACAATGATGCCCAAGATGATTCCTCAAGTGAGGGGAGTAAGCATGGTACTGCATCATTCCCTCCTTCGTCTACACGAGTCTTGCCCACTCAGGAGGCCCCTAGTACATCTAGCGCGCCAATACTCCTTACTATGCAACAATTAACGGCTGTAATGGATAATTCTGTCAAAAACATTTTAGCCAAAATGAACACTTATCAGCGTAAGCGCGACTGCTCTGTTTTAGATACTGAAGAGCATGACGACGCTGATAATAATATTTCTGAAGGGCCCCTAACCCAGTCTGATGGGGCCAGGGAGGTTTTGTCTGAGGGAGAAATTACTGATTCAGGGAACATTTCTCAACTAGCTGAACCTGATGTGATTGCATTTAAATTTAAGTTGGAACATCTCCGCATTCTGCTTAAGGAGGTATTATCCACTCTGGATGATTGTGACAAGTTGGTCATCCCAGAGAAACTATGTAAAATGGACAAGTTCCTAGAGGTGCCGGGGCTCCCAGAAGCTTTTCCTATACCCAAGCGGGTGGCGGACATTGTTAATAAAGAATGGGAAAGGCCCGGTATTCCTTTCGTCCCTCCCCCCATATTTAAAAAATTGTTTCCTATGGTCGACCCCAGAAAGGACTTATGGCAGACAGTCCCCAAGGTCGAGGGAGCGGTTTCCACTTTAAACAAACGCACCACTATACCCATAGAGGATAGTTGTGCTTTCAAAGATCCTATGGATAAAAAATTAGAAGGTTTGCTTAAAAAGATGTTTGTTCAGCAGGGTTACCTTCTACAACCAATTTCATGCATTGTCCCTGTCGCTACAGCCGCATGTTTCTGGTTCGATGAGCTGATAAAGGCGGTCGATAGTGATTCTCCTCCTTATGAGGAGATTATGGACAGAATCAATGCTCTCAAATTGGCTAATTCTTTCACCCTAGACGCCACTTTGCAATTGGCTAGGTTAGCGGCTAAGAATTCTGGGTTTGCTATTGTGGCGCGCAGAGCGCTTTGGTTGAAATCTTGGTCGGCTGATGCGTCTTCCAAGAACAAGCTACTTAACATTCCTTTCAAGGGGAAAACGCTGTTTGGCCCTGACTTGAAAGAGATTATCTCTGATATCACTGGGGGTAAGGGCCACGCCCTTCCTCAGGATCGGCCTTTCAAGGCAAAAAATAAACCTAATTTTCGTCCCTTTCGTAGAAACGGACCAGCCCAAAGTGCTACGTCCTCTAAGCAAGAGGGTAATACTTCTCAAGCCAAGCCAGCTTGGAGACCAATGCAAGGCTGGAACAAGGGAAAGCAGGCCAAGAAACCTGCCACTGCTACCAAGACAGCATGAAATGTTGGCCCCCGATCCGGGACCGGATCTGGTGGGGGGCAGACTTTCTCTCTTCGCTCAGGCTTGGGCAAGAGATGTTCTGGATCCTTGGGCGCTAGAAATAGTCTCCCAAGGTTATCTTCTGGAATTCAAGGGACTTCCCCCAAGGGGGAGGTTCCACAGGTCTCAGTTGTCTTCAGACCACATAAAAAGACAGGCATTCTTACATTGTGTAGAAGACCTGTTAAAAATGGGAGTGATTCATCCTGTTCCATTAAGAGAACAAGGGATGGGGTTCTACTCCAATCTGTTTATAGTTCCCAAAAAAGAGGGAACGTTCAGACCAATCTTAGATCTCAAGATCTTAAACAAGTTTCTCAAGGTTCCATCGTTCAAGATGGAAACCATTCGAACTATTCTTCCTTCCATCCAGGAAGGTCAATTCATGACCACGGTGGATTTAAAGGATGCGTATCTACATATTCCTATCCACAAGGAACATCATCGGTTCCTGAGGTTCGCATTCCTGGACAAACATTACCAGTTCGTGGCGCTTCCTTTCGGATTAGCCACTGCTCCAAGGATTTTCACAAAGGTACTAGGGTCCCTTCTAGCTGTGCTAAGACCAAGGGGCATTGCTGTAGTACCTTACTTGGACGACATTCTGATTCAAGCGTCGTCCCTTCCTCAAGCAAAGGCTCACACGGACATTGTCCTGGCCTTTCTCAGATCTCACGGATGGAAAGTGAACGTGGAAAAGAGTTCTCTATCTCCGTCAACAAGGGTTCCCTTCTTGGGAACAATAATAGACTCCTTAGAAATGAGGATTTTTCTGACAGAGGCCAGAATAACAAAACTTCTAGACTCTTGTCGGATACTTCATTCCGTTCCTCTTCCTTCCATAGCTCAGTGCATGGAAGTGATCGGGTTGATGGTAGCGGCAATGGACATAGTTCCTTTTGCACGCATTCATCTAAGACCATTACAACTGTGCATGCTCAGTCAGTGGAATGGGGACTATACAGACTTGTCTCCGAAGATACAAGTAAATCAGAGGACCAGAGACTCACTCCGTTGGTGGCTGTCCCTGGACAACCTGTCACGAGGGATGACATTCCGCAGACCAGAGTGGGTCATTGTCACGACCGACGCCAGTCTGATGGGCTGGGGCGCGGTCTGGGGTTCCCTGAAAGCTCAGGGTCTTTGGTCTCGGGAAGAATCTCTTCTACCGATAAATATTCTGGAACTGAGAGCGATATTCAATGCTCTCAAGGCTTGGCCTCAGCTAGCGAGGGCCAAGTTCATACGGTTTCAATCAGACAACATGACAACTGTTGCGTACATCAACCATCAGGGGGGAACAAGGAGTTCCCTGGCGATGGAAGAAGTGACCAAAATCATTCTATGGGCGGAGTCTCACTCCTGCCACCTGTCTGCTATCCACATCCCAGGAGTGGAAAATTGGGAAGCGGATTTTCTGAGTCGTCAGACATTGCATCCGGGGGAGTGGGAACTCCATCCGGAAATCTTTGCCCAAGTCACTCAGCTGTGGGGCATTCCAGACATGGATCTGATGGCCTCTCGTCAGAACTTCAAAGTTCCTTGCTACGGGTCCAGATCCAGGGATCCCAAGGCGGCTCTAGTGGATGCACTAGTAGCACCTTGGACCTTCAAACTAGCTTATGTGTTCCCGCCGTTTCCTCTCATCCCCAGGCTGGTAGCCAGGATCAATCAGGAGAGGGCGTCGGTGATCTTGATAGCTCCTGCGTGGCCACGCAGGACTTGGTATGCAGATCTGGTGAATATGTCATCGGCTCCACCTTGGAAGCTACCTTTGAGACGAGACCTTCTTGTTCAGGGTCCGTTCGAACATCCGAATCTGGTTTCACTCCAGCTGACTGCTTGGAGATTGAACGCTTGATCTTATCGAAGCGAGGGTTCTCAGATTCTGTTATCGATACTCTTGTTCAGGCCAGAAAGCCTGTAACTAGAAAGATTTACCACAAAATTTGGAAAAAATATATCTGTTGGTGTGAATCTAAAGGATTCCCTTGGGACAAGGTTAAGATTCCTAGGATTCTATCCTTCCTTCAAGAAGGATTGGAAAAAGGATTATCTGCAAGTTCCCTGAAGGGACAGATTTCTGCCTTGTCTGTGTTACTTCACAAAAAGCTGGCCGCTGTGCCAGATGTTCTAGCCTTTGTTCAGGCTCTGGTTAGAATTAAGCCTGTTTACAAACCTTTGACTCCTCCTTGGAGTCTCAAGTTAGTTCTTTCAGTTCTTCAGGGGGTTCCGTTTGAACCTTTGCATTCCGTTGATATTAAGTTATTATCTTGGAAAGTTTTGTTTTTAGTTGCAATTTCTTCTGCTAGAAGAGTTTCAGAATTATCTGCTCTGCAGTGTTCTCCTCCTTATCTGGTGTTCCATGCAGATAAGGTGGTTTTACGTACTAAACCTGGTTTTCTTCCAAAAGTTGTTTCTAACAAAAACATTAACCAGGAGATTATCGTACCTTCTCTGTGTCCGAAACCAGTTTCAAAGAAGGAACGTTTGTTGCACAATTTGGATGTTGTTCGCGCTCTAAAATTCTATTTAGATGCTACAAAGGATTTTAGACAAACATCTTCCTTGTTTGTTGTTTATTCCGGTAAAAGGAGAGGTCAAAAAGCAACTTCTACCTCTCTCTCTTTTTGGATTAAAAGCATCATCAGATTGGCTTACGAGACTGCCGGACGGCAGCCTCCCGAAAGAATCACAGCTCATTCCACTAGGGCTGTGGCTTCCACATGGGCCTTCAAGAACGAGGCTTCTGTTGATCAGATATGTAGGGCAGCGACTTGGTCTTCACTGCACACTTTTACCAAATTTTACAAGTTTGATACTTTTGCTTCTTCTGAGGCTATTTTTGGGAGAAAGGTTTTGCAAGCCGTGGTGCCTTCCATTTAGGTGACCTGATTTGCTCCCTCCCTTCATCCGTGTCCTAAAGCTTTGGTATTGGTTCCCACAAGTAAGGATGACGCCGTGGACCGGACACACCTATGTTGGAGAAAACAGAATTTATGTTTACCTGATAAATTACTTTCTCCAACGGTGTGTCCGGTCCACGGCCCGCCCTGGTTTTTTTAATCAGGTCTGATAATTTATTTTCTTTAACTACAGTCACCACGGTACCATATGGTTTCTCCTATGCAAATATTCCTCCTTAACGTCGGTCGAATGACTGGGGTAGGCGGAGCCTAGGAGGGATCATGTGACCAGCTTTGCTGGGCTCTTTGCCATTTCCTGTTGGGGAAGAGAATATCCCACAAGTAAGGATGACGCCGTGGACCGGACACACCGTTGGAGAAAGTAATTTATCAGGTAAACATAAATTCTGTTATTTCTAAACTCAGTACAAAATTTAGAAACTATTTAGCATGGGTGTTTTTTGGTGGTTGTAGATGTGTAACAGATTTTGGGGGTCAAAGTTAGAAAAAGTGTGTTTTTTTCCATTTTTTCCTCATTTTATAATTATAATAATTTTTTTTATAGTAAATTATAAGATATGATGAAAATAATGGCATCTTTTGAAAGTCCATTTAATGGCGAGAAAAAAGGTATATAATATGTGTGTGTACAGTAAATGAGGAAGAGGAAAATTACAGCTAAACACAAACACTGCAAAAATGTAAAAATAGCCTTGGTCCCAAACGGACAGAAAATGGAAAAGTGCTGTGGTCATTAAGGGGTTAAAGGGGCATTATAGTCAGCTTTTTATTTGTTCATCTAAAAGAGGACATGCAAAAATATATTATAGGTTTTTCCCCCTCATAAATGCACGTTACTGTACTAATTAAATGTTTTTCTGTTAGGCTATAAAAAATATGTCTCTCTTCAGCAATAGGACTATAGGAATTGTCCTTATCAGCCAATGATCATTAGCAGAAATTGCACAATTGATAGAGCTGTTTTAGTTTAAAGGGACAGTCAAGGCCAAAATAAACTTTCATGATTCAGATAGGGCATGTCATTTTAACAACTTTCCAATTTACTTTTATCACCAATTTTGCTTTGTTCTCTTGGTATTCTTAGTTGAAAGCTAAACCTAGTATGTTCATATGCTAATTTCTTAGACCTCTAATCTGAATGCATTTTGACAGTTTTCACAACTAGCTGGAGTTAGTTCATGTGTTTCATATAGACAACATTAAGCTCACGCACGTGAAGTTACCTAGGTGTGAGCACTGATTGGCTAAAATGCAAGTCTGTCAAAATAACTGAAATAAGGGGGCAGTTTGCAGAGGCTTAGGTACAAGGTAACACAGAGGTAAAACGTGTATTATTATAACTGTGTTAGTTATGCAAAACTGGGGAATGGGTAATAAAGGGATTATCTATCTTTTTAAACAAAAAAATTCTGGTGTTGACTGTCCCTTTAAATGATACAACTTATGTTAAAAAAAATTTCAGGCAACAACAATTATTTTCTACAAGTTAACCCTTGCAATTGCAAGATTTTAATGATGGGATTGGGTCAGGGGGGCAAACCTACAACGTTAGGCACGCCCACCATGACCCGATCCCATTCAAGAAGCGCCGTTGACTTCAGTACAGCCAAATGGCTAGGATGTTGCATGCCGTCCTAACGGTGCTAAAGCCCAGCGCATTTAGGAAGGCATGCAACGTCTCAACGTCGGGAAGAGGTTAAATTCTACTCTTTCATGTTTATAGCACGTTTCCAGTCCAGTGTCTGTATAAAGTTAGTGTATAACAACCTCCATGTCTCATGTACTTCATAACCTAACAATAAGTGTCTCTGGTCCGTGTAGAGCAGTGTTTCTCAATTGCGGTCCTAAAGTACCCCTAACAGACCAGGTTTTCATTATAGCTGGACTAGAGCACAGGTGAAATAATCAGCTGATGGGTGAGAGCAGGTTAGTAACCATGGTTATTGATCAGCTGATTATTTCAACTGTGCTCTAGTTCAGCTATAATGACCTGTTGGGACTACTTGAGGACCGCGTTTGGAAAGCACTGCTGTAGAGGATGGCCTAGATTGTTATCCTTGGGTTGTATACAAAGATACATTAATAGATTGCTGTTGGAATGACATCCATTTGTACAACATTGCAATGGCCTTACCTTTGTTAGCAGTGATGATAAATTGAGCACATTTGCATATTTTGCTGCGGGTGAACTTTTGCATCTAGGCAGGACTATCCTATCATTCATACAGTTGGATGCTCATGGAAGCCCTTGGCCTTTCTTAATAGTGTTATAATCCAGCAGACGACAGATGCACAACCAGCACTGAATCTCACGTTCCTGCCATTTGCTCTGCCAGTTAACACGGCACAGATTGTATTGTACAGTATGATAGTGATTAGTTCACATAGCTCCAAAGGTAACATGAATGCTAATTTTATTAAAAAGGTAGGGTTTTGAAGCAACTGCTATATTAAACTAGAATAATGGTAGATTTCTTCAGCTCCTTAGGATTCTGCATTAACCCTTTAGCTGCCAGGAGGTTAATCCACGGGTTAAGTTTTAATATTTTTCCTGTAAAAAATATTTCTGTAGCGAGTATAAGGTGTTCATGAGCTGAAACGAACTTTTATTTATTTTGATCTGCTCAAGTAGCATACAGGTGACCTAGTAAAGGTAGCAGACTGGTGCAATATTATTCACTGTGCATTTAAGCTCTCTTACGTTCCCTGGGGGAGGTCTGATTCCATGGAAACAGGGGGCAGTTAAGGAAACTGAAAATGCCAAAACAATTACCTTTGGTAGCGGTAATGATTTCTATACACAGAAAAATTGTGCCTCATTCTCTGCCCTCTCCCCCTGTATATTATTGATGGGTTTATATGCGCGTCATTGCAATCACTGCATATTCACCACATGGAGTTACTTATGGGCAAAAGTTTCCACTCTTATATTATTATCTGTGTACATCTGTCCTCCACAACATATATGTTCTGCAGGCTGCTTCATGGGCAACTACAATAGTTACGTCTTAAAAAAAAAGAAAAAAATAGAATGTTTTAAATATCAGTTTTAAAATAAAGTTCCTTACAGCTTGTCATTTTAAGACCCTACACTACTGTGTGTTCAACACCCACCCCCATCGCAAAAGGGATGCGGCTTGTGACCCGCAGTGCTAGTTGCACAATCAGCTGCACTAGTTGCACATCTTAGTTATGCAACTTGCGCTGCTGATTGGATCAATGTCAGGTTCCGCTCAGAACTAGCAGTGCTCTGCGGGTCCTGAGCGCACGTCTACTGTTTATATAACCCCTGTAAGTAATTTAAGGTCCGTTAGTCTTAAAATGACATGTAACGACTTAGAGCATATAATTTTTTTACTGTTATAGCCGTTTAAAATAGTTAGTGGCTGAGTATTAGTTATAGTAGTAGTTTTTACTTTGAATATTTACAAATCTGCATGTTTCAACGTGTGCCTGTTTACTTGTGTAAACTAAATCTCTTTTTTACATTGTGCTCAAGGGAAATTATCGTTGAAAAATGACATGCTCAAATCAGCGCTACAGAATTTTGTGGCGCTATACAAATAAATGATAATAATTAGTTAGAAAATGTAATTTTAAGACTATCATCAGTGTTTAACACCCACAAAGGGGTTATCATCTAGGGTGATCTGAGGGGGAAAAAATGGACACGTCATCAACAACATGGTTGTAACATTTCAAACCATTTATTTTAGATTAAATAATGAATGAAAATAATTATCTGCACTAGTTTCCGCGGCCCCAGGAAAAATCTGTGCTAAAAACTTGTGCTATAGTTTGTGGTCCCAGGACAAAAGCGCAAAGGGCTTTCTTGTGGGTGGGCATACAGGTTGACCACTCAAAAGAGCCCTCTGGAGGGATGAACAGCAAACAGCGAGTACCCTGAAACCTTACTTAAATCTGGCCTGTGCCATTGACATTTAAAGGAAATATATTATTATATGTGTGTTTAATAGCCATACATTTTATATAGGACCCTTAAGGCATTTCAGATATTGATCTGTAGCTCCCATGTGTTAGGGAGTTGGCCATCACTTTCCTATGTAATGGAAATCATAAAATCAGAGCATCTTGATGTTTTGTGCTGAGTGAAACTGCAGCATTTTGATTGCAGCCCAGCACCAGCCTAGCGCACTGATTATGCAGACATACTGCTACAAGTTCACATGTTACTCACAGGCTGACATCAGATAAGGATGATAAGCATTCTGTAAACATATTAACCAGTATTCTCATTTTACAGGGTGTAACCACAGCCACATAGCTGATATTTAATAGCTGGAATACAAGAGGTGACTGTATCCTTCTAACAGTACCTGAGCAGCAGTGTACGTGGGTTTCAATCCAGCATCTGATTGCATTTCCCCAGCTTGTGCCAGCATTGTGTCTGCTTTGTAGTTTAGTAGCATCCATCTGTCTTCTTGGCGCCTTAGTACATGAAGGCTCAAATACTGCTTTATCATAAAGACTTTTATATAGCCATACCATTGCAGAACTGAGACCTTGATACATGACATGTACAAAAACACAGCCAATGCTATAAAAGGTTGCTCAGGGGATCCTGCATTCTGGGGGGCAGTATATCTTTCCTAAAATTAGATTCCCCAGGAATCAAATATTTACTTACAAACATGTGCACGGCAGCTATAATGTGCCTGTTCAGCTCACCTAAAGATATACCTCTATGATTTTGGAACACAATAGGTTAATTGCCCACATGTCACCTATTAGCGTCACTACATACAATTAACATGGATCAATCAACATAAGGCCGTGTGATGTTATAGAAAAACTCAATGTATCGCCATTTTATTTTACTTTAATCGTGTACATTTTTCAGCTTAACCCCTATGTGTTTTACTACTGAAAGGGATTGAACAGTCTATTTGTGATCTGCAATACATTGCTTTTCCTGATCTAGACAAAGCTGTAGAACCATTTAGAAATGGCATACACACATAGCTTCCATTCAGCATATGAACAATACAAACATGCCCAAACATGTTAGAGCATTTTATTATTGTTATTAAAAATTAAGTGGGGCCTGATGTGCCATGCTTTAAAAATGACTGATTTCCCATCGCTGATTTTTTGTTAATTACAATAAGACCTATACAGCAGATGCTGGACATACGTTTTTGTCCAGTGATATATTATAAATCTGTGCTGTTTATGGCATAGTTTCTTTTATATACATGTAGAGCTAGATTACGAGTGGAGCGCTTTCTTAAAGGTTTCTTTCATGATTCAGATAGATTATATATTTTTAAACAACTTTCCAATTTATTTCTGTTATTAATTTTGCTTTATTTTTTTGTATCTTTTATTGAAGAAGCAGCAATGCACTCCTGGGAGGCAGCTGAACACATTTGTAAGCGAATTAAAATAGGCATACAGGTTCAGCCACTAATAAGCAGCTAACTCCAAGCTCCTGAGCTAGATATTCTTTTTAACAAAGGATACAAAGAGAATGAAGCAAATAAGCCAATATAAGTAAATTGGAAAGTTGTTTAAAATTGTATGAAATTTTTTGGTTATCATGTCCCTTTAACGTGCGCCCGTAAAAAAAAAAAACAAAAAAACTGCACAAAGCATCTATAAGGGGTTAAAGTGAGGGGATGTGTGGGGTATTAGTAATTTTTTTTTTACCTAAAGTGCCTTTAGATTGCGGTCAATGGGGGACTGTTTTCTCTATAAATATATATGTACCTGTATATGCTTACATACATATATATTTATATGCCAATATGTGTATATACATGCATAAACACATACATGTATATGAATATATTCATATACATATATATTTATTTATTGCTGCCCAACGCTGCGCAAATTGCCCCCTGCACTGCGCTCAGTGGTTTGTCATGTCATGTGGCATGAGAACGAGGCTCCCATTGGAGCCTATGGAAGCACGCTCTTGTGAGCACAAGGTCGCGTTTGCATTGCGCACATATCGTGTTCCACTCGTAATCTAGGCCGTAATATTCAAAATCTTGCCGTTTTATAAAACTCTTTTGTTCAACTGCACATTACAATCATATATATTTTTTTTCGCTTAAAGGGACATAAAACCCCAATTTTTTCTTTAATTTTTCAGAATATACAATTATAAACAACATTCAAATGTACTTCTATGATCTAATTGTGTTTGTTTTCTTGTTATTTGTTATTGAAATCAAGAAGGTAAGTTCAGAAGTGTGTACGTGTCTGCAGCACTATATGACAGCAGTTTTACAACAACGCAAGAGTACTAGATGGCAGCATTATTTCCTGTCGCGTACTGCCCCAGACATGTTCACGCTACCTATCTAGATATTTCTTAACCAAAGAATAACATGAGAACAAAGCACATTTGATAATAGTGTAAACTTTTTTAAAAATTGTATTCTCTGTCTGAATCATGAAAGAAAAATGTTGGGTTCTATGTCCCTTTAAGTCATATGTATCGTATTTGTATTTGTGGGGACTTGCAAACAAATGCTGGTTGTCATGTTGCTCTAGTGACAGTGTTACAAAGCAAAATGAGAATCACATCATTACTATCAAGAACCAGATATTTTGCTAAACACTGAACTCCAGCTTCCTTTTACAGTTGTCAGATTCTTCACATTTTTCTAGATTACACAAGCGGAACAATTTCCTGTATGGAGATCAGTGTGCAATTCAAGATACTGATTTTGTAGTAATATTAAGACATACCTAAAGCCCAGAGACTTAATGCATATTAACTGCCATAATCCTGCTGGGAACAGATGTACTTGGTAACAAGAGACAAATGTCTCATTTAACCATTTAAGTGCAGTGGCTAAAATGTATTTACATTGGACATACGTAACAATAACAGTAAATACAATATGTCATGCCTGTGCTTTATCCCTTTATTTATTTTGGTAATAACAGAGCTCACTTGATGCATTTGTCTTGAGATTTTGGATCTCGGAACACCCTGTTCGTTAGTCTATGGAAAAAAATCTGCATTTTTTGTAGCAGTATTGAAGTTACTAGTAACTTTTTCTCAACTATAGTGATATTTAAACATTTGATTAGAGGTCAATTCCAACAGTGTTTATGTATGATTGTATGTGTTTATATTATAGCTGCATAAGTCGTGCAGCTATAGTTAAAAGAGACAACCCAAAAAAAAAAATTAAAAAAAAATGATTACAGCATTGCAAAGTATGTCACAAATGTTAGGAGTAATGTTAGGAGTAATAAATTACCTTAATTTGTCTGTTCAGGCTCGATTTTCTGTTGAAAATAATACCTTTTCAAAACCTACTGTGGCACTCATAATACAAGTCATATGTGGGCTAGCTAGGCAGGGCAATCAGGAGTGTGCATGGACACGTGCATGAGCATGAAGAGGTGGTGACATTATCACTGACATCACCCTCCTGTGAGACAGCTTCTGCAGTGGTACAGAAGTGCATGCTGACGTAATCGGCCTCTACCCTGCTACTGCATATGAAAGGCAATCATTGCACTTGTGTGCATGCTGGACTAATAATTATGTTAATCTTGAATTAGCTAAAGTGATATGATTGGCCACATTACATTTAACAGATACCTCATTTCCTAGAGGGCTTTGGGGTTTTTTTTTGTTTTGTTTTTTAAATTAAAGCCTGTGTTTTAAAGGATATGAAATCCACATTTTTAATAATTCAGAGCATGCAGTTTTAAACAGCTTTCCAATTTACTTTTATTATCTAATTTGTTCTCTTGCCATCCTTTCTGGAAAAGAATACCTAGGCTGGCTGTCTGACAGCAAAGCACTACTGTGAGCTAGCTGCTCATTGGTGGCTGCATGTATGTGCTTCTTGTCATTGGCTTACTTGATGTGCTCAGCTAGCTCCTAGTAGTGCATTGTTTCTATTTCAACAAAGGATACCAAGATAATTAAGCAATTTTTTATAATAGAAGTAAATTGGAAAGTTGTTTAAAATGGTAGTCTCTATCTTAACGAAAAAAAACATTTTAGGTTTCATGTCCCTTTAATGACAGTTTGTACAATAACAGATGTTAGTGCTATTTCAATATTCATTTAAAGGGGCATAATACTCATATGCTAAATCACTTGAAACTGATGCAGCATAACTGTAAAAAGCTGACATAGTAAACTTCCTTAAACTGAATAGGGAAATAAGATGAGAGTGCACGAGGCTCAACCCCTTAGCTGTCCCGGCACAGGCATACTGATTTGCTGCTTAGAAGTCCTTTACAATGGGATGTGGCTACTGAGGAATTTTTGAGGTAAAATATCTTTCTTTTTTACATAGAGATGTTCAGGTGACAGCTTTTTACAGCTATGCTGCATCACTTTCAAGTGCTACAACATTTGGGTATCATGGCTCTTTAAGCAATTTTTTTACCCTTTGATCGTGCCTTTACATTTTAAACTTAATTTAAAATGTATTTAACTAAACTGATATTTAGCAGTTTAATAGACATTCTTAATAACTATACACCTCTAACTTTTTAAGTAGGGAACTTTATTTCTGTCACTTTTAAGGAATATTAAAGCAGCATTAAAGAGACATAAACCACTCTGTAATTAACATAACAGCAAAGTGGGGAAGCTTTTCAAATACATTAAAGGGACAGTAAACCTAGAAAATAATGTTATATAAGTCTGCACATAGTGCAGAATTATATAACATTATCTTAGCCAAACTTTATTCAACATTATATTGCCGATGAAATTTGATTAAAAAAGAGGGTTTTTCAGACTGCCGCTCTTGCTCTACTGAGCGGGTCTGGTTTTCCCCCTGAGTGCATCTGGGCAGCTGTCTAGTCTCAGCCCGGCCCGATCGCGCCATTACACTCAATGCAGTTTGCTCCTGCTCTGTCTGATAGCGGGAGCGAGCTACATTGAGTGTAACGGCATGATTGGGCCGGGCTATGACTAGACAGCTGCCCAGATGCGCTCAGGGGGAAAACCAGACCCGCTCAGTAGAGCAAGAGCGGCGGTCTGAAAAACCCTCTTTTTTTAATCAAATTTCACCGGCAATATTATGTTGAATAAAGTTTGGCTAAGATAATGTTAACACTTTGTTCCAGTTTTTATAATGGTCAACGTCCCTCACCATTTGCTTTATTTGTATGAACCAATCTTGATTTGTTACATGAATAGACGATGCTAACAGACATTTTATTAGTGATACTGGAAATGATTTGCAGTATCTGATAACCTCTGCCAAGGTCATTTAACCTCTTCAGTAACCGGACCACTTGCCCAAAATACCTGGGTAATTTTTTAGGATTTTTGCAATTACTACATTTAAACAGAAATAGAGCCTTGTTTTTATTTACCTATCAAAACGATATATATATATATATATATATATATATATATATATATATATATATATATATATATATATATATATATATATATATATATCAAGGCCCATTTTGGTATATTTCATGTCACTGTTTCGCCACCAAATGCGATCATATTAAAAAAATTGTTAACTTTTTCACTCACTTTGGGCTTCTCATTTATATCATTTACACACAACTACTGCAGTCATAAGGCAAATGATTGTAAAAGCTTCTCTTTGATCCCCTTTGTTCAGAGATAGCAGACATGCATGGCTTTGCCATTGTTTTTCAGTAATTAGAAGGCTGCTAATTGCAGCTATGTGCCTCACTTCTGAAGTTCCCGTCAATGAAGGGATTAATTAGTTAGCTGGTAAGGGTAATAGTATTATAATGTAGATATTGCCCTCCCACTTAACAGAGTGTCACTGTTTGCATCTGTGATCTGCTTCATATGGCAACAGGAGCACTATCAGCACTCCCTTACCATATGAAGGCTGCGGTCTTAGCTGTCAGAGCCAACAACTTGGACTGTAGCATGAGGGAGAAGGTTGGACATAGCTACTATGTCAACAGGGCATGCTTGCCAAAGTACCCTGTGATGTAGTAGCTATGTCCAATAGGCTTAAGGGGTTAAAGACAAATATGTAACAGGGATGGACTTGTTAAGTCTGCTGTGTGTTTTTATAGTTATCACAATGGGGAGGTCCCTACTACAGTTAAAGGGATAGGAAAGTCAAAATGAAACTTGCATGATTCAGATACAACATGTAATTTTAAGACACTTTTAAATTTACTTCTATTTTCAAATGTGCTTTGTTCTCTTAGTATCCCTTGTTGAAAAAGAATATGCACATATCATACACCAGTGGGAGCTGCTGCAAATTGGTGCCTGCACACATTTGTCTCTTGTGATTGGCTAACTAGATGTGTTCAGCTTCCTGCCAGTAGTGCAATACTTTTCCTTCAGCAATGAATAACAAGATAATGAAGCAAATTTGATAATAGAAGTAAATTGGAAAGTTGTTTAAAATTGTATGTTCTATCTGAATCATAAAAGAAAATTTTGGGGTTTACTATCCCTTTAAATTAGAAGAAAATTATGTAAAAATAATGAGAGCATATTACAATGTTGTTGTTTTTTAAATGTGCCTGGCTAAATATTTTATATTATAATCCCATTCTGTTTCATATTAATTTAATCTAAGAATGTTTTTATTATGTTGAAATAAAAAGTGATGTCCAGTAGATATGCATGGTAATCTGCAGCATAGATAAGCATTGTTTTGCGTAATCACTACCTAGAATACTATTTTTTGTTTGTTTCCAGGCTCTGATGATTGGTTGGATTGTAAATTAGCAGTCAAACTGATCCTATATTCTCCTCTAAAACTATATTAATGTACATGTTGGCTACTGATCCTTGTCACTATATGGCTAACAATATGTGTACTCCCTTACTCATTACTGAGTTCAGGTGTTTCAGCCACACATGATAACAGATGCATATAATCCAGTCATGAACTTTCTTTAGACAAACATTGGCATTACAATTGGTTTTAATGAAGAGCTCAGTGACTGTAAACATTGCAATGTCATAGGATGTCAACTTTTCCACAAGTCAGTTAATGAAATTTTAGCCCTACTAGACCTGCCCCGCTCAACTGAAAGTGCTATTATTGGGAATTGGAAGCATCTAGGAGCAACAACAGCTCAACCACAATGTGGTAGACATTGCAGACTCACAGAGCAGGGCTGCTGGGTGCTGAAGCGCTTAGCACATAAACATCACCTATAAAGCTTAAAGTGAAAGTAAATCCTAGCGTTTTACAAACACTAGGATTTACTATTGAAACAAATAAAGGGCACTTTCATTCATGAAGTATAAGATACTTAATTTAGAAAGCTCCTTTATTTGATTCAATCGATCGCCGCTCTTAGCTCCTACAGCAGAGCGCGGCTAAAAAATTTTTTGGCTAAGAGGTGACATTTTCACCTCTTAGCCAATAGCAGTGCAGTAAATCCGGCTCCCATGGGCGCCAAGCCGGATTTACTGCATGGCTATTGGCTAAGAGGTGAAAACGTCACCTCTTAGCCCAAATTTTTTTTTAGCCGTGGACTGCTGTAGCAGCTAAAAACGGCAATCGATTGAATCATATAAAGGAGATTTCTACATGAAGTATCTTATACTTCATGAATGAAAGTGCCCTTTATTTGTTTCAATAGTAAATCCTAGCATTTGTAAAATGCTAGGATTTATTTTCACTTTAAAATCAACAAGTGCAATGCCAAGCATCGGCTGGAGTGATGTAAAGCGAACCGCCACTGGACTTTGGAGCAGTGGAAAAGTGTTCTCTGGATTGATGAATCACGCTTCACTATCTGGCGGTCTGTTGGAAGAATCTGGGTGGGGTAGTTTTGGAATAGGATGTTGAACAAGTTCATATAGGTATGATGGTCAGGTTTCCACATATTTTTGGCCATTGTCAATTGACTCTATCTAGTAAGATTAAAATGAAAATTATACATAGTAACATATAAAACTCCTCATAGCATTTTATCTGGTGTTTCCTTTCTCTAAGGTGGAAATTGTAGCTTGCAATGTTATTAACCATAGACAGCACATGCATGAATGGGTTGTGGGTTGCAATCCTTACAATTACCATACAAATCAATTTGATTTTAATCATGATTTAAATCACTAGTCAGTAAGAATGATTTAAATAATGGTTTTCATTTTTAGATGACCATTACTGATTTGGTTATATATCATTAGATATCATTACATATGCATAGATAGATCATTGAAATACACTGAGCTTATCTGAGCATAGTTGTCTCACTGAGAGTGTCTGATACACTGAGCTTATCTGAGTACAGGTGTCTCACTGAGTGTGGCTGATACACTGAGCTTATCTGAGTACAGGTGTCTCACTGAGTGTGGCTGATACACTGAGCTTATCTGAGTACAGGTGTCTCACTGAGAGTATTCAAATACAAAGCGAAAAAAGTCTCAGCACCACGTAAAACAGCGTATTGTATTAAGTCTCATATAATTATTACCGGAAAATAAAATTAAGACAATAGCCTTCGTTTCAAAGTATTGTCCCCAGTGGGTGTTGCTCTTGTGTGTTAGCACCATAGATTAATTTTATTCCATGATCATTCTTTCAGACCTTCAAACCCAGTGTGCATGATCACTATATAGAGACAAAGTCCGTGATGTGTATCATATAGTAAAATATCAGATTTTGTCAATCAGCTGAAATAAGATAGGTACGATACCTCTTTTTCACCCTGGATCTTTCACGGGAGCTGTCTGGAAGGCAATCCACACAATTGCACCTTTCTGTGCTCTTGGATCACAACCTCTTCCAACCTCCGTTCGCTCCCTCTCCTTGTCCACGGGCTGCAGCTGATGATGTTACTCCTCCTCCTATGCGTTCTGTCTCTCTTTTCTTCTTTAATGCACTTGATTTTCTGTTTGAAGGTAAAAAAAACAAACAAAGCTCTTTTCCTGGGTCTGGCTCCACAATTATGTCTGTGCTCACTATTCCCAATTGCAATGTATCCAGTAGAACAAATGATAGGAGCACCAGGCACTTGTTGTGGTATAGTAAAATTTAACTTTTATTCTGCTTGTAAGCAGTTTGCAGCAAATTAGCAATAAAACAAGTTCAATTCAATATTCGCACAGCACGGTATGTCAAAGGCAGTGTCCCTGCTTACGCGTTTCGGCTATCGCCATAATCATAGCTTGTTGGAACTGTGTCTGTGAATACAATTTAAAATGCATACAAAGTTTCTATTGGTTAATTAACCTTCTACACACCTCTCAGACTGCCCTATCCTTCACCTGCTATGTGTTGACACGCACACCCCTTAGCAACCTACTCGTTGTATTTTGTTTTATTGATCCAGTGTGCATAAAGTTAAGCTTGCAGTTTTAAAGTAGTATTGAATTCAATCCTGATTAACTTTTACCTTTTTTTGGTACTCTATTGGTTTTGCTTAATGACATTTTACCATTCATAAACTTTCTATTTAAATTAATATAATAGATTCCTGTTTAGTTCTTTTTTTTTTTTCTATATTTTAAATAGCACTTAATTTGTTTTTTTTTGTTTTTTTTGGGGGTAGCCTGTACTGTGAGCTAGCTCAAATTTGTGATGATTTTTGTCTCATAGTTGTATATTATGGTTTCTACTTTCTTCTATTTGAGTATACATTGAAGACACTTTGTAGCTCTTCCTTTCAACTGCATTGGAAGCATTCCTTCAATTAAATATCTCTCACTATTAGGATTGCTGTTAGCGTATGTATATAAATATAAAAACAGTGGCATTTAAAATAATATTTCGATATATAATAGTTATTATATCTTTATTTATATTAGTTGTTATTTTTCCTAATAAATTTCTCTTCTCAAAATAATTATAGATTTTGGATTCTCTAGAGTTTTGATAAATCCAACCTTATTGCCAATAATTTATTATGTCATATTCTGAGTTCATGCCTAAGGGCCATCTTGTTTTTAATTTATGGATCCAAAAAACCTCTTTTTGGGCCAGTTTTTCATCCTTACTCAGATCCCTCGAACCTTTATACACTTTCTCAATTATAGTCCATTTTAATGTTGCACCAGTGGTGTGGAAAGAGCAGAGTGTTTAATGTTATTAACATGTTCCCTTATCCTTTCTCGTACCTCCCTCGTTGTCAGTCCTACATATTGTAGGTCACACAAGGTACAGGTTAGTGCATATACAACATATGTTTCTCTGCAATTAAGACAGGATTTATGAAAGAATCTTTCACCTGTAACAGAGCTCCTGAATGAATTGCCTTCCTGTAAATATTCACAAGCCTTTCAATTAACATTGCTACAATGGTAGGTCCCTTTAAATGTTAGCCAGGAGCTTTGTACACTGCTGTTTTTTCTTAATTTAATAGGGGCTATTTTGTTCCCTAGAGACATTCCCTTTTTAAAGGAGAATCTGCAGCCTTTCTTTGAAATATTTATAAGTTTCTCATCTGCTTGTAATAAAGGTAGATGTTTTCGGATAATGGAACAAATTTGATGATATTGGTTACTGTATTGAGTTACAAAGGTTACCCTGTCATCCTTCCTTTTATTAATATCAAATTTTGACTTGTCCTTTAAAAGATCTGTTCTATTGATAGATGCTACTGAGTTCTTAGCTTTTTCAATTGTTCTATGCGTATAGCCTTGTTCTTTAAGTTTTTTTGCTTAATATCTCTGTGTGCTCCTTATATGTTGCTTCAGTATTACAGTTTCTTCTCAGTCTTATGTATTGACCTTTTGCTACAGAGCTAAATACTCGTTTGGGATGGTTGCTACGTGCATGCAAAAGTGTGTTGCCTGTGATAGGTTTAGTATAGACTTCTGTTAATATGTGTCCATTTTTGTTTCCACTGAGTTCTACATCTAAGTAGTGTATTTAGTTTTTTCCAAACTCACTGGTAAATTTAATGCCTACATTGTTTGTATTAAGTAGTGCAACAAATTCCATAGCACTTTCACTATTGCCTTTCCAGATACATATAAGGTCATCTATAAATCTTTTATAATAGATGATATTCTCTTTGAGGGGGCTTTCACATCCATAGATGTGGGACAGCTCCCACCACCCCCATAGCTGTCCCACATCTCTGGAGGTAAAAAGCCCCCTCAAATGTAAAGAAGTTATGTGTTAGTAAATATTTCGTCGCACGTATAATAAATTTACAAAACTCTTCACTGTAACCTTCAACTTTAGTTATAAAGTATTCAATTGCTTTTAATCCCATATCATGGGGGATAGAAGAGTACAACGATTGCACATCTATGGTTAACCAACCAAAATTCTGATCCCATTTAACCTTTTCAATTTCTTTTAATAACTGTTTTGTATCACATAAGTAGCTGTTTAACTTTTTTACTATTGGTTGCAAAACCTCATCGAGCCACTGTGAGACATGTTCATTCAGTGACCCGATCCCACTTATTATCGGTCTACCAGTTATGTTTTCAATGCCTTTATGAATCTTTGGAAGTATATTAAATACTGGCATGACTGGTTGCGCAACAATAAGGTACTCCTTTGTATTTAAATCAAAATGTCCTTCTTCATAACCTTCATCAATTAAATGTAACATTTCCCTCTTAAATTTAGGGGTAGGATCAGTTAACAATTTGGTATATTGTTTGTCATCCATCAGTTGTCGGTTTGCTTCCTGGATAAATTGTAATTTATCCATTACAACAATTGATCCACCCATGTCCGCATTTCTTATCACAATTTGATTATTTTCACTTAAGCTTTTTAGGGCTGTTTTTAGTTCTTTATTCAAATTTTTATCTCTTTTATAATTGTTGTTGCAAGTATATGCTAGTGTATTTAGGTCTTTTTCTGTCCTTTTTTGAAAAGTTTCCAAAACAGTGCCCCTGCTCTGTATAGGGTAAAATTTAGAGGGTTTGCGAAATTTGGGTAGTTGTGTTTGGCATGTTTGCTGTGTCTGATCTATAGTCCCTTCTCTTTGTAACTCTTCTAGAGCAATTAAGTCACAGGTTTCACTGAAATTTAGTTCAGTCAAGTTATTACTGATTCTTTCTAAATCATCATGAGTGTCTATTGTGGCTTCCTGTTCATTAGAAAAATGTTTCTTTAGGGTAATATTTAGGTGGCCATGCAACGAAGTTGCAGGACAACCTATTGTTATTGTTAGGATTATTATTATTATTATTCTTTTTATTCCGCCAAGCTTTTTATTCAATTGCCCATAACTGCTTAACTGCTTATGCAAAGCTCTTGAAATCAGGTATGCTGGTACATCCTATTGCTCTGCTACATCTCATGCAAAATTGAACTCATAGGTCACATGCTCTGGCAGCCATATTGCTTTTTGCGACAAATTTCGACAAACACTTAAAAATCTTTAGCTCTGGAACTGCTTATGTTACAACTTTGAAACTTGCTGTGCTTAGTGCTACTATGACCTAGATTTGCTGTTGCTCAAGAGAAGTGCCTCGGTCACATGATGTGGCAGCCATCCTGCATTTTGCGAAAATCTTCAAACATCTTCTTCTCTTAAACCGCTTAGTGCAATGATGCACAATTTTGCACAAATGCTCCTTGCAAGGTCCTCTACCAAGTTTGTTCAAATTGCGATTTTTCCATAATCAACATGGCTGCCGTGAGACATTAACCTTTTTATCGACATTTAATTGCGTAAATTTGTACTTAATACATTAGTTTTTCAATATTTAACAATATTACAGTGTAATAGACACATGATTACACATAGTCATAACCCTTAAAGACAATATTTCAGTTAAAATTCGCACTGCGCAGTCGCCATCGTGAAATAAAACATTCGCAAATTTTCATGAAACTTCTGCAAATTGTAGAGGTCTATGGTGAGCATTAGTGTGTGCAATTTGAAAGCCATACATTGCACAGTGTGGCAGCCATTTTGTTTCATATGCGCTGTTTTTAAAAACTACAAAAATCTTCTTCTCCGAAACCGCTTATTAGACAGACGTGAAACTTGGTTTGTAGAGTTATCTTATGACCAATATTCAGATTTGTTCAAGAGAAGTCAATTGGTCATGTGGTTTGGCAGCCATTTTGAATTGTTCAAAATTGCTTAACGATATATTTAAATCAATAATAAAACAAAAACCGTTTCACAAAAATGCTTTATTTTTGCCATGTTTATTGACATCTATAGTGAGCACTATTGTGCGTAATATGGAGGCTGTATATCTTACGATCGGGCAGCCATATTGGTTTACGCGAAAATACCGAAAGTCTATTACCTTTGCAACCGCTTATGTAAGAACTGTGAAATTTGCTGTACACTCTTATATTGCGACCTGGATTCACAATTGCTCATTAGGAGAGAATCAGTCACATGATGCGGCAGCAATATCGGTTTTAAGTTTATGGTAATTATTTGTAATTCAATACTGCCTTTTTTGAGTCAATTGCTCACAAAACACAAATTACTTATGCTAAACTCTTGAAATCAGGTATGCTGGTACAGCCTATTGCAATGCTACATCTCATGCAATATTGAACTCATAGGTCATAAGGTTACGCAGCCATATTGTTTTTTGCGACAAATTTCGAGAACTGCTTAATAATCTTTAGCTCTGGAACTGCTTATGTTGCAACTTTGAAACTTGCTGTGCTTAGTGCTGCTATGACCTAGATTTGCCATTGCTCAACAGAAGTGCCTTGGTCACATGATGTAGCAACCATCTTGCATTTTGCGAAAATCTTTAAACATCTTCTTCTCTTAAATCGCTTAGTGCAATAAAATGCAATTTTGCACGTATGCTCCTTGCAAGGTCCTCTACCAAGATTGTTAAAATTGTGATTTTTCCATAATCAACATGGCTGCTGTGAGACATTAACCTTTTTATCGCCATTTAATTGCGTAATTTTGCAATTTATACATTAGTTTTACAGTATTTAACAATATTACAGTGTAATAGACACATGATTACACATAGTCATAACCCTTAAAGACAATATTGCAGTTAAAATTCGCATTGCGCAGTCGCCTTCGTGAAATAAAACATTTGCAAATTTTCATGAAACTACTGCAAATTGTAGAGGTCTATAGTGAGCATTAGCATGTGCAATTTGAAAGCCATACATTGCATAGCTTGGCGGCCATTTTGTTTCGTATGCGCCATTTTTAAAAACTATAAAAATCTTCTTCTCCGAAACCGCTTATGGAACAGACTTGAAATTTTGTTTATAGAGTTATCTTATGACTAACATTCAGATTTGTTCAAGAGAAGTTGATAGGTCATGTGGTTTGGCAGCCATTTTGAATTGTTCAAAAACGCTTAACGATATTTTTAAATTAATAATAAAACAAAAACCGTTTTACAAAAATGCTTTATTTTTGCCATGTTTATTGAGATCTATGGTGACAATTATTGTGCATAATATGGAGGCTGTATATCATATGATCTGGCAGCCATTTTGTTTTATGCGAATATTTCGAAAATCTATTTTCTCTGCAACTGCTTATGTTAGAACTGTGAAACTTGCTATATAACCTTATATTGTGACCTAGAGTCACATTTGTTCATGTTGAAGGAATTGGTTACAAGCTGTGGCAGCCATATTGGTTTACGAGAAAATTTCGAAAATGTGTTTTCTTTCCAACCGCTTATGTTAAAGCTGTGAAATTTGCTGTATAACCATATATTGTCACCTAGAGTTACATCTGATCGTGATGAAAGTACTAATCATATGGTGGGGCAGCCATCTTGAAAAACGCAAAAATTTCGAAAATGTGTTTTCTTTCCAACTGCTAATGTTAGAATTGTAAAAACTTCTATAAAGCTTTATATTGTGACTTAGCTGCTTGTATGTCATTGCAATGTCGATGCGCATGGCCACCTCTATCGCTGCTTGCAGCTATATTTCTTCTGTTATGTGTGATCAGTCCACGGGTCATCATTACTTCTGGGATATTATCTGCTCCCCTACAGGAAGTGCAAGAGGATTCACCCAGCAGAGTTGCTATATAGCTCCTCCCCTCTACGTCACCCCCAGTCATTCTCTTGCACCCAAAGACTAGATAGGAGGTGTGAGAGGACTATGGTGATTATACTTAGTTTTTATAACTTCAATCAAAAGTTTGTTATTTTACAATAGCACCGGAGCGTGTTATTACTTCTCTGGCAGAGTTTGAAGAAGAATCTACCAGAGTTTTTCTTATGATTTTAACCGGAGTAGTTAAGATCATATTGCTGTTTCTCGGCCATCTGAGGGAGGTAAAAGCTTCAGATCAGGGGACAGCGGGCAGTTGAATCTGCATTGAGGTATGTAGCAGTTTTTATTTTCTGAATGGAATTGATGAGAAAATCCTGCTATACCGTTATAATGACATGTATGTATACTCTACACTTCAGTATTCTGGGGATGGTATTTCACCGGAATTACTCTGTAAAAGTACATTAAACCTTTTAATAGGTATTTAATTCATGTTAAACGTTTTTGCTGGAATGTAGAATCGTTTGCATTTCTGAGGTACTGAGTGAATAAATATTTGGGCATTATTTTTCCACTTGGCAGTTTGCTTGTTTTGATTATGACAGTTTCGTTTCTCTCTCACTGCTGTGTGTGAGGGGGAGGGGCCGTTTTTGGCGCTCTTTGCTACGCATCAAAAAATTTCCAGTCAGTTACACTTGTATTTTCTGCATGATCCGGTTCATCTCTAACAGAACTCAGGGGTCTTCAAACTTCTTTGAAGGGAGGTAGATTCTCTCAGCAGAGCTGTGAGATTTATGTAGTGACTGTGTTTTAAAACGTTGCTCTGTGATTTTTATGTTTAAAATTTAATTAGTGTTGCTTTACTAATGGGAACAAACCTTTGCTAACAAGTTGTGTTGTTTTTAAAGAGTGATGCTATAACTGTTTTTCAGTTCATTATTTCAACTGTCATTTAATCGTTTAGTGCTTCTTTGAGGCACAGTACGTTTTTGTTAAATAAGATTGTAACCAAGTTGCATGTTTATTGCTAGTGTGTTAAACATGTCTGATTCAGAGGAAGATACCTGTGTCATTTGTTCCAATGCCAAGGTGGAGCCCAATAGAAATTTATGTACTAACTGTATTGATGCTACTTTAAATAAAAGCCAATCTGTACAAATTGAACAAATTTCACCAAACAGCGAGGGGAGAGTTATGCCGTCTAACTCGCCTCACGTGTCAGTACCTGCGTCTCCCGCCCGGGAGGTGCGTGATATTATGGCGCCTAGTACATCTGGGCAGCCATTACAGATAACATTACAAGATATGGCTACTGTTATGACTGAAGTTTTGGCTAAGTTACCAGAACTAAGAGGCAAGCGTGATCACTCTGGGGTGAGAACAGAGTGCGCTGATAATTCTAGGGCCATGTCTGATACTGCGTCACAGCTTGCAGAGCATGAGGACGGAGAGCTTCATTCTGTAGGTGACGGTTCTGATCCAAGCAGATTGGATTCAGATATTTCAAATTTTAAATTTAAATTGGAAAACCTCCGTGTATTACTAGGGGAGGTCTTAGCGGCTCTTAACGATTGTAACACTGTTGCAATACCAGAGAAAATGTGTAGGTTGGATAAATACTTTGCGGTACCGGCGAGTACTGACGTTTTTCCTATACCTAAGAGATTAACTGAAATTGTTACTAAGGAGTGGGATAGACCCGGTGTGCCGTTCTCACCCCCTCCAATATTTAGAAAGATGTTTCCAATAGACGCCACCACACGGGACTTATGGCAAACGGTCCCTAAGGTGGAGGGAGCAGTTTCTACTTTAGCTAAGCGCACCACTATCCCGGTGGAGGATAGCTGTGCTTTTTCAGATCCTATGGATAAAAAATTAGAGGGTTACCTTAAGAAAATGTTTGTTCAACAAGGTTTTATATTGCAACCCCTTGCATGCATCGCGCCGATTACGGCTGCGGCAGCATTTTGGATTGAGTCTCTGGAAGAGAACCTTAGTTCCGCTACGCTGGACGATATTACGGACAGGCTTAGAGTCCTTAAACTAGCTAATTCATTCATTTCGGAGGCCGTAGTACATTTAACCAAACTTACGGCTAAGAATTCAGGATTCGCCATTCAGGCACGTAGGGCGCTGTGGCTAAAATCCTGGTCGGCTGATGTAACTTCTAAGTCCAAATTACTTAATATACCTTTCAAGGGGCAAACTTTATTTGGGCCCGGTTTGAAAGAAATTATCGCTGACATTACAGGAGGTAAGGGCCACGCTCTACCTCAAGACAAAGCCAAAGCTAAGGCTAGACAGTCTAATTTTCGTCCCTTTCGGAATTTCAAAGCAGGTGCAGCATCAACTTCCACTGCACCAAAACAGGAAGGAGCTGTTGCTCGTTACAGACAAGGCTGGAAACCTAACCAGTCCTGGAATAAGGGCAAGCAGGCCAGAAAACCTGCTGCTGCCCCTAAGACAGCATGAACCGAGGGCCCCCGATCCGGGACCGGATCTAGTGGGGGGCAGACTCTCTCTCTTCGCCCAGGCTTGGGCAAGAGATGTCCAGGATCCCTGGGCGCTAGAGATCATATCTCAGGGATACCTTCTAGACTTCAAATTATCTCCCCCACGAGGGAGATTTCATCTGTCAAGGTTGTCAACAAACCAAATAAAGAAAGACGCGTTTCTACGCTGTGTACAAGATCTATTATTAATGGGAGTGATCCATCCGGTTCCGCGGTCGGAACAAGGACAAGGGTTTTACTCAAACCTGTTTGTGGTTCCCAAAAAAGAGGGAACTTTCAGGCCAATCTTGGATTTAAAGATCCTAAACAAATTCCTAAGAGTTCCATCGTTCAAAATGGAAACTATTCGGACAATCTTACCCATGATCCAAAAGGGTCAGTACATGACCACAGTGGATTTAAAGGATGCTTACCTTCACATACCGATTCACAAAGATCATTACCGATATCTAAGGTTTGCCTTCTTAGACAGGCATTACCAGTTTGTAGCCCTTCCATTCGGATTGGCTACGGCTCCAAGAATTTTCACAAAGGTTCTGGGTGCCCTTCTAGCGGTTCTGAGACCGCGAGGAATTTCGGTAGCTCCGTACCTAGACGACATTCTGATACAAGCTTCAAGCTTTCAAACTGCCAAGTCTCATACAGAGTTAGTTCTGGCATTTCTAAGGTCGCATGGATGGAAAGTGAACGAAAAGAAGAGTTCTCTCTTGCCTCTCACAAGGGTTCCATTCTTGGGGACTCTTATAGATTCTGTAGAAATGAAGATTTATCTGACAGAAGACAGATTAACAAAGCTTCTAAATGCATGCCGTGTCCTTCATTCCATTCAACTCCCGTCAGTAGCTCAATGCATGGAGGTGATCGGCTTAATGGTAGCAGCAATGGACATAGTACCCTTTGCACGCCTACATCTCAGACCGCTGCAATTGTGCATGCTGAGTCTGTGGAATGGGGATTACTCAGATTTGTCCCCCACTCTGAATCTGGATCAAGAGACCAGAAACTCTCTTCTATGGTGGCTTTCTCGGCCACATCTGTCCAGGGGGATGCCTTTCAGCAGGCCGGACTGGACAATTGTAACAACAGACGCCAGCCTTCTAGGTTGGGGCGCTGTCTGGAATTCTCTGAAGGCTCAGGGACAATGGAGTCAGGAGGAAAGTCTCCTGCCAATAAACATTCTGGAATTGAGAGCAGTTCTCAATGCCCTTCTAGCTTGGCCCCAGTTAAAGACTCGGGGGTTCATCAGGTTTCAGTCGGACAACATCACGACTGTAGCTTACATCAACCATCAGGGAGGGACAAGAAGCTCCCTAGCAATGATAGAAGTATCAAAGATAATTCGCTGGGCAGAGTCTCACTCTTGCCACCTGTCAGCAATCCACATCCCGGGAGTGGAGAACTGGGAGGCGGATTTCTTGAGTCGCCAGACTCTTCATCCGGGGGAGTGGGAACTTCATCCGGAGGTCTTTGCCCAAATACTTCGACGTTGGGGCAAACCAGAGATAGATCTCATGGCGTCTCGCCAGAACGCCAAACTTCCTCGCTACGGATCCAGATCCAGGGATCCGGGAGCGGTTCTGATAGATGCTTTGACAGCACCTTGGAACTTCAGGATGGCTTATGTGTTTCCACCCTTCCCGCTGCTTCCTCGATTGATTGCCAAAATCAAACAGGAGAGAGCATCAGTGATTCTAATAGCGCCTGCATGGCCGCGCAGGACTTGGTATGCAGATCTAGTGGACATGTCATCCTGTCCGCCGTGGTCTCTACCTCTAAGACAGGACCTTCTGATTCAGGGTCCATTCAAACATCAAGGTCTAACTTCTCTGAAGCTGACTGCTTGGAAATTGAACGCTTGATTTTATCAAAACGTGGGTTTTCTGAGTCGGTTATTGATACCCTGATACAGGCTAGGAAGCCTGTTACCAGAAAGATTTACCATAAAATATGGCGTAAATACCTATACTGGTGTGAATCCAAAGATTACTCCTGGAGTAAGGTTAGGATTCCTAGGATATTGTCTTTTCTACAAGAAGGTTTAGAAAAGGGTTTATCGGCTAGCTCATTAAAGGGACAGATCTCAGCTCTGTCCATCTTGTTACACAGGCGTCTGTCAGAAAATTCAGACATCCAGGCCTTTTGTCAGGCTTTAGCTAGGATCAAGCCTGTGTTTAAAACTGTTGCTCCGCCATGGAGTTTAAACTTAGTTCTTAACGTTTTACAGGGTGTTCCGTTTGAACCCCTTCATTCCATTGATATAAGATTGTTATCTTGGAAAGTTCTATTTTTAATGGCTATTTCCTCGGCTCGAAGAGTCTCTGAGTTATCAGCCCTACATTGTGATTCTCCTTATCTGATCTTTCACTCAGACAAGGTAGTTCTGCGTACTAAACCTGGGTTCTTACCTAAGGTTGTCTCTAACAGGAATATCAATCAAGAGATTGTTGTTCCCTCCTTGTGTCCAAATCCTTCTTCAAAGAAGGAACGTCTTCTACACAATCTGGATGTAGTTCGTGCCCTCAAGTTCTACTTGCAGGCAACTAAAGATTTTCGCCAAACTTCTTCCCTGTTTGTCGTTTATTCTGGACAGAGGAGAGGTCAAAAAGCTTCTGCTACCTCTCTCTCTTTTTGGCTTCGTAGCATAATACGTTTAGCCTATGAGACTGCTGGACAGCAGCCTCCTGAAAGAATTACAGCTCATTCTACTAGAGCTGTGGCTTCCACTTGGGCCTTTAAGAATGAGGCCTCTGTTGAACAGATTTGCAAGGCTGCAACTTGGTCTTCGCTTCATACTTTTTCCAAATTTTACAAATTTGACACTTTTGCTTCTTCGGAGGCTATTTTTGGGAGAAAGGTTCTTCAGGCAGTGGTTCCTTCTGTATAATGAGCCTGCCTATCCCTCCCGTCATCCGTGTACTTTTGCTTTGGTATTGGTATCCCAGAAGTAATGATGACCCGTGGACTGATCACACATAACAGAAGAAAACATAATTTATGCTTACCTGATAAATTCCTTTCTTCTGTTGTGTGATCAGTCCACGGCCCGCCCTGTTTTTTAAGGCAGGTACATATTTTTTAAATTATAATTCAGTCACCACTACACCCTTGGCTTCTCCTTTCTCGTTGGTCTTTGGTCGAATGACTGGAGGTGACGTAGAGGGGAGGAGCTATATAGCAACTCTGCTGGGTGAATCCTCTTGCACTTCCTGTAGGGGAGCAGATAATATCCCAGAAGTAATGATGACCCGTGGACTGATCACACAACAGAAGAAAGGAATTTATCAGGTAAGCATAAATTATGTTTTCTTATTAGTTTATTGACATCGATTAATGTCTGAAATAAATTAAAATTTTCAGAAGGCACAAAGTTAAGACCTAATTCCAACACCCTTGTTTCATCATTCGTCAAATGATAGGTAGACACATTAATCACCGGACTCAATTGTATTTGTTGTATCTCCTGCCTCTCCTGGTCTGGTACCTGCTTTGATTTGCAAATCCTCTGCCTCTTTCCCCCCTTCTGGTCTTTCTAGGGGTTTGGGAAAAACCTGCTTCTCTTCAGTATGTTCTCTTAAAGGGACAGTCAACCCAAAAATTACTGTAACTTATTTAGATTAGTTAAATAACAATCTTTACAGTAGCCAAATTTCCATCTAAATAAGCTTTGGCAGAAAATAAACTTACTAGATCTCATCTTGAAGTTTTGAAATGGCCGCCTGACCCCTCCTTCTCTGACGTCTTCCAAAAGCTTGCACTAGTACAGGATCCTTTTCTCTAGTCTCGTCCCTGCGCGCTCCTGCAATTTCAGCTAACAGCTGTTCATACCCGGCACTCACTGCCTCTCATCCATGCTGTGTTCTGTGTGTTACAGAGAATGAGAGGCAGTGAGTGCCGGGCAGGCAGCAATATGATGGTCTGTGCTTTAGTTAATACTCAGAGATTAGAGAGAAATGTTTTATTTTTATTGTATTTCCCTAACTACACAGTCCTCTCTGATCAACTTGTTTGTGCACCATCAGCATGGTAACATTGTATCCACGGATCAACTGCAATTTATACCTCTCTCTCAAAAGTTTGAAATATTTTTTTTTGTGAAACAGCATTTATTAAAAGAGAAAGCTGGGGGCGTGTCTGGGTAGCGGCCATGTCAGGTGACAATATTAGAAGCTCTGTTTAAAGTCTGGATAATCCACCAATTAGCTCCTTGTAAAAGCGGCATCTTACATAAGTGCTAGATATCACTGAAGGAGGAGTTGCTTCAGATGGTGCTGTAATAGCTCCTTGTAAAAGCGGCATCTTACATAAGTGCTAGATATCACTGAAAGAGGAGTTGCTTCAGATGGTGCTGTTGAAAATTTCTTGAGCTCAACTTTTTTTTTTCTACAACACTAACCACCATTTATCTATATTCTCGCAATGAATCCAGAGACAACTACTGGAAATAGATCTGACATAATGGCAGCTGTGGAGTTGTTGGAGTGGAGTATACAGAGTTTCAACATCTTCAGAGCAGACTTACATCAGTGCTGACTCTCCTACGCTGAGATTCTAAGTGACTAGCAGATGTTAGCTAGACACTGACTGCAGAGGTAGCTGAAACTCGGACACAGCAAGTATAATCAGTGCTATTATGCTATATGCACAAGCGGATGCACCATTCACACAGAATGTGCAACATAACTCCTTATGCAAAGCTCAACTATAGGAGACTGCCATAACTTTGACCGATCCTGAGCTTTGCATAAGGAGTTATGTTGCACATTCTGTGTGAATGGTGTATCCGCTTGTGCATATAGCATAATAGCGCTGATTGTACTTGCGGTGTCAACTCTTATGCAAAGCTCAACTATAGGAGACTGCCATAACTTTGACCGATCCTGAGCTTTGCATAAGGAGTTATGTTGCACATTCTGTGTGAATGGTGTATCCGCTTGTGCATATAGCATAATAGCGCTGATTGTACTTGCGGTGTCAACTCTTATGCAAATCTCAACTATAGGAGACTGCCATAACTTTGACCGATCCTACTTCACATCTGTGTGCAAGGTTTTTATTGCATTGGATGGCTCCATATCCTCAAGTGCTCAGGATCGGTCAAAGTTATGGCAGTCTCCTATAGTTGAGCTTTGCATAAGGAGTTATGTTGCACATTCTGTGTGTCAGTGTCTAGCTAACATCTGCTAGTCACTTAGAATCTCAGCGTAGGAGAGTCAGCACTGATGTAAGTCTGCTCTGAAGATGTTGAAACTCTGTATACTCCGCTCCAACAACTCCACAGCTGCCATTATGTCAGATCTATTTCCAGTAGTTGTATCTGGATTCATTACGAGAATATAAATAAATGGTGGTTAGTGTTGTAGAAAAAAAAAAGTTGAGCTCAAGAAATTTTCAACAGCACCATCTGAAGCAACTCCTCCTTCAGTGATATCTAGCACTTATGTAAGATGCCGCTTTTACAAGGAGCTATTACAGCACCATCTGAAGCAACTCCTTCAGTGATATCTAGCACTTATGTAAGATGCCGCTTTTACAAGGAGCTATTACAGCACCATCTGAAGCAACTCCTTCAGTGATATCTAGCACTTATGTAAGATGCCACTTTTACAAGGAGCTAATTGGTTGATTATCCAGACTTTAAACAGAGCTTCTAATATTGTCACCTGACATGGCCGCTACCCGGACACGCCCCCAGCTTTCTCTTTTAATAAATGCTGTTTCACAAAAAAAAAAAAATATTTCAAACTTTTAAGAGAGAGTATAAATTGCAGTTGATCCGTGGATACAATGTTACCATGCTGATGGTGCACAAACAAGTTGATCAGAGAGGACTGTGTAGTTAGGGAAATACAATAAAAATAAAACATTTCTCTCTAATCTCTGAGTATTAAATAAAGCACAGACCATCATATTGCTGCCTGCCCGGCACTCACTGCCTCTCATTCTCTGTAACACACAGCGCACAGCATGGATGAGAGGCAGTGAGTGCCAGGTATGAACAGCTGTTAGCTGAAATTGCAGGAGCGCGCAGGGACGAGACTAGATAAAAGGATCCTGTACTAGTGCAAGCTTTTGGGAGGTGTCAGAGAAGGAGGGGTCAGGCGGCCATTTCAAAAAGGCCAGATGAGATCAGTAAGTGTATTTTCTGCCAAAGTTTATTTAGATGAAAATTTGGCTACAGTTTACTGTAAAGATCATTATTTAACTAATCTAAATAAGTTACAGTAATTTTTGGGTTGACTGTCCCTTTAAAATGCCTTGTGGTGTAGATCTAGTGGTTGGTCTGGTGTAGTGTCTGGTTGTATCAGTTATTTCAGTTCTATCTTCACTAACATATTTTGTAGAGTTTTCTTTTGTTCTAACTGATCCATTGTCTTCTATGGTGAGCTCTATATTAGGTGGCCTTTCCTCCTCTTCACTTGAGGTAGCACCTCCACCTGTAGCTTCATCTAATGATTCCGCTTCACTATCACTGAATGTTGCTTTCTTGTACTGTGGCATGTTATCTCTTTGATAACCTCCTCTGTTATTGCCCCTTTGTTGGCCTCTTCTACCTCTACCTGTGTTTCTCCTGAAGCTAAATTTAGGTTTCCTCTGCCATATGTACACTCTATTTAAGTCATAATCAGATTTATCCCTCAGATATTTACCATTTTTTATGTCTTTCAATAACCTTTTGGCTTCAGCTATGGTACTTTTTAGTATTTTGTCAAATTTATCAAACTGTACTTCTTGACTTCGAACACTTAACACCTCCTGAATAGCATCTATCTGCTTTGATACCTCTTTAAGCATTTTGGTCTTATAATCAATCAGCAACAACATCAATTTCAGTGAACAGTCCGTTAAAGTCCTATTCCATACTTTGATAAATTCAGCATCTTCTGTGTTAAATGTCGGGAATTTATTTAATCTGAGTCCCCTAGGGACCATACCCAGTTTGTAATACTTATCAAGTGTCCACACGTCCCATTTTAGTTTATTTTCCTTGTTAAGGGAAAATTCCAGTTCTTCAAATAGTCTTGATAATGAATATTTTGAGAAGTCTGTAGTAAATACAAATTCCAACTCTTCCAAGTTACCCACTCTCAACTATCTAGGTTGCAAGGAATAATATGTAGTGTCCCCTTCTGTTATTGCGCTGCTTGATTCCATAGTGTAATGTAATGTACTGCTTGTTTGCCAGACAATTTGCTGCTATGTGTGCTATAGAGGCTGTTGGCGTGGGAAATCGCCCAAATAGACAATATTCAAATACAAAGCGAAAAAAGTCTCAGCACCACATAAAACAGCGTATTGTATTAAGTCTCATATAATTATTACCGGAAAAGAAAATTAAGACAATAGCCTTTGTTTCAAAGTATTGTCCCCAGTGGGTGTTGCTCTTGTGTGTTAGCACCATAGATTAATTTAATTCCATGATCATTCTCTCAGACCTTCAAACCCAGTGTGCATGATCACTATATAGAGACAAAGTCTGTGATGTGTATCATATAGTAAAATATCAGATTTTGTTAATCAGCTGAAATAAGATAGGTACGATACCTCTTTTTCACCCGGTTCGTTCACGGGAGCTGTCTGGAAGGCGATCCACACGATTGCACCTTTCTGTGCTCTTGGATCACAACCTCTTCCAACCTCCGTTCGCTCCCTCTCCTTGTCCACGGGCTGCAGCTGATGACGTCACTCCTACTCCTATTCGTTCTGTCTCTCTCTTCTTCTTTAATGCACTTGATTTTCTGTTTGAAGGTAAAAAAAAAAAACAAGCTCTTTCCCGGGTCTGGCTCCACAATGATGTCTGTGCTCACTATTCCCAATTGCAATGTATCCAGTAGAACAAATGATAGGAGCACCAGGCACTTGTTGTGGTATAGTAAAATTTAACTTTTATTCTGCTTGTAAGCAGTTTGCAGCAAATTAGCAATAAAACAAGTTCAATTCAATATTTGCACAGCATGGTATGTCAAAGGCAGTGTCCCAGCTTACGCGTTTCGGCTATCGCTGTAATCATAGCTTGTTGGAACTGTGTCTGTGAATACAATTTAAAATACATACAAAGTTTCTATTGGTTAATTAACCTTCTACACACCTCTCAGACTGCCCTATCCTTCACCTGCTATGTGTTGACACGCACACCCCTTAGCAACCTACTCATTGTATTTTGTTTTATTGATCCAGTGTGCATAAAGTTAAGCTTGCAGTTTTAAAGTAGTATTGAATTCAATCCTGATTAACTTTTACCTTTTTTTTTTTTTTTGGTACTCTACAGGGAGTGCAGAATTATTAGGCAAGTTGTATTTTTGAGGATTAATTTTATTATTGAACAGCAACCATGTTCTCAATGAACCCAAAAAACTCATTAATATCAAAGCTGAATAGTTTTGGAAGTAGTTTTTAGTTTGTTTAACTGGATTTTCACGAATAAAGGAAAAAGATTTTAATCACTGCACAGAGTGCCGAGTAATCCTTCATTTACCTTGTATTCATCTTAATTATTTACAAATGCGCATGCGCAATGACGTATGAAGAGCGTCATCAATACCTACATGGACAAGCCTGAAATGGCATAGAGATGGAGAAGAAGGATGAGGGGGAAGAGTTTGGCGGCCATATTTAGCATAGATTAAATGATGTATCGTGAATCATTACTAGGACAAGGATATAGGTAATAAAGAAGGGAGGAGGTGCAGGCGGATCTTCGTTTGGGTTTTAAAAATATGTAATCATGTTGTGTTGGGTGTTGACTGTCCCTTTAAAATTGCATTTGTCGTCTATTTGTATATCAACTTCAATCCAATTACGACTGGGGTTTGGTCAACATAATGTTTAATACAGGTAAAAAAAAAACTTATCCGGAAAAGGTTAGGATTTTGAAATAGTTTGGATTTCGGGATATTTGCATTTGTAAAATCGAACAGCTTGGAGAGGGGATGGAACTAAGTGTAAACAACATTTTATGTAATTTAGGTAATATTTACATGTTATAATACAGCTTATACATGCAGCCTAAAGGTAGTTTTATATAACTTTTAATACTTTTCTTTCTATACAGGGAGTGCAGAATTATTAGGCAAGTTGTATTTTTGAGGATTCATTTTATTATTGAACAACAACCATGTTCTCAATGAACCCAAAAAACTCATTAATATCAAAGCTGAATAGTTTTGGAAGTAGTTTTTAGTTTGTTTTTAGTTATAGCTATTTTAGGGGGATATCTGTGTGTGCAGGTGACTATTACTGTGCATAATTATTAGGCAACTTAACAAAAAACAAATATATACCCATTTCAATTATTTATTTTTACCAGTGAAACCAATATAACATCTCAACATTCACAAATATACACTTCTGACATTCAAAAACAAAACAAAAACAAATCAGTGACCAATATAGCCACCTTTCTTTGCAAGGACACTCAAAAGCCTGCCATCCATGGATTCTGTCAGTGTTTTGATCTGTTCACCATCAACATTGCGTGCAGCAGCAACCACAGCCTCCCAGACACTGTTCAGAGAGGTGTACTGTTTTCCCTCCATGTAAATCTCACATTTGATGATGGACCACAGGTTCTCAATGGGGTTCAGATCAGGTGAACAAGGAGGCCATGTCATTAGATTTTCTTCTTTTATACCCTTTCTTGCCAGCCACGCTGTGGAGTACTTGGACGCGTGTGATGGAGCATTGTCCTGCATGAAAATCATGTTTTTCTTGAAGGATGCAGACTTCTTCCTGTACCACTGCTTGAAGAAGGTGTCTTCCAGAAACTGGCAGTAGGACTGGGAGTTGAGCTTGACTCCATCCTCAACCCGAAAAGGCCCCACAAGCTCATCTTTGATGATACCAGCCCAAACCAGTACTCCACCTCCACCTTGCTGGCGTCTGAGTCGGACTGGAGCTCTCTGCCCTTTACCAATCCAGCCACGGGCCCATCCATCTGGCCCATCAAGACTCACTCTCATTTCATCAGTCCATAAAACCTTAGAAAAATCAGTCTTGAGATATTTCTTGGCCCAGTCGTTTCAGCTTGTGTGTCTTATTCAGTGGTGGTCGTCTTTCAGCCTTTCTTACCTTGGCCATGTCTCTGAGTATTGCACACCTTGTGCTTTTGGGCACTCCAGTGATGTTGCAGCTCTGAAATATGGCCAAACTGGTGGCAAGTGGCATCTTGGCAGCTGCACGCTTGACTTTTCTCAGTTCATGGGCAGTTATTTTGCGCCTTGGTTTTTCCACACGCTTCTTGCTACCCTGTTGACTATTTTGAATGAAACGCTTGATTGTTCGATGATCACGCTTCAGAAGCTTTGCAATTTTAAGAGTGCTGCATCCCTCTGCAAGATATCTCACTATTTTTGACTTTTCTGAGCCTGTCAAGTCCTTCTTTTGACCGATTTTGCCAAAGGAAAGGAAGTTGCCTAATAATTATGCACACCTGATATAGGGTGTTGATGTCATTAGACCACATCCCTTCTCATTACAGAGATGCACATCACCTAATATGCTTAATTGGTAGTAGGCTTTCGAGCCTATACAGCTTGGAGTAAGACAACATGCATAAAGAGGATGATGTGGTCATACTCATTTGCCTAATAATTCTGAACTCCCTGTATTGGTTTTGCTTAATGACATTTTACCATTCATAAACTTTCTATTTAAATTAATATAATAGATTCCTGTTTAGTACTTTTTTTTTCTATATTTTAAATAGCACTTAATTCGTTTTTTTGTGCTAAATTTTCTATATTTAAGTGCTATTTAAAATATAGAAAAAAAAGAACTAAACAGGAATCTATTATATTAATTTAAATAGAAAGTTTATGAATGGTAAAATGTCATTAAGCAAAAGCAATAGAGTACCAAAAAAAAAGGTAAAAGTTAATCAGGATTGAATTCAATACTACTTTAAAACTGTAAGCTTAACTTTATCACACTGGATCAATAAAACAAAATACAACAAGTAGGTTGCTAAGGGGTGTGCGTGTCAACACATAGCAGGTGAAGGATAGGGCAGTCTGAGAGGTGTGTAGAAGGTTAATTAACCAATAGAAACTTTGTATGTATTTTAAATGGTATTCACAGACACAGTTCCAACAAGCTATGATTACAGCGATAGCTGAAACGCGTAAGCTGGGACACTGCCTTTGACATACCATTCTGTGCGAATATTGAATTGAACTTGTTTTACTGCTAATTTGCTGCAAACTGCTTACAAGCAGAATAAAAGTTAAATTTTACTATACCACAAGTGCCTGGTGCGCCTATCATTTGTTCTACTGGATACATGTCTCACTGAGAGTGTCTGATACACTGAGCTTATCTGAGTACAGGTGTCTCACTGACTGTGGCTGATACACTGAGCTTATCTGAGTACAGGTGTCTCACTGAGAGTGGCTGATACACTGAGCTTATCTGAGCACAGGTGTCTCACTGAGTGTGGCTGATACACTGAGCTTATCTGAGTACAGGTGTCTCACTTACTGTGGCTGATACACTGAGTTTATCTGAGTACAGGTGGCTGATACACTGAGTTTATCTGAGTACAGGTGTCTCACTGAGAGTGGCTGATACACTGAGCTTATCTGAGTACAGGTGTCTCACTGAGTGTGGCTGATACACTGAGCTTATATGAGTACAGGCGTCTCACTGAATGTGGCTGATACACTGAGCTTATCTGAGTACAGGTGTCTCACTGAGAGTGACTGATACACTGAGCTTATCTGAGTACAGGTGTCTCACTGAGAGTGGCTGATACACTGAGCTTATCTGAGCACAGGTGTCTCACTGAGTGTGGCTGATACACTGAGCTTATCTGAGTACAGGTGTCTCACTTGCTGTGGCTGATACACTGAGTTTATCTGAGTACAGGTGTCTCACTGACAGTGGCTGATACACTGAGTTTATCTGAGTACAGGTGTCTCACTGAGAGTGGCTGATACACTGAGCTTATCTGAGTACAGGTGTCTCACTGAGTGTGGCTGATATACTGAGCTTATATGAGTACAGGCGTCTCACTGAATGTGGCTGATACACTGAGCTTATCTGAGTACAGGTGTCTCACTGACTGTGGCTGATACACTGAGCTTATCTGAGTACAGGTGTCTCACTGAGAGTGGCTGATACACTGAGCTTATCTGAGCACAGGTGTCTCACTGAGTGTGGCTGATACACTGAGCTTATCTGAGTACAGGTGTCTCACTTACTGTGGCTGATACACTGAGTTTATCTGAGTACAGGTGGCTGATACACTGAGTTTATCTGAGTACAGGTGTCTCACTGAGAGTGGCTGATACACTGAGCTTATCTGAGTACAGGTGTCTCACTGAGTGTGGCTGATACACTGAGCTTATATGAGTACAGGCGTCTCACTGAATGTGGCTGATACACTGAGCTTATCTGAGTACAGGTGTCTCACTGAGAGTGACTGATACACTGAGCTTATCTGAGTACAGGTGTCTCACTTAGTGTGGCTGATACACTGAGCTTATCTGAGTACAGGTGTCTCACTGAGTGTTGCTGATACACTGAGCTTATCTGAGTACAGGTGTCTCACTGACTGGGACTGATACACTGAGCTTATCTGAGTACAGGTGTCTCACTGACTGTGGTTGATGAAGTGAGCTTATCTGAGCACAGGTGTCTCACTGAGTGTGGCTGATACACTGAGCTTATCTGAACACAGGTGTCTCACTGAGTGTGGCTGATACACCGAGCTTATCTGAGTACAGGTGTCTCACTGACTGTGACTGATACACTGAGCTTATCTGAGTACAGGTGTCTCACTGAGAGTGGCTGATACACTGAGCTTATCTGAGTACAGGTGTCTCACTGAGAGTGGCTGATACACTGAGCTTACCTGAGTACAGGTGTCTCACTGAGTGTGGCTGATACACTGAGCTTATCTGAGTACAGGTGTCTCACTGAGAGTGGCTGATACACTGAGCTTATCTGAGCACAGGTGTCTCACTGAGTGTGGCTGATACACTGAGCTTATCTGAGTACAGGTGTCTCACTTGCTGTGGCTGATACACTGAGTTTATCTGAGTACAGGTGTCTCACTGACAGTGGCTGATACACTGAGTTTATCTGAGTACAGGTGTCTCACTGAGAGTGGCTGATACACTGAGCTTATCTGAGTACAGGTGTCTCACTGAGTGTGGCTGATATACTGAGCTTATATGAGTACAGGCGTCTCACTGAATGTGGCTGATACACTGAGCTTATCTGAGTACAGGTGTCTCACTGAGAGTGACTGATACACTGAGCTTATCTGAGTACAGGTGTCTCACTTAGTGTGGCTGATACACTGAGCTTATCTGAGTACAGGTGTCTCACTGAGTGTTGCTGATACACTGAGCTTATCTGAGTACAGGTGTCTCACTGACTGTGACTGATACACTGAGCTTATCTGAGTACAGGTGTCTCACTGACTGTGGTTGATGAAGTGAGCTTATCTGAGCACAGGTGTCTCACTGAGTGTGGCTGATACACTGAGCTTATCTGAACACAGGTGTCTCACTGATTGTGGCTGATACACCGAGCTTATCTGAGTACAGGTGTCTCACTGACTGTGACTGATACACTGAGCTTATCTGAGTACAGGTGTCTCACTGAGAGTGGCTGATACACTGAGCTTATCTGAGTACAGGTGTCTCACTGAGAGTGGCTGATACACTGAGCTTATCTGAGTACAGGTGTCTCACTGAGTGTGGCTGATACACTGAGCTTATCTGAGTACAGGTGTCTCACTGAGAGTGGCTGATACACTGAGCGTATCTGAGTACAGGTGTCTCACTGACTGTGGCTGATACACTGAGCTTATCTGAGTACAGGTGTCTCATTATTTTATTATTATTATTATCGTTTATTTGTAGAGCGCCAACAGATTCCGCAGCGCTATAAACAAATGCAGAGTACAACAAAACAAATATAAGGATCAAATGGGTAGAGGGCCCTGCCAAGAGTTGCACTGTTGTAGTCAGCTCTTAAGAAGGTGATCAACAAACAGCTGGACTCTTAGGCTTACATGCTAAGGGGGTTCAGAGGATAGCAATGGAGGAGAGGAACTGGTATAAAAAAAGGTTAGCGTAGGTTGTATGCATCCCTGAACAGTAGAGTCTTTAGGGAGCACTTGAAGTTTTAAAAACTAGAAGAGAGTCTTGTGGAGCGAGGCAGAGAGTTCCACAAGATGGGAGCCAGTCTGGAGAAGTCCTGTAAACGGGAGTGTGATGAGGTGACAAGAGAGGAGGAGAGTAGGAGGTCATGAGCAGAGCGAAGGGGACGGGAGGGAGAGTATCTGGAGACAAGGTCTGAGATATAGGGGGGAGCAGTGCAGTTAAGGGCTTTGTATGTCAGAATGAGAATTTTGTGTTTGAATCTAGAGGCAAGAGGAAGCCAGTGAAGGGATTGGCAGAGAGGTGCAGCAGATGAAGAGCGACGTGTAAGGAAGATTAGTCTGGCAGAGGCATTCATTATGGATTGTAAAGGAGCTAGGCGGCAGGTGGGGAGACCAGAGAGGACAGAGTTCCAGTAATCAAGCGGGAGAGAATGAGAGAGTGGATTAAAATCTTAGTTGTGTCTTGTGTAAGGAAGTGTCTAATTTTAGAGATGTTTTTACGGTGGAAGCGGCAGGCTTTAGCCAATGACTGAATTTGAGGAGTTTAAGAAAGATCTGAATCAAATGTGACCCCGAGACATCGGGCATTAGGGGTAGGGGTAATGATGGAGTTGTCGACAGTTATAGAGAGATTGGGGGTGGAGAGTTTAGAAGAAGGATGGAAAATAAGGAGCTCAGTTTTGAAGAGATTTAGCTTGATGTAGTGAGGGGACATCCAGTTGGAGATGTGAGAAAGACAGTTAGTGACACGGGTTAGCAAGGAAGGAGAAAGGTTTGGTGCAGAGAAGTAGAATTGGGTGTCATTGGCATACAAATGATATTGTAAACCGTGGGACTTTATTAGGGAACCTAGTGATGACGTGTAGATTGAGAAGAGAAGGGGACCAAGGACAGAGCCTTGCGGTACTCTGACAGAAAGTGGTGACGGGGCAGAGGAGGCCCCAGAGAAGGCTACACTAAAGATACGGTTTGACAGGTAGGAAGAGAGCCACGAGAGGGCTGTGTCACATATGCCGAAAGATTGGAGGGTTTGGAGCAAAAGAGGGTGGTCAACAGTGTCAAAGGCTGCGGACAGATCAAGGAGGATAAGCAGAGAGAAGTGGCCTTTTGATTTTGCTGTAAGTAGGTTGTTGGTAACCTTAACAATTGCTGTCTCTGTGGAGTGATGGGGACGAAATCCAGATTGCAATGGGTCAAGGAGGGAGTTTATTGTAAGGAAACGGCATAGGCGTGCATAAGCTAGTCTCACTGAGTGTTGCTGATACACTGAGCTTATCTGAGTACAGGTGTCTCACTGAGTGTGGCTGATACACTGAGTTTATCTGAGTAAAGGTGTCTCACTGAATGTGGCTGATACACTGAGATAATCTGAGTACAGGTATCTCACTGATTGTGGCTGATACACTGAGCTTATCTGAGTACAGGTGTCTCACTGACTGTGGCTGATACACTGAGCTTATCTGAGTACAGGTATCTCATTGAGTGTTGCTGATACACTGAGCTTATCTGAGTACAGGTGTCTCACTGAGTGTGGCTGATACACTGAGTTTATCTGAGTAAAGGTGTCTCACTGAGTGTGGCTGATACACTGAGATAATCTGAGTACAGGTATCTCACTGATTGTGGCTGATACACTGAGCTTATCTGAGTAAAGGTGTCTCACTGAATGTGGCTGATACACTGAGATAATCTGAGTACAGGTATCTCACTGATTGTGGCTGATACACTGAGCTTATCTGAGTACAGGTGTCTCACTGACTGTGGCTGATACACTGAGCTTATCTGAGTACAGGTATCTCATTGAGTGTTGCTGATACACTGAGCTTATCTGAGTACAGGTGTCTCACTGAGTGTGGCTGATACACTGAGTTTATCTGAGTAAAGGTGTCTCACTGAGTGTGGCTGATACACTGAGATAATCTGAGTACAGGTGTCTCACTGAGTGTGGCTGATACACTGAGTTTATCTGAGTAAAGGTGTCTCACTGAATGTGGCTGATACACTGAGATAATCTGAGTACAGGTATCTCACTGATTGTGGCTGATACACTGAGCTTATCTGAGTACAGGTGTCTCACTGACTGTGGCTGATACACTGAGCTTATCTGAGTACAGGTATCTCATTGAGTGTTGCTGATACACTGAGCTTATCTGAGTACAGGTGTCTCACTGACTGTGGCTGATACACTGAGCTTATCTGAGTACAGGTATCTCATTGAGTGTTGCTGATACACTGAGCTTATCTGAGTACAGGTGTCTCACTGACTGTGGCTGATACACTGAGCTAATCTGAGTACAGGTATCTCATTGATTGTGGCTGATACACTGAGCTTATCTGAGTACAGGTTTCTCACTGAGTGTGGCTGATACACTGAGCTAATCTGAGTACAGGTATCTCATTGATTGTGGCTGATACACTGAGCTTATCTGAGTACAGGTTTCTCACTGAGTGTGGCTGATACACTGAGCTAATCTGAGTACAGGTGTCTCACTGAGAGTGTCTGATACACTGAGCTAATCTGAGTACAGGTATCTCACTGATTGTGGCTGATACACTGAGCTTATCTGAGTACAGGTTTCTCACTGAGTGTGGCTGATACACTGAGCTAATCTGAGTACAGGTATCTCACTGATTGTGGCTGATACACTGAGCTTATCTGAGTACAGGTGTCTCACTGACTGTGGCTGATACACTGAGCTAATCTGAGTACAGGTATCTCACTGACTGTGGCTGATACACTTAGCTTATTACCAAAATGAGTATTTCACCTTCTTAGCCACCTTGTGACGTAGATGTGCTATTTGATTTTATGTTACAGCAATTAAATACCCAGATACATACATCAGTTCTTGATCATTATTGAAACATTGTAAAAGGTCGGACCGGAATGCATTTATTTTTATCTGTATTTCCTTCCTCACATATCTATTCACCCCAACAGCTATCGTCCAGGAATAACAGGGGGTAATGTGCTGCTTCCTTTTCCCTTATATGCAGTATTAAAGAGGTTTAGGATGAGTATGTGCAACTAAACTCCATTTTCCAAATGTTACTGATGTAAATTAGAATAAGGGGTCAATTTATTAATGTGCGAGTGGACATAATAAGATATAGCGAATCATGTCCGCTGCACATCGATAAATGCCGACAGAATACGCTGTCGGCATTTATCATTGTACCAGCAGTTCTTGTGAACTGCTGGTGCAATGCTGCCCCCTGCAGATTTGCGGCCAAATTGGACGCTAGCAGGGGGTGTCAATCACCCTGATCGTATTCGATCGGGTTGATTTCTGTCTGCCGCCTCAGAGCAGACGGACAGGTTATGGAGCAGCGGTCTTTATATTTATATTAATTATTATATATATATATATATTTATTATATTTTAGTAATGGCTGTTTATTAAAGGGAGGTAAAAAAAAGAAAAGAAAGCTCTTATGTGTTATATGCAAATAGTGCAATAAAATGCTCTAATGATATGAGGCATTTGTGTGTAGCCACCAGTCACCAGCTCATTGCTGCACTTGTGCCTAAGTATGTATTTCAACAAAGCATACTGAGAGACCAAAGTAAATTTGTTAAAATAAGTAAATTGAAAAGTCTCTTAAAATGGCATGTTCTGTCTGTAATTTTGACTTTCACGTCCCTTTAACACAAAAATGAGTATGTGCAAAAATTTCAACATAAAAATTGAACAGCCAGGACATGCTGCTCAAAACAACCACGTGATCATTGTGTTTATTTAAATGGATTGGAATTGTGTTGGATTTCATTTCAATGAACAGGCTTACAGATACTTTACATAGCTATTCAAAAGCATTGGAATCTACCAAATTGTGTGTTTCATTGTCAGCTAACTTCAAGACTTCTTTAGGTTGAGATTAATTCCACAAAGCTGTTTCTAATAACTTTAGACGTCTTCATGCTTGATATATTACTGCAGATCACCTTATGAGACAAGTTACTGTAGTCCTCACACTTACTGTACTTGCATTGCAGCAATAACAACAGGATCTCTTACTCCGGATCATTTTTCATAAACTCATCTTTAAACCTATTCAACATACACTGATGCATGAGAACCTGAAGACATGTCCTGCAGTTGGTCTAGTTGTAGCCAGTGGTGTCACAGTGTGTGAAGCTGTTGCTTTAAAAAGAATTGCGAGCATACTGATCCTTCATAACATGTTTGACATTCCCTAAAAGCTTGTTTTAATACTGGAGATCACCGATTGTAAAGCAGAGTTTGCCCTTAGACATACGACAAACATATACACTCACTATCTAGTAAAGCAAAGTTAGTCTTCATGCCTGTTGTGCACACACTGCTACTCAATAACTGGAAAGGATAACCTACAGTCATCTCAGGCTAGAAATATTACCCTGGATGCAAAGCAAACCACCAGATATATTTTACGCACACTACTATATGGCAGCCGGTGGAAAACTCAGACAACAAGGCAGCCACAATTCCTTAAATGTAAACCCTGGCTCTAAATGTTGTAGCGTTTTCTACATATGTCTCTTACAAACATTATTGTATGTATCGTAAAAATTGTAACTGGTTTCCCAATTTGCTGATTGGCTTTCATGTTTGATACAAATTTGTCAAGCCCTTTTTTAAAGTGATATAAAATCCAAAAATGTTCTGTGATTGAGACAGAGCAGGCCATTTTTAAAAAAGTTTCCTATTTACTTCTATTATCAAATTTACTTTGTTCCCATGATATTCTGTGTTGAAGAGATACCTAGGTAGTCATCTGGAGCACCACATGACAGGAAATAGTGCTCATGCAAATGGATAACATTCTTGCAAATCTTCTGCCATACTGCTCCAGAAATGGGCCGGCTCCTAAGCATAGGTTCCTGCTTTGAACAAAAGATACCAAGAGAACAAAGAAAAATTGCTAATAGAAGTAAATTCGAAAATTGTTTAAAATCGCATACTGATTCATGAAAAGAAAAACTTTGGGTTTCATATCCCTTTAAAGCATTTTTTTATACAGAAGATCTAATTCCAAAATTATTTGTATAAACGGCGCTCCTAAATATCTGAAATAATTACTATTCATTCATTTAATTTAGCTGTGTATAGTACTCACATTTACACAATTACACATTCACATGCTTTCTTATCAGTTTCTGCTTGTTGGGGGTAAGGACCACACAAAAACCCTTGGATGGCCAAATGTGGCCCTCAGGCCTTAGTTTGGGACACTGTGGTCGGCTGGAATCAGATAGGGTTTTTGGTTGACAAAAATCAGGTAAATTAACAAATAAGCAATATGAGAATATGTTTTTGGATATCACTTTCCACTGCAGAAATCTATATTGAAGACTTGTAGGTCAGGGGGTTTGACATTAAAGGGACAGTAAGCCCAAAAATGTTCTTTCATTGTTTAGATAGAGAATACAATTTCTCCAACATAGGTGTGTCCGGTCCACGGCGTCATCCTTACTTGTGGGATATTCTCTTCCCCAACAGGAAATGGCAAAGAGCCCAGCAAAGCTAGTCACATGATCCCTCCTAGGCTCCGCCTTCCCCAGTCATTCTCTTTGCCGTTGTACAGGCAACATCTCCACAGAGATGGCTTAGAGTTTTTTAGTGTTTAACTGTAGTTTTTATTATTCAATCAAGAGTTTGTTATTTTAAAATAGTGCTGGTATGTACTATTTACTCTGAAACAGAAAAGAGATGAAGATTTCTGTTTGTAAGAGGAAAATGATTTTAGCAACCGTTACTAAAATCGATGGCTGTTTCCACACAGGACTGTTGAGAGGAATTAACTTCAGTTGGGGGAACAGTGAGCAGACTTTTGCTGCTTGAGGTATGACACATTCTAACAAGACGATGTAATGCTGGAAGCTGTCATTTTCCCTATGGGATCCGGTAAGCCATTTTTATTACAGAAAGAAAAAAAGGGCTTCACAAGGGCTTTTTAAGACTGTAGACATTTTCTGGGCTAAATCGATTTATATATAAACATATTTTATACTCCATAGCCTTGAGGAATTATTTTAATCTTGGGAATTATGTAAAATAACCGGCAGGCACTGTATTGGACACCTTATTCTCTAGGGGCTTTCCCTAATCACAGGCAGAGTCTCATTTTCGCGCCTCTATTGCGCACTTGTTTTTTGAGAAGCATGACATGCAGATGCATGTGTGAGGAGCTCTGATACATAGAAAAGACTTTCTGAAGGCGTCATTTGGTATCGTATTCCCCTTTGGGCTTGGTTGGGTCTCAGCAAAGCAGATACCAGGGACTGTAAAGGGGTTAAATATAAAAACGGCTCCGGTTCCGTTATTTTAAGGGTTAAAGCTTCCAAATTTGGTGTGCAATACTTTTAAGGCTTTAAGACACTGTGGTGAAATTCATACTTTTTCGCAATTGCAGTAATAAAGTGTGTTCAGTTTAAAATTTAAAGTGACAGTAACGGTTTATTCTAAAACGTTTTTTGTACTTTGTTATCAAGTTTTTGCCTGTTTAACATGTCTGAACTACCAGATAGACTGTGTTCTGAATGTGGGGAAGCCAAGGTTCCTTCTCATTTAAATAGATGTGATTTATGTGACACAAAATTTAGAGAAAATGATGCCCAAGATGATTCCTCAAGTGAGGGGAGTAAGCATGGTACTGCATCATCCCCTCCTTCGTCTACACCAGTCTTGCCCACACAGGAGGCCCCTAGTACATCTAGCGCGCCAATACTCCTTACTATGCAACAATTAACGGCTGTAATGGATAATTCTATCAAAAACATTTTAGCCAAAATGCCCACTTATCAGCGAAAGCGCGACTGCTCTGTTTTAGAAAATACTGAAGAGCATGAGGACGCTGATGATATTGGTTCTGAAGGGCCCCTACACCAGTCTGAGGGGGCCAGGGAGGTTTTGTCTGAGGGAGAAATTTCAGATTCAGGGAAAATTTCTCAACAAGCTGAACCTGATGTGATTACATTTAAATTTAAATTGGAACATCTCCGCGCTCTGCTTAAGGAGGTGTTATCCACTCTGGATGATTGTGAGAATTTGGTCATTCCAGAGAAACTATGTAAAATGGACAAGTTCCTAGCGGTCCCGGGGCCCCCCGAAGCTTTTCCTATACCCAAGCGGGTGGCGGACATTGTAAATAAAGAATGGGAAAGGCCCGGTATACCTTTCGTCCCTCCCCCCATATTTAAAAAATTGTTTCCTATGGTCGACCCCAGAAAGGACTTATGGCAGACAGTCCCCAAGGTCGAGGGGGCGGTTTCTACTCTAAACAAACGCACCACTATACCCATAGAAGATAGTTGTGCTTTCAAAGATCCTATGGATAAAAAATTAGAAGGTTTGCTTAAAAAGATGTTTGTTCAGCAAGGTTACCTTCTACAACCAATTTCATGCATTGTTCCTGTCACTACAGCAGCGTGTTTCTGGTTCGATGAGCTAGAAAAGGCGCTCAATAATAATTCTTCTTCTTATGAGGAGATTATGGACAGAATTCATGCTCTCAAATTGGCTAATTCTTTCACCCTAGACGCCACTTTGCAATTGGCTAGGTTAGCGGCGAAAAATTCTGGTTTTGCTATTGTGGCGCGCAGAGCGCTTTGGTTAAAATCTTGGTCAGCGGATGCGTCTTCCAAGAACAAATTGCTTAACATTCCTTTCAAGGGGAAAACGCTGTTTGGCCCTGACTTGAAAGAGATTATCTCTGATATCACTGGGGGCAAGGGCCACGCCCTTCCTCAGGATAGGTCTTTCAAGGCCAAAAATAAACCTAATTTTCGTCCCTTTCGCAGAAACGGACCAGCCCCAAGTGCTACGTCCTCTAAGCAAGAGGGTAATACTTCTCAAGCCAAGCCAGCCTGGAGACCAATGCAAGGCTGGAACAAAGGAAAGCAGGCCAAGAAACCTGCCACTGCTACCAAGACAGCATGAGATGTTGGCCCCCGATCCGGGACCGGATCTGGTGGGGGGCAGACTCTCTTTCTTCGCTCAGGCTTGGGCAAGAGATGTTCTGGATCCTTGGGCACTAGAAATAGTCTCCCAAGGTTATCTTCTGGAATTCAAGGGGCTTCCCCCAAGGGGGAGGTTCCACAGGTCTCAATTGTCTTCAGACCACATAAAAAGACAGGCATTCTTACATTGTGTAGAAGACCTGTTAAAAATGGGAGTGATTCATCCTGTTCCTTTAGGAGAACAAGGGATGGGGTTCTACTCCAATCTGTTCGTAGTTCCCAAAAAAGAGGGAACATTCAGACCAATCTTAGATCTCAAGATCCTAAACAAGTTTCTCAAGGTTCCATCGTTCAAAATGGAAACCATTCGAACAATTCTTCCTTCCATCCAGGAAGGTCAATTCATGACCACGGTGGATTTAAAGGATGCGTATCTACATATTCCTATCCACAAGGAACATCATCGGTTCCTAAGGTTCGCATTCCTGGACAAGCATTACCAGTTTGTGGCACTTCCGTTCGGATTAGCCACTGCTCCAAGGATTTTCACAAAGGTACTAGGGTCCCTTCTAGCGGTGCTAAGACCAAGGGGCATTGCAATAGTACCTTACTTGGACGACATTCTGATTCAAGCGTCGTCCCTTCCTCAAGCAAAGGCTCACACGGACATTGTCCTGGCCTTTCTCAGATCTCACGGGTGGAAAGTGAACGTAGAAAAAAGTTCTCTATCTCCGTCAACAAGGGTTCCCTTCTTGGGAACAATAATAGACTCCTTAGAAATGAGGATTTTTCTGACAGAGGCCAGAAAATCAAAACTTCTAAACTCTTGTCAAATACTTCATTCTGTTCCTCTTCCTTCCATAGCGCAGTGCATGGAAGTAATAGGTTTGATGGTAGCGGCAATGGACATAGTTCCTTTTGCGCAAATTCATCTAAGACCATTACAACTGTGCATGCTCAGTCAGTGGAATGGGGACTATACAGACTTGTCTCCGACGATACAAGTAGATCAGAGGACCAGAGATTCACTCCGTTGGTGGCTGTCCCTGGACAACCTGTCACAGGGGATGAGCTTCCGCAGACCAGAGTGGGTCATTGTCACGACTGACGCCAGTCTGGTGGGCTGGGGCGCGGTCTGGGGACCCCTGAAAGCTCAGGGTCTTTGGTCTCGGGAAGAATCTCTTCTCCCGATAAATATTCTGGAACTAAGAGCGATATTCAATGCTCTCAAGGCTTGGCCTCAGCTAGCAAGGGCCAAGTTCATACGGTTTCAATCAGACAACATGACGACTGTTGCGTACATCAACCATCAGGGGGGAACAAGGAGTTCCCTGGCGATGGAAGAAGTGACCAAAATCATTCAATGGGCAGAGACTCACTCCTGCCACTTGTCTGCAATCCACATCCCAGGAGTGGAAAATTGGGAAGCGGATTTTCTGAGTCGTCAGACATTTCATCCGGGGGAGTGGGAACTCCATCCGGAAATCTTTGCCCACATTACTCAATTGTGGGGCATTCCAGACATGGATCTGATGGCCTCTCGTCAGAACTTCAAGGTTCCTTGCTACGGGTCCAGATCCAGGGATCCCAAGGCGACTCTAGTAGATGCACTAGTAGCACCTTGGACCTTCAAACTAGCTTATGTATTCCCGCCGTTTCCTCTCATCCCCAGGCTGGTAGCCAGGATCAATCAGGAGAGGGCATCGGTGATCTTGTTAGCTCCTGCGTGGCCACGCAGGACTTGGTATGCAGACCTGGTGAATATGTCATCGGCTCCACCATGGAAGCTACCTTTGAGACGAGACCTTCTTGTTCAAGGTCCGTTCGAACATCCGAATCTGGTCTCACTCCAACTGACTGCTTGGAGATTGAACGCTTGATCTTATCAAAGCGAGGGTTCTCAGATTCTGTCATTGATACTCTTGTTCAGGCCAGAAAGCCTGTAACTAGAAAAATTTTCCACAAAATATGGAAAAAATATATCTGTTGGTGTGAATCTAAAGGATTCCCTTGGGACAAGGTAAAAATTCCTAAGATTCTATCCTTTCTTCAAGAAGGTTTGGAGAAAGGATTATCTGCAAGTTCCTTGAAGGGACAGATTTCTGCCTTGTCTGTGTTACTTCACAAAAAGCTGGCAGCTGTGCCAGATGTTCAAGCCTTTGTTCAGGCTCTGGTTAGAATCAAGCCTGTTTACAAACCTTTGACTCCTCCTTGGAGTCTCAATTTAGTTCTTTCAGTTCTTCACGGGGTTCCGTTTGAACCCTTACATTCCGTTGATATTAAGTTATTATCTTGGAAAGTTTTGTTTTTGGTTGCAATTTCTTCTGCTAGAAGAGTTTCAGAATTATCTGCTCTGCAGTGTTCTCCTCCTTATCTGGTGTTCCATGCAGATAAGGTGGTTTTACGTACTAAACCTGGTTTTCTTCCGAAAGTTGTTTCTAACAAAAACATTAACCAGGAGATAGTCGTGCCTTCTTTGTGTCCGAATCCAGTTTCAAAGAAGGAACGTTTGTTGCACAATTTGGATGTTGTTCGTGCTCTAAAATTCTATTTAGATGCTACAAAGGATTTTAGACAAACATCTTCCTTGTTTGTTGTTTATTCTGGTAAAAGGAGAGGTCAAAAAGCAACTTCTACCTCTCTCTCTTTTTGGATTAAAAGCATCATCAGATTGGCTTATGAGACTGCCGGACGGCAGCCTCCTGAAAGAATCACAGCTCATTCCACTAGGGCTGTGGCTTCCACATGGGCCTTCAAGAACGAGGCTTCTGTTGATCAGATATGTAAGGCAGCGACTTGGTCTTCACTGCACACTTTTACTAAATTTTACAAGTTTGATACTTTTGCTTCTTCTGAGGCTATTTTTGGGAGAAAGGTTTTGCAAGCCGTGGTGCCTTCCATCTAGGTGACCTGATTTGCTCCCTCCCTTCATCCGTGTCCTAAAGCTTTGGTATTGGTTCCCACAAGTAAGGATGACGCCGTGGACCGGACACACCTATGTTGGAGAAAACATATTTTATGTTTACCTGATAAATTACTTTCTCCAAGGGTGTGTCCGGTCCACGGCCCGCCCTGGTTTTTTAATCAGGTCTGATAATTTATTTTCTTTAACTACAGTCACCACGGTATCATATGGTTTCTCCTATGCAAATATTCCTCCTTTACGTCGGTCGAATGACTGGGGAAGGCGGAGCCTAGGAGGGATCATGTGACCAGCTTTGCTGGGCTCTTTGCCATTTCCTGTTGGGGAAGAGAATATCCCACAAGTAAGGATGACGCCGTGGACCGGACACACCGTTGGAGAAAGTAATTTATCAGGTAAACATAAATTCTGTTTTTAAAAATGTTTCCAATTTACTTCTATTATCAAATTTTCTTCGTTTTCATGTTATTCTTTGTTGAAGAGATACCTAGGTAGGTAGCGTGCACATGCCTGAAACTCTACATGACAGGAAATAGTGCTGCCATCTAGTGCTCCTGCTTAAGTATAACATTATTGCAAAACTGCTGCCATATAGTGCTGTAGACACGTGCACACTCATGAGCTTACATACCAGCTTTTCAACAAAGGATAACAAGAAAACAAAGAAAAATTGATAACAGAAGTAAATTGAAAAGTTCTTTAAAATTCTATGTTCATTCTGAATCATGAAAGAAAAAACTTGGGTTTTATGTCCCTTTAAATACACATTCCTTAACTTAACTATATGATAGAAAAACTGCCGCACTCTTTAAAAATGGTAGTATTTTTATAAGCTACTTGTGATTTAGTTGGTCGCATATGTGTCCAGCACAACCCTAGAACTGAATATGTGTCAGGAAATTATTTGGCGTGGAAGTCTGCTAAGACATCTCACATTACTGGTAATGTATGTATCAGATTTGTATTCCTTGCACTTATCCTGCACCTGTCACTGCCATTTAGCAGCCAGTTTGGTAAGTCACTGGCAGAAGGAGTCTGTTATGTCTACACAGACTGCTACACAAGCTCTACTAGATATTTGCTCATTTCTTTGATCTTATAAATATGTATTTACTTTTCAAAAGGGACATTTAAGACCTCTCAGGTGTAATGAAAAGAGTATTTGTCAGACTTGACTCGCTGTTGACCTGCTACAAGATATTCATGTATGTGTCACATTTTAGCCTGGGAAGCAGTCCAGTTTGTGCTGCTAGGGTGGAGAGCTGACAGCGGAAACCCCTACTCTATTTCTAGCACCTTCAGAGGCTCATCAGGTGCTGTTCTCTGGATTTCCATCAAATTCTTCTGCTGTCATCAACTGGATCGTTTTGCTACAGACTCAGTACAGTTAATTTTATATATGCACCCTGCTGCACTTCAGCATTATTCAGGTCTAATTTTTAAATTTTAAAATGCTACGGACTGCACAATTTTAGGCTGCTTTCTCTGGATATAATAGAATATAACGAGTGGCTAAAGTGTTTGAGAAAAATAATGATGAGAACTTAGATTCTTTAGTTTGAAACGTTCCAATCACTGTGAGTGGAATAAATCACAGATAATTTATTAACTTGTCAGAGAGGCCCAAAGACATATGTGAAATGCATGTGATACATATTACAAGTGGCATTAGCTTACAATCAGCAGTAAAGCTAATTATTCATATTTTCCCAGTTGTAATTGGCTAAGGACCTATGAAGGAGCAAAGACAGCTGCAGAATTCTGCGGTCTTGGAAGTGCCAAATCTAAAATTATATGATGAGGCTTGTTCAGTACTATTGGGTAACAAGTGCGGGTCAAAAACCTCTAAGAGTTTCCAGAATTGTGTTCTGAACTGTACATAGCATGTGCTACTGAAGTACACTTAGCTCATCCTTAGTGGACTTGGCAGACTTTATCCCTTAGCTGCTCATGGAAGGCAGATGAGCTACTTGTGGAACTGTTCAAGGGCACAGGGAATGGAAGGAGATCATGGAGCATATATGGATGCGCTAACAACTTGTTACCCAGTGGTTGTGTATTTTATGTATTACTGGATTGATCATTTGTAACTACCCAATAAAAAGTACTAGCTTGATACAAGAAAACTGAAATACAACTATGAGTAATAAACTGCCATAGTGGCTTTACTATTTTCCAGTAAAGCATAGCTTTTATGGTTATCAGAAAGTGCTAACAATCTAGTGCGATTGTTTAATTTACAGCCAGTAAAGACTATTAGCTAGCCCAATGGCACGCGAGTAAGGGGCTGTCACTCACTGAATGTACCGGGTGATATTATTAGCTGGCGTACTGGTTAGGAAGCTGCAGTCTGATGACCGCTGCTTCCTAACTTGCGATCCTGCAGTGATGGGACCCCAGTGCTCCATAGATAGCTTGCTAAATTGTGGCCGAACTGTTATATTTCAGACAATATTACCTGCAGAAGTGTACTTTTTTTTTTTTAACTATTCATAGGCTTTTTAAATAAATTTGTGTAACATTGTAATTGTTATCTTGAGGGGCCAATTTACCAAGCCCCTTATCGGCCCCAATGTCTCTGTTTCCGTGTGAGCCTTTAGGCTCGCCGGAAACAGGAGTTAAGAAGCAGCGGTCTTAAGACCAGGCCTTCTGTTCTGAGGCGGCGGACAGCAATCCGTCCAATCACATACGATCGGGTTGATTGACACCCCCTGCTAGCGGCCGATTGACTGCAAATCTGCAGGGGTTGGCATTGTACAAGCAGTTCACCAGAAGTATGCTGTCGGCATTTATCGATGTCTGGCGGACATGATCGCCAGACAGATGATAAATCGGGCCCTATATATGTACTAGATTCAGAAGTGTCCAGTTCTGAAAATTGAAAGAGCACATTGCAGGGTTCTTCCATCTATTTGTTTCTAGTTTGCAGTTTGTTATCTTATCATTTCTGATGAAGATAAATAATGGATCCACAATGATAGTGGGAAGTCATGTCTTCTCCAGACTGAAGTCCGGATTAGCTCCTCCAAATAAACAAGTTGTTCGCCTGTTCTATAAATGTTCAGACTCTGCTGGAATGTGAATCTTATAGTAGAAAAATGTTGTAATGTACATTGCATTATTTTATTATGATTAAACATTTTTCTGAAGGGATCCGTTTGTGTGTTATGTCCCTTTAAGGCCTGCACAATCATTCCCTTCAGAATGTGTTTTAAGTGTAGCAAGCTCCTAAAATATTTACACTTGAAAATGGCTTCTTGAAAATGTGCAGAGAACTATGTATAACTGCACAACTGTCCAGGCATGTAAACAGGCTTGTACTCCCCATTTGCATCCCTTTGTACAGTATTCCCCTGGTGCACTGAGGGAATACTGTACAAATGTTCTAGTTTTTAATCATATTAAAGGGACACTTAAGTCAAAATTAAACTTTCATTATTAAGATAAGGCACACAATTTTAAACAACTTTCCAAATCACTTGTTATCTAAATGCATGCAATCTTTTTATATACACAGTTTCTAAAGGCACCAGCTCCTACTGAGCATGTGCAAGATTCACAGAATATGCGTATATGCATTTTGTGTTTGGCTTATGGTTGTCACATGGTACAGTGAGAAGGAAAATAGAACTAGCTTTAAAAAATTTCAGAAAGAAATCTACTGCTCATTTGAAACTTAAAACTAAGTCCTTTTGCACTGTCTTTTTATCATGCATCTACTGATTATGCAATTCTGTGTTTAGTGGTCCTCTAACTTTGTTTTTTTGCATCTCTGCTATATGTGATTTATAACTAAACTAATTTAATTTGAATGGAAACAGTAAGGGTCTTTGCACCAATTTATCACATCTTTAACAAATATTTCCTTTTCAACATTAAAGATACATTTATTTATGCTTGTTTGTGTATATAGACATAACCTTGCAATAAATTACATACCAATCGAGTGTGAACACATTATGAATACATTAACTGGAATTGTTTTGACGTATCCAAACTTTCACCATCACTTATTTGGAGGAACTTATTGATGGAGCAGACAAAATTTGTTAGCACTCCTTGCATTGATTTGCAATCTCTTATCTTGTCACCTCTACTAAAAACAATTAGAGGACAAATATACAGCAGGGTTAGGCAAGTGTAGTCTGCAGAATTAAATTACAGGTAAAGGGGGCAAAATATTTTTTTTTTTATTGCACATTGATATTATAGTCACAAAGTGTTTCTTGTTACCTTAATTAATAGTATACTGTATGCACAGCAACACTAAATGTTTCATGCTAATCTAGATACCTTGTCATATTTATATGAAGTGTATGAATTGGCCAAATGTACGTTGTAATTACACCAAGGGGGGGATTTAATAAGCAACTGGATGCAGCTTTCTCCATCCAAAGTTTCCAGCTCGCCGGAAACACAAGTTAAGAAGCAGATACAATCGGGATGATTGACACCCTCTGCTAGCGGCCGCGAATGTGCAGGGGGCAGCATTGCACAAACATTTCACCAGAAATGCTTGTGCAATGTTAAATGCCGACAGCGTATGTTGTCGGCTACAGCTAATCATGTCCGCCCGGCACTTAGTAAATCTATCCCCAAGTTTCATTATTCCTTGTGTAAGTGAATGATTTTATTTGCAAAACAATTGTGTTTTTACCATTCAGCTTTGTATATCTGTTTCATTCTCCCAGGAGCTTGTGAAATAAAAAGGTTTGGTTCTCCACTTTTGATGTACAGTGATTAACAGTTCTGCAATTATTTAGCATTCTGGGATTCTATCTAACTCCAAACTAAGCATAATCTAATGCCATGCAAATTTCCCAATCAGTGTTACCACTCCAGGATCCTCGGATGAGCAAAGTCCCAGAAGTTGAATCCCTTAGGATTTCAGAAAAGAAAATGTCCAAATGTTCCCAAAGAAAGTCTTATTATTAGGAAACTGTAGTGGCCGCTCTTCTCAAAAACATGCACAGGATGATCTAAGACAAAGAGAAATAAAAAGAAGGCGCCTCTTGGTGTAATAAAATTTCACAATATGGAATTCTTCCCTCTATGTAGCACATAATATACTCACAAGTGTAGCAGCACCCAACATGCTGATTGAAGCAGATTGAGATATCACAGTGTCTCAGCTCACTGAACCAGGGTGTGGAGTCAGCTACTCCCAGCTGGGCTCAATCAGCCTCACAGGAATAATGATGTGAACACAAATGGTTTTTAACAAATAAAACACCATTTATTAAAAGCATGTTAAAATTTTATAGAGCTGATAAGCATATCTAGCTCTTAAAAGAGGTACGCTACGCGTTTCTCAGCCTTGCTGGCTGTTCCTTCAGGCATAATCTGTTTTCTGTTCACATCTCCCTAATAAAGGTTAACATAGCCAATCAAAATAGATCCAACTAACACACCCCTTTTTTGATTAACTCCTTTGGTACTATCTAAAACATGTATATTTATATCACCAAACAAACTGATCAAACTATTCGAAAACTATATATAATTTTTTTATATAAGCATTAGATAAATCGCATAAATTCAAAAGCCATATAAACAATTCATATAAACATTACATAGATCACCTACTTATTGCAATAAGCCATATAAACATTTCATACCAGCATTATATAAATTGCATATTTGTTGCCACAAGCCTTATAAAAAAGCCATATGAGCAATATATTAATCGCATATTAATTGCAACATAGCGATTCCTATATGTATCCAAATATGGTACCTGATAGTAATCACAAATTGCAAAAAAGTTTGACAGGAAACATAAGTTTGTGCACACATTTGAATAAATCCTATATTGCAAAAATGTTTGACAGGAAACATAAGTTTCCTATGATATTTTTGGATTGGGAAGATCTAACTGACAACCTATTTGAAAATTATATACATACAAACGTGTTTACCTTCCAATTTTATCCCTGTAAGAGAGGAAGTTTCCTACATTCACCTATTTCAGTCCATGGTAATGGAAGATCTGGAAGGCATACCAAAACACATTATGGGCAAGCACAATCTTTGGGCCAGTGAAAGGAAAGCTTTGTTTAGTTTGTCCAAAGATACCAGTATAGTAATCCGCCAGGTGGATAAATGTGGTGGTGTTGTCATTCAAGACTACAATCACTATATAGAAGAATCAGATAGGATATTGAAAGATAGGGAATATTATATTCCTCTTAAAAAAGATCCCACCAAAGATTACCTACAGATCTTGAGGACACTTTTGGATTATGGTAGTAGGGAGGGCATTTTGACAAAAAAAGAAAAAGCATTTTTATTACCTATGCAACCTAGTGTACCCTTCTACTACCATCTCCCAAAGATCCACAAAAATGTAAACACCCCCTGGTAGACCCATCATCACAGGGATTATTAGCCTATATGATAATTTATCAGTTTACATTGATGAGTTTTAACAGAAATATGTTTGTGTACTGCCTTCATATTTAAGAGACACTACAGACCTGTTGCAAAAATGATCTGAAATCCAAAGAAGTGAAAATATGCTATGGATATCTTGTGACATTATACTCAAATATATCACATAAACTAGGATTAGAATCCATGGATTTTTTTTCGGAACGGTACATATATATGATATGCCTGAGAATCACCTGAGAATCAAAAGAAATATGTATTGGATCTAACTGAGTTTATATTAATACATAATTATTTTAAATATTTAGATCATTTTTATTTACAGATCAAGGGGATGGCCAAGGGTACCAGGTTTGCACAGAGTTTCAACAATTTGGTGATGGGAATGTTTGAAGATCATCACATTTATGACCCCATGTGGGAAGCGAACCTGGTATTCTATGGCTGTTGACGACTTGACCTTTATATGGATGGGGTCACTGGATACTGCCAAAAAGTTTGTGGAATATATTAAAAATAACCATTTTGGTTTCAAATTTACATCCAATATACAAACACACATAATTGATTTTTTTGGATGTACAATTGTCATGGGGGACCAATGGGAGAGTGAATTCATGTACCTTTTTTAAATAAAGTCAACAGTAATAATTGGAAATGGAATATCCCATACAGCCAATTTCGTTGTGTCAAAAGGAACTGTACTGAATTGGATATGTATGATACACAATCAGAAATAAAAAAACAAAAGGTTTTTAAAGATAGGTTATCCCAATGATTTGGTTGGCAATGAGAGAGCAATAATTCTCAGAAGGGAGGAATTACTAGAAATGACATCTGGTAAACTTAGTAACCAACCATTATTCATAACTAACTATAATTCTAATAATTTGGCCATTAAAAAAGTTATCAACAAACATTGAGCCCTGTTGCAAAGAGATCCTATACTAAAACAGATATTAGAGGTGAAACCAAAAATGGTTTTCAAAAGGGCACCCACCATTAAGCAAGGACTGGCCTTAGCAAAATGGTGATGAATATAAGTAAATTTGTGCACAATAATCCCAATAGAAAAAGTAGAACATTGAGAGTTGGCTCTTTTAGATGTGGAGTCAAACGTTGCAACATGTGCAAATTTGTCACCCATGGTGCCACGTCCGTTATCTCACATTAAACAGGGGAGACCTTCAACATAAAGAGTATGCTCACTTGCAGCTCCAGCTATGTAATATATTTGCTATCTTGTATTCGATCAGGTTGATTTCTGTCCGCCGCCTCAGAGCAGGCAGACAGGTTATGGAGTAGCGGTCTGAAGGATCGCCGGAAACACGGGGCATCAAGCTCCGTATGGAGCTTGATAAATTGACCCCATAGTGTGCACTTGGATAACCACATATTCAATCTGGAATATATTATGGAAGTTTAGATACAAAGTTGGCACTAAGACACTTCATACAATAGTACATAGTTGGGTATCTCATAGATTTGTATCAGCCATTACCTTTCCATTAGTTTTTAATTTATAACTATAACCACTTAGATTTTATATCTAGTTACACTAATTTACACATGGTTATATTCCCCATATGACATATTTTGTTCATTCAAGTTTATCATCACAAACACTATTAGAAGACACTAGTAGGCAATATGTATATATATATATATATATATATATATATATATATATATATATATATATATATATATATATATGTATGTGTGTGAATATATATATATATATATGTGGGGGTTTTTGTGCGCTAACTTATGTTTCCTGTCAAACTTCTTTTAGCTTAATAGATGAGTGACTGAATATAGGATTTATTCTGTGTGCACAAATGTATTTCTCTTGTTAAGTGTATTCAGTCCACGGGTCATCCATTACTTATGGGATATATTCCCTTCCCAACAGGAAGTTGCAAGAGGATCACCCAAGCAGAGCTGCTATATAGCTCCTCCCCTCACATGTCATACCCAGTCATTCTCTTGCAACTGACATAGTAGGAAGGTGTGAGAGGAGTGTGGAATTTTTATACTTAATTATTTCTTCAATCAAAAGTTTGTTATTTTAAAAGGCACCGGAGTGTGCTGTTTTTTTCTCTCAGGCAGTATTTAGAAGAAGAATCTGCCTGCGTTTTCTATGATCTTAGCAGAAGTAACTAAGATCCACTGGCTGTTCTCGCACATTCTGAGGAGTGGGGTAACTTCAGAAAGGGAATAGCATGCGGGGTCACCTGCAGATGAGGTATGTGCAGTAGAATATTTTTCTAAGGAATGGAATTGACTAAGAAAATACTGCTGATACCGATGTAATGTAAGTACAGCCTTAAATGCAGTAGCGACTGGTATCAGGCTGATGAATGTATGTACAATAAGTAATTTTTTAAGGAATGGGATTTGACTAAGAAAATACTGTTAATACTGAAGTAATGTATGAGCCTTAACTGCAGTAGACTGGTAGCAGGCTTATTAATAACACTACCTAACTTTTAAAGTGCATGTTTAAAACGTTTACTGGCATGTTATTCGTTTTTTGTGAGGTACTTTGGTGATAAATCTTTTGGGGCATGATTTTCCACATGGCTGTCGTTTATTTCTGCATAGAAACGTTTAACTGAGGTTTCCCACTGTTGTAATATGAGTGGGAGGGGCCTATTTTAGCGCTTTTTTGCGCAGTAAAAATTCAGTTACAGTCTTCCTGCTTCTTCCTCCTTGATCCAGGACGTCTCTAGAGAGCTCAGGGGTCTTCAAAATTCATTTTGAGGGAGGTAATCAGTCACAGCAGACCTGTGACAGTGTGTTTGACTGTGATAAAAACGTTAATTGTTAAATTGATTATCCGTTTTTGGGTATTAAGGGGTTAATCATCCATTTGCTAGTGGGTGCAATGCTTTGCTAACTTAATACATTTACTGTGAAAATTTGGTTGCTATATCTGATTTGGTTCATTGTTATTTCAACTGTGTCGATTTTTTGTGCTTCTTAAAGGCGCAGTAGCGTTTTTTATATTGCTTGTAAACTTATTTGAAAGGATTTTCCAAGCTTGCTAGTCTCATTGCTAGTCTGTTTAAACATGTCTGACACAGATGAATCTGTTTGTTCACTATGTTTGAAGGCCAATGTGGAGCCCCACAGAAATATGTGTACTAAATGTATTGATGTCACTTTGAATAAAAGTCAATTTTTATCTGTAAAGAAATTATCACCAGACAATGAGGGGGAAGTTATGCCGACTAACTCTCCTCACGTGTCAGTACCTTCGCCTCCCGCTCAGGAGGCGCGTGATATTGTGGCGCCAAGTACATCAGAGAGGCCCATACAAATCACTTTGCAAGACATGGCTGCTGTTATGACAGAGGTATTATCTAAATTGCCAGAATTAAGAGGCAAGCGCGATAGCTCTGGGTTAAGGACAGAACGCGCTGATGATGTGAGAGCCATGTCCGATACTGCGTCACAATTTGCAGAACATGAGGACGGAGAGCTTCATTCTGTGGGTGACGGATCTGATCCAGGGAGACCGGATTCAGAGATTTCTAATTTTAAATTTAAGCTTGAGAACCTCCGTGTATTGCTAGGGGAGGTATTAGCGGCTCTGAATGATTGTAACACGGTTGCAATTCCAGAGAAAATATGTAGGTTGGATAGATACTTTGCGGTACCGGTGTGTACTGACGTTTTTCCTATACCTAAAAGTCTTACAGAGATTATTAGCAAGGAGTGGGATAGACCCGGTGTGCCCTTTTCACCTCCTCCGATATTTAGAAAAATGTTTCCAATAGACGCCACCACACGAGACTTATGGCAGACGGTCCCTAAGGTGGAGGGAGCAGTTTCTACTTTAGCTAAACGTACCACTATCCTGGTGGAGGATAGTTGTGCTTTTTTGGATCCAATGGATAAAAAATTAGAAGGTTACCTTAAGAAAATGTTTGTTCAACAAGGTTTTATCTTACAGCCCCTTGCATGCATTGCGCCTGTCACTGCTGCTGCGGCATTCTGGTTTGAGTCTCTGGAAGAGGCCATTCGCACAGCTCCATTGGATGAGATTATGGCCAAGCTTAAAGCACTTAAGCTAGCTAATGCATTTGTTTCTGATGCCGTTGTACATTTAACCAAACTAACTGCTAAGAACTCCGGATTCGCCATCCAGGCAGCAAGAGCGCTATGGCTTAAATCCTGGTCAGCTGACGTGACTTCTAAATCTAAATTGCTTAATATTCCTTTCAAAGGGCAGACCTTATTCGGGCCCGGCTTGAAAGAAAATATTGCTGACATTACTGGAGGTAAGGGTCATACTCTTCCTCAGGACAGGGCCAAATCAAAGGCCAAACAGTCTAATTTTCGTGCCTTTCGTAACTTCAAGGCAGGAGCAGCATAAACTTCCTTCGCTCCAAAACAGGAAGGAACTGTTGCCCGTTACAGACAGGGCTGGAAAGCTAACCAGCCCTGGAACAAGGGCAAGCAGGCCAGAAAGCCTACTTCTGCCCCTAAGACAGCATGAAGAGAGGGCCCCCTATCCGGAAACGGATCTAGTGGGGGGCAGACTTTCTCTCTTCACCCAGGCTTGGGCAAGAGATGTCCAGGATCCCTGGGCGTTGGAGATCATATCTCAGGGATATCTTCTGGACTTCAAAGCTTCTCCTCCACAAGGGAGATTTCATCTTTCAAGGTTATCAGCAAACCAAATAAAGAAAGAGGCATTTCTACGCTGTGTACAAGACCTCTTAGTAAATGGGGTAATCCACCCAGTTCCGTGGACGGAACAAGGGCAAGGGTTTTACTCAAATCTGTTTGTGGTTCCCAAGAAAGAGGGAACCTTCAGACCAATCTTGGACCTAAAAATCTTAAACAAATTCCTAAGAGTTCCATCATTCAAAATGGAAACTATTCGAACCATCCTACTCATGATCCAAGAGGGTCAATACATGACCACAGTAGACTTAAAGGATGCCTACCTTCATATACCGATTCACAAAGTTCATTATCGGTACCTAAGATTTGCCTTTCTAGACAGGCATTACCAGTTTGTAGATCTTCCCTTCCGGTTAGCTACGGCCCTGAGAATTTTTACAAAGGTTCTGGGCTCACTTCTAGAGGTGCTAAGACCGCGAGGCATAGCGGTGGCTCCGTACCTAGACGACATTCTGATACAAGCGTCAAGTTTTCAAATTGCCAAGTCTCATACAGAGATAGTTCTGGCATTTCTGAGGTCGCATGGGTGGAAGGTGAACGTGGAAAAGAGTTCTCTATCACCACTCACAAGAGTCTCCTTCCTAGGGACTCTGATAGATTCTGTAGAAATGAAAATTTACCTGACGGAGGCCAGGTTATCAAAACTTTTAAATGCTTGCCGTGTCCTTCATTCCATTCCACGCCCGTCAGTAGCTCAGTGCATGGAAGTAATCGGCTTAATGGTAGCGGCAATGGACATAGTACCATTTGCGCGCCTGCATCTCAGACCTCTGCAATTATGCATGCTAAGTCAGTGGAATGGGGATTACTCAGATTTGTCCCCTCTACTAAATCTGGATCAAGAGACCAGAGATTCTCTTCTCTGGTGGCTTTCTCGGGTCCATCTGTCCAAGGGGATGACCTTTCGCAGGCCAGATTGGACAATTGTAACAACAGATGCCAGCCTTCTAGGTTGGGGCGCAGTCTGGAACTCCCTGAAGGCTCAGGGATTATGGACTCAGGAGGAGAAACTCCTCCCAATAAATATTCTGGAGTTGAGACCAATATTCAATGCTCTTCTAGCTTGGCCTCAGTTAGCAACACTGAGGTTCATCAGATTTCAGTCGGACAACATCACGACTGTGGCTTACATCAACCATCAAGGGGGAACCTGGAGTTCCCTAGCGATGTTGGAAGTCTCAAAGATAATTCGCTGGGCAGAGTCTCACTCTTGCCACCTGTTAGCGATCTACATCCCAGGCGTGGAGAACTGGGAGGCGGATTTTCTAAGTCGCCAGACTTTTCATCCGGGGGAGTGGGAACTTCATCCGGAGGTCTTCGCTCAACTGATTCATCGTTGGGGCAAACCTGATCTGGATCTCATGGCGTCTCGCCAGAACGCCAAGCTTCCTTGTTACGGATCCAGGTCCAGGGACCCGGGAGCGGCGCTGATAGATCAAACAGGAGAGAGCATCGGTGATTCTGATAGCGCCTGCGTGGCCACGCAGGACCTGGTATGCAGACCTAGTGGACATGTCGTCCTGTCCACCATGGTCTCTACCTCTGAGGCAGGACCTTCTAATACAAGGTCCTTTCAAACATCCAAATCTAATTTCTCTGAGGCTGACTGCATGGAGATTGAACGCTTGATCCTATCAAAGCGTGGCTTCTCGGAGTCAGTTATTGATACCTTAATACAGGCACGGAAGCCTGTTAACAGAAAAATTTACCATAAGATATGGGTAAATATTTATATTGGTGCGAATCCAAGGGTTACTCATGGAGTAAGGTTAGGATTCCTAGGATATTGTCCTTTCTACAAGAGGGTTTAGAAAAGGGCTTATCTGCTAGTTCGTTAAAGGGACAGATTTCTGTTCTGTCTATTCTCTTACACAAACGTCTGGCAGAAGTTCCAGATGTCCAGGCTTTCTGTCAGGCTTTGGCTAGGATTAAGCCTGTGTTTAAGACTGTTGCTCCTCCGTGGAGCTTAAACTTGGTTCTTAAAAGTTCTTCAAGGGGTTCCGTTTGAACCCCTTCATTCCATTGATATTAAGCTTTTATCTTGGAAAGTTCTGTTTTTGATGGGTATTTCCTCGGCTCGAAGAGTCTCTGAGTTATCGGTCTTACATTGTGATTCTCCTTATCTGATTTTTGGGTTTTTACCTAAGGTAGTTTCTAACAGGAATATCAATCAGGAGATTGTTGTTCCATCATTATGTCCTAATCCTTCTTCAAAGAAGAAACGACTTTTGCATAATCTGGACGTAGTCCGTGCCCTGAAGTTCTATTTACAGGCAACTAAAGATTTTCGTCAAACTTCTTCCCTGTTTGTCGTGTACTCTGGTCAGAGGAGAGGTCAAAAAGCTTTGGCAACCTCTCTCTCCTTTTGGCTTCGTAGCACAATACGTTTAGCCTATGAGACTGCTGGACAGCAGCCCCCTGAAAGAATTATAGCTCATTCCACTAGAGCTGTGGCTTCCACCTGGGCCTTTAAGAATGAGGCCTCTGTTGAACAGATTTGCAAGGCTGCAACTTGGTCTTCGCTTCACACTTTTTCCAAATTTTCCAAATTTGACACTTTTGCTTCTTCGGAGGCTGTTTTTGGGAGAAAGGTTCTACAGGCAGTGGTTCCTTCCGTTTAAGTTCCTGCCTTGTCCCTCCCATCATCCGTGTACTTTGGCTTTGGTATTGGTATCCCATAAGTAATGGATGACCCGTGGACTGAATACACTTAACAAGAGAAAACATAATTTATGCTTACCTGATAAATTTATTTCTCTTGTAGTGTATTCAGTCCACGGCCCGCCCTGTCTTTTTAAGGCAGATCTAAATTTTAATTAAAACTCCAGTCACCACTGCACCCTATGGTTTCTCCTTTCTTGTCTTGTTTCGGTCGAATGACTGGATATGACATGTGAGGGGAGGAGCTATATAGCAGCTCTGCTTGGGTGATCCTCTTGCAACTTCCTGTTGGGAAGGGAATATATCCCATAAGTAATGGATGACCCGTGGACTGAATACACTACAAGAGAAATAAATTTATCAGGTAAGCATAAATTATGGTTTTTCCTGTCAAACTTTTTTGCAATTTAGAATTTATTCAAATGGGTGCACAAACTTATGTTTCCTGTCTGGTGAAATACTTGTGCAATGCCGCCACCTGCACATTCAAGGCCGCTAGCAGGGGTTGTCAATCATCCAGATCGTATCGGATCAGGACGATTGCATTATGACCGCTGCTTCTTAACTTAAGTTTCAAGCGAGCCGTAAATTACGGGGGCAGATTGCAGCATTCGCTGCTTGGTAAATTTACCCCCATGTATAAACAACATCTTACGTCATTTAAACGATAGTTATGTCATAATACAGATTTTAATAGTTTTGTATACCTAGTACCATCAGAAAGTTAGTACAGTATTGTAATAGTTGTTTAAAATGAATATATGCTAGCATTTGCATTGTACAACACACAAACCAAACCAAAAACGCAGGCAGAGAATATTGTGACTGTAATTTTTAATAATTTTTTTTTAAAAAATATTAATGAAAAAAAAACTGGATTTCTTAATAATTCTGGATTTTGAAATTCCTGATTTTGGAATTTTTACCTCTACTTTTAACTTGTAATACGAATGCAAAAATAAATGCGCTATTGAGAGGTGTTAGTGCTAATATTTTTGCCCTCCACTTGTAATTGAGCCCAAAATATCTCACATATATTCTGTTTCAAGCTGTGGCTGAAGTGATGATTTGCAATTTCAAGTCATAAATAAAAATGACACACTTCATAATCCCTGAATCACATAGATGAAATACAGTAACAGGACAGATGCTAAGGTTTTAATGTAATTGTGGGCTGTTATTAGAAGTACAGATATTCAGGTTTTTTAACAAATTATCGGCTAGATTACGAGTTTTTGTCGGTAAGGCTTGCGGTGCTAACGCTCAGTTTATGCTCACCGCTCACCTACAAACAACGCTAGTATTACAGGTTTTTTTAAACCCGGCGTTAGCCACAAAAAAGTGAGCGGAGAGCAAAATTTAGCTCCACATCTCGCTTCAATACCTGCGATGCTTATGGTAGCAGTGAGCTGGCTGAACACGCTTGTGCACGATTTCCCCATAGGAATCAATGAGGCAGAATCGGCTGAAAAAAACCCTAACACCTGCAAAAAAGCAGCGTTCTGCTCCTAACGCAGCCCCATTGATTCCTATGGGGAAATACATTTTATGTCTACACCTAACACCCTAACATGAACCCTAAATCTAAACACCCCTAATCTTACACTTATTAACCACTAATCTGCCGTCCCCGACATTGCCGACACCTACATTATATTATTAACCCCTAATCTGCCGCTCCGGACACCGCCGCCAACTGCATTATACCTATGAACCCCTAATCTGCTGTCCCCAACATCGCCGACACCTACATTATGTTTATTAACCCCTAATCTGCCGCCCCCAATGTCGCCGCAACCTAACTACACTTATTAACCCCTAATCTGCCGCCGCCAACGTCGCCACCACTATAATAAATATATTAACCCCTAACCCTAACACCCCCCTAACTTAAATATAATTTAAAATAATCTAAATAAAATTACTACAATTAATTAAATTATTCATATTTAAAACTAAATACTTACCTGTAAAATAAACCCTAAGATAGCTACAATATAACGAATAGTTACATTGTAGCTAGCTTAGGGTTTATTTTTATTTTACAGGCAAGTTTGAATTTATTTTAACTAGGTAAAATAGTTATTAAATAGTTATTAACTATTTAATAACTACCTAGCTAAAATAAAGATAAATTTACCTGTAAAATAAACCCTAACCTAAGTTACAGTTACACCTACCACTACACTATACTATAATTAAATTAATTCCCTAAACTAACTACAATTAAATACAATTATCTAAATTACGAAAACAAACACTAAATTACAGAAAATAATAAAATAATTAAAAAAAATGTAAACTAATTACACCTAATCTAATCCCCCTAATAAAATAAAAAAGCCCCCCAAAATAATAAAAAGCCCTACCCTATACTAAATTACAAATAGCCCTTAAAAGGGCTTTTTGCGGGGCATTGCCCCAAAGTAATCAGCTCTTTTACCTGTAACAAAAAATACAATCCCCCTCCAACATTAAAACCCACCACCCACACACCCAACCCTACTCTAAAACCCACCCAATACCCCCTTAATAAAACCTAACACTAACCCCTTGAAGATCACCCTACCTTGAGACGTCTTCACCCAACTGGGCAGAAGTCTTCATCCTATCCGGGCAAAAGAGGACCTCCAAGCGGCATCTTCTATCTTCATCCATCCGGAGCGGAGCGGGTCCATCTTCATGACATCCGACGCGGAGCATCCTCTTCATCCGACGGACGACGACTAAATGACGGTACCTTTAAGTGATGTCATCCAAGATGGCGTCCCTTCAATTCCGATTGGCTGATAGAATTCTATCAGCCAATCAGAATTAAGGTAGAAAAAAATCCTTCAGCCAATAGGATTGAGCTCGCATTCTACACCCTGTTCCAAATTATTATGCAAATTCTATTTCAGTGTCACAAAGATTAAATATATTTTTTTTAATTTAACTCATGGATGGCATTGTGTCTCAGGACTCTTTTGATCACTGAAAACAATCTCGGACACCTGTGATAATTAGATTGCCAGGTGAGCCCAATTAAAGGAAAAACTACTAAAGGTTGGTGTTCCACATTATTAAGCAGAGCACCATTTTCAAGCAATATGGGGAAGATAAAGGATCTCTCTGCTGCCGAAAAGAGTGAAATAGTTCAATGCCTTGGACGAGATATGAAAACATTAGATATTTCATGAAAACTTAACATTGCACTATTAAGAGATTTGTGGCTGATTCAGAGCACAGACGGGTTTGTGCAGATAAAGGCACATTGAGGAAGATTTCTGCCAGATCCATGCATCGGATCAAGAGAGCAGCTGCTAAAATACCATTACATAGCAACAATCAGATATTTGAAGCTGCTGGTGCCTCTGGAGTCCCACAGACATCAAGGTGTAGAGTCCTCCAGAGTCTTGCAACTGTGCATAAACCTTCCATTCGGCCACCACTAACCAATGCTCACAAGCAGAAATGGCTGCATTGGGCAGAAAAATACATGAATACTAATTTTCAAACAGTTCTGTTCACTGATGAGTGCCGTACAACCCTGGATGGTCCAGATGGATGAAGTAGTGGATGGTTGGTGGACGGCCACCCTGTTCCAATAAGGCTGCAACGTCAGCAAGGCGGTGGTGGAGTCATGTTTTGGGCCGGAATCTTGGGAAGATTGCTGGTCGGACCCTTTAGGGTCCCCAAAAGTGTAAAGATCACCTCTGCAAAGTATGTGGAGTTCCTGACTGACCACTCCCTTCCCTGGTACAGAAGGAAGAACTATGCTTTCTGTAATAAAATCATCTTCATGCAGGACAATGCACCATCTTATGCTGCAAAGAATACCTCTGCATCAATGGCTGCTATGGGGATAAAAGGAAAGAAAGTCATGGTGTGGCCTCCATCCTCCCCTAACCTCAATCCTATTGAGAACCTTTGGAGCATCCTCAAGCAAAAGATCTATGAGGGTGGGAGGCAGTTTACATCCAAACAGCAGCTCGGGGAGGCTATTCTGTCATCTTGCAAACAAATACAAGCAGAAACTGTCCAGAAACTCACAAGTTCAATGGATGACTTGTGAAGCTGCTATCAAATAAGGGGTCCTATGTTAAAATGTAACGTGACCTGTTAAAATGTTTAAAAAGTTAAAATGTTGTTCAAAGTTTGATTGAAATAGCTTTTGATTTCAGTAAATATGCTGCAAACACAACAAATGACAATTTTCAGTTCTTTACAACCTATAAAGTGTTTTAAAACGTACTGTGCGTAATAATTTGGAACAGTGCATTGTAAGTTTTTTATTTTGAAAAAAAATACTGTTATCATTAGGAGGTTTGTTCAATAAAATTTGAATTGTACTCTTAATAGTTGATAACATGAGAATTATGCTGACTGTTGTTTACATCAATTATTTAGGTAAATGAGAAAGATGTCATTTGCATAATAATTTGGAACAGGGTGTATTGGCTGATTGGAACAGCCAATAGAATGCGAGCGTTAGCCCATAAAACTCTTAACTACTGACTTTTAAATGCGGTAGGAGTCTTGGCAGGAGAGGGTGTACCGCTCACTTTTTCCAAAACTCGTAATACCGGCTTTAGGAAAATCCCATTAAAAAGGTAGGATACGCAATTGACGTAAGGGGATTTGCGGTATGCTTGAGTCGCGGAAAAAAGTGAGCGGTACACCTGTACCTGCCAGACTCGTAATACCAGCGGGCGTTAAAAAGCAGTGTTGGGACCTCTCAACACTGCTTTCTAACCCTAGCGTAATCTAGACGTAAGTTTCTTAATTTTTTTTGTGTATCAGACAAACTGGCTGCAGTGCACATTATTAAAAACATGATTCAGTAATATAATATTGATTCGGATACCTGAACAAACAACAAAACAACTCTTTTGAACTCACCCAAAACATGCCACTTTAATGTGATTTTATTGAGGCTGCCTTATGGTTTCTGGTATACTTGATGGTATTTTTTTAAAATGACATGCTATACTAGGGGGCCGATTCATCAAGCTCCGTATGGAACTGTATGCAGCTGTTTCCGCGGGAAACAGGAGTTAAGAAGCAGCGGTCTTAAGACATACGATCGGGTTGATTGACACCCCTGCTAGTGGCTGATTGGCCGCGAATGTGCAGGGGGCTGCATTGCACAAGCATTTCACTAGAAATGCTTGTACAATGATAAATGCCGACAGCGTATGCGTATGATCATGTCCGCCCGCAGATTGATAATTCGCCTTTAGGAGTGAATGGTGAAAATAAGGTGGCTGGGTTGAGGGGCCTCACAAAAGCTAAATGCGACCCTTGGTAAAGTACCGCTCAGGAGACGCAGAGAATTGCTGGTTCCAAGCTGAAACTGATGCAGATGTAATCAGCAGTGCTAGTTTCACCACCCAGTTGTGCAGCTACTGCTTCCTATTGGATTAGCAACAATTCCAGCTTGGGACCCGCAGTAATATGCAGCTCCCAAGTCATACTTTAACTATGTGTTTATGCATAGATATTCAGGTTTGATAGTGCTAACTAATTAGAGTGTGTGTGTATGTATGTATGTATGTATGTATCTATATATATATATATATATATATATGTGTGTGTGTTTAAGCTTCTTTCCTTGCAATAAAAGCACAAGCAAACTGTGGTCAGCTCAACATGCTCAGGGTGGAACTTTTGAAAACAGAGATGATTTTGCTAATAAAAGAAATTTGATTTTCTTTAAAATTCTACATTAATTCTGAATCATGAAGGTTTAATTTTGACTTCCATGTCTATGTAAACAGAGAATCAACTGTGCTCAATAAGAGATGTTACTTGCAATTAAGGAATGCAGCTGTGCAGCTGTAATTTAGTCACTCCCATTATGAATAGATTAAGGTGATAACCTGAATAAGAAAGAACAAAAGGGCCTCACTGTTCAGGTCCTGTTGGGAAGAGTAAATGATTTCCTACCACCTCTGGACTCTGCTGGCTAAAGTCAGCTGCACACAAAACTCTGTAGGACAACCTAACCTGTCCTGGCATTGGTAGTGTGTGTATGGAATGAAAGAATTAGCCATAAGCTAACGTTATTATGTTGTCTCTAGAGAGCTATACTCCTAGATTATGTACAAAGTATGTAGGGATTAAATGGTGTCATCCACAGAGCTACTTGCCAAAACCTTATCATAGCAGTGAGCTCTTTAGACCCATAGGGTCACATAGTGTTACATAGTGTGGTGTCCCTTAGTCTTTAAAAATAAAAATAAAATAAAAAATAAATATATATATATATATATATAAAAACATATATAGTGCCTTATATTTTGAATTAAAGGTAAATAATTGTAACAAATAATACAATAAAAATGCCCTGATTTGATAGAATATTTTATTAATGCACATATGTGCTAAAGGGTTAAATTTATAGTTAATTTCTGCTCAGGAGCAGCAATGTCTTGCTCCTATTTAGCACTGGGAAGATGATCTATGTGTTTAACCCTTTGTGTATGTGTGCGGGGGCTGTTAAACTCATACAGCTCTATTACAATCAGTCAGGGTTTCCCTTGCAGAGTGCCATGCAGGTTTCTTTTTCAGTTTTATTCAGTCATTTCAAATTCCTTGAAAACCCTGCAATAACACATCAAATGCATCAGCACCACAACAATTTCTGTTATACTTTGCATGGCAACACTTAGACACCACTATTACCATCAATTAAAAACTAACACACCTTTTTTTTCAGATTGTCAAAATTTGAGACTTTTCATATTCAGCACAGTGGACCTGTTGAAAGCCCATTTTTGCTTGTTTCCAGTTACATTTCTTTTTGCTTGCTCTGCTTTTTTTAGTCTCACAGATGTCCAGTTTTGTTCAATAAAAACTTAAACATTTAGCTACCGGGGGGCGTGTCCGGGCGGCGGCCATGACTGGTCGCATAAACTAGAAGCTCCATGCTTGTGATAGATAATCCACCAGTTATCTACTTTTAATTCAAGAATCCACTCCTGCATTTGCCATAATAGTATGTGGGAACCTTTCCTACATTGAGAGATACCTTTATCTATGCATTACGCCGAGTTGGAGCTCTAGACTGGACCGTTGGAAGCTAGGGTGGTGGCCTATTACTTGGACTTCTAACACCCCCCCCCGGTCATCCGGGTAGAGCAGTTTGATATAAACTGTTATAACTGTGCTACACCACTACTCAGCATAAGCCTCCTTACATATACTAATCCGGCAATGACGACCCAGCAGTTCAGCGAAGCCAGTCGCATCAGCATGGAGTCTGTGACAGCCTGGGGTGATAGCGTGCAGAAGCTGATTACAGAACATTTTCAACATCTAGAAACCCAAATAAGTATGGTGATTAACCAATTGTACCCAACTTACGGCCGACCGGCTTCTCCTTCGCAGACATGGATGGCAGAGTGCACTGGAACTGCCGCAGCTGTGATCACACAAACGGCCCCTGCACGGCTCACACAAGATGGCGACTTGCCGGTTCTTACAAAGAGGCCCCAGTATGTACACCCACGAGGCGATCTGGAAGCCAATGAAGCTGCCACTGAGGGCAATATACTGACAACAATCTTAAAAGAACCGAGGATAAGGGAGAAACGGTTGCAAATCTTTGTACCTCTGCCAACTTACAGATCTTACCGGAACCATGGACATTACAAGATGCGGAGAGGAGCTCTATCAGGGGAAAGGCAGCCCTCTGTTGCAGCAAACGGTACCAATGCGGAGGGGAAAGAGAAATCCAAGATCTCCACAGAGTATGTCATACAGCTCCTGCAACGTTCCGGTGTTGGTTAACTCACCACAACACGCTGCACCAGTGTCCCTTGACTGACTTTTGTAGTTATATTGGGATTGTGCCCAGCAGTGTGTTTTTATTCTGTTTCATAAGTTATATGCCATTGTATACTGTGTAACAAGGTGCATGATACCAAGTTGCTTTCACAATCAGTTAGTGGATGTTTATATCATATTTTTTCTAGCATTTATAGTAGCATTATGTTTGACAGCACTGTGTTTAAACCTGATATTTATCTTTATATCCTCTTATCATGGGGCAATCTGAGAGAGCTTACAATTAACTGGGGGTTGTTTGTATACCGGTACTAGCCCATATGCTATCACCACGCTAGTCAGAAATATGCTTAGACCTTAGTTTATGACTCATCTCCATTATAGAGTACATCGAGGAGTTCATAATCAGTGGATGGTTGTTTCTGCCACATTTTTCTTTCTTCTTTTTGTTAACCTATATATGTTTTACCAGGGTAGACAGTAATATGTTTAGATCTGTTCCTTATCTGTACATATAGGTAAATTGTTGCTCTTTACTCATGAGATATATAGATAAGGTGAGGGCCATCTGTAGATATCAACTATGTTTTTATATGAAGCAGATTTTATACTCGACTTTATTTTATCTATATCCTATCTAATGATGTTGGATGTTCTCATTTCATTGCTAGACATTAGTAATCCAACCTTTGCTTCTATTGTTAGCCACTTCCCTGCAGCTCTCCCCCATTTTTAGTTTGAATAGATACCCCACTGCTTGCGGCCGGAGTAGTGGGACCTAGGGAACTTTTTGCTTAATATAGGCTGGGGGATTTATCCTAGTTTGAAAATACCCTAACTACCAACTAGTTAAAAGATGTGAGTAGGGATAGCAGTAGATATCTGTCTGCTGACTGTTATCAGTTTAATGCTACGTTGAGGAGTAAGTATTACAGCAGACATAATAGCCCCTAGTTAATAACTACTCAAACCCAAGCCCTCTATATCTAATGCCTTTTAGTTTTACATCGGTACACTAAAATAATTTGGCACATTGTAGGAATAGCAACCTCCTTACTAGTCGAGCCCCTGAGTAACCCCTATAATTAATGGTCTGCTTCATTGATTATGTGTTGACCTTGACACTTGATAGTAACCGGATTACTTTCTGGTTGTCAGTATTCAAAGTTACTGACGAGGCTGATAATCATATGTCAGTTTAATTACCTTACTGTAACACAGTCATTTAACAACTGGCTAAGAGTCCACTTTAAGCCCTTTGTTGTAGCCCTCCATATAATAGGTCCATAGTTCTGAAGCCCAATAGTGGCTTAACAATTTATAGGAGGCTTCCATGTCTTGATAAAAAAATAACTAAAAATCTGAGGTTCACTACTGGGATCCATGAGTGGTCCCTAATTGTTTCTAGCAGTCTTCTATAGCTTTGCGCCTCTAGCCACATTAGGAGGTCCAAAAGTGGCCTCATATTTTAGTTAGAAGACATACAGTCCATTTGGCAAATAAGATGCTTACCATTTAACTTTAACTTATGTTGCATATCTATTGAGTACAAAACTTGTTCAATTATTATCTGTTGCACGTTGGAAAATCATCTTGGTTTGTTTTCTTTTATGTAAAGTGTACTAAAATTCATTGCTGTTATTGTGCCATCAACTGAACCTCAATAAAAATTTAAAAAAAAAAAAAAACTTAAACATTTAGCTCAAATCACAATTTTTATAACAGTAAATCATGCACACATATTAAATATGATCAGCTACTTATTGTTTTATAAACTATGAAGGTCTGAAAATCCTTGTGGGAACCCATGGAACAATCCTGCAAGGTCCCTGTGGCTATATTGTTTTCTTATTCAAGCAGAATCATATAGTTTATAGTGGAGACTTTTCTTATTGACTGTAAAAAATAACAATAAAGATGCCGACATGCTATACAATTTTATCATGTAGAAGTCCAAACTGATTTTAATGAGGTCAACATATTAGAGTGTTTTAATATTGCATTATTATGTCCCTTTAAATAAACATATTATTTTATAAAGAAAATTTGTATTTAACGGCTAAACTGTCAAATAAGAGGTTAACACTGCAAAGTTCTCCTTGGTGGTCAAGTCCCACCAAAAAAAGTGTGGGAACTCACCAAGACTTCCAACCCCCCTCACAATTAATATTGTTTAATATATATATATATATATATATATATATATATATATATATATATATATATATATATATATATATATATACACACACACTGTATTTGTATGTATATAATCTATACACCTTGGTTAATGAAAGCAAATTAAATCCAATGAAGGGTTGAATGTTTGCCTTTTGGCCTGAGAATCAAGAATCCTCCTCTGTCACAGAGTCTCGTCCACATAAGGTGCAATAGGCCTATTTCTGCTGAGGGGAGCTAAATAACCGATTAGAGCAAGTCACACAGAAATGTAAGCACCATGTGTTACACACAGTGCAGGGTGATCACACAGCAGGACCGCTGACAGGCTTGCATTTATTGTATTGTAGTAAGTGTTACTTCCCATTACTAGAGGATCTCACTATCCCTCTAATCAGACTGTGCTTCAGCTCCTCAACCAGCATCAGCAGTGTTTATTGAAGCGTTTCTGTTCTTTGTCCAGAGGGAACTTAGTTCCTCCTGCAAAAAACTGCGTTCCCGCTCGACTTGACCCCAATGGGACAGAATAAAGCCACAAAATAACCTGCATTATATGGCTGTGGAACATGTCCTGTATTTTATGGGAATGTTCTCTGTTAGCAACAAAAATAACCTAGAAACCTAGTACAATGTTTGGTTGTGAAATTAAAAAAATGTGTAGGCATCTTAGCAAACTAAGGTCGTATAAACATTTCCTCTTAAATTGCACTCTGCTCCTGATCTTTGAGTTAATAATGTCCCCCCTTTTCAGCTTTTAATAGTTATTATTTTACATAAGGTAAGGTTTCCTAAAGTGATCACACTAAGTTATTAGCACAAAAATATTTGAATAATAAAGAAACATGTTATTTGAACCTGTATCCAGTTACTGTTGTTATTACAATTTATGTGTAACTAACTAGTCCTAAAGCCTGTGTACACGGGCCATTTTTTGCAGTACAGCGGTCCCACCCCTTGCTCTCTCTCTCTCCCCTCTGTTTTGCTCTCTCTCTCACCCCTCTCTTTTGCTCTTCCTCTCTCTCTCTCTTCTCTTTTACTCTCCCTCTCTCTCCTCTCTTTTGCTCTCCCTCTCTCCTCTCTTTTGCTCTCTCTCCTTCCCTCTCTTTTGCGATCTCTCCCTCTCGTTTGCGCTCTCTCTTCCCTCTCTTTTGCTCTCTCTCTCCACCCTCTCTTTTGCTCTCTCTCCCCTCTCTTTTGCTCTCTCTCTCCCCCTCTCTTTTGCTCTCTCTCTCCCCCTCTCTTTTGCTCTACCTCTCTCTCTCCTCTCTTTTGCTCTCCCTCTCTCCTCTCTTTTGCTCTCCCTCTCTCCTCTCTTTTGCTCTCTCTCTCTCTCCTCTCTTTTCCTCTCTCTCCCCCTCTCTTTTGCGATCTCTCTCCCTCGTTTGCGCTCTCTCTCTTCCCTCACTTTTGCTCTCTCTCTCTCCACCCTCTCTTTTGCTCTCTCTCTCTCCCTCTCTCTTTTGCTCTCTCTCTCTCCCCTCTCTTTTGCTCTCTCTCTCTCCTCTCTTTTGCTCTCTCTCTCTTCACCCTGTCTTTTGCTCTCTCTTCCCTCTCTTTTGCTCTCTCTCTCTCTCTCCACCCTCTCTTTTGCTCTCTCCCCTCTCTTTTGCTCTTTCTCTCTCCCCCTCTCTTTTGCTCTTTCTCTCTCCCCCTTCTCTTTCCATCTTAATGTGAGGAGAGTCCACTGCTTCATTCATTACTTGTGGGAATTAAGAACTTGGCCACCAGGAGGAAGCAAAGTTAAAGGCTTAAATACCTCCCCCACTCTCCTCATCCCCCAGTCATTTTTTGCATTTCGTCACAGGAGGTTGGCAGAGAAGTGTCGGAAGATTCGGAGTAGTCTCTTATGCAGGGTAGTACTCTTCGCAATGGGACTGGAGTTTTAAGTAGTCCTGTCAGCCTCTCAGTGAGAGCATGGGTGAAAGTTAAGAGTCTGGAGATGCAGGGGGAGTTCTTCTGCGAAACCATCCAGACTCATATTAACAGCTCCTTAAGCAATCAGCGTTCACGAGTTTCGCTGCCTGCTTTCTGCTCTCAAGTCCATGTCAGGAGCGATGCTACTAACCTGTCATACTTGAAAGGCCGTATTCCTGTTCCACGGCGTAGATTCTGGTAAGATTGTTTCATTTTTTATACATATATGATAACGCTGAGGGGGATTATTGAACAGGGGGGAATAATCTTATATGTTTATTTGATTTTATGCTGCCTTATGTGTGAGATGTTATGGGCTCATAGGCTGTTATGGAATATACAGGTTTCACTTTCACTTTGAGAGCCATGCAGCTTACAAGCTTGGCGCACTTTTTCTCATAGCGGTGACGGTCCTGCATTGTGCACCATGTGATTATTTCCTGTCTATCAGAGAGGAGTTCTAACTCTCTGTACTGTCTGGATCATGAGAGGTGGGGATTTCCCTCAGCCATTGGGATATAAAGGTGCAGCTTTTTTTTAATAAAATATTGTTTTATTTCTATAGTTCTCTGTTTATTGCACTAGCGATGGAGGATTCTATTACTTAGAGGGCGCTCCTTCTATTCCTAAAGAGTAATTCCTCTTTATATTGTGAGGAGGCCTTAGTAAGTCCCCTCAATTATGTTCCATATGCCTTGATAATGTGATAATATCGAACATGTTTGATACCACTGAGCCGTCCACCTCTGAGGAGCTGTAGTCCAGTGAGGTGCGTACCCTACATGCTTATCTCTACACATGCAGTTTCACATTGCATTGATCATCCTCCATCTGGAGGGGGGCATTTTTTCACCAGACCTTACTGGGCAGCTCAGACGGCCGTGTCTGCAGCATTTAATGCTTTACCTCGCCCTGCTAAGCGCAAGCGAAAGGTTACATATTGCACTCCTTCCAAGAGTACATAAGATAATTTATTGAATTTAACTGATAGGGTTATCAGAGGATGAAGTTCTTTCTGAGATTTCTGAGTATGAACATTCTGGGTCGGAGTCTGCTGTCTCTAAACCTCTGGCTACGGAGGAACCAGACTTTAGTTTTAGGAATTTGCACTTTCTTCTAAAGGAAGTTTTTTGGCGAACTCAGTTGTTCTAGAGGCCAAATTGCCTGAGGAACCTTTGATTCCTAAATTGGATAGAGTTTGAGGACAGGGTGGTACCTTATCCTCCCCTGCTTCTGTTAGGTGGCGAATATTATTAAGAATTAATGGGACTGGATTGTTCCTCTCTTCTCCTTTTAACAAATTGTTCCCGATCCTCAACGCTCAATGGAGTTGTGAGGTTCCATCCCTAAAAGATTTGGCGCTATCTTCACCCTTGCTAACGTATTACTATCCCGTTTGAGGATAGCTCGTTGTTTTAAGAGCTACTCAGGAAAGATTTACGGCCTTGAGGGTTGCTAATTCTTAGGTAGATTATCGCCTAAATGCTAAGACTTCAGTTTTTTTCTGTTCAGGCCCGTCGGGCTCTGGCTGATGTCGTGGTCTGTGGTTAAGACTTCTAAGTCTAGACTTCTTTCCCTCCCCTTTACGGGAATAATTTTGATTGGTCCAGGTCTGGACTCAATTATCTCCACGGTCACGGGGGCAAGGGGCCCTTCTACCGCAAGAGAATATGAACGAGTCTAAGGGACAATTTTTGTTCTTTTCGTTTTGATAAAGCCCATGTCAGCAGTCCTCCACTAAGCCTGAGCAAACCAAGAACTCTTGGAAGCCGGCTCAGTCCTGGAATAAATCCAAGCAGAGCATGAAGCCCGCCGAGTCGAAGTCGGCATGAACGGGCAGTCCCTGGTCCTCTTCTGGATCGTGTAGGGGGCAGACTGTTGTTGTTTTCAGTCGCTTGGTTCAGGGACATGCAGGATCCATGGGTCCTGGAGATCATAGCTCAGGGTTACAAGATAGGTTTCAAGTCTCAGCTGACCAGAAAGGAGGGGAGCCTTTCTGGGGTGTGTATGGGATCTGTCCTCTTAGGAGTTATTGTCCTGGTGCCTATCGCAGTGAGAGGTTTGGGATACTATTCAAACCTTTTCGTGGTTCCAAGGAAGGAGGGAACTTTTTGTCCGAGTTAGACCTGTAGTGCTTAAACAAGTTTTTAAATGGCCCCTCGTTCAAGAGGGAGACAATTGGTCCAATATTTCCTCTGTCTTCTTCAATCCTATGGATGAGAGTTCTCTTGTATCAAGTATCAGGGTAGAATTCTCGGGTACTATAATAGTCTCCATGGACATGAGAACATTTCTAACAGACCAGATACGTTGCTCGACATGTCTTGCCCTCCAGACCTCCTTAAGGCCATCTGTGGCTCGGTGTATGGAGGTGATTGGTCTCATGGTTTCCAGCATGGACATCATTTCCTTTGCCAGGTTTCACCTTAGACTGTTGCAACTGTGCATGCTGAAGCAGTGGAACGGCAATCATTCGGATCTGTCTCATCAGATTTCTCTGGACAACCAACCAAGAGATTCGCTCTCTTGGTGTTTTTGTTCGGATCCCTTGTAAAAGGGATGTCCGTCTCAAGACCATCCTGGGTGATTGTGACTACGGTTGCGAGTCTGTCAGGATGGGGAGCTGTTTGGGATGCCAGGAAGGCACAGGGCCTTTAGAAAAGCTCCTTCCCAATCAAATTTGGGATTTTCGGACAATATACAATGCTCTAAAGATTTTGCCTCTGCTGGGTTCATCCCAGTTTATCAGTTTCCAATCAGATAATATATCCTTCTTACATTAACCATCAGGGGGGAACGAGTAGCTCCCTAGCTATGAGTGAAGTATCTCTGATTCTGGAGTGGACGAAGACCCACATTTGTTCGCTGTCAGGGTGTGGACAACTGGGAAGCAGATTTTTTCAGCAGATAATACTTTAACCCGGGGGATTGCAGAAATCTTATGACGTCTCATTACCATGTTACCCAGATTTGGGTCGAGGTACAGGGATCCTCAAGCAGAGCTAACAGGTGCATTAGCGGGGCCTTGGAGGTTCAATCTAATTTATCTTTTACGGCCGTTACCATTACTTCCTAGTATAGAGACTCGAATCAAGCAGACATCAGTGATCAGTGATACTGATTGTTCCGTCTTGGCCGCGAAAGATATGGTTCGCAGACTAGTGGGGATGTCGTTATCTCCTCCGTAGAAGTTACCTTGTCGCAGGGATCTGCTGACCAAGGTCTCTTTGTTCATCTATGTCTAGATCTCTGAGGCTGACTGCGTGAAGATTGAACGGTTAGTCCTAGCTAATAGAGGGGTTTCTGAGAGTGTTATTTTTACTCTCATTCAAGCTTGTAGCTGGTTGCTCGTCCCATCTTTCATAAGGTGTGGAGGACTTACTTATTCTGTTCTCCTGGATGAACTGGAGAAGGGCTTTTCAGCAAGTCCCCTGGGGGGTCAGATTTCGGCCCTGTCTGTGTTACTGTACAAGAGGTTCGCTGAGCTTCCTGATGTACAGTCACTTGTTCACCCCTGAACGACTCATGTCGTACAGGGTACGTCTTACACAAACTGGTCTTTAAAGACCAGTGACGTACCCTGTACGATGTAGGTGTTTAAAGCGGCTGGAAGCAATCCTGATCGCTTCCAGCCGCTTTCAAGGTATTGCCATGATGCCTCGATATTGAGGCATCACTGCAATACCTTTTCTGGCACACCGATGCAGAGAGGGCCACTCCGACTGATTAGTCCCCGGTGTGTGCGGGAACGGGGGCGGGAATGCATGCGTGCACACGCCCCCGCGATCTACACTGGTTGTGGTGGGAGCGGGTGGTGGGGGAAAAATGTTTATTTATAAAAGAGATCTGGGAGAGGGGGAGGGGTGTATTGAGGGTGGCAGCTACACTACAGAAAAATAAAAAAATATTTTAAAAAAATGCAAAATAGTTTGAAAAGTGGGTACTAGCAGACAGCTGCCAGTACCCAAAATGGCACCAAATAGTGAGAGGGGGGAGGATTAGAGAGCTGTTTGGGGAGCTCAGGGAGGTTGAGTGCTAAGGGGGATCCTACACAGCAGCATATGTAAATATGCTAAAAAAAAATTAAACATTAAAAAATAGCTTTTATTTTAGTACTGGCAGACTTTCTGCCAGTACTTAAGATGGCGGGACAATTGTGGGGTGGGGGAGGGAAGAGAGCTGCTTGGGAGGGATCAGGGGGTGGGATGTGTCAGGTGGGAGGCTGATCTCTACACTAAAGCTAAAATTAACCCTGCAAGCTCCCTACAAGCTACCTAATTAACCCCTTCACTGCTAGCCATAATACACGTGTGATGTGCAGCGGCATTTAGCGGCCTTGTAATTACCAAAAGGCAACTCCAAAGCCAGATATGTCTGCTATTTCTGAACAAAGGGGATCCCAGAGAAGCTTTTGCCATAATTGCACAAGCTGTTTGTAAATAATTTCAGTGAGAAACCTAAAATTGTGAAAAAACTCCAGATTTTTTAAATTTGATCGCATTTGACGTTGAAATGGTGGCATGAAATATACCAAGATGGGCCTAGATCAATACTTGGGGTTGTCTACTACACTACACTAAAGCTAAAATTAATCCTAGAAGCTCCCTACATGTGCCTTAATTAACCCCTTCACTGCTGGGCATAATACACGTGTGGTGCGCAGTGGCATTTAGCGGCCTTCTAATTACCAAAAAGCAACGCCAAAGCCATATATGTCTGCTATTTCTGAACAAAGGGGATCCTAGAGAAGCATTTACAACCATTTATGCCATAATTGCACAAGTTGTTTGTAAATAATTTCAGTGAGAAACCTAAAGTTTGTGAAAACAATTGTGAAAAAGTGAACAATTTTTTTTATTTGATCGCATTTGGCGGTGAAATGGTGGCATAAAATATACCGAAATGGGCCTAGATCAATACTTTGGGATGTCTTCTAAAAAAAAATATATACACGTCAAGGGATATTTAGGAATTCCTGAAAGATATCCGTGTCCCAATGTAACTAGCGCTAATTTTGAAAAAAAGCGGTTTGGAAATAGCAAAGTGCTACTTGTACTTATTGCCCTATAACTTGCAAAAAAAGCAGAGAACATGTAAACATTGGGTATTTCTAAACTCAGGACAAAATTTAGAAACTATTTAGCATGGGTGTTTTGTGGTGGTTGTAGATGTGTAACAGATTTTGGGGGTCAAAGTTAGAAAAAGTGTGTTTTTTTCCATTTCTGACTCATATTTTATGTTTTTTTTAATAGTAAATTATAAGATATGATGAAAATAATGGTATCTTTAGAAAGTCCATTTTATGGCGAGAAAAACGGTATATAATATGTGTGGGTACAGTAAATGAGTAAGAAGAAAATTACAGCTAAACACAAACACCGCAGAAATGTAAAAATAGCCCTGGTCCTTAAATAACTTTCTGTGCCTGAACATAGTGTTATCTATATAGCCCACGTGTACTTTCTGTCTCTTTGTGTTAAAATTGAATTTAAAAAAATATAAGAGGCAGCCCTCAAGGGTTTAGAAATTAGCTTATGAGTCTGCCTAGGGTTAGTTTCAACTAAGAATACTAAGAGAAAAAAGCAAATTTGATGATAAAAGTAAATTGGAAAGTTGATTAAAATGACATGTTCTATCTGAATAATGAAAGTTTAATTATGAATAGACTGTCCCTTTAAGGTAAAGAAATTGAAAAATGGCCTTGTCCTTAAGGGGTTAAGGCTCTGTTAGGTTCAGACCTGTTTTTAGATCTATTGCTCCTCCTTGGAGTTTGAATCTTGTTATTTAGGTTTTGCACAGGCTCCGTTGGAGCCTATGCATGAAGTAGTCATTAAACTATTAACTATTGTCTTGGAAGGTTCCCTTTCTACGGGCTATTGCTTCTGCGGCAGAGTATCTCTGATTTCTGTCTTGCAATGCGTCCCTCCTTATCTGGCTTTTCATGCTGATAAGGTTGTTCTTCGAACCAAGTTAGGTTTCTTCCTAAGGTTGTTTCAATTCGCAACATTAATCAAGAGATTGTGGTTCCTTTCAACATAATTCTGAATGTGGTTAGTGCCTTGAAGTCCTATCTTCAGGCCACATAGAAATTTAGACAAACTTCCTTATCTTTTTGGCTTAGGAGGGTCCTCCGTTTCACATGAGACAGCGGGACATAAGCCTCCTCTGAGGATTATGGCTCATTCAACTAGAGCTGTGGCCTCTTCTTGGGCCTTTAAGAACGAGGCTTTTATGGAGCAGATTTGTAAGGCGGCTACTTGGTCCTCTTTACATTCTTTTGGAACATTTTACGACTTGATGTTTTTGCTTCAGCGGAAGCAGTTTTTGGGCAAGCTTGACAAGCAGTGGACTCTCCTTCCACAGATGGAAATAATTAACATATTTTATGTTTTTGCTCTATCTTTCCCCCTCTCTTTTGCTCTCTCTCTTTCTCTCTCCCCCTCTTTTTTGCTCTCTCTTCCCCCTCTCGTTTGCTCTCTCTCTCCCCCTCTCTTTTGCTCTCTCTCCACCCTTTATTTTGCTCTCTCCCTCTATTTTGCTCTCTCTTCCCCCTCTCTTTTGCTCTCTCTCTCCCTCTCTCTTTTTCTCTCTCTCCCCCCTCTCTTTTGCTCTCTCCCACATCTTTTTTGCTCTCTCTACCCTGTATCTCTTTTGCTCTCTCTCTCTCTCCCCCTCTCTTTTGCTCTCTCTCTCCCCCCTCTCTTCTGCGCTCTCCCCCTCTCTTTTACGCTCTCTCTCCCCCTCTATTTTGCTCTCTCTCTCTCCCCCCTCTCTTTTGCTCTCTCTTTTGCTTTCTCTCTCTTCCCCTCTCTCTTTTGTTCTCTCTCCCCCTTCTCTTATACTCTCTCTCCCTCACTCTTTTGCTCTCTCTCCACCCTCTCTTTTGCTTTCTCTCTCTCCCCCTCTTTTTTGCTCTCTCTCTCCCCCACTCTTTTGTGCTCTCTCCCCTCTCTCTCTCTCCCTCCCCCTCTCTTGCTCTCTCTCCCCCTCTTTTGCTCTCTCTCATCCCTCTCTTTTGCTCTCTCTCACCCTTCTTTTGCTCTCTCTCCCAACTTTCTTTTGCTCTATCCCCCCTCTTTTTTGTTCTCTCTCACCCCTCTTGCTCTCTTTCCCCTCTTTTTTGCTCTCTCTCTCCCCCCTCTTTTGCTCTCTTTATCTCTCTCTCCTTCCCCCCTCTCTTTCTCTCCCCCTCTTTTGCTCTCTTTCGTCCCCTCTCTTTTGCTCTCTCATCCCTCTCTTTTGCTTTCTCTCCCCCTCTTTTGCTCTCTCTCCCACCTCTCTTTTGCTCTCTCCCCCCCTCTCTTTTGCTCTTTCCCCCTCTCTTTTGCTCTTTCCCCCTCTCTTTTGCTCTCTCTTGCCCCTCTCTTTTGCTTTCTCTCCCTCCTCTCTTTTGCTCTCTCTCCCCTCTCTCTTTTGCTCTCTCTCCCCCTCTCTCTTTTGCTCTCTCTCCGCCCCTCTCTCTTTTGCTCTCTCTCCCCCTCTCTCATTTGCTCTCTCTCACCCCTCTTGCTCTCTATCTCCCCTCTCTTTTGCTCTCTCTCTCTCCCCCTCTTTTGCTCTCTCTCTCCCCCTCTCTTGCTCTCTCTCTCTCCCCCCTATTTTGCTCTCTTTCCCCCCTCTCTTTTGCTCTCTCTCCCCCCCTCTTTTGCTCTTTTTCTCTCTCTCTCCCTCCCCCCTCTCTTGCTCTCCCCTCTCTCTTTTGCTCTCTATCCCCCCTCTCTTTTGCTCTCTATCCCCCTCTCTTTTGCTCTCTCTCCCCCTCTCTTTTGCTTTCTCTCCCTCCTCTCTTTGCTCTCTCTCCCCTCTCTCTTTTG